>NC_092729.1:70435509-71035509 GCF_047496885.1 Scyliorhinus torazame | reverse complement strand
CACTCTCTCCTCACACACTGTCTTACTCTCTCCCCTCACACACTGTCTCACTCTCTCCTCACACACTGTCTCACTCTCTCTCCTCACACACTGTCTCAATCTCTCCTCACACACTGTCTCACTCTCTCCTCACACACTGTCTCACTCTCTCCTCACACACTGTCTCACTCTCTCCTCACACACTGTCTCACTCTCTCCTCACACACTGTCTCACTCTCTCTCCTCACACACTGTCTCACTCTCCCCTCACACACTGTCTCACACTCTCCTGACACACTGTCTCTCTCTCCTCACACACCGTCTCACTTTCTCCTCACACACTGTCTCACTCTCTCCTCACAAACTGTCTCACTCTCTCCTCCCACACTGTCTCACTCTCACCCCTCACAAACTGCCTCACTCTCTCCTCACAAACTGTCTCACTCTCTCTCCTCACACACTGTCTCACTCTCTCTCTCCTCACACACTGTCTCACTGTCTCCTCCCACACTGTCTCACTCTCTCCTCACACACTGTCTCACTCTCTCCTCACACACTGTCTCACTCTCTCCCCTCACACACTGTCTCACTTTCTCCTCACACACTGTCTCACTCTCTCTCCTCACACACTGTCTCAATCTCTCCTCACACACTGTCTCACTCTCTCCTCACACACTGTCTCACTCTCTCCTCACACACTGTCTCACTCTCTCCTCACACACTGTCTCACTCTCTCCTCACACACTGTCTCACTCTCTCTCCTCACACACTGTCTCACTCTCCCCTCACACACTGTCTCACACTCTCCTCACACACTGTCTCTCTCTCCTCACACACCGTCTCACTTTCTCCTCACACACTGTCTCACTCTCTCCTCACACACTGTCTCACTCTCTCCTCACACACTGTCTCACTCTCTCCTCACACACTGTCTCACTCTCTCCTCACACACTTTCTCACTCTCTCTCCTCACACACTGTCTCACTCTCCCCTCACACACTGTCTCACACTCTCCTCACACACTGTCTCTCTCTCCTCACACACCGTCTCACTTTCTCCTCACACACTGTCTCACTCTCTCCTCACACACTGTCTCACTCTCTCCTCCCACACTGTCTCACTCTCTCCCCTCACAAACTGCCTCACTCTCTCCTCACAAACTGTCTCACTCTCTCTCCTCACACACTGTCTCACTCTCTCTCTCCTCACACACTGCCTCACTGTCTCCTCCCACACTGTCTCACTCTCTCCTCACTCACTGTCTCTCTCTCTCCTCACACACTGTCTCACTCTCTCCTCACACACTGTCTCACTCTCTCCTCACACACTGTCTCACTAACTCCTCACACACTGTCTCACTCTCTCCCCTCACACACTGTCTCACTCTCTCCTCACACACTGTCTCAGTCTCTCATCGCACACTGTCTCACTCTCTCCTCGCACACTGTCTCTCTCTCTCCTCACACACTCTCACTCTCTCCTCACACACTGTCTCACTCTCCCCTCACACACTGTCTCACTCTCTCCTCACACACTGTCTCACTCTCCGCTCACACACTGTCTCACTCTCTCGTCCCACACTGTCTCACTCTCTGTCCTCGCCCACTGTCTCACTCTCTGCTCACACACTGTCTCACTCTCACCACACACACTGTCTGTCTCTCTCCTCACACACTGTCTCACTCTCTCCTCACACACTGTCTCACTCTCTCTCCTCACCTACTGTCTCACTCTCTCTGCTCACTCACTGTCTCACTCTCTCCCCTCACATACTGTCTCACTCTCTCCTCACACACTGTCTCTCTCTCTCTCTCTCTCCTCACACACTGTCTCACTCTCTCCTCACACACAGTCTCACTCTCTCTCCTCACACACTGTCTCACTCTCCCCTCACACACTGTCTCACTCTCTCCTCCCACACTGTCTCACTCTCTCCTCACACAATGTCTCACTCTCTCCCCACACACTGTCTCACTCTCTCCTCACACACTGTCTCACTCTCTCCTCACACACTGTCTCTCTCTCCTCACACACTGTCTCACTCTCTCCTCACACACTGTCTCACTCTCTCTCCTCACTGACTGTCTCACTCTCTCCCCTCACATACTGTCTCACTCTCTCCTCACACACTGTCTCTCCCTCTCACCTCACACACTGTCTCACTCTCTCCTCACACACTGTGTCACTCTCTCCTCGCACACTGTCTCACTCTCTCCTCGCACACTGTCTCACTCTCTCCTCACACACTGTCTCACTCTCCCCTCACACACTGTCTCACTCTCTCCTCACACACTGTCTCACTCTCCGCTCACACACTGTCTCGCTTTCTCCTCACATACTGTCTCACTCTCTTTCCTCGCCCACTGTCTCACTCTCTCTCCTCACACACTGTCTCTCTCTCTCCTCACACACTGTCTCACTCTCTCCTCACACACTGTCTAACTCTCTCCTCACACACTGTCTCACTGTCTCTCCTCACACACTGTTTCATTCTCTCTCCTCACACACTGTCTCACTCTCTCCTCACACACTGTCTCACTCTCTCCTCACACACTGTCTCACTCTCACCTTACACACTGTCTCACTCTCTCCTCACACACTGTCTCACTGTCTCCTCACACACTGTCTCACTCTCTCTCTTCTCACACTGTCTCACTCTCTCCTCACACATTGTCTCACTCTCTCTCCTCACACATTGTCTCACTCTCTCTCTTCTCACACTGTCTCACTCTCCCCTCACACACTGTCTCACACTGTCCTCACACACTGTCTCTCTCTCCTCAGACACCATCTCACTCTCTCCTCACACACTGTCTCACTCTCTCCTCACACACTGTCTCACTCTCTCCTCACACACTGTCTCACTCTCTCTCTTCACACACTGTCTCACTCTCTCCTCACACACTGTCTCACTCTCTCCTCACACACTGTCTCACTGTCTCCTCACACACTGTCTCACTCTCTCTCTTCTCACACTGTCTCACTCTCTCCTCACACACTGTCTCACTCTCTCCTCACACACTGTCTCACTCTCTCCTCACACACTGTCTCACACTCTCTCCTCACACACTGTCTCACTCTCTCCTCACAAACTGTCTTACTCGCTCCGCACACACTGTCTCACTCTCTCCTCACACACTGTCTCACTCTCTCATCATACACTGTCTCACTCTCTCTCCTCTCACACTATCTCACTCTCCCCTCACACACTGCCTCACTCTCTCCTCTCACACTGTCTCACTCTCTCCTTACACACTGTCTCACTCTCTCCTCACACACTGTCTTACTCTCTCCCCTCACACACTGTCTCACTCTCTCCTCACACACTGTCTCACTCTCTCTCCTCACACACTGTCTCAATCTCTCCTCACACACTGTCTCACTCTCTCCTCACACACTGTCTCACTCTCTCCTCACACACTGTCTCACTCTCTCTCCTCACACACTGTCTCAATCTCTCCTCACACACTGTCTCACTCTCTCCTCACACACTGTCTCACTCTCTCCTCACACACTGTCTCACTCTCTCCTCACACACTGTCTCACTCTCTCCTCACACACTGTCTCACTCTCTCTCCTCACACACTGTCTCACTCTCCCCTCACACACTGTCTCACACTCTCCTGACACACTGTCTCTCTCTCCTCACACACCGTCTCACTTTCTCCTCACACACTGTCTCACTCTCTCCTCACACACTGTCTCACTCTCTCCTCCCACACTGTCTCACTCTCACCCCTCACAAACTGCCTCACTCTCTCCTCACAAACTGTCTCACTCTCTCTCCTCACACACTGTCTCACTCTCTCTCTCCTCACACACTGTCTCACTGTCTCCTCCCACACTGTCTCACTCTCTCCTCACTCACTGTCTCTCTCTCTCCTCACACACTGTCTCACTCTCTCCTCACACACTGTCTCACTCTCTCCTCACACACTGTCTCACTCCCTCCTCACACACTGTCTCACTCTCTCCTCACACACTGTCTCACTCTCTCCCCTCACACACTGTCTCACTTTCTCCTCACATACTGTCTCACTCTCTCTCCTCACACACTGTCTCAATCTCTCCTCACACACTGTCTCACTCTCTCCT
Source organism: Scyliorhinus torazame (assembly GCF_047496885.1). NCBI lineage: Eukaryota > Metazoa > Chordata > Chondrichthyes > Carcharhiniformes > Scyliorhinidae > Scyliorhinus > Scyliorhinus torazame. Next base: position 71,031,435 of record NC_092729.1, on the reverse strand, counting down.
CACACACTGTCTCACTCTCTCCTCACACACTGTCTCACTCTCTCCTCACACACTGTCTCACTCTCTCCTCACACACTGTCTCACTCTCTCTCCTCACACACTGTCTCACTCTCTCCTCACACACTGTCTCACTCTCTCCTCACACACTGTCTCACTCTCTCTCCTCACACACTGTCTCACACTCTCCTCACACACTGTCTCTCTCTCCTCACACACCGTCTCACTTTCTCCTCACACACTGTCTCACTCTCTCCTCACACACTGTCTCACTCTCTCCTCACACACTGTCTCACTCTCTCCTCACACACTGTCTCACTCTCTCCTCACACACTGTCTCACTCTCTCCTCACACACTTTCTCACTCTCTCTCCTCACACACTGTCTCACTCTCCCCTCACACACTGTCTCACACTCTCCTCACACACTGTCTCTCTCTCCTCACACACCGTCTCACTTTCTCCTCACACACTGTCTCACTCTCTCCTCACACACTGTCTCACTCTCTCCTCCCACACTGTCTCACTCTCACCCCTCACAAACTGCCTCACTCTCTCCTCACAAACTGTCTCACTCTCTCTCCTCACACACTGTCTCACTCTCTCTCTCCTCACACACTGTCTCACTGTCTCCTCCCACACTGTCTCACTCTCTCCTCACTCACTGTCTCTCTCTCTCCTCACACACTGTCTCACTCTCTCCTCACACACTGTCTCACTCTCTCCTCACACACTGTCTCACTCCCTCCTCACACACTGTCTCACTCTCTCCTCACACACTGTCTCACTCTCTCCCCTCACACACTGTCTCACTTTCTCCTCACACACTGTCTCACTCTCTCTCCTCACACACTGTCTCAATCTCTCCTCACACACTGTCTCACTCTCTCCTCACACACTGTCTCACTCTCTCCTCACACACTGTCTCACTCTCTCCTCACACACTGTCTCACTCTCTCCTCACACACTGTCTCACTCTCTCTCCTCACACACTGTCTCACTCTCTCCTCACACACTGTCTCACTCTCTCCTCACACACTGTCTCACTCTCTCTCCTCACACACTGTCTCACACTCTCCTCACACACTGTCTCTCTCTCCTCACACACCGTCTCACTTTCTCCTCACACACTGTCTCACTCTCTCCTCACACACTGTCTCACTCTCTCCTCACACACTGTCTCACTCTCTCCTCACACACTGTCTCACTCTCTCCTCACACACTGTCTCACTCTCTCCTCACACACTTTCTCACTCTCTCTCCTCACACACTGTCTCACTCTCCCCTCACACACTGTCTCACACTCTCCTCACACACTGTCTCTCTCTCCTCACACACCGTCTCACTTTCTCCTCACACACTGTCTCACTCTCTCCTCACACACTGTCTCACTCTCTCCTCCCACACTGTCTCACTCTCTCCCCTCACAAACTGCCTCACTCTCTCCTCACAAACTGTCTCACTCTCTCTCCTCACACACTGTCTCACTCTCTCTCTCCTCACACACTGCCTCACTGTCTCCTCCCACACTGTCTCACTCTCTCCTCACTCACTGTCTCTCTCTCTCCTCACACACTGTCTCACTCTCTCCTCACACACTGTCTCACTCTCTCCTCACACACTGTCTCACTAACTCCTCACACACTGTCTCACTCTCTCCCCTCACACACTGTCTCACTCTCTCCTCACACACTGTCTCACTCTCTCCTCACACACTGTCTCACTCTCTCATCGCACACTGTCTCACTCTCTCCTCGCACACTGTCTCTCTCTCTCCTCACACACTCTCACTCTCTCCTCACACACTGTCTCACTCTCCCCTCACACACTGTCTCACTCTCTCCTCACACACTGTCTCACTCTCCGCTCACACACTGTCTCACTCTCTCGTCCCACACTGTCTCACTCTCTGTCCTCGCCCACTGTCTCACTCTCTGCTCACACACTGTCTCACTCTCACCACACACACTGTCTGTCTCTCTCCTCACACACTGTCTCACTCTCTCCTCACACACTGTCTCACTCTCTCTCCTCACCTACTGTCTCACTCTCTCTGCTCAATCACTGTCTCACTCTCTCCCCTCACATACTGTCTCACTCTCTCCTCACACACTGTCTCTCTCTCTCTCTCTCTCCTCACACACTGTCTCACTCTCTCCTCACACACAGTCTCACTCTCTCTCCTCACACACTGTCTCACTCTCCCCTCACACACTGTCTCACTCTCTCCTCCCACACTGTCTCACTCTCTCCTCACACAATGTCTCACTCTCTCCCCACACACTGTCTCACTCTCTCCTCACACACTGTCTCACTCTCTCCTCACACACTGTCTCTCTCTCCTCACACACTGTCTCACTCTCTCCTCACACACTGTCTCACTCTCTCTCCTCACTGACTGTCTCACTCTCTCCCCTCACATACTGTCTCACTCTCTCCTCACACACTGTCTCTCCCTCTCACCTCACACACTGTCTCACTCTCTCCTCACACACTGTGTCACTCTCTCCTCGCACACTGTCTCACTCTCTCCTCGCACACTGTCTCACTCTCTCCTCACACACTGTCTCACTCTCCCCTCACACACTGTCTCACTCTCTCCTCACACACTGTCTCACTCTCCGCTCACACACTGTCTCGCTTTCTCCTCACACACTGTCTCACTCCCTTTCCTCGCCCACTGTCTCACTCTCTCTCCTCACACACTGTCTCTCTCTCTCCTCACACACTGTCTCACTCTCTCCTCACACACTGTCTAACTCTCTCCTCACACACTGTCTCACTGTCTCTCCTCACACACTGTTTCATTCTCTCTCCTCACACACTGTCTCACTCTCTCCTCACACACTGTCTCACTCTCTCCTCACACACTGTCTCACTCTCACCTTACACACTGTCTCACTCTCTCCTCACACACTGTCTCACTGTCTCCTCACACACTGTCTCACTCTCTCTCTTCTCACACTGTCTCACTCTCTCCTCACACATTGTCTCACTCTCTCTCCTCACACATTGTCTCACTCTCCCCTCACACACTGTCTCACACTCTCCTCACACACTGTCTCTCTCTCCTCAGACACCATCTCACTCTCTCCTCACACACTGTCTCACTCTCTCCTCACACACTGTCTCACTCTCTCCTCACACACTGTCTCACTCTCTCTCTTCACACACTGTCTCACTCTCTCCTCACACACTGTCTCACTCTCTCCTCACACACTGTCTCACTGTCTCCTCACACACTGTCTCACTGTCTCCTCACACACTGTCTCACTCTCTCTCTTCTCACACTGTCTCACTCTCTCCTCACACACTGTCTCACTCTCTCCTCACACACTGTCTCACTCTCTCCTCACACACTGTCTCACACTCTCTCCTCACACACTGTCTCACTCTCTCCTCACAAACTGTCTTACTCGCTCCGCACACACTGTCTCACTCTCTCCTCACACACTGTCTCACTCTCTCATCATACACTGTCTCACTCTCTCTCCTCTCACACTATCTCACTCTCCCCTCACACACTGCCTCACTCTCTCCTCTCACACTGTCTCACTCTCTCCTTACACACTGTCTCACTCTCTCCTCACACACTGTCTTACTCTCTCCCCTCACACACTGTCTCACTCTCTCCTCACACACTGTCTCACTCTCTCTCCTCACACACTGTCTCAATCTCTCCTCACACACTGTCTCACTCTCTCCTCACACACTGTCTCACTCTCTCCTCACACACTGTCTCACTCTCCCCTCACACACTGTCTCACACTCTCCTCACACACTGTCTCTCTCTCCTCACACACCGTCTCACTTTCTCCTCACACACTGTCTCACTCTCTCCTCACACACTGTCTCACTCTCTCCTCACACACCGTCTCACTTTCTCCTCACACACTGTCTCACTCTCTCCTCACACACTGTCTCACTCTCTCCTCCCACACTGTCTCACTCTCTCCCCTCACAATCTGCCTCACTCTCTCCTCACAAACTGTCTCACTCTCTCTCCTCACACACTGTCTCACTCTCTCTCTCCTCACACACTGTCTCACTCTCTCCTCACACACTGTCTCACTCTCTCCTCACACACTGTCTCACTAACTCCGCACACACTGTCTCACTCTCGCTCTCCTCACACACTGTTTCACTCTCTCCTCACACACTGTCTCACTCTCTCCTCACACACTGTCTCACTCCCTCCCCTCTCACACTGTCTCACTCTCTCTTCACACACTGTCTCACTCTCTCTCCTCACACACTGTCTCACTCTCTCCTCACACACTGTCTCACTCTCTCCTCACACACTGTCTCACTGTCTCCTCACACACTGTCTCACTCTCTCTCTTCTCACACTGTCTCACTCTCTCCTCACACACTGTCTCACTCTCTCCTCACACACTGTCTCACTCTCTCCTCACACACTGTCTCACACTCTCTCCTCACACACTGTCTCACTCTCTCCTCACAAACTGTCTTACTCGCTCCTCACACACTGTCTCACTCTCTCCTCACACACTGTCTCACTCTCTCATCACACACTGTCTCACTCTCTCTCCTCTCACACTATCTCACTCTACCCTCACACACTGCCTCACTCTCTCCTCACACACTGTCTCACTCTCTCCTTACACACTGTCTCACTCTCTCCTCACACACTGTCTTACTCTCTCTCCTCACACACTGTCTCACTCTCTCCTCACACACTGTCTCAATCTCTCCTCACACACCGTCTCACTTTCTCCTCACACACTGTCTCACTCTCTCCTCACACACTGTCTCACTCTCTCCTCCCACACTGTCTCACTCTCTCCCCTCACAATCTGCCTCACTCTCTCCTCACAAACTGTCTCACTCTCTCTCCTCACACACTGTCTCACTCTCTCTCTCCTCACACACTGTCTCACTCTCTCCTCACACACTGTCTCACTCTCTCCTCACACACTGTCTCACTAACTCCGCACACACTGTCTCACTCTCGCTCTCCTCACACACTGTTTCACTCTCTCCTCACACACTGTCTCACTCTCTCCTCACACACTGTCTCACTCCCTCCCCTCTCACACTGTCTCACTCTCTCTTCACACACTGTCTCACTCTCTCTCCTCACACACTGTCTCACTCTCTCCTCACACACTGTCTCACTCTCTCCTCACACACTGTCTCACTGTCTCCTCACACACTGTCTCACTCTCTCTCTTCTCACACTGTCTCACTCTCTCCTCACACACTGTCTCACTCTCTCCTCACACACTGTCTCACTCTCTCCTCACACACTGTCTCACACTCTCTCCTCACACACTGTCTCACTCTCTCCTCACAAACTGTCTTACTCGCTCCTCACACACTGTCTCACTCTCTCCTCACACACTGTCTCACTCTCTCATCACACACTGTCTCACTCTCTCTCCTCTCACACTATCTCACTCTCACTCCTCACACACTGTCTCACTCTCTCCTCACACACTGTCTCACTCTCTACCCTCACACACTGCCTCACTCTCTCCTCACACACTGTCTCACTCTCTCCTTACACACTGTCTCACTCTCTCCTCACACACTGTCTTACTCTCTCCCCTCACACACTGTCTCACTCTCTCCTCACACACTGTCTCACTCTCTCCTCACACACTGTCTCAATCTCTCCTCACACACTGTCTCACTCTCTCCTCACACACTGTCTCACGCTCTCCTCACACACTGTCTCACTCTCTCCTCACACACTGTCTCACTCTCTCCTCACACACTGTCTCACTCTCTCTCCTCACACACTGTCTCACTCTCCCCTCACACACTGTCTCACACTCTCCTCACACACTGTCTCTCTCTCCTCACACACCGTCTCACTTTCTCCTCACACACTGTCTCACTCTCTCCTCACACACTGTCTCACTCTCTCCTCCCACACTGTCTCACTCTCACCCCTCACAAACTGCCTCACTCTCTCCTCACAAACTGTCTCACTCTCTCTCCTCACACACTGTCTCACTCTCTCTCTCCTCACAAACTGTCTCACTGTCTCCTCCCACACTGTCTCACTGTCTCACTCTCTCCTCACTCACTGTCTCTCTCTCTCCTCACACACTGTCTCACTCTCTCCTCACACACTGTCTCACTCTCTCCTCACACACTGTCTCACTAACTCCTCACACACTGTCTCACTCTCGCTCTCCTCACACACTGTCTCACTCTCTCCTCACACACTGTCTCACTCTCTCCTCACACACTGTCTCACTCGCTCTCCTCACACACTGTCTCACTCTCTCCTCACACACTGTCTCACTGTCTCCTCCCACACTGTCTCACTCTCTCCTCACTCACTGTCTCTCTCTCTCCTCACACACTGTCTCACTCTCTCCTCACACACTGTCTCACTAACTCCTCACACACTGTCTCACTCTCGCTCTCCTCACACACTGTCTCACTCTCTCCTCACACACTGTCTCACTCTCTCCTCACACACTGTCTCACTCTCTCATCGCACACTGTCTCACTCTCTCCTCGCACACTGTCTCTCTCTCTCCTCACACACTCTCACTCTCTCCTCACACACTGTCTCACTCTCCGCTCACACACTGTCTCACTCTCTCCTCACACACTGTCTCACTCTCTCTCCTCACTGACTGTCTCACTCTCTCCCCTCACATACTGTCTCACTCTCTCCTCACACACTGTCTCTCCCTCTCACCTCAGACACTGTCTCACTCTCTCCTCACACACTGTCTCACTCTCTCCTCGCACACTGTCTCACTCTCTCCTCACACACTGTCTCACTCTCCCCTCACACACTGTCTCACTCTCTCCTCACACACTGTCTCACTCTCCGCTCACACACTGTCTCGCTCTCTCCTCACACACTGTCTCACTCTCTTTCCTCGCCCACTGTCTCACTCTCTCTCCTCACACACTGTCTCTCTCTCTCCTCACACACTGTCTCTCCCTCTCACCTCACACACTGTCTCACTCTCTCCTCACACACTGTCTCACTCTCTCCTCGCACACTGTCTCTCTCTCTCCTCACACACTGTCTCACTCTCTCCTCACACACTGTCTAACTCTCTCCTCACACACTGTCTCACTGTCTCTCCTCACACACTGTCTCACTCTCCCCTCACACACTGTCTCACTCTCTCCTCACACACTGTCTCACTAACTCCTCACACACTGTCTCACTCTCGCTCTCCTCACACACTGTCTCACTCTCTCCTCACACACTGTCTCACTCTCTCCTCACACACTGTCTCACTCTCTCATCGCACACTGTCTCACTCTCTCCTCGCACACTGTCTCTCTCTCTCCTCACACACTCTCACTCTCTCCTCACACACTGTCTCACTCTCCCCTCACACACTTCTCACTCTCTCGTCCCACACTGTCTCACTCTCTGTCCTCGCCCACTGTCTCACTCTCTCCTCACACACTGTCTCACTCTCTCCTCACACACTGTCTCACTCTCTCCTCACACACTGTCTCACTCTCTCTCCTCACCTAATGTCTCACTCTCTCTGCTCACTCACTGTCTCACTCTCTCTCCTCACCTACTGTCTCACTCTCTCTGCTCGCACACTGTCTCACTCTCTCCACACACACTGTCTGTCTCTCTCCTCACACACTGTCTCACTCTCTCCTCACACACTGTCTCACTCTCTCCTCACACACTGTCTCACTCTCACCTTACACACTGTCTCACTCTCTCCTCACACACTGTCTCACTCTCTCCTCACACATTGTCTCACTCTCTCTCCTCACACATTGTCTCACTCTCCCCTCACACACCGTCTCACACTCTCCTCACACACTGTCTCTCTCTCCTCAGACACCGTCTCACTCTCTCCTCACACACTGTCTCACTCTCTCCTCACACACTGTCTCACTCTCTCCTCACACTCTGTCTCACTCTCTCTCTTCACACACTGTCTCATTCTCTCCTCACACACTGTCTCACTCTCTCCTCACACACTGTCTCACTGTCTCCTCACACACTGTCTCACTCTCTCTCTTCTCACACTGTCTCACTCTCTCCTCACACACTGTCTCACTCTCTCCTCACACACTGTCTCAGTCTCTCCTCACACACTGTCTCACACTCTCTCCTCACACACTGTCTCACTCTCTCCTCACAAACTGTCTTACTCGCTCCGCACACACTGTCTCACTCTCTCCTCACACACTGTCTCACTCTCTCATCACACACTGTCTCACTCTCTCTCCTCTCACACTATCTCACTCTCCCCTCACACACTGCCTCACTCTCTCCTCTCACACTGTCTCACTCTCTCCTTACACACTGTCTCACTCTCTCCTCACACACTGTCTTACTCTCTCCCCTCACACACTGTCTCACTCTCTCCTCACACACTGTCTCACTCTCTCTCCTCACACACTGTCTCAATCTCTCCTCACACACTGTCTCACTCTCTCCTCACACACTGTCTCACTCTCTCCTCACACACTGTCTCACTCTCCCCTCACACACTGTCTCACACTCTCCTCACACACTGTCTCTCTCTCCTCACACACCGTCTCACTTTCTCCTCACACACTGTCTCACTCTCTCCTCACACACTGTCTCACTCTCTCCTCCCACACTGTCTCACTCTCTCCCCTCACAAACTGCCTCACTCTCTCCTCACAAACTGTCTCACTCTCTCTCCTCACACACTGTCTCACTCTCTCTCTCCTCACACACTGTCTCACTGTCTCCTCCCACACTGTCTCACTCTCTCCTCACTCACTGTCTCTCTCTCTCCTCACACACTGTCTCACTCTCTCCTCACACACTGTCTCACTCTCTCCTCACACACTGTCTCACTAACTCCGCACACACTGTCCCACTCTCGCTCTCCTCACACACTGTTTCACTCTCTCCTCACACACTGTCTCACTCTCTCCTCACACACTGTCTCACTCTCTCCCCTCACACACTGTCTCACTCTCTCTTCACACACTGTCTCACTCTCTCTCCTCACACACTGTCTCACTCTCTCCTCACACACTGTCTCACTCTCTCCTCACACACTGTCTCACTGTCTCCTCACACACTGTCTCACTCTCTCTCTTCTCACACTGTCTCACTCTCTCCTCACACACTGTCTCACTCTCTCCTCACACACTGTCTCACTCTCTCCTCACACACTGTCTCACACTCTCTCCTCACACACTGTCTCACTCTCTCCTCACAAACTGTCTTACTCGCTCCTCACACACTGTCTCACTCTCTCCTCACACACTGTCTCACTCTCTCATCACACACTGTCTCACTCTCTCTCCTCTCACACTATCTCACTCTCCCCTCACACACTGCCTCACTCTCTCCTCACACACTGTCTCACTCTCTCCTTACACACTGTCTCACTCTCTCCTCACACACTGTCTTACTCTCTCCCCTCACACACTGTCTCACTCTCTCCTCACACACTGTCTCACTCTCTCCTCACACACTGTCTCAATCTCTCCTCACACACTGTCTCACTCTCTCCTCACACACTGTCTCACTCTCTCCTCACACACTGTCTCACTCTCTCCTCACACACTGTCTCACTCTCTCCTCACACACTGTCTCACTCTCTCCTCACACACTGTCTCACTCTCCCCTCCCACACTGTCTCACTCTCACCCCTCACAAACTGCCTCACTCTCTCCTCACAAACTGTCTCACTCTCTCTCCTCACACACTGTCTCACTCTCTCTCTCCTCACACACTGTCTCACTGTCTCCTCCCACACTGTCTCACTGTCTCACTCTCTCCTCAATCACTGTCTCTCTCTCTCCTCACACACTGTCTCACTCTCTCCTCACACACTGTCTCACTCTCTCCTCACACACTGTCTCACTAACTCCTCACACACTGTCTCACTCTCGCTCTCCTCACACACTGTCTCACTCTCTCCTCACACACTGTCTCACTCTCTCCTCACACACTGTCTCACTCTCTCCCCTCACACACTGTCTCACTCTCTCTCCTCACACACTGTCTCAATCTCTCCTCACACACTGTCTCACTCTCTCCTCACACACTGTCTCACTCTCTCCTCACACACTGTCTCACTCTCTCCTCACACACTGTCTCACTCTCTCCTCACACACTGTCTCACTCTCTCTCCTCACACACTGTCTCAATCTCCCCTCACACACTGTCTCACACTCTCCTCACACACTGTCTCTCTCTCCTCACACACCGTCTCACTTTCTCCTCACACACATTCTCACTCTCTCCTCACACAATGTCTCACTCTCTCCTCCCACACTGTCTCACTCTCTCCCCTCACAAACTGCCTCACTCTCTCCTCACAAACTGTCTCACTCTCTCTCCTCACACACTGTCTCACTCTCTCTCTCCTCACACACTGTCTCACTGTCTCCTCCCACACTGTCTCACTCTCTCCTCACTCACTGTCTCTCTCTCTCCTCACACACTGTCTCACTCTCTCCTCACACACTGTCTCACTCTCTCCTCACACACTGTCTCACTAACTCCTCACACACTGTCTCACTCTCTCATCGCACACTGTCTCACACTCTCCTCGCACACTGTCTCTCTCTCTCCTCACACACTCTCACTCTCTCCTCACACACTGTCTCACTCTCTCCTCACACACTGTCTCACTCTCTCATCGCACACTGTCTCACACTCTCCTCGCACACTGTCTCTCTCTCTCCTCACACACTCTCACTCTCTCCTCACACACTGTCTCACTCTCCGCTCACACACTGTCTCACTCTCTCGTCCCACACTGTCTCACTCTCTGTCCTCGCCCACTGTCTCACTCTCTGCTCACACACTGTCTCACTCTCTCCACACACACTGTCTGTCTCTCTCCTCACACACTGTCTCACTCTCTCCTCACACACTGTCTCACTCTCTCTCCTCACCTACTGTCTCACTCTCTCTGCTCACTCACTGTCTCACTCTCTCCCCTCACATACTGTCTCACTCTCTCCTCACACACCGTCTCACTGTCTCCTCACACACAGTCTCACTCTCTCTCCTCACACACTGTCTCACTCTCCCCTCACACACTGTCTCACTCTCTCCTCCCACACTGTCTCACTCTCTCCTCACACAATGTCTCTCTCTCTCCTCCCACCCTGTCTCTCTCTCCTCACACACTGTCTCAATCTCTCCTCACACACTGTCTCACTCTCTCCTCACACACTGTCTCACTCTCTCCTCACACACTGTCTCTCTCTCCTCACACACTGTCTCACTCTCTCCTCACACACTGTCTCACTCTCTCTCCTCACTGACTGTCTCACTCTCTCCCCTCACATACTGTCTCACTCTCTCCTCACACACTGTCTCTCCCTCTCACCTCACACACTGTCTCACTCTCTCCTCACACACTGTCTCACTCTCTCCTCGCACACTGTCTCACTCTCTCCTCACACACTGTCTCACTCTCCCCTCACACACTGTCTCACTCTCTCCTCACACACTGTCTCACTCTCCGCTCACACACTGTCTCGCTCTCTCCTCACACACTGTCTCACTCTCTTTCCTCGCCCACTGTCTCACTCTCGCTCCTCACACACTGTCTCTCTCTCTCCTCACACACTGTCTCTCCCTCTCACCTCACACACTGTCTCACTCTCTCCTCACACACTGTCTCACTCTCTCCTCGCACACTGTCTCTCTCTCTCCTCACACACTGTCTCACTCTCTCCTCACACACTGTCTAACTCTCTCCTCACACACTGTCTCACTGTCTCTCCTCACACACTGTCTCACTCTCCCCTCACACACTGTCTCACACTCTCCTCACACACTGTCTCTCTCTCCTCACACACCGTCTCACTTTCTCCTCACACACTGTCTCACTCTCTCCTCACACACTGTCTCACTCGCTCCTCCCACACTGTCTCACTCTCTCCCCTCACAAACTGCCTCACTCTCTCCTCACAAACTGTCTCACTCTCTCTCCTCACACACTGTCTCACTCTCTCTCTCCTCACACACTGTCTCACTGTCTCCTCCCACACTGTCTCACTCTCTCCTCACTCACTGTCTCTCTCTCTCCTCACACACTGTCTCACTCTCTCCTCACACACTGTCTCTCTCTCTCCTCACACACTGTCTCACTCTCTCCTCACACACTGTCTCACTCTCGCTCTCCTCACACACTGTCTCACTCTCTCCTCACACACTGTCTCACTATCTCCTCACACACTGTCTCACTCTCTCATCGCACACTGTCTCACTCTCTCCTCGCACACTGTCTCTCTCTCTCCTCACACACTCTCACTCTCTCCTCTAACACTGTCTCACTCTCCCCTCACACACTGTCTCACTCTCTCCTCACACACTGTCTCACTCTCCGCTCACACACTGTCTCACTCTCTCGTCCCACACTGTCTCACTCTCTGCTCACACACTGTCTCACTCTCTCCACACACACTGTCTCACTCTCTCCTCACACACTGTCTCACTCTCTCCTCACACACTGTCTCACTCTCTCTCCTCACCTACTGTCTCACTCTCTCTGCTCACTCACTGTCTCACTCTCTCCCCTCACATACTGTCTCACTCTCTCCTCACACACTGTCTCTCTCTCTCTCTCTCCTCACACACTGTCTCACTCTCTCTGCTCACTCACTGTCTCACTCTCTCCCCTCACATACTGTCTCACTCTCTCCTCACACACTGTCTCTCTCTCTCTCTCCTCACACACTGTCTCACTCTCTCCTCACACACAGTCTCACTCTCTCTCCTCACACACTGTCTCTCTCTCTCTCTCCTCACACACTGTCTCACTCTCTCTGCTCACTCACTGTCTCACTCTCTCCCCTCACATACTGTCTCACTCTCTCCTCACACACTGTCTCTCTCTCTCTCCTCACACACTGTCTCACTCTCTCCTCACACACAGTCTCACTCTCTCTCCTCACACACTGTCTCACTCTCCCCTCACACACTGTCTCACTCTCTCCTCCCACACTGTCTCACTCTCTCCTCACACAATGTCTCTCCCTCTCCTCCCACCCTGTCTCTCTCTCTCCTCACACACTGTCTCAATCTCTCCTCACACACTGTCTCACTCTCTCCTCACACACTGTCTCACTCTCTCCTCACACACTTTCTCTCTCTCCTCACACACTGTCTCACTCTCTCCTCACACACTGTCTCACTCTCTCTCCTCACTGACTGTCTCACTCTCTCCCCTCACATACTGTCTCACTCTCTCCTCACACACTTTCTCTCTCTCCTCACACACTGTCTCACTCTCTCCTCACACACTGTCTCACTCTCTCTCCTCACTGACTGTCTCACTCTCTCCCCTCACATACTGTCTCACTCTCTCCCCTCACACACTGTCTCACTCTCTCCTCACACACTGTGTCACTCTCTCCTCGCACACTGTCTCACTCTCTCCTCGCACACTGTCTCACTCTCTCCTCACACACTGTCTCACTCTCCCCTCACACACTGTCTCACTCTCTCCTCACACACTGTCTCACTCTCCGCTCACACACTGTCTCACTCTCTCCTCACACACTGTCTCACTCTCTTTCCTCGCCCACTGTCTCACTCTCTCTCCTCACACACTGTGTCTCTCTCTCCTCACACACTGTCTCATTCTCTCCTCACTCACTGTCTCACTCTCTCTCCTCACACACTGTCTCCCTCTCCTCACACACTGTCTCACTCTCTCTCCTCACACACTGTCTCACTCTCTCTCCTCACTCACTGTCTCACTCTCTCCTCACACACTGTCTCACTCTCTCTCCTCACACACTGTCTCTCTCTCTCCTCACACACTGTCTCACTCTCTCCTCACACACTGTCTCACTAACTCCTCACACACTGTCTCACTCTCGCTCTCCTCACACACTGTCTCACTCTCTCCTCACACACTGTCTCACTCTCTCCTCACACACTGTCTCACTCTCTCCCCTCACACACTGTCTCACACTCTCCTCACACAATGTCTCACTCTCTCTCCTCACACACTGTCTCAATCTCTCCTCACACACTGTCTCACTCTCTCCTCACACACTGTCTCACTCTCTCTCCTCACACACTGTCTCACTCTCTCTTCACACACTGTCTCACTCTCTCTCCTCACACACTGTCTCACTCTCCCCTCACACACTGTCTCACACTCTCCTCACACACTCCTCACACACTGTCTCTCTCTCCTCACACACCGTCTCACTTTCTCCTCACACACTGTCTCACTCTCTCCTCACTCACTGTCTCACTCTCTCCTCCCACACTGTCTCACTCTCTCCCCTCACAAACTGCCTCACTCTCTCCTCACAAACTGTCTCACTCTCTCTCCTCACACACTGTCTCACTCTCTCTCTCCTCACACACTGTCTCACTCTCTCCTCACACACTGTCTCACTCTCTTCTCACACACTGTGTCACTCTCTCCTCGCACACTGTCTCACTCTCTCCTCGCACACTGTCTCACTCTCTCCTCACACACTGTCTCACTCTCCCCTCACACACTGTCTCACTCTCTCCTCACACAATGTCTCACTATCCGCTCACACACTGTCTCACTCTCTCCTCACACACTGTCTCACTCTCTTTCCTCGCCCACTGTCTCACTCTCTCTCCTCACACACTGTCTCTCTCTCTCCTCACACACTGTCTCACTCTCTCCTCACACACTGTCTAACTCTCTCCTCACACACTGTCTCACTCTCTCTCCTCACACACTGTCTCACTCTCCCCTCACACACTGTCTCACACTCTCCTCACACACTGTCTCTCTCTCCTCACACACCGTCTCACTTTCTCCTCACACACTGTCTCACTCTCTCCTCACACACTGTCTCACTCTCTCCTCCCACACTGTCTCACTCTCTCCCCTCACAAACTGCCTCACTCTCTCCTCACAAACTGTCTCACTCTCTCTCCTCACACACTGTCTCACTCTCTCTCTCCTCACACACTGTCTCACTGTCTCCTCCCACACTGTCTCACTCTCACCTCACTCACTGTCTCTCTCTCTCCTCACACACTGTCTCACTCTCTCCTCACACACTGTCTCACTCTCTTCTCACACACTGTCTCACTAACTCCTCACACACTGTCTCACTCTCGCTCTCCTCACACACTGTCTCATTCTCTCCTCACACACTGTCTCACTCTCTCCTCACACACTGTCTCACTCTCTCATCGCACACTGTCTCACTCTCTCCTCGCACACTGTCTCTCTCTCTCCTCACACACTCTCACTCTCTCCTCACACACTGTCTCACTCTCCCCTCACACACTGTCTCACTCTCTCCTCACACACTGTCTCACTCTCCGCTCACACACTGTCTCACTCTCTCGTCCCACACTGTCTCACTCTCTCCTCGCACACTGTCTCTCTCTCTCCTCACACACTCTCACTCTCTCCTCACACACTGTCTCACTCTCCCCTCACACACTGTCTCACTCTCTCCTCGCACACTGTCTCTCTCTCTCCTCACACACTCTCACTCTCTCCTCACACACTGTCTCACTCTCCCCTCACACACTATCTCACTCTCTGCTCACACACTGTCTCACTCTCTCCACACACACTGTCTGTCTCTCTCCTCACACACTGTCTCACTCTCTCCTCACACACTGTCTCACTCTCTCTCCTCACCTACTGTCTCACTCTCTCTGCTCACTCACTGTCTCACTCTCTCTCCTCACACACTGTCTCACTCTCCCCTCACACACTGTCTCACTCTCTCCTCCCACACTGTCTCACTCTCTCCTCACACAATGTCTCTCTCTCTCCTCCCACCCTGTCTCTCTCTCTCCTCACACTGTCTCAATCTCTCCTCACACACTGTCTCACTCTCTCCTCACACACTTTCTCACTCTCTCCTCACACACTGTCTCTCTCTCCTCACACACTGTCTCACTCTCTCCTCACACACTGTCTCACTCTCTCTCCTCACTGACTGTCTCACTCTCTCCCCTCACATACTGTCTCACTCTCTCCTCACACACTGTCTCTCCCTCTCACCTCACACACTGTCTCACTCTCTCCTCACACACTGTGTCACTCTCTCCTCGCACACTGTCGCACTCTCTCCTCGCACACTGTCTCACTCTCTCCTCACACACTGTCTCACTCTCCCCTCACACACTGTCTCACTCTCTCCTCACACACTGTCTCACTCTCCGCTCACACACTGTCTCACTCTCTCCTCACACACTGTCTCACTCTCTTTCCTCGCCCACTGTCTCACTCTCTCTCCTCACACACTGTGTCTCTCTCTCCTCACACACTGTCTCATTCTCTCCTCACACACTGTCTCACTCTCTCTCCTTACACACTGTCTCCCTCTCCTCACACACTGTCTCACTCTCTCTCCTCACACACTGTCTCACTCTCTCTCCTCACTCACTGTCTCACTCTCTCCTCACACACTGTCTCACTCTCTCTCCTCACACACTGTCTCTCTCTCTCCTCACACACTGTCTCACTCTCTCCTCACACGCTGTCTCACTAACTCCTCACACACTGTCTCACTCTCGCTCTCCTCACACACTGTCTCACTCTCTCCTCACACACTGTCTCACTCTCTCCTCACATACTGTCTCACTCTCTCCCCTCACACACTGTCTCACACTCTCCTCACACACTGTCTCACTCTCTCTCCTCACACACTGTCTCAATCTCTCCTCACACACTGTCTCACTCTCTCCTCACACACTGTCTCACTCTCTCCTCACACACTGTCTCACTCTCTCCTCACACACTGTCTCACTCTCTCCTCACACACTGTCTCACTCTCTCTCCTCACACACTCTCACTCTCCACTCACACACTGTCTCACACTCTCCTCACCCACTCCTCACACACTGTCTCTCTCTCCTCACACACCGTCTCACTTTCTCCTCACACACTGTCTCACTCTCTCCTCACACACTGTCTCACTCTCTCCTCCCACACTGTCTCACTCTCTCCCCTCACAAACTGCCTCACTCTCTCCTCACAAACTGTCTCACTCTCTCTCCTCACACACTGTCTCACTCTCTCTCTCCTCACACACTGTCTCACTCTCTCCTCACACACTGTCTCACTCTCTCCTGACACACTGTCTCACTAACTCCTCACAAACTGTCTCACTCTCGCTCTCCTCACACACTGTCTCACTCTCTCCTCACACACTGTCTCACTCTCTCCTCACACACTGTCTCACTCTCTCCTCACACACTGTCTCACTCTCTCCTCACACACTGTCTCACTCTCTCTCCTCACACACTGTCTCACTCTCCCCTCACACACTGTCTCACACTCTCCTCACACACTGTCTCTCTCTCCTCACACACCGTCTCACTTTCTCCTCACACACTGTCTCACTCTCTCCTCACACACTGTCTCACTCTCTCCTCCCACACTGTCTCACTCTCTCCCCTCACAAACTGCCTCACTCTCTCCTCACAAACTGTCTCACTCTCTCTCCTCACACACTGTCTCACTCTCTCTCTCCTCACACACTGTCTCTCTCTCTCCTCACACACTGTCTCACTCTCTCCTCACACACTGTCTCACTCTCTCCTCACACACTGTCTCACTAACTCCTCACACACTGTCTCACTCTCGCTCTCCTCACACACTGTCTCACTCTCTCCTCACACACTGTCTCACTCTCTCCTCACACACTGTCTCACTCGCTCTCCTCACACACTGTCTCACTCTCTCCTCACACACTGTCTCACTGTCTCCTCCCACACTGTCTCACTCTCTCCTCACTCACTGTCTCTCTCTCTCCTCACACACTGTCTCACTCTCTCCTCACACACTGTCTCACTAACTCCTCACACACTGTCTCACTCTCGCTCTCCTCACACACTGTCTCACTCTCTCCTCACACACTGTCTCACTCTCTCCTCACACACTGTCTCACTCTCTCATCGCACACTGTCTCACTCTCTCCTCGCACACTGTCTCTCTCTCTCCTCACACACTCTCACTCTCTCCTCACACACTGTCTCACTCTCCGCTCACACACTGTCTCACTCTCTCCTCACACACTGTCTCACTCTCTCTCCTCACTGACTGTCTCACTCTCTCCCCTCACATACTGTCTCACTCTCTCCTCACACACTGTCTCTCCCTCTCACCTCAGACACTGTCTCACTCTCTCCTCACACACTGTCTCACTCTCTCCTCGCACACTGTCTCACTCTCTCCTCACACACTGTCTCACTCTCCCCTCACACACTGTCTCACTCTCTCCTCACACACTGTCTCACTCTCCGCTCACACACTGTCTCGCTCTCTCCTCACACACTGTCTCACTCTCTTTCCTCGCCCACTGTCTCACTCTCTCTCCTCACACACTGTCTCTCTCTCTCCTCACACACTGTCTCTCCCTCTTACCTCACACACTGTCTCACTCTCTCCTCACACACTGTCTCACTCTCTCCTCGCACACTGTCTCTCTCTCTCCTCACACACTGTCTCACTCTCTCCTCACACACTGTCTAACTCTCTCCTCACACACTGTCTCACTGTCTCTCCTCACACACTGTCTCACTCTCCCCTCACACACTGTCTCACTCTCTCCTCACACACTGTCTCACTAACTCCTCACACACTGTCTCACTCTCGCTCTCCTCACACACTGTCTCACTCTCTCCTCACACACTGTCTCACTCTCTCCTCACACACTGTCTCACTCTCTCATCGCACACTGTCTCACTCTCTCCTCGCACACTGTCTCTCTCTCTCCTCACACACTCTCACTCTCTCCTCACACACTGTCTCACTCTCCCCTCACACACTGTCTCACTCTCTCCTCACACACTGTCTCACTCTCCGCTCACACTCTGTCTCACTCTCTCGTCCCACACTGTCTCACTCTCTGTCCTCGCCCACTGTCTCACTCTCTGCTCACACACTGTCTCACTCTCTCCACACACACTGTCTGTCTCTCTCCTCACACACTGTCTCACTCTCTCCTCACACACTGTCTCACTCTCTCTCCTCACCTAATGTCTCACTCTGTCTGCTCACTCACTGTCTCACTCTCTCTCCTCACCTACTGTCTCACTCTCTCTGCTCGCACACTGTCTCACTCTCTCCACACACACTGTCGGTCTCTCTCCTCACACACTGTCTCACTCTCTCCTCACACACTGTCTCACTCTCTCCTCACACACTGTCTCACTCTTACCTTACACACTGTCTCACTCTCTCCTCACACACTGTCTCACTCTCTCCTCACACATTGTCTCACTCTCTCTCCTCACACATTGTCTCACTCTCCCCTCACACACCGTCTCACAATCTCCTCACACACTGTCTCTCTCTCCTCAGACACCGTCTCACTCTCTCCTCACACACTGTCTCACTCTCTCCTCACACACTGTCTCACTCTCTCCTCACACTCTGTCTCACTCTCTCTCTTCACACACTGTCTCATTCTCTCCTCACACACTGTCTCACTCTCTCCTCACACACTGTCTCACTGTCTCCTCACACACTGTCTCACTCTCTCTCTTCTCACACTGTCTCACTCTCTCCTCACACACTGTCTCACTCTCTCCTCACACACTGTCTCACTCTCTCCTCACACACTGTCTCACACTCTCTCCTCACACACTGTCTCACTCTCTCCTCACAAACTGTCTTACTCGCTCCGCACACACTGTCTCACTCTCTCCTCACACACTGTCTCACTCTCTCATCACACACTGTCTCACTCTCTCTCCTCTCACACTATCTCACTCTCCCCTCACACACTGCCTCACTCTCTCCTCTCACACTGTCTCACTCTCTCCTTACACACTGTCTCACTCTCTCCTCACACACTGTCTTACTCTCTCCCCTCACACACTGTCTCACTCTCTCCTCACACACTGTCTCACTCTCTCTCCTCACACACTGTCTCAATCTCTCCTCACACACTGTCTCACTCTCTCCTCACACACTGTCTCACTCTCTCCTCACACACTGTCTCACTCTCCCCTCACACACTGTCTCACACTCTCCTCACACACTGTCTCTCTCTCCTCACACACCGTCTCACTTTCTCCTCACACACTGTCTCACTCTCTCCTCACACACTGTCTCACTCTCTCCTCCCACACTGTCTCACTCTCTCCCCTCACAAACTGCCTCACTCTCTCCTCACAAACTGTCTCACTCTCTCTCCTCACACACTGTCTCACTCTCTCTCTCCTCACACACTGTCTCACTGTCTCCTCCCACACTGTCTCACTCTCTCCTCACTCACTGTCTCTCTCTCTCCTCACACACTGTCTCACTCTCTCCTCACACACTGTCTCACTCTCTCCGCACACACTGTCTCACTAACTCCGCACACACTGTCCCACTCTCGCTCTCCTCACACACTGTTTCACTCTCTCCTCACACACTGTCTCACTCTCTCCTCACACACTGTCTCACTCTCTCCCCTCACACACTGTCTCACTCTCTCTTCACACACTGTCTCACTCTCTCTCCTCACACACTGTCTCACTCTCTCCTCACACACTGTCTCACTCTCTCCTCACACACTGTCTCACTGTCTCCTCACACACTGTCTCACTCTCTCTCTTCTCACACTGTCTCACTCTCTCCTCACACACTGTCTCACTCTCTCCTCACACACTGTCTCACTCTCTCCTCACACACTGTCTCACACTCTCTCCTCACACACTGTCTCACTCTCTCCTCACAAACTGTCTTACTCGCTCCTCACACACTGTCTCACTCTCTCCTCACACACTGTCTCACTCTCTCATCACACACTGTCTCACTCTCTCTCCTCTCACACTATCTCACTCTCCCCTCACACACTGCCTCACTCTCTCCTCACACACTGTCTCACTCTCTCCTTACACACTGTCTCACTCTCTCCTCACACACTGTCTTACTCTCTCCCCTCACACACTGTCTCACTCTCTCCTCACACACTGTCTCACTCTCTCCTCACACACTGTCTCAATCTCTCCTCACACACTGTCTCACTCTCTCCTCACACACTGTCTCACTCTCTCCTCACACACTGTCTCACTCTCTCCTCACACACTGTCTCACTCTCTCCTCACACACTGTCTCACTCTCTCCTCACACACTGTCTCACTCTCCCCTCCCACACTGTCTCACTCTCACCCCTCACAAACTGCCTCACTCTCTCCTCACAAACTGTCTCACTCTCTCTCCTCACACACTGTCTCACTCTCTCTCTCCTCACACACTGTCTCACTGTCTCCTCCCACACTGTCTCACTGTCTCACTCTCTCCTCACTCACTGTCTCTCTCTCTCCTCACACACTGTCTCACTCTCTCCTCACACACTGTCTCACTCTCTCCTCACACACTGTCTCACTAACTCCTCACACACTGTCTCACTCTCGCTCTCCTCACACACTGTCTCACTCTCTCCTCACACACTGTCTCACTCTCTCCTCACACACTGTCTCACTCTCTCCCCTCACACACTGTCTCACTCTCTCTCCTCACACACTGTCTCAATCTCTCCTCACACACTGTCTCACTCTCTCCTCACACACTGTCTCACGCTCTCTCCTCACACACTGTCTCACTCTCTCCTCACACACTGTCTCACTCTCTCCTCACACACTGTCTCACTCTCTCCTCACACACTGTCTCACTCTCTCCTCACACAGTGTCTCACTCTCTCTCCTCACACACTGTCTCAATCTCCCCTCACACACTGTCTCACACTCTCCTCACACACTGTCTCTCTCTCCTCACACACCGTCTCACTTTCTCCTCACACACCGTCTCACTCTCTCCTCACACACTGTCTCACTCTCTCCTCCCACACTGTCTCACTCTCTCCCCTCACAAACTGCCTCACTCTCTCCTCACAAACTGTCTCACTCTCTCTCCTCACACACTGTCTCACTCTCTCTCTCCTCACACACTGTCTCACTGTCTCCTCACACACTGTCTCACTCTCGCTCTCCTCACACACTGTCTCACTCTCTCCTCACACACTGTCTCACTAACTCCTCACACACTGTCTCACTCTCGCTCTCCTCACACACTGTCTCACTCTCTCCTCACACACTGTCTCACTCTCTCCTCACACACTGTCTCACTCTCTCATCGCACACTGTCTCACTCTCTCCTTGCACACTGTCTCTCTCTCTCCTCACACACTGTCTCACTCTCTCTCCTCACACACTGTCTCACTCTCTCCTCACACACTGTCTCACTCTCTCCTCACACACTGTCTCACTCTCTCATCGCACACTGTCTCACTCTCTCCTTGCACACTGTCTCACTCTCTCCTCACACACTGTCTCACTCTCCGCTCACACACTGTCTCACTCTCTCCTCACACACTGTCTCACTCTCTCTCCTCACTGACTGTCTCACTCTCTCCCCTCACATACTGTCTCACTCTCTCCTCACACACTGTCTCTCCCTCTCACCTCAGACACTGTCTCACTCTCTCCTCACACACTGTCTCACTCTCTCCTCGCACACTGTCTCACTCTCTCCTCACACACTGTCTCACTCTCCCCTCACACACTGTCTCACTCTCTCCTCACACACTGTCTCACTCTCCGCTCACACACTGTCTCGCTCTCTCCTCACACACTGTCTCACTCTCTTTCCTCGCCCACTGTCTCACTCTCTCTCCTCACACACTGTCTCTCTCTCTCCTCACACACTGTCTCTCCCTCTCACCTCACCCACTGTCTCACTCTCTCCTCACACACTGTCTCACTCTCTCCTCGCACACTGTCTCTCTCTCTCCTCACACACTGTCTCACTCTCTCCTCACACACTGTCTAACTCTCTCCTCACACACTGTCTCACTGTCTCTCCTCACACACTGTCTCACTCTCCCCTCACACACTGTCTCACTCTCTCCTCACACACTGTCTCACTCTCTCCTCACACACTGTCTCACTCTCTCATCGCACACTGTCTCACTCTCTCCTCGCACACTGTCTCTCTCTCTCCTCACACACTCTCACTCTCTCCTCACACACTGTCTCACTCTCCCCTCACACACTGTCTCACTCTCTCCTCACACACTGTCTCACTCTCCGCTCACACACTGTCTCACTCTCTCGTCCCACACTGTCTCACTCTCTGTCCTCGCCCACTGTCTCACTCTCTGCTCACACACTGTCTCACTCTCTCCACACACACTGTCTGTCTCTCTCCTCACACACTGTCTCACTCTCTCCTCACACACTGTCTCACTCTCTCTCCTCACCTAATGTCTCACTCTGTCTGCTCACTCACTGTCTCACTCTCTCTCCTCACCTACTGTCTCACTCTCTCTGCTCGCACACTGTCTCACTCTCTCCACACACACTGTCGGTCTCTCTCCTCACACACTGTCTCACTCTCTCCTCACACACTGTCTCACTCTCTCCTCACACACTGTCTCACTCTCACCTTACACACTGTCTCACTCTCTCCTCACACACTGTCTCACTCTCTCCTCACACATTGTCTCACTCTCTCTCCTCACACATTGTCTCACTCTCCCCTCACACACCGTCTCACACTCTCCTCACACACTGTCTCTCTCTCCTCAGACACCGTCTCACTCTCTCCTCACACACTGTCTCACTCTCTCCTCACACACTGTCTCACTCTCTCCTCACACTCTGTCTCACTCTCTCTCTTCACACACTGTCTCATTCTCTCCTCACACACTGTCTCACTCTCTCCTCACACACTGTCTCACTGTCTCCTCACACACTGTCTCACTCTCTCTCTTCTCACACTGTCTCACTCTCTCCTCACACACTGTCTCACTCTCTCCTCACACACTGTCTCACTCTCTCCTCACACACTGTCTCACACTCTCTCCTCACACACTGTCTCACTCTCTCCTCACAAACTGTCTTACTCGCTCCGCACACACTGTCTCACTCTCTCCTCACACACTCTCTCACTCTCTCATCACACACTGTCTCACTCTCTCTCCTCACACACTATCTCACTCTCCCCTCACACACTGCCTCACTCTCTCCTCTCACACTGTCTCACTCTCTCCTTACACACTGTCTCACTCTCTCCTCACACACTGTCTTACTCTCTCCCCTCACACACTGTCTCACTCTCTCCTCACACACTGTCTCACTCTCTCTCCTCACACACTGTCTCAATCTCTCCTCACACACTGTCTCACTCTCTCCTCACATACTGTCTCACTCTCTCCTCACACACTGTCTCACTCTCCCCTCACACACTGTCTCACACTCTCCTCACACACTGTCTCTCTCTCCTCACACACCGTCTCACTTTCTCCTCACACACTGTCTCACTCTCTCCTCACACACTGTCTCACTCTCTCCTCCCACACTGTCTCACTCTCTCCCCTCACAAACTGCCTCACTCTCTCCTCACAAACTGTCTCACTCTCTCTCCTCACACACTGTCTCACTCTCTCTCTCCTCACACACTGTCTCACTGTCTCCTCCCACACTGTCTCACTCTCTCCTCACTCACTGTCTCTCTCTCTCCTCACACACTGTCTCACTCTCTCCTCACACACTGTCTCACTCTCTCCGCACACACTGTCTCACTAACTCCGCACACACTGTCCCACTCTCGCTCTCCTCACACACTGTTTCACTCTCTCCTCACACACTGTCTCACTCTCTCCTCACACACTGTCTCACTCTCTCCCCTCACACACTGTCTCACTCTCTCTTCACACACTGTCTCACTCTCTCTCCTCACACACTGT
This sequence comes from Scyliorhinus torazame, assembly GCF_047496885.1. Taxonomy (NCBI): domain Eukaryota; kingdom Metazoa; phylum Chordata; class Chondrichthyes; order Carcharhiniformes; family Scyliorhinidae; genus Scyliorhinus; species Scyliorhinus torazame. The sequence goes on along the minus strand of NC_092729.1, from coordinate 71,006,806 downwards.
CTCACTCTCTCCTCACACACTGTCTCACTCTCTCCTCACACACTGTCTCACTGTCTCCTCACACACTGTCTCACTCTCTCTCTTCTCACACTGTCTCACTCTCTCCTCACACACTGTCTCACTCTCTCCTCACACACTGTCTCACTCTCTCCTCACACACTGTCTCACACTCTCTCCTCACACACTGTCTCACTCTCTCCTCACAAACTGTCTTACTCGCTCCTCACACACTGTCTCACTCTCTCCTCACACACTGTCTCACTCTCTCATCACACACTGTCTCACTCTCTCTCCTCTCACACTATCTCACTCTCCCCTCACACACTGCCTCACTCTCTCCTCACACACTGTCTCACTCTCTCCTTACACACTGTCTCACTCTCTCCTCACACACTGTCTTACTCTCTCCCCTCACACACTGTCTCACTCTCTCCTCACACACTGTCTCACTCTCTCCTCACACACTGTCTCAATCTCTCCTCACACACTGTCTCACTCTCTCCTCACACACTGTCTCACTCTCTCCTCACACACTGTCTCACTCTCTCCTCACACACTGTCTCACTCTCTCCTCACACACTGTCTCACTCTCTCCTCACACACTGTCTCACTCTCCCCTCCCACACTGTCTCACTCTCACCCCTCACAAACTGCCTCACTCTCTCCTCACAAACTGTCTCACTCTCTCTCCTCACACACTGTCTCACTCTCTCTCTCCTCACACACTGTCTCACTGTCTCCTCCCACACTGTCTCACTGTCTCACTCTCTCCTCACTCACTGTCTCTCTCTCTCCTCACACACTGTCTCACTCTCTCCTCACACACTGTCTCACTCTCTCCTCACACACTGTCTCACTAACTCCTCACACACTGTCTCACTCTCGCTCTCCTCACACACTGTCTCACTCTCTCCTCACACACTGTCTCACTCTCTCCTCACACACTGTCTCACTCTCTCCCCTCACACACTGTCTCACTCTCTCTCCTCACACACTGTCTCAATCTCTCCTCACACACTGTCTCACTCTCTCCTCACACACTGTCTCACTCTCTCCTCACACACTGTCTCACTCTCTCCTCACACACTGTCTCACTCTCTCCTCACACACTGTCTCACTCTCTCTCCTCACACACTGTCTCAATCTCCCCTCACACACTGTCTCACACTCTTCTCACACACTGTCTCTCTCTCCTCACACACCGTCTCACTTTCTCCTCACACACCGTCTCACTCTCTCCTCACACACTGTCTCACTCTCTCCTCCCACACTGTCTCACTCTCTCCCCTCACAAACTGCCTCACTCTCTCCTCACAAACTGTCTCACTCTCTCTCCTCACACACTGTCTCACTCTCTCTCTCCTCACACACTGTCTCACTGTCTCCTCACACACTGTCTCACTCTCGCTCTCCTCACACACTGTCTCACTCTCTCCTCACACACTGTCTCACTAACTCCTCACACACTGTCTCACTCTCGCTCTCCTCACACACTGTCTCACTCTCTCCTCACACACTGTCTCACTAACTCCTCACACACTGTCTCACTCTCGCTCTCCTCACACACTGTCTCACTCTCCGCTCACACACTGTCTCACTCTCTCCTCACACACTGTCTCACTCTCTCTCCTCACTGACTGTCTCACTCTCTCCCCTCACATACTGTCTCACTCTCTCCTCACACACTGTCTCTCCCTCTCACCTCAGACACTGTCTCACTCTCTCCTCACACACTGTCTCACTCTCTCCTCGCACACTGTCTCACTCTCTCCTCACACACTGTCTCACTCTCCCCTCACACACTGTCTCACTCTCTCCTCACACACTGTCTCACTCTCCGCTCACACACTGTCTCGCTCTCTCCTCACACACTGTCTCACTCTCTTTCCTCGCCCACTGTCTCACTCTCTCTCCTCACACACTGTCTCTCTCTCTCCTCACACACTGTCTCTCCCTCTCACCTCACACACTGTCTCACTCTCTCCTCACACACTGTCTCACTCTCTCCTCGCACACTGTCTCTCTCTCTCCTCACACACTGTCTCACTCTCTCCTCACACACTGTCTAACTCTCTCCTCACACACTGTCTCTCCTCACACACTGTCTCACTCTCCCCTCACACACTGTCTCACTCTCTCCTCACACACTGTCTCACTAACTCCTCACACACTGTCTCACTCTCGCTCTCCTCACACACTGTCTCACTCTCTCCTCACACACTGTCTCACTCTCTCCTCACACACTGTCTCACTCTCTCATCGCACACTGTCTCACTCTCTCCTCGCACACTGTCTCTCTCTCTCCTCACACACTCTCACTCTCTCCTCACACACTGTCTCACTCTCCCCTCACACACTGTCTCACTCTCTCCTCACACACTGTCTCACTCTCCGCTCACACACTGTCTCACTCTCTCGTCCCACACTGTCTCACTCTCTGTCCTCGCCCACTGTCTCACTCTCTGCTCACACACTGTCTCACTCTCTCCACACACACTGTCTGTCTCTCTCCTCACACACTGTCTCACTCTCTCCTCACACACTGTCTCACTCTCTCTCCTCACCTAATGTCTCACTCTGTCTGCTCACTCACTGTCTCACTCTCTCTCCTCACCTACTGTCTCACTCTCTCTGCTCGCACACTGTCTCACTCTCTCCACACACACTGTCGGTCTCTCTCCTCACACACTGTCTCACTCTCTCCTCACACACTGTCTCACTCTCTCCTCACACACTGTCTCACTCTCACCTTACACACTGTCTCACTCTCTCCTCACACACTGTCTCACTCTCTCCTCACACATTGTCTCACTCTCTCTCCTCACACATTGTCTCACTCTCCCCTCACACACCGTCTCACACTCTCCTCACACACTGTCTCTCTCTCCTCAGACACCGTCTCACTCTCTCCTCACACACCGTCTCACTCTCTCCTCACACACTGTCTCACTCTCTCCTCACACTCTGTCTCACTCTCTCTCTTCACACACTGTCTCATTCTCTCCTCACACACTGTCTCACTCTCTCCTCACACACTGTCTCACTGTCTCCTCACACACTGTCTCATTCTCTCTTTTCTCACACTGTCTCACTCTCTCCTCACACACTGTCTCACTCTCTCCTCACACACTGTCTCACTCTCTCCTCACACACTGTCTCACACTCTCTCCTCACACACTGTCTCACTCTCTCCTCACAAACTGTCTTACTCGCTCCGCACACACTGTCTCACTCTCTCCTCACACACTGTCTCACTCTCTCATCACACACTGTCTCACTCTCTCTCCTCTCACACTATCTCACTCTCCCCTCACACACTGCCTCACTCTCTCCTCTCACACTGTCTCACTCTCTCCTTACACACTGTCTCACTCTCTCCTCACACACTGTCTTAATCTCTCCCCTCACACACTGTCTCACTCTCTCCTCACACACTGTCTCACTCTCTCTCCTCACACACTGTCTCAATCTCTCCTCACACACTGTCTCACTCTCTCCTCACACACTGTCTCACTCTCTCCTCACACACTGTCTCACTCTCCCCTCACACACTGTCTCACACTCTCCTCACACACTGTCTCTCTCTCCTCACACACCGTCTCACTTTCTCCTCACACACTGTCTCACTCTCTCCTCACACACTGTCTCACTCTCTCCTCCCACACTGTCTCACTCTCTCCCCTCACAAACTGCCTCACTCTCTCCTCACAAACTGTCTCACTCTCTCTCCTCACACACTGTCTCACTCTCTCTCTCCTCACACACTGTCTCACTGTCTCCTCCCACACTGTCTCACTCTCTCCTCACTCACTGTCTCTCTCTCTCCTCAAACACTGTCTCACTCTCTCCTCACACACTGTCTCACTCTCTCCGCACACACTGTCTCACTAACTCCGCACACACTGTCCCACTCTCGCTCTCCTCACACACTGTTTCACTCTCTCCTCACACACTGTCTCACTCTCTCCTCACACACTGTCTCACTCTCTCCCCTCACACACTGTCTCACTCTCTCTTCACACACTGTCTCACTCTCTCTCCTCACACACTGTCTCACTCTCTCCTCACACACTGTCTCACTCTCTCCTCACACACTGTCTCACTGTCTCCTCACACACTGTCTCACTCTCTCTCTTCTCACACTGTCTCACTCTCTCCTCACACACTGTCTCACTCTCTCCTCACACACTGTCTCACTCTCTCCTCACACACTGTCTCACACTCTCTCCTCACACACTGTCTCACTCTCTCCTCACAAACTGTCTTACTCGCTCCTCACACACTGTCTCACTCTCTCCTCACACACTGTCTCACTCTCTCATCACACACTGTCTCACTCTCTCTCCTCTCACACTATCTCACTCTCCCCTCACACACTGCCTCACTCTCTCCTCACACACTGTCTCACTCTCTCCTTACACACTGTCTCACTCTCTCCTCACACACTGTCTTACTCTCTCCCCTCACACACTGTCTCACTCTCTCCTCACACACTGTCTCACTCTCTCCTCACACACTGTCTCAATCTCTCCTCACACACTGTCTCACTCTCTCCTCACACACTGTCTCACTCTCTCCTCACACACTGTCTCACTCTCTCCTCACACACTGTCTCACTCTCTCCTCACACACTGTCTCACTCTCTCCTCACACATTGTCTCACTCTCCCCTCCCACACTGTCTCACTCTCACCCCTCACAAACTGCCTCACTCTCTCCTCACAAACTGTCTCACTCTCTCTCCTCACACACTGTCTCACTCTCTCTCTCCTCACACACTGTCTCACTGTCTCCTCCCACACTGTCTCACTGTCTCACTCTCTCCTCACTCACTGTCTCTCTCTCTCCTCACACACTGTCTCACTCTCTCCTCACACACTGTCTCACTCTCTCCTCACACACTGTCTCACTAACTCCTCACACACTGTCTCACTCTCGCTCTCCTCACACACTGTCTCACTCTCTCCTCACACACTGTCTCACTCTCTCCTCACACACTGTCTCACTCTCTCCCCTCACACACTGTCTCACTCTCTCTCCTCACACACTGTCTCAATCTCTCCTCACACACTGTCTCACTCTCTCCTCACACACTGTCTCACTCTCTCCTCACACACTGTCTCACTCTCTCCTCACACACTGTCTCACTCTCTCCTCACACACTGTCTCACTCTCTCTCCTCACACACTGTCTCAATCTCCCCTCACACACTGTCTCACACTCTCCTCACACACTGTCTCTCTCTCCTCACACACCGTCTCACTTTCTCCTCACACACCGTCTCACTCTCTCCTCACACACTGTCTCACTCTCTCCTCCCACACTGTCTCACTCTCTCCCCTCACAAACTGCCTCACTCTCTCCTCACAAACTGTCTCACTCTCTCTCCTCACACACTGTCTCACTCTCTCTCTCCTCACACACTGTCTCACTGTCTCCTCCCACACTGTCTCACTCTCTCCTCACTCACTGTCTCTCTCTCTCCTCACACACTGTCTCACTCTCTCCTCACACACTGTCTCACTCTCTCCTCACACACTATCTCACTAACTCCTCACACACTGTCTCACTCTCGCTCTCCTCACACACGGTCTCACTCTCTCCTCACACACTGTCTCACTCTCTCCTCACACACTGTCTCACTCTCTCATCGCACACTGTCTCACACTCTCCTCGCACACTGTCTCTCTCTCTCCTCACACACTCTCACTCTCTCCTCACACACTGTCTCACTCTCCGCTCACACACTGTCTCACTCTCTCGTCCCACACTGTCTCACTCTCTGTCCTCGCCCACTGTCTCACTCTCTGCTCACACACTGTCTCACTCTCACCACACACACTGTCTGTTTCTCTCCTCACACACTGTCTCACTCTCTCCTCACACACTGTCTCACTCTCTCTCCTCACCTACTGTCTCACTCTCTCTGCTCACTCACTGTCTCACTCTCTCCCCTCACATACTGTCTCACTCTCTCCTCACACACCATCTCACTCTCTCCTCACACACAGTCTCACTCTCTCTCCTCACACACTGTCTCACTCTCCCCTCACACACTGTCTCACTCTCTCCTCCCACACTGTCTCACTCTCTCCTCACACAATGTCTCTCTCTCTCCTCCCACCCTGTCTCTCTCTCTCCTCACACACTGTCTCAATCTCTCCTCACACACTGTCTCACTCTCTCCTCACACACTGTCTCACTCTCTCCTCACACACTGTCTCTCTCTCCTCACACACTGTCTCACTCTCTCCTCACACACTGTCTCACTCTCTCTCTGCTCACTGACTGTCTCACTCTCTCCCCTCACATACTGTCTCACTCTCTCCTCACACACTGTCTCTCCCTCTCACCTCACACACTGTCTCACTCTCTCCTCACACACTGTCTCACTCTCTCCTCGCACACTGTCTCACTCTCTCCTCACACACTGTCTCACTCTCCCCTCACACACTGTCTCACTCTCTCCTCACACACTGTCTCACTCTCCGCTCACACACTGTCTCGCTCTCTCCTCACACACTGTCTCACTCTCTTTCCTCGCCCACTGTCTCACTCTCGCTCCTCACACACTGTCTCTCTCTCTCCTCACACACTGTCTCTCCCTCTCACCTCACACACTGTCTCACTCTCTCCTCACACACTGTCTCACTCTCTCCTCGCACACTGTCTCTCTCTCTCCTCACACACTGTCTCACTCTCTCCTCACACACTGTCTAACTCTCTCCTCACACACTGTCTCACTGTCTCTCCTCACACACTGTCTCACTCTCCCCTCACACACTGTCTCACACTCTCCTCACACACTGTCTCACTCTCTCCTCACACACTGTCTCACTCTCTCCTCACACACTGTCTCACTCTCCCCTCCCACACTGTCTCACTCTCACCCCTCACAAACTGCCTCACTCTCTCCTCACAAACTGTCTCACTCTCTCTCCTCACACACTGTCTCACTCTCTCTCTCCTCACACACTGTCTCACTGTCTCCTCCCACACTGTCTCACTGTCTCACTCTCTCCTCACTCACTGTCTCTCTCTCTCCTCACACACTGTCTCACTCTCTCCTCACACACTGTCTCACTCTCTCCTCACACACTGTCTCACTAACTCCTCACACACTGTCTCACTCTCGCTCTCCTCACACACTGTCTCACTCTCTCCTCACACACTGTCTCACTCTCTCCTCACACACTGTCTCACTCTCTCCCCTCACACACTGTCTCACTCTCTCTCCTCACACACTGTCTCAATCTCTCCTCACACACTGTCTCACTCTCTCCTCACACACTGTCTCACTCTCTCCTCACACACTGTCTCACTCTCTCCTCACACACTGTCTCACTCTCTCCTCACACACTGTCTCACTCTCTCTCCTCACACACTGTCTCAATCTCCCCTCACACACTGTCTCACACTCTCCTCACACACTGTCTCTCTCTCCTCACACACCGTCTCACTTTCTCCTCACACACCGTCTCACTCTCTCCTCACACACTGTCTCACTCTCTCCTCCCACACTGTCTCACTCTCTCCCCTCACAAACTGCCTCACTCTCTCCTCACAAACTGTCTCACTCTCTCTCCTCACACACTGTCTCACTCTCTCTCTCCTCACACACTGTCTCACTGTCTCCTCCCACACTGTCTCACTCTCTCCTCACTCACTGTCTCTCTCTCTCCTCACACACTGTCTCACTCTCTCCTCACACACTGTCTCACTCTCTCCTCACACACTGTCTCACTAACTCCTCACACACTGTCTCACTCTCGCTCTCCTCACACACGGTCTCACTCTCTCCTCACACACTGTCTCACTCTCTCCTCACACACTGTCTCACTCTCTCATCGCACACTGTCTCACACTCTCCTCGCACACTGTCTCTCTCTCTCCTCACACACTCTCACTCTCTCCTCACACACTGTCTCACTCTCCGCTCACACACTGTCTCACTCTCTCGTCCCACACTGTCTCACTCTCTGTCCTCGCCCACTGTCTCACTCTCTGCTCACACACTGTCTCACTCTCACCACACACACTGTCTGTCTCTCTCCTCACACACTGTCTCACTCTCTCCTCACACACTGTCTCACTCTCTCTCCTCACCTACTGTCTCACTCTCTCTGCTCACTCACTGTCTCACTCTCTCCCCTCACATACTGTCTCACTCTCTCCTCACACACCATCTCACTCTCTCCTCACACACAGTCTCACTCTCTCTCCTCACACACTGTCTCACTCTCCCCTCACACACTGTCTCACTCTCTCCTCCCACACTGTCTCACTCTCTCCTCACACAATGTCTCTCTCTCTCCTCCCACCCTGTCTCTCTCTCTCCTCACACACTGTCTCAATCTCTCCTCACACACTGTCTCACTCTCTCCTCACACACTGTCTCACTCTCTCCTCACACACTGTCTCTCTCTCCTCACACACTGTCTCACTCTCTCCTCACACACTGTCTCACTCTCTCTCTGCTCACTGACTGTCTCACTCTCTCCCCTCACATACTGTCTCACTCTCTCCTCACACACTGTCTCTCCCTCTCACCTCACACACTGTCTCACTCTCTCCTCACACACTGTCTCACTCTCTCCTCGCACACTGTCTCACTCTCTCCTCACACACTGTCTCACTCTCCCCTCACACACTGTCTCACTCTCTCCTCACACACTGTCTCACTCTCCGCTCACACACTGTCTCGCTCTCTCCTCACACACTGTCTCACTCTCTTTCCTCGCCCACTGTCTCACTCTCGCTCCTCACACACTGTCTCTCTCTCTCCTCACACACTGTCTCTCCCTCTCACCTCACACACTGTCTCACTCTCTCCTCACACACTGTCTCACTCTCTCCTCGCACACTGTCTCTCTCTCTCCTCACACACTGTCTCACTCTCTCCTCACACACTGTCTAACTCTCTCCTCACACACTGTCTCACTGTCTCTCCTCACACACTGTCTCACTCTCCCCTCACACACTGTCTCACACTCTCCTCACACACTGTCTCTCTCTCCTCACACACCGTCTCACTTTCTCCTCACACTGTCTCACTCTCTCCTCACACACTGTCTCACTCGCTCCTCCCACACTGTCTCACTCTCTCCCCTCACAAACTGCCTCACTCTCTCCTCACAAACTGTCTCACTCTCTCTCCTCACACACTGTCTCACTCTCTCTCTCCTCACACACTGTCTCACTGTCTCCTCCCACACTGTCTCACTCTCTCCTCACTCACTGTCTCTCTCTCTCCTCACACACTGTCTCACTCTCTCCTCACACACTGTCTCACTCTCTCCTCACACACTGTCTCACTAACTCCTCACACACTGTCTCACTCTCGCTCTCCTCACACACTGTCTCACTCTCTCCTCACACACTGTCTCACTATCTCCTCACACACTGTCTCACTCTCTCATCCCACACTGTCTCACTCTCTCCTCGCACACTGTCTCTCTCTCTCCTCACACACTCTCACTCTCTCCTCTCACACTGTCTCACTCTCCCGTCACACACTGTCTCACTCTCTCCTCACACACTGTCTCACTCTCCGCTCACACACTGTCTCACTCTCTCGTCCCACACTGTCTCACTCTCTGCTCACACACTGTCTCACTCTCTCCACACACACTGTCTCACTCTCTCCTCACACTCTGTCTCACTCTCTCCTCACACACTGTCTCACTCTCTCTCCTCACCTACTGTCTCACTCTCTCTGCTCACTCACTGTCTCACTCTCTCCCCTCACATACTGTCTCACTCTCTCCTCACACACTGTCTCTCTCTCTCTCTCTCCTCACACACTGTCTCACTCTCTCTGCTCACTCACTGTCTCACTCTCTCCCCTCACATACTGTCTCACTCTCTCCTCACACACTGTCTCTCTCTCTCTCTCCTCACACACTGTCTCACTCTCTCCTCACACACAGTCTCACTCTCTCTCCTCACACACTGTCTCTCTCTCTCTCTCCTCACACACTGTCTCACTCTCTCTGCTCACTCACTGTCTCACTCTCTCCCCTCACATACTGTCTCACTCTCTCCTCACACACTGTCTCTCTCTCTCTCTCCTCACACACTGTCTCACTCTCTCCTCACACACAGTCTCACTCTCTCTCCTCACACACTGTCTCACTCTCCCCTCACACACTGTCTCACTCTCTCCTCCCACACTGTCTCACTCTCTCCTCACACGATGTCTCTCTCTCTCCTCCCACCCTGTCTCTCTCTCTCCTCACACACTGTCTCAATCTCTCCTCACACACTGTCTCACTCTCTCCTCACACACTGTCTCACTCTCTCCTCACACACTTTCTCTCTCTCCTCACACACTGTCTCACTCTCTCCTCACACACTGTCTCACTCTCTCTCCTCACTGACTGTCTCACTCTCTCCCCTCACATACTGTCTCACTCTCTCCTCTCACACTTTCTCTCTCTCCTCACACACTGTCTCACTCTCTCCTCACACACTGTCTCACTCTCTCTCCTCACTGACTGTCTCACTCTCTCCCCTCACATACTGTCTCACTCTCTCCCCTCCCACACTGTCTCACTCTCTCCTCACACACTGTGTCACTCTCTCCTCGCACACTGTCTCACTCTCTCCTCGCACACTGTCTCACTCTCTCCTCACACACTGTCTCACTCTCCCCTCACACACTGTCTCACTCTCTCCTCACACACTGTCTCACTCTCCGCTCACACACTGTCTCACTCTCTCCTCACACACTGTCTCACTCTCTTTCCTCGCCCACTGTCTCACTCTCTCTCCTCACACACTGTGTCTCTCTCTCCTCACACACTGTCTCATTCTCTCCTCACTCACTGTCTCACTCTCTCTCCTCACACACTGTCTCCCTCTCCTCACACACTGTCTCACTCTATCTCCTCACACACTGTCTCACTCTCTCTCCTCACTCACTGTCTCACTCTCTCCTCACACACTGTCTCACTCTCTCTCCTCACACACTGTCTCTCTCTCTCCTCACACACTGTCTCACTCTCTCCTCACACACTGTCTCACTAACTCCTCACACACTGTCTCACTCTCGCTCTCCTCACACACTGTCTCACTCTCTCCTCACACACTGTCTCACTCTCTCCTCACACACTGTCTCACTCTCTCCCCTCACACACTGTCTCACACTCTCCTCACACAATGTCTCACTCTCTCTCCTCACACACTGTCTCAATCTCTCCTCACACACTGTCTCACTCTCTCCTCACACACTGTCTCACTCTCTCTCCTCACACACTGTCTCACTCTCTCTTCACACACTGTCTCACTCTCTCTCCTCACACACTGTCTCACTCTCCCCTCACACACTGTCTCACACTCTCCTCACACACTCCTCACACACTGTCTCTCTCTCCTCACACACCGTCTCACTTTCTCCTCACACACTGTCTCACTCTCTCCTCACTCACTGTCTCACTCTCTCCTCCCACACTGTCTCACTCTCTCCCCTCACAAACTGCCTCACTCTCTCCTCACAAACTGTCTCACTCTCTCTCCTCACACACTGTCTCACTCTCTCTCTCCTCACACACTGTCTCACTCTCTCCTCACACACTGTCTCACTCTCTTCTCACACACTGTGTCACTCTCTCCTCGCACACTGTCTCACTCTCTCCTCGCACACTGTCTCACTCTCTCCTCACACACTGTCTCACTCTCCCCTCACACACTGTCTCACTCTCTCCTCACACAATGTCTCACTATCCGCTCACACACTGTCTCACTCTCTCCTCACACACTGTCTCACTCTCTTTCCTCGCCCACTGTCTCACTCTCTCTCCTCACACACTGTCTCTCTCTCTCCTCACACACTGTCTCACTCTCTCCTCACACACTGTCTAACTCTCTCCTCACACACTGTCTCACTCTCTCTCCTCACACACTGTCTCACTCTCCCCTCACACACTGTCTCACTCTCTCCTCACACACTGTCTCACTAACTCCTCACACACTGTCTCACTCTCGCTCTCCTCACACACGGTCTCACTCTCTCCTCACACACTGTCTCACTCTCTCCTCACACACTGTCTCACTCTCTCATCGCACACTGTCTCACACTCTCCTCGCACACTGTCTCTCTCTCTCCTCACACACTCTCACTCTCTCCTCACACACTGTCTCACTCTCCGCTCACACACTGTCTCACTCTCTCGTCCCACACTGTCTCACTCTCTGTCCTCGCCCACTGTCTCACTCTCTGCTCACACACTGTCTCACTCTCACCACACACACTGTCTGTTTCTCTCCTCACACACTGTCTCACTCTCTCCTCACACACTGTCTCACTCTCTCTCCTCACCTACTGTCTCACTCTCTCTGCTCACTCACTGTCTCACTCTCTCCCCTCACATACTGTCTCACTCTCTCCTCACACACCATCTCACTCTCTCCTCACACACAGTCTCACTCTCTCTCCTCACACACTGTCTCACTCTCCCCTCACACACTGTCTCACTCTCTCCTCCCACACTGTCTCACTCTCTCCTCACACAATGTCTCTCTCTCTCCTCCCACCCTGTCTCTCTCTCTCCTCACACACTGTCTCAATCTCTCCTCACACACTGTCTCACTCTCTCCTCACACACTGTCTCACTCTCTCCTCACACACTGTCTCTCTCTCCTCACACACTGTCTCACTCTCTCCTCACACACTGTCTCACTCTCTCTCTGCTCACTGACTGTCTCACTCTCTCCCCTCACATACTGTCTCACTCTCTCCTCACACACTGTCTCTCCCTCTCACCTCACACACTGTCTCACTCTCTCCTCACACACTGTCTCACTCTCTCCTCGCACACTGTCTCACTCTCTCCTCACACACTGTCTCACTCTCCCCTCACACACTGTCTCACTCTCTCCTCACACACTGTCTCACTCTCCGCTCACACACTGTCTCGCTCTCTCCTCACACACTGTCTCACTCTCTTTCCTCGCCCACTGTCTCACTCTCGCTCCTCACACACTGTCTCTCTCTCTCCTCACACACTGTCTCTCCCTCTCACCTCACACACTGTCTCACTCTCTCCTCACACACTGTCTCACTCTCTCCTCGCACACTGTCTCTCTCTCTCCTCACACACTGTCTCACTCTCTCCTCACACACTGTCTAACTCTCTCCTCACACACTGTCTCACTGTCTCTCCTCACACACTGTCTCACTCTCCCCTCACACACTGTCTCACACTCTCCTCACACACTGTCTCACTCTCTCCTCACACACTGTCTCACTCTCTCCTCACACACTGTCTCACTCTCCCCTCCCACACTGTCTCACTCTCACCCCTCACAAACTGCCTCACTCTCTCCTCACAAACTGTCTCACTCTCTCTCCTCACACACTGTCTCACTCTCTCTCTCCTCACACACTGTCTCACTGTCTCCTCCCACACTGTCTCACTGTCTCACTCTCTCCTCACTCACTGTCTCTCTCTCTCCTCACACACTGTCTCACTCTCTCCTCACACACTGTCTCACTCTCTCCTCACACACTGTCTCACTAACTCCTCACACACTGTCTCACTCTCGCTCTCCTCACACACTGTCTCACTCTCTCCTCACACACTGTCTCACTCTCTCCTCACACACTGTCTCACTCTCTCCCCTCACACACTGTCTCACTCTCTCTCCTCACACACTGTCTCAATCTCTCCTCACACACTGTCTCACTCTCTCCTCACACACTGTCTCACTCTCTCCTCACACACTGTCTCACTCTCTCCTCACACACTGTCTCACTCTCTCCTCACACACTGTCTCACTCTCTCTCCTCACACACTGTCTCAATCTCCCCTCACACACTGTCTCACACTCTCCTCACACACTGTCTCTCTCTCCTCACACACCGTCTCACTTTCTCCTCACACACCGTCTCACTCTCTCCTCACACACTGTCTCACTCTCTCCTCCCACACTGTCTCACTCTCTCCCCTCACAAACTGCCTCACTCTCTCCTCACAAACTGTCTCACTCTCTCTCCTCACACACTGTCTCACTCTCTCTCTCCTCACACACTGTCTCACTGTCTCCTCCCACACTGTCTCACTCTCTCCTCACTCACTGTCTCTCTCTCTCCTCACACACTGTCTCACTCTCTCCTCACACACTGTCTCACTCTCTCCTCACACACTGTCTCACTAACTCCTCACACACTGTCTCACTCTCGCTCTCCTCACACATGGTCTCACTCTCTCCTCACACACTGTCTCACTCTCTCCTCACACACTGTCTCACTCTCTCATCGCACACTGTCTCACACTCTCCTCGCACACTGTCTCTCTCTCTCCTCACACACTCTCACTCTCTCCTCACACACTGTCTCACTCTCCGCTCACACACTGTCTCACTCTCTCGTCCCACACTGTCTCACTCTCTGTCCTCGCCCACTGTCTCACTCTCTGCTCACACACTGTCTCACTCTCACCACACACACTGTCTGTCTCTCTCCTCACACACTGTCTCACTCTCTCCTCACACACTGTCTCACTCTCTCTCCTCACCTACTGTCTCACTCTCTCTGCTCACTCACTGTCTCACTCTCTCCCCTCACATACTGTCTCACTCTCTCCTCACACACCATCTCACTCTCTCCTCACACACAGTCTCACTCTCTCTCCTCACACACTGTCTCACTCTCCCCTCACACACTGTCTCACTCTCTCCTCCCACACTGTCTCACTCTCTCCTCACACAATGTCTCTCTCTCTCCTCCCACCCTGTCTCTCTCTCTCCTCACACACTGTCTCAATCTCTCCTCACACACTGTCTCACTCTCTCCTCACACACTGTCTCACTCTCTCCTCACACACTGTCTCTCTCTCCTCACACACTGTCTCACTCTCTCCTCACACACTGTCTCACTCTCTCTCTGCTCACTGACTGTCTCACTCTCTCCCCTCACATACTGTCTCACTCTCTCCTCACACACTGTCTCTCCCTCTCACCTCACACACTGTCTCACTCTCTCCTCACACACTGTCTCACTCTCTCCTCGCACACTGTCTCACTCTCTCCTCACACACTGTCTCACTCTCCCCTCACACACTGTCTCACTCTCTCCTCACACACTGTCTCACTCTCCGCTCACACACTGTCTCGCTCTCTCCTCACACACTGTCTCACTCTCTTTCCTCGCCCACTGTCTCACTCTCGCTCCTCACACACTGTCTCTCTCTCTCCTCACACACTGTCTCTCCCTCTCACCTCACACACTGTCTCACTCTCTCCTCACACACTGTCTCACTCTCTCCTCGCACACTGTCTCTCTCTCTCCTCACACACTGTCTCACTCTCTCCTCACACACTGTCTAACTCTCTCCTCACACACTGTCTCACTGTCTCTCCTCACACACTGTCTCACTCTCCCCTCACACACTGTCTCACACTCTCCTCACACACTGTCTTTCTCTCCTCACACACCGTCTCACTTTCTCCTCACACTGTCTCACTCTCTCCTCACACACTGTCTCACTCGCTCCTCCCACACTGTCTCACTCTCTCCCCTCACAAACTGCCTCACTCTCTCCTCACAAACTGTCTCACTCTCTCTCCTCACACACTGTCTCACTCTCTCTCTCCTCACACACTGTCTCACTGTCTCCTCCCACACTGTCTCACTCTCTCCTCACTCACTGTCTCTCTCTCTCCTCACACACTGTCTCACTCTCTCCTCACACACTGTCTCACTCTCTCCTCACACACTGTCTCACTAACTCCTCACACACTGTCTCACTCTCGCTCTCCTCACACACTGTCTCACTCTCTCCTCACACACTGTCTCACTATCTCCTCACACACTGTCTCACTCTCTCATCGCACACTGTCTCACTCTCTCCTCGCACACTGTCTCTCTCTCTCCTCACACACTCTCACTCTCTCCTCTCACACTGTCTCACTCTCCCCTCACACACTGTCTCACTCTCTCCTCACACACTGTCTCACTCTCCGCTCACACACTGTCTCACTCTCTCGTCCCACACTGTCTCACTCTCTGCTCACACACTGTCTCACTCTCTCCACACACACTGTCTCACTCTCTCCTCACACTCTGTCTCACTCTCTCCTCACACACTGTCTCACTCTCTCTCCTCACCTACTGTCTCACTCTCTCTGCTCACTCACTGTCTCACTCTCTCCCCTCACATACTGTCTCACTCTCTCCTCACACACTGTCTCTCTCTCTCTCTCTCCTCACACACTGTCTCACTCTCTCTGCTCACTCACTGTCTCACTCTCTCCCCTCACATACTGTCTCACTCTCTCCTCACACACTGTCTCTCTCTCTCTCTCCTCACACACTGTCTCACTCTCTCCTCACACACAGTCTCACTCTCTCTCCTCACACACTGTCTCTCTCTCTCTCTCCTCACACACTGTCTCACTCTCTCTGCTCACTCACTGTCTCACTCTCTCCCCTCACATACTGTCTCACTCTCTCCTCACACACTGTCTCTCTCTCTCTCTCCTCACACACTGTCTCACTCTCTCCTCACACACAGTCTCACTCTCTCTCCTCACACACTGTCTCACTCTCCCCTCACACACTGTCTCACTCTCTCCTCCCACACTGTCTCACTCTCTCCTCACACGATGTCTCTCTCTCTCCTCCCACCCTGTCTCTCTCTCTCCTCACACACTGTCTCAATCTCTCCTCACACACTGTCTCACTCTCTCCTCACACACTGTCTCACTCTCTCCTCACACACTTTCTCTCTCTCCTCACACACTGTCTCACTCTCTCCTCACACACTGTCTCACTCTCTCTCCTCACTGACTGTCTCACTCTCTCCCCTCACATACTGTCTCACTCTCTCCTCACACACTTTCTCTCTCTCCTCACACACTGTCTCACTCTCTCCTCACACACTGTCTCACTCTCTCTCCTCACTGACTGTCTCACTCTCTCCCCTCACATACTGTCTCACTCTCTCCCCTCCCACACTGTCTCACTCTCTCCTCACACACTGTGTCACTCTCTCCTCGCACACTGTCTCACTCTCTCCTCGCACACTGTCTCACTCTCTCCTCACACACTGTCTCACTCTCCCCTCACACACTGTCTCACTCTCTCCTCACACACTGTCTCACTCTCCGCTCACACACTGTCTCACTCTCTCCTCACACACTGTCTCACTCTCTTTCCTCGCCCACTGTCTCACTCTCTCTCCTCACACACTGTGTCTCTCTCTCCTCACACACTGTCTCATTCTCTCCTCACTCACTGTCTCACTCTCTCTCCTCACACACTGTCTCCCTCTCCTCACACACTGTCTCACTCTATCTCCTCACACACTGTCTCACTCTCTCTCCTCACTCACTGTCTCACTCTCTCCTCACACACTGTCTCACTCTCTCTCCTCACACACTGTCTCTCTCTCTCCTCACACACTGTCTCACTCTCTCCTCACACACTGTCTCACTAACTCCTCACACACTGTCTCACTCTCGCTCTCCTCACACACTGTCTCACTCTCTCCTCACACACTGTCTCACTCTCTCCTCACACACTGTCTCACTCTCTCCCCTCACACACTGTCTCACACTCTCCTCACACAATGTCTCACTCTCTCTCCTCACACACTGTCTCAATCTCTCCTCACACACTGTCTCACTCTCTCCTCACACACTGTCTCACTCTCTCTCCTCACACACTGTCTCACTCTCTCTTCACACACTGTCTCACTCTCTCTCCTCACACACTGTCTCACTCTCCCCTCACACACTGTCTCACACTCTCCTCACACACTCCTCACACACTGTCTCTCTCTCCTCACACACCGTCTCACTTTCTCCTCACACACTGTCTCACTCTCTCCTCACTCACTGTCTCACTCTCTCCTCCCACACTGTCTCACTCTCTCCCCTCACAAACTGCCTCACTCTCTCCTCACAAACTGTCTCACTCTCTCTCCTCACACACTGTCTCACTCTCTCTCTCCTCACACACTGTCTCACTCTCTCCTCACACACTGTCTCACTCTCTTCTCACACACTGTGTCACTCTCTCCTCGCACACTGTCTCACTCTCTCCTCGCACACTGTCTCACTCTCTCCTCACACACTGTCTCACTCTCCCCTCACACACTGTCTCACTCTCTCCTCACACAATGTCTCACTATCCGCTCACACACTGTCTCACTCTCTCCTCACACACTGTCTCACTCTCTTTCCTCGCCCACTGTCTCACTCTCTCTCCTCACACACTGTCTCTCTCTCTCCTCACACACTGTCTCACTCTCTCCTCACACACTGTCTAACTCTCTCCTCACACACTGTCTCACTCTCTCTCCTCACACACTGTCTCACTCTCCCCTCACACACTGTCTCACACTCTCCTCACACACTGTCTCTCTCTCCTCACACACCGTCTCACTTTCTCCTCACACACTGTCTCACTCTCTCCTCACACACTGTCTCACTCTCTCCTCCCACACTGTCTCACTCTCTCCCCTCACAAACTGCCTCACTCTCTCCTCACAAACTGTCTCACTCTCTCTCCTCACACACTGTCTCACTCTCTCTCTCCTCACACACTGTCTCACTGTCTCCTCCCACACTGTCTCACTCTCTCCTCACTCACTGTCTCTCTCTCTCCTCACACACTGTCTCACTCTCTCCTCACACACTGTCTCACTCTCTCCTCACACACTGTCTCACTAACTCCTCACACACTGTCTCATCCTCGCTCTCCTCACACACTGTCTCACTCTCTCCTCACACACTGTCTCACTCTCTCCTCACACACTGTCTCACTCTCTCATCGCACACTGTCTCACTCTCTCCTCGCACACTGTCTCTCTCTCTCCTCACACACTCTCACTCTCTCCTCACACACTGTCTCACTCTCCCCTCACACACTGTCTCACTCTCTCCTCACACACTGTCTCACTCTCCGCTCACACACTGTCTCACTCTCTCGTCCCACACTGTCTCACTCTCTCCTCGCACACTGTCTCTCTCTCTCCTCACACACTCTCACTCTCTCCTCACACACTGTCTCACTCTCCCCTCACACACTGTCTCACTCTCTCCTCGCACACTGTCTCTCTCTCTCCTCACACACTCTCACTCTCTCCTCACACACTGTCTCACTCTCCCCTCACACACTATCTCACTCTCTGCTCACACACTGTCTCACTCTCTCCACACACACTGTCTGTCTCTCTCCTCACACACTGTCTCACTCTCTCCTCACACACTGTCTCACTCTCTCTCCTCACCTACTGTCTCACTCTCTCTGCTCACTCACTGTCTCACTCTCTCTCCTCACACACTGTCTCACTCTCCCCTCACACACTGTCTCACTCTCTCCTCCCACACTGTCTCACTCTCTCCTCACACAATGTCTCTCTCTCTCCTCCCACCCTGTCTCTCTCTCTCCTCACACACTGTCTCAATCTCTCCTCACACACTGTCTCACTCTCTCCTCACACACTGTCTCACTCTCTCCTCACACACTGTCTCTCTCTCCTCACACACTGTCTCACTCTCTCCTCACACACTGTCTCACTCTCTCTCCTCACTGACTGTCTCACTCTCTCCCCTCACATACTGTCTCACTCTCTCCTCACACACTGTCTCTCCCTCTCACCTCACACACTGTCTCACTCTCTCCTCACACACTGTGTCACTCTCTCCTCGCACACTGTCTCACTCTCTCCTCGCACACTGTCTCACTCTCTCCTCACACACTGTCTCACTCTCCCCTCACACACTGTCTCACTCTCTCCTCACACACTGTCTCACTCTCCGCTCACACACTGTCTCACTCTCTCCTCACACACTGTCTCACTCTCTTTCCTCGCCCACTGTCTCACTCTCTCTCCTCACACACTGTGTCTCTCTCTCCTCACACACTGTCTCATTCTCTCCTCACACACTGTCTCACTCTCTCTCCTTACACACTGTCTCCCTCTCCTCACACACTGTCTCACTCTCTCTCCTCACACACTGTCTCACTCTCTCTCCTCACTCACTGTCTCACTCTCTCCTCACACACTGTCTCACTCTCTCTCCTCACACACTGTCTCTCTCTCTCCTCACACACTGTCTCACTCTCTCCTCACACACTGTCTCACTAACTCCTCACACACTGTCTCACTCTCGCTCTCCTCACACACTGTCTCACTCTCTCCTCACACACTGTCTCACTCTCTCCTCACATACTGTCTCACTCTCTCCCCTCACACACTGTCTCACACTCTCCTCACACACTGTCTCACTCTCTCTCCTCACACACTGTCTCAATCTCTCCTCACACACTGTCTCACTCTCTCCTCACACACTGTCTCACTCTCTCCTCACACACTGTCTCACTCTCTCCTCACACACTGTCTCACTCTCTCCTCACACACTGTCTCACTCTCTCTCCTCACACACTGTCTCACTCTCCACTCACACACTGTCTCACACTCTCCTCACACACTCCTCACACACTGTCTCTCTCTCCTCACACACCGTCTCACTTTCTCCTCACACACTGTCTCACTCTCTCCTCACACACTGTCTCACTCTCTCCTCCCACACTGTCTCACTCTCTCCCCTCACAAACTGCCTCACTCTCTCCTCACAAACTGTCTCACTCTCTCTCCTCACACACTGTCTCACTCTCTCTCTCCTCACACACTGTCTCACTCTCTCCTCACACACTGTCTCACTCTCTCCTGACACACTGTCTCACTAACTCCTCACACACTGTCTCACTCTCGCTCTCCTCACACACTGTCTCACTCTCTCCTCACACACTGTCTCACTCTCTCCTCACACACTGTCTCACTCTCTCCTCACACACTGTCTCACACTCTCCTCACACACTGTCTCACTCTCTCTCCTCACACAATGTCTCACTCTCCCCTCACACACTGTCTCACACTCTCCTCACACACTGTCTCTCTCTCCTCACACACCGTCTCACTTTCTCCTCACACACTGTCTCACTCTCTCCTCACACACTGTCTCACTCTCTCCTCCCACACTGTCTCACTCTCTCCCCTCACAAACTGCCTCACTCTCTCCTCACAAACTGTCTCACTCTCTCTCCTCACACACTGTCTCACTCTCTCTCTCCTCACACACTGTCTCTCTCTCTCCTCACACACTGTCTCACTCTCTCCTCACACACTGTCTCACTCTCTCCTCACACACTGTCTCACTAACTCCTCACACACTGTCTCACTCTCTCCTCACTCACTGTCTCTCTCTCTCCTCACAAACTGTCTCACTCTCTCCTCACACACTGTCTCACTCTCTCTCTCCTCACACACTGTCTCACTGTCTCCTCCCACACTGTCTCACTCTCTCCTCACTCAATGTCTCTCTCTCTCCTCACACACTGTCTCACTCTCTCCTCACTCACTGTCCCTCTCTCTCCTCACACACTGTCTCACTCTCGCTCTCCTCACACACTGTCTCACTCTCTCCTCACACATTGTCTCAATCTCTCCTCACACACTGTCTCACTCTCTCATCGCACTCTGTCTCACTCTCTCCTCGCACACTGTCTCTCTCTCTCCTCACACACTCTCACTCTCTCCTCACACACTGTCTCACTCTCCCCTCACACACTGTCTCACTCTCTCCTCACACACTGTCTCACTCTCCGCTCACACACTGTCTCACTCTCTCGTCCCACACTGTCTCACTCTCTGTCCTCACACACTGTCTCACTCTCTGCTCACACACTGTCTCACTCTCTCTCCTCACCTACTGTCTCACTCTCTCTCCTCACTCACTGTCTCACTCTCTCCCCTCACATACTGTCTCACTCTCTCCTCACACACTGTCTCTCTCTCTCTCTCCTCACACGCTGTCTCACTCTCTCTCCTCACACACTGTCTCACTCTCCCCTCACACACTGTCTCACTCTCTCCTCCCACACTGTCTCACTCTCTCCTCACACAATGTCTCTCTCTCTCCTCCCACCCTGTCTCTCTCTCTCCTCACACACTGTCTCACTCTCTCCTCACACACTGTCTCAATCTGTCCTCACACACTGTCTCACTCTCTCCTCACACACTGTCTCACTCTCTCCTCACACACTGTCTCTCTCTCCTCACACACTGTCTCACTCTCTCCTCACACACTGTCTCACTCTCTCTCCTCACTGACTGTCTCACTCTCTCCCCTCACATACTGTCTCACTCTCTCCTCACACACTGTCTCTCCCTCTCACCTCACACACTGTCTCACTCTCTCCTCACACACTGTGTCACTCTCTTCTCGCACACTGTCTCACTCTCTCCTCGCACAATGTCTCTCTCTCTCCTCACATACTGTCTCACTCTCCCCTCACACACTGTCTCACTCTCTCCTCACACACTGTCTCACTCTCCGCTCACACACTGTCTCACTCTCTCCTCACACACTGTCTCACTCTCTTTCCTCGCCCACTGTCTCACTCTCTCTCCTCACACACTGTCTCTCTCTCTCCTCACACACTGTCTCATTCTCTCCTCACACATGTCTCACTCTCTCTCCTCACACACTGTCTCCCTCTCCTCACACACTGTCTCACTCTCTCTCCTCACACACTGTCTCACTCTCTCTCCTCACTCACTGTCTCACTCTCTCCTCACACACTGTCTCACTCTCTCTCCTCACACACTGTCTCTCTCTCTCCTCACACACTGTCTCACTCTCTCCTCACACACTGTCTCACTCTCTCTCCTCACACACTGTCTCACTCTCCCCTCACACACTGTCTCACTCTCTCCTCACACACTGTCTCACTCTCTCCTCACACACTGTCTCACTCTCTCTCCTCACACACTGTCTCACTCTCCCCTCACACACTGTCTCACACTCTCCTCACACACTGTCTCTCTCTCCTCACACACCGTCTCACTTTCTCCTCACACACTGTCTCACTCTCTCCTCACACACTGTCTCACTCTCTCCTCCCACACTGTCTCACTCTCTCCCCTCACAAACTGCCTCACTCTCTCCTCACAAACTGTCTCACTCTCTCTCCTCACACACTGTCTCACTCTCTCTCTCCTCACACACTGTCTCTCTCTCTCCCCACACACTGTCTCACTCTCCTCACACACTGTCTCACTCTCTCCTCACACACTGTCTCACTAACTCCTCACACACTGTCTCACTCTCTCCTCACACACTGTCTCACTCTCTCTCTCCTCACACACTGTCTCACTGTCTCCTCCCACACTGTCTCACTCTCTCCTCACTCAATGTCTCTCTCTCTCCTCACACACTGTCTCACTCTCTCCTCACTCACTGTCTCTCTCTCTCCTCACACACTGTCTCACTCTCGCTCTCCTCACACACTGTCTCACTCTCTCCTCACACATTGTCTCAATCTCTCCTCACACACTGTCTCACTCTCTCATCGCACTCTGTCTCACTCTCTCCTCGCACACTGTCTCTCTCTCTCCTCACACACTCTCACTCTCTCCTCACACACTGTCTCACTCTCCCCTCACACACTGTCTCACTCTCTCCTCACACACTGTCTCACTCTCCGCTCACACACTGTCTCACTCTCTCGTCCCACACTGTCTCACTCTCTGTCCTCACACACTGTCTCACTCTCTGCTCACACACTGTCTCACTCTCTCTCCTCACCTACTGTCTCACTCTCTCTCCTCACTCACTGTCTCACTCTCTCCCCTCACATACTGTCTCACTCTCTCCTCACACACTGTCTCTCTCTCTCTCTCCTCACACGCTGTCTCACTCTCTCTCCTCACACACTGTCTCACTCTCCCCTCACACACTGTCTCACTCTCTCCTCCCACACTGTCTCACTCTCTCCTCACACAATGTCTCTCTCTCTCCTCCCACCCTGTCTCTCTCTCTCCTCACACACTGTCTCACTCTCTCCTCACACACTGTCTCAATCTGTCCTCACACACTGTCTCACTCTCTCCTCACACACTGTCTCACTCTCTCCTCACACACTGTCTCTCTCTCCTCACACACTGTCTCACTCTCTCCTCACACACTGTCTCACTCTCTCTCCTCACTGACTGTCTCACTCTCTCCCCTCACATACTGTCTCACTCTCTCCTCACACACTGTCTCTCCCTCTCACCTCACACACTGTCTCACTCTCTCCTCACACACTGTGTCACTCTCTCCTCGCACACTGTCTCACTCTCTCCTCGCACAATGTCTCACTCTCTCCTCACATACTGTCTCACTCTCCCCTCACACACTGTCTCACTCTCTCCTCACACACTGTCTCACTCTCCGCTCACACACTGTCTCACTCTCTCCTCACACACTGTCTCACTCTCTTTCCTCGCCCACTGTCTCACTCTCTCTCCTCACACACTGTCTCTCTCTCTCCTCACACACTGTCTCATTCTCTCCTCACACATGTCTCACTCTCTCTCCTCACACACTGTCTCCCTCTCCTCACACACTGTCTCACTCTCTCTCCTCACACACTGTCTCACTCTCTCTCCTCACTCACTGTCTCACTCTCTCCTCACACACTGTCTCACTCTCTCTCCTCACACACTGTCTCTCTCTCTCCTCACACACTGTCTCACTCTCTCCTCACACACTGTCTCACTAACTCCTCACACACTGTCTCACTCTCGCTCTCCTCACACACTGTCTCACTCTCTCCTCACACACTGTCTCACTCTCTCCTCACACACTGTCTCACTCTCTCCCCTCACACACTGTCTCACTCTCTCCTCACACACTGTCTCAATCTCTCCTCACACACTGTCTCACTCTCTCCTCACACACTGTCTCACTCTCTCCTCACACACTGTCTCACTCTCTCTTCACACACTGTCTCACTCTCCCCTCACACACTGTCTCACACTCTCCTCACACACTGTCTCTCTCTCCTCACACACCGTCTCACTTTCTCCTCACACACTGTCTCACTCTCTCCTCACACACTGTCTCACTCTCTCCTCCCACACTGTCTCACTCTCTCCCCTCACAAACTGCCTCACTCTCTCCTCACAAACTGTCTCACTCTCTCTCCTCACACACTGTCTCACTCTCTCTCTCCTCACACACTGTCTCACTGTCTCCTCCCACACTGTCTCACTCTCTCCTCACTCACTGTCTCTCTCTCTCCTCACACACTGTCTCACTCTCCCCTCACACACTGTCTCACTCTCTCCTCACAAACTGTCTCACTAACTCCTCACACACTGTCTCACTCTCGCTCTCCTCACACACTGTCTCACTCTCTCCTCACACATTGTCTCACTCTCTCCTCACACACTGTCTCACTCTCTCATCGCACACTGTCTCACTCTCTCCTCGCACACTGTCTCTCTCTCTCCTCACACAATCTCACTCTCTCCTCACACACTGTCTCACTCTCCCCTCAAACACTGTCTCACTCTCTCCTCACACACTGTCTCACTCTCTGCTCACACACTGTCTCACTATCTCCACACACACTGTCTCTCTCTCTCTCTCCTCACACACTGTCTCACTCTCTCCTCACACACTGTCTCACTCTCTCTCCTCACCTACTGTCTCACTCTCTCTCCTCACTCACTGTCTCACTCTCTCCCCTCACACACTGTCTCACTCTCTCCTCACACACTGTCTGTCTCTCTCTCTCCTCACACACTGTCTCACTCTCCCCTCACACACTGTCTCACTCTCTCCTCCCACACTGTCTCACTCTCTCCTCACACAATGTCTCTCTCTCTCCTCCCACCCTGTCTCTCTCTCTCATCACACACTGTCTCAATCTCTCCTCACACACTGTCTCACTCTCTCCTCACACACTGTCTCACTCTCTCCTCACACACTGTCTCTCTCTCCTCACACACTGTCTCACTCTCTCCTCACACACTGTCTCACTCTCTCTCCTCACTGACTGTCTCACTCTCTCCCCTCACATACTGTCTCACTCTCTCCTCACACACTGTCTCTCCCTCTCACCTCACACACTCTCTCACTCTCTCCTCACACACTGTGTCACTCTCTCCTCGCACACTGTCTCACTCTCTCCTCGCAAACTGTCTCACTCTCTCCTCACACACTGTCTCACTCTCCCCTCACACACTGTCTCACTCTCTCCTCACACACTGTCTCTCTCTCTCCTCACACACTGTCTCATTCTCTCCTCACACACTGTCTCACTCTCTCTCCTCACACACTGTCTCACTCTCTCTCCTCACTCACTGTCTCACTCTCTCCTCACACACTGTCTCACTCTCTCTCCTCACACACTGTCTCTCTCTCTCCTCACACAATGTCTCACTCTCTCTCCTCACACAATGTCTCTCTCTCTCCTCACACACTGCCTCACTCTCTCTTCTCACACACTGTCTCACTCTCCCTTCACACCCTGTCTCTCTCTCTCCTCACACACTGTCTCACTCTCTCCTCACACAGTCTCACTCTCTCCTCACACACTGTCTCACTCTCCCCTCACACACTGTCTCACTCTCTCCTCACACACTGTCTCACTCTCCGCTCACACACTGTCTCACTCTCTCGTCCCACACTGTCTCACTCTCTCTCCTCACACACTGTCTCACTTTCTTTCCTCGCCCACTGTCTCACTCTCTCTCCTCACACACTGTGTCTCTCTCTCCTCACACACTGTCTCATTCTCTCCTCACACACTGTCTCACTCTCTCTCCTCACACACTGTCTCCCTCTCCTCACACACTGTCTCACTCTCTCTCCTCACACACTGTCTCACTCTCTCTCCTCACTCACTGTCTCACTCTCTCCTCACACACTGTCTCACTCTCTCTCCTCACACACTGTCTCTCTCTCTCCTCACACACTGTCTCGCTCTCTCCTCACACACTGTCTCACTAACTCCTCACACACTGTCTCACTCTCGCTCTCCTCACACACTGTCTCACTCTCTCCTCACACACTGTCTCACTCTCTCCTCACACACTGTCTCACTCTCGCCCCTCACACACTGTCTCACACTCTCCTCACACACTGTCTCACTCTCTCTCCTCACACACTGTCTCAATCTCTCCTCACACACTGTCTCACTCTCTCCTCACACACTGTCTCACTCTCTCCTCACACACTGTCTCACTCTCTCCTCACACACTGTCTCACTCTCTCCTCACACACTGTCTCACACTCTCTCCTCACACACTGTCTCACTCTCCACTCAAACACTGTCTCACACTCCTCACACACTCCTCACACACTGTCTCTCTCTCCTCACACACCGTCTCACTTTCTCCTCACACACTGTCTCACTCTCTCCTCACACACTGTCTCACTCTCTCCTCCCACACTGTCTCACTCTCTCTCCTCACACACTGTCTCACTCTCTCTCTCCTCACACACTGTCTCACTCTCTCCTCACACACTGTCTCACTCTCTCCTCACACACTGTCTCACTAACTCCTCACACACGGTCTCACTCTCGCTCTCCTCACTCACTGTCTCATTCTCTCCTCACACACTGTCTCACTCTCTCCTCACACACTGTCTCACTCTCTCCTCACACAGTCTCACTCTCTCATCACACACTGTCTCACTCTCTCTCCTCACTCACTGTCTCACTCTCCCCTCACACACTGTCTCACACTCTCCTCACACACTGTCTCTCTCTCCTCACACACCGTCTCACTTTCTCCTCACACACTGTCTCACTCTCTCCTCACACACTCTCTCACTCTCTCCTCCCACACTGTCTCACTCTCTCCCCTCACAAACTGCCTCACTCTCTCCTCACAAACTGTCTCACTCTCTCTCCTCACACACTGTCTCACTCTCTCTCTCCTCACACACTGTCTCACTGTCTCCTCCCACACTGTCTCACTCTCTCCTCACTCACTGTCTCTCTCTCTCCTCACACACTGTCTCACTCTCTCCTCACACACTGTCTCACTCTCTCCTCACACACTGTCTCACTCTCTCCTCACACACTGTCTCACTCTCTCCTCACACACTGTCTCACTCTCTCATCACACACTGTCTCACTCTCTCTTTCCTACTCACTGTCTCACTCTCCCCTCACACACTGTCTCACACTCTCCTCACACACTGTCTCTCTCTCCTCACACACCGTCTCACTTTCTCCTCACACACTGTCACACTCTCTCCACACACACTCTCTCACTCTCTCCTCCCACACTGTCTCACTCTCTCCCCTCACAAACTGCCTCACTCTCTCCTCACAAACTGTCTCACTCTCTCTCCTCACACACTGTCTCACTCTCTCTCTCCTCACACGCTGTCTCACTGTCTCCTCCCACACTGCCTCACTCTCCCCTCACACACTGTCTCACTCTCTCCTCACTCACTGTCTCTCTCTCTCCTCACACACTGTCTCACTCTCTCCTCACACACTGTCTCACTCTCTCCTCACACACTGTCTCACTAACTCCTCACACACTGTCTCACTCTCTCCTCACTCACTGTCTCTCTCTCCTCACAAACTGTCTCACTCTCTCTCCTCACACACTGTCTCACTCTCTCTCTCCTCACACACTGTCTCACTGTCTCCTCCCACACTGTCTCACTCTCTCCTCACTCACTGTCTCTCTCTCTCCTCACACACTGTCTCACTCTCTCCTCACTCACTGTCTCTCTCTCTCCTCACACACTGTCTCACTCTCGCTCTCCTCACACACTGTCTCACTCTCTCCTCACACACTGTCTCACTCTCTCCTCACACACTGTCTCACTCTCTCATCGCACTCTGTTTCACTCTCTCCTCGCACACTGTCTCTCTCTCTCCTCACACACTCTCACTCTCTCCTCACACACTGTCTCACTCTCCCCTCACACACTGTCTCACTCTCTCCTCACACACTGTCTCACTCTCCGCTCACACACTGTCTCACTCTCTCGTCCCACACTGTCTCACTCTCTGTCCTCACACACTGTCTCACTCTCTGCTCACACTGTCTCACTCTCTCTCCTCACCTACTGTCTCACTCTCTCTCCTCACTCACTGTCTCACTCTCTCCCCTCACATACTGTCTCACTCTCTCCTCACACACTGTCTCTCTCTCTCTCTCCTCACACACTGTCTCACTCTCTCTCCTCACACACTGTCTCACTCTCCCCTCACACACTGTCTCACTCTCTCCTCCCACACTGTCTCACTCTCTCCTCACACAATGTCTCTCTCTCTCCTCCCACCCTGTCTCTCTCTCTCCTCACACACTGTCTCAATGTCTCCTCACACACTGTCTCACTCTCTCCTCACACACTGTCTCACTCTCTCCTCACACACTGTCTCACTCTCTCCTCACACACTGTCTCTCTCCCCTCACATACTGTCTCACTCTCTCCTCACACACTGTCTCTCCCTCTCACCTCACACACTGTCTCACTCTCTCCTCACACACTGTGTCACTCTCTCCTCGCACACTGTCTCACTCTCTCCTCGCACAATGTCTCACTCTCTCCTCACATACTGTCTCACTCTCCCCTCACACACTGACTCACTCTCTCCTCACACACTGTCTCAATCTCTTTCCTCGCCCACTGTCTCACTCTCTCTCCTCACACACTGTCTCTCTCTCTCCTCACACACTGTCTCATTCTCTCCTCACACACTGTCTCACTCTCTCTCCTCACACACTGTCTCGCTCTCCTCACACACTGTCTCACTCTCTCTCCTCACACACTGTCTCACTCCCTCTCCTCACTCACTGTCTCACTCTCTCCTGACACACTGTCTCACTCTCTCTCCTCACACACTGTCTCTCTCTCTCCTCACACACTGTCTCACTCTCTCCTCACACACAGTCTCACTAACTCCTCACACACTGTCTCACTCTCGCTCTCCTCACACACTGTCTCACTCTCTCCTCACACACTGTCTCACTCTCTCCTCACACACTGTCTCACTCTCTCCCCCCACACACTGTCTCACTCTCTCTCCTCACACACTGTCTCAATCTCTCCTCACACACTGTCTCACTCTCTCCTCACACACTGTCTCACTCTCTCCTCACACACTGTCTCACTCTCTCCTCACACACTGTCTCACTCTCTCCTCACACACTGTCTCACTCTCTCTCCTCACACACTGTCTCACTCTCCCCTCACACACTGTCTCACACTCTCCTCACACACTGTCTCTCTCTCCTCACACACCGTCTCACTTTCTCCTCACACACTGTCTCACTCTCTCCTCACACACTGTCTCACTCTCTCCTCCCACACTGTCTCACTCTCTCCCCTCACAAACTGCCTCACTCTCTCCTCACAAACTGTCTCACTCTCTCTCCTCACACACTGTCTCACTCTCTCTCTCCTCACACACTGTCTCACTGTCTCCTCCCACACTGTCTCACTCTCTCCTCACTCACTGTCTCTCTCTCTCCTCACACACTGTCTCACTCTCCCCTCACACACTGTCTCACTCTCTCCTCACACACTGTCTCACTCTCTCCTCACACATTGTCTCACTCTCTCCTCACACACTGTCTCACTCTCTCATCGCACACTGTCTCACTCTCTCCTCGCACACTGTCTCTCTCTCTCCTCACACACTCTCACTCTCTCCTCACACACTGTCTCACTCTCCCCTCAAACACTGTCTCACTCTCTCCTCACACACTGTCTCACTCTCCGCTCACACACTGTCTCACTCTCTCGTCCCACACTGTCTCACTCTCCGCTCACACACTGTCTCACTCTCTGCTCACACACTGTCTCACTATCTCCACACACACTGTCTCTCTCTCTCTCTCCTCACACACTGTCTCACTCTCTCGTCACACACTGTCTCACTCTCTCTCCTCACCTACTGTCTCACTCTCTCTCCTCAATCACTGTCTCACTCTCTCCCCTCACACACTGTCTCACTCTCTCCTCACACACTGTCTGTCTCTCTCTCTCCTCACACACTGTCTCACTCTCTCCTCACACACAGTTTCACTCTCTCTCCTCACACACTGTCTCACTCTCTCCTCACACACTGTCTCACTAACTCCTCACACACTGTCTCACTCTCGCTCTCCTCACACACTGTCTCACTCTCTCCTCACACACTGTCTCACTCTCTCCTCACACACTGTCTCACTCTCGCCCCTCACACACTGTCTCACACTCTCCTCACACACTGTCTCACTCTCTCTCCTCACACACTGTCTCAATCTCTCCTCACACACTGTCTCACTCTCTCCTCACACACTGTCTCACTCTCTCCTCACACACTGTCTCACTCTCTCCTCACACACTGTCTCACTCTCTCCTCACACACTGTCTCACACTCTCTCCTCACACACTGTCTCACTCTCCACACAAACACTGTCTCACACTCCTCACACACTCCTCACACACTGTCTCTCTCTCCTCACACACCGTCTCACTTTCTCCTCACACACTGTCTCACTCTCTCCTCACACACTGTCTCACTCTCTCCTCCCACACTGTCTCACTCTCTCTCCTCACACACTGTCTCACTCTCTCTCTCCTCACACACTGTCTCACTCTCTCCTCACACACTGTCTCACTCTCTCCTCACACACTGTCTCACTAACTCCTCACACACGGTCTCACTCTCGCTCTCCTCACTCACTGTCTCATTCTCTCCTCACACACTGTCTCACTCTCTCCTCACACACTGTCTCACTCTCTCCTCACACAGTCTCACTCTCTCATCACACACTGTCTCACTCTCTCTCCTCACTCACTGTCTCTCTCTCTCCTCACACACTGTCTCACTCTCTCCTCACTCACTGTCTCTCTCTCTCCTCACACACTGTCTCACTCTCGCTCTCCTCACACACTGTCTCACTCTCTCCTCACACACTGTCTCACTCTCTCCTCACACACTGTCTCACTCTCTCATCGCACTCTGTTTCACTCTCTCCTCGCACACTGTCTCTCTCTCTCCTCACACACTCTCACTCTCTCCTCACACACTGTCTCACTCTCCCCTCACACACTGTCTCACTCTCTCCTCACACACTGTCTCACTCTCCGCTCACACACTGTCTCACTCTCTCGTCCCACACTGTCTCACTCTCTGTCCTCACACACTGTCTCACTCTCTGCTCACACTGTCTCACTCTCTCTCCTCACCTACTGTCTCACTCTCTCTCCTCACTCACTGTCTCACTCTCTCCCCTCACATACTGTCTCACTCTCTCCTCACACACTGTCTCTCTCTCTCTCTCCTCACACACTGTCTCACTCTCTCTCCTCACACACTGTCTCACTCTCCCCTCACACACTGTCTCACTCTCTCCTCCCACACTGTCTCACTCTCTCCTCACACAATGTCTCTCTCTCTCCTCCCACCCTGTCTCTCTCTCTCCTCACACACTGTCTCAATGTCTCCTCACACACTGTCTCACTCTCTCCTCACACACTGTCTCACTCTCTCCTCACACACTGTCTCACTCTCTCCTCACACACTGTCTCTCTCCCCTCACATACTGTCTCACTCTCTCCTCACACACTGTCTCTCCCTCTCACCTCACACACTGTCTCACTCTCTCCTCACACACTGTGTCACTCTCTCCTCGCACACTGTCTCACTCTCTCCTCGCACAATGTCTCACTCTCTCCTCACATACTGTCTCACTCTCCCCTCACACACTGACTCACTCTCTCCTCACACACTGTCTCACTCTCTTTCCTCGCCCACTGTCTCACTCTCTCTCCTCACACACTGTCTCTCTCTCTCCTCACACACTGTCTCATTCTCTCCTCACACACTGTCTCACTCTCTCTCCTCACACACTGTCTCGCTCTCCTCACACACTGTCTCACTCTCTCTCCTCACACACTGTCTCACTCCCTCTCCTCACTCACTGTCTCACTCTCTCCTGACACACTGTCTCACTCTCTCTCCTCACACACTGTCTCTCTCTCTCCTCACACACTGTCTCACTCTCTCCTCACACACAGTCTCACTAACTCCTCACACACTGTCTCACTCTCGCTCTCCTCACACACTGTCTCACTCTCTCCTCACACACTGTCTCACTCTCTCCTCACACACTGTCTCACTCTCTCCCCCCACACACTGTCTCACTCTCTCTCCTCACACACTGTCTCAATCTCTCCTCACACACTGTCTCACTCTCTCCTCACACACTGTCTCACTCTCTCCTCACACACTGTCTCACTCTCTCCTCACACACTGTCTCACTCTCTCCTCACACACTGTCTCACTCTCTCTCCTCACACACTGTCTCACTCTCCCCTCACACACTGTCTCACACTCTCCTCACACACTGTCTCTCTCTCCTCACACACCGTCTCACTTTCTCCTCACACACTGTCTCACTCTCTCCTCACACACTGTCTCACTCTCTCCTCCCACACTGTCTCACTCTCTCCCCTCACAAACTGCCTCACTCTCTCCTCACAAACTGTCTCACTCTCTCTCCTCACACACTGTCTCACTCTCTCTCTCCTCACACACTGTCTCACTGTCTCCTCCCACACTGTCTCACTCTCTCCTCACTCACTGTCTCTCTCTCTCCTCACACACTGTCTCACTCTCCCCTCACACACTGTCTCACTCTCTCCTCACACACTGTCTCACTCTCTCCTCACACATTGTCTCACTCTCTCCTCACACACTGTCTCACTCTCTCATCGCACACTGTCTCACTCTCTCCTCGCACACTGTCTCTCTCTCTCCTCACACACTCTCACTCTCTCCTCACACACTGTCTCACTCTCCCCTCAAACACTGTCTCACTCTCTCCTCACACACTGTCTCACTCTCCGCTCACACACTGTCTCACTCTCTCGTCCCACACTGTCTCACTCTCCGCTCACACACTGTCTCACTCTCTGCTCACACACTGTCTCACTATCTCCACACACACTGTCTCTCTCTCTCTCTCCTCACACACTGTCTCACTCTCTCGTCACACACTGTCTCACTCTCTCTCCTCACCTACTGTCTCACTCTCTCTCCTCACTCACTGTCTCACTCTCTCCCCTCACACACTGTCTCACTCTCTCCTCACACACTGTCTGTCTCTCTCTCTCCTCACACACTGTCTCACTCTCTCCTCACACACAGTTTCACTCTCTCTCCTCACACACTGTCTCACTCTCTCCTCACACACTGTCTCACTAACTCCTCACACACTGTCTCACTCTCGCTCTCCTCACACACTGTCTCACTCTCTCCTCACACACTGTCTCACTCTCTCCTCACACACTGTCTCACTCTCGCCCCTCACACACTGTCTCACACTCTCCTCACACACTGTCTCACTCTCTCTCCTCACACACTGTCTCAATCTCTCCTCACACACTGTCTCACTCTCTCCTCACACACTGTCTCACTCTCTCCTCACACACTGTCTCACTCTCTCCTCACACACTGTCTCACTCTCTCCTCACACACTGTCTCACACTCTCTCCTCACACACTGTCTCACTCTCCACACAAACACTGTCTCACACTCCTCACACACTCCTCACACACTGTCTCTCTCTCCTCACACACCGTCTCACTTTCTCCTCACACACTGTCTCACTCTCTCCTCACACACTGTCTCACTCTCTCCTCCCACACTGTCTCACTCTCTCTCCTCACACACTGTCTCACTCTCTCTCTCCTCACACACTGTCTCACTCTCTCCTCACACACTGTCTCACTCTCTCCTCACACACTGTCTCACTAACTCCTCACACACGGTCTCACTCTCGCTCTCCTCACTCACTGTCTCATTCTCTCCTCACACACTGTCTCACTCTCTCCTCACACACTGTCTCACTCTCTCCTCACACAGTCTCACTCTCTCATCACACACTGTCTCACTCTCTCTCCTCACTCACTGTCTCACTCTCCCCTCACACACTGTCTCACACTCTCCTCACACACTGTCTCTCTCTCCTCACACACCGTCTCACTTTCTCCTCACACACTGTCTCACTCTCTCCTCACACACTCTCTCACTCTCTCCTCCCACACTGTCTCACTCTCTCCCCTCACAAACTGCCTCACTCTCTCCTCACAAACTGTCTCACTCTCTCTCCTCACACACTGTCTCACTCTCTCTCTCCTCACACACTGTCTCACTGTCTCCTCCCACACTGTCTCACTCTCTCCTCACTCACTGTCTCTCTCTCTCCTCACACACTGTCTCACTCTCTCCTCACACACTGTCTCACTCT
Source organism: Scyliorhinus torazame (assembly GCF_047496885.1). Taxonomy (NCBI): domain Eukaryota; kingdom Metazoa; phylum Chordata; class Chondrichthyes; order Carcharhiniformes; family Scyliorhinidae; genus Scyliorhinus; species Scyliorhinus torazame. The sequence goes on along the minus strand of NC_092729.1, from coordinate 70,971,750 downwards.
CTCCTCACACACTGTCTCACTCTCTCCTCACACACTGTCTCACTCTCTCCTCACACACTGTCTCACTCTCTCATCACACACTGTCTCACTCTCTCTTTCCTACTCACTGTCTCACTCTCCCCTCACACACTGTCTCACACTCTCCTCACACACTGTCTCTCTCTCCTCACACACCGTCTCACTTTCTCCTCACACACTGTCACACTCTCTCCTCACACACTCTCTCACTCTCTCCTCCCACACTGTCTCACTCTCTCCCCTCACAAACTGCCTCACTCTCTCCTCACAAACTGTCTCACTCTCTCTCCTCACACACTGTCTCACTCTCTCTCTCCTCACACACTGTCTCACTGTCTCCTCCCACACTGCCTCACTCTCCCCTCACACACTGTCTCACTCTCTCCTCACTCACTGTCTCTCTCTCTCCTCACACACTGTCTCACTCTCTCCTCACACACTGTCTCACTCTCTCCTCACACACTGTCTCACTAACTCCTCACACACTGTCTCACTCTCTCCTCACTCACTGTCTCTCTCTCCTCACAAACTGTCTCACTCTCTCTCCTCACACACTGTCTCACTCTCTCTCTCCTCACACACTGTCTCACTGTCTCCTCCCACACTGTCTCACTCTCTCCTCACTCACTGTCTCTCTCTCTCCTCACACACTGTCTCACTCTCTCCTCACTCACTGTCTCTCTCTCTCCTCACACACTGTCTCACTCTCGCTCTCCTCACACACTGTCTCACTCTCTCCTCACACACTGTCTCACTCTCTCCTCACACACTGTCTCACTCTCTCATCGCACTCTGTTTCACTCTCTCCTCGCACACTGTCTCTCTCTCTCCTCACACACTCTCACTCTCTCCTCACACACTGTCTCACTCTCCCCTCACACACTGTCTCACTCTCTCCTCACACACTGTCTCACTCTCCGCTCACACACTGTCTCACTCTCTCGTCCCACACTGTCTCACTCTCTGTCCTCACACACTGTCTCACTCTCTGCTCACACTGTCTCACTCTCTCTCCTCACCTACTGTCTCACTCTCTCTCCTCACTCACTGTCTCACTCTCTCCCCTCACATACTGTCTCACTCTCTCCTCACACACTGTCTCTCTCTCTCTCTCCTCACACACTGTCTCACTCTCTCTCCTCACACACTGTCTCACTCTCCCCTCACACACTGTCTCACTCTCTCCTCCCACACTGTCTCACTCTCTCCTCACACAATGTCTCTCTCTCTCCTCCCACCCTGTCTCTCTCTCTCCTCACACACTGTCTCAATGTCTCCTCACACACTGTCTCACTCTCTCCTCACACACTGTCTCACTCTCTCCTCACACACTGTCTCACTCTCTCCTCACACACTGTCTCTCTCCCCTCACATACTGTCTCACTCTCTCCTCACACACTGTCTCTCCCTCTCACCTCACACACTGTCTCACTCTCTCCTCACACACTGTGTCACTCTCTCCTCGCACACTGTCTCACTCTCTCCTCGCACAATGTCTCACTCTCTCCTCACATACTGTCTCACTCTCCCCTCACACACTGACTCACTCTCTCCTCACACACTGTCTCACTCTCCGCTCACACACTGTCTCACTCTCTCCTCACACACTGTCTCACTCTCTTTCCTCGCCCACTGTCTCACTCTCTCTCCTCACACACTGTCTCTCTCTCTCCTCACACACTGTCTCATTCTCTCCTCACACACTGTCTCACTCTCTCTCCTCACACACTGTCTCCCTCTCCTCACACACTGTCTCACTCTCTCTCCTCACACACTGTCTCACTCCCTCTCCTCACTCACTGTCTCACTCTCTCCTGACACACTGTCTCACTCTCTCTCCTCACACACTGTCTCTCTCTCTCCTCACACACTGTCTCACTCTCTCCTCACACACAGTCTCACTAACTCCTCACACACTGTCTCACTCTCGCTCTCCTCACACACTGTCTCACTCTCTCCTCACACACTGTCTCACTCTCTCCTCACACACTGTCTCACTCTCTCCCCCCACACACTGTCTCACTCTCTCTCCTCACACACTGTCTCAATCTCTCCTCACACACTGTCTCACTCTCTCCTCACACACTGTCTCACTCTCTCCTCACACACTGTCTCACTCTCTCCTCACACACTGTCTCACTCTCTCCTCACACACTGTCTCACTCTCTCTCCTCACACACTGTCTCACTCTCCCCTCACACACTGTCTCACACTCTCCTCACACACTGTCTCTCTCTCCTCACACACCGTCTCACTTTCTCCTCACACACTGTCTCACTCTCTCCTCACACACTGTCTCACTCTCTCCTCCCACACTGTCTCACTCTCTCCCCTCACAAACTGCCTCACTCTCTCCTCACAAACTGTCTCACTCTCTCTCCTCACACACTGTCTCACTCTCTCTCTCCTCACACACTGTCTCACTGTCTCCTCCCACACTGTCTCACTCTCTCCTCACTCACTGTCTCTCTCTCTCCTCACACACTGTCTCACTCTCCCCTCACACACTGTCTCACTCTCTCCTCACACACTGTCTCACTCTCTCCTCACACATTGTCTCACTCTCTCCTCACACACTGTCTCACTCTCTCATCGCACACTGTCTCACTCTCTCCTCGCACACTGTCTCTCTCTCTCCTCACACACTCTCACTCTCTCCTCACACACTGTCTCACTCTCCCCTCAAACACTGTCTCACTCTCTCCTCACACACTGTCTCACTCTCCGCTCACACACTGTCTCACTCTCTCGTCCCACACTGTCTCACTCTCCGCTCACACACTGTCTCACTCTCTGCTCACACACTGTCTCACTATCTCCACACACACTGTCTCTCTCTCTCTCTCCTCACACACTGTCTCACTCTCTCGTCACACACTGTCTCACTCTCTCTCCTCACCTACTGTCTCACTCTCTCTCCTCACTCACTGTCTCACTCTCTCCCCTCACACACTGTCTCACTCTCTCCTCACACACTGTCTGTCTCTCTCTCTCCTCACACACTGTCTCACTCTCTCCTCACACACAGTTTCACTCTCTCTCCTCACACACTGTCTCACTCTCCCCTCACACACTGTCTCACTCTCTCCTCCTACCCTGTCTCTCTCTCCTTACACACTGTCTCAATCTCTCCTCACACACAGTCTCACTCTCTCCTCACACACTGTCTCACTCTCTCCTCACACACTGTCTCTCTCTCCTCACACACTGTCTCACTCTCTCCTCACACACTGTCTCACTCTCTCTCCTCACTGACTGTCTCACTCTCTCCCCTCACATACTGTCTCACTCTCTCCTCACACACTGTCTCTCCCTCTCACCTCACACACTGTCTCACTCTCTCCTCACACACTGTGTCACTCTCTCCTCGCACACTGTCTCAATCTCTCCTCGCACACTGTCTCACTCTCTGCTCACACACTGTCTCACTCTCCCCTCACACACTGTCTCACTCTCTCCTCTCACACTGTCTCACTCACCGCTCACACACTGTCTCACTCTCCCCTCACACACTGTCTCACTCTCTCCTCACACACTGTCTCACTCTCTTTCCTCACCCACTGTCTCACTCTCTCTCCTCACACACTGTCTCTCTCTCTCCTCACACACTGTCTCATTCTCTCCTCACACACTGTCTCACTCTCTCTCCTCACACACTGTCTCACTCTCTCTCCTCACTCACTGTCTCACTCTCTCTTCACACACTGTCTCACTCTCTCTCCTCACACACTGTCTCTCTCTCTCCTCACACACTGTCTCACTCTCTCTCCTCACACAATGTCTCTCTCTCTCCTCACACACTGCCTCACTCTCTCTTCTCACACACTGTCTCACTCTCCCTTCACACCCTGTCTCTCTCTCTCCTCACACACTGTCTCACTCTCTTCTCACACACTGTCTCACTCTCCCTTCACACCCTGTCTCTCTCTCTCCTCACACACTGTCTCACTCTCTCCTCACACAGTCTCACTCTCTCCTCACACACTGTCTCACTCTCTCCTCACACACTGTCTCACTCTCTCTCCTCACACACTGTCTCACTCTCTCTCCTCACTCACTGTCTCACTCTCTCCTCACACACTGTCTCACTCTCTCTCCTCACACACTGTCTCTCTCTCTCCTCACACACTGTCTCTCTCTCTCCTCACACACTGTCTCACTCTCTCTCCTCACACAATGTCTCTCTCTCTCCTCACACACTGCCTCACTCTCTCTTCTCACACACTGTCTCACTCTCCCTTCACACCCTGTCTCACTCTCTCCTCACACACTGTCTCACTCTCTCCTCACACAGTCTCACTCTCTCCTCGCACACTGTCTCACTCTCTTCTCACACACTGTCTCACTCTCCCTTCACACCCTGTCTCTCTCTCTCCTCACACACTGTCTCACTCTCTCCTCACACAGTCTCACTCTCTCCTCACACACTGTCTCACTCTCTCCTCACACACTGTCTCACTCTCCCTTCACACCCTGTCTCTCTCTCTCCTCACACACTGTCTCACTCTCTCCTCACACAGTCTCACTCTCTCCTCACACACTGTCTCACTCTCTCCTCACACACTGTCTCACTCTCTCCTCACACAGTCTCACTCTCTCCTCACACACTGTCTCACTCTCTCCTCACACACTGTCTCACTCTCTCCTCACAAACTGTCTCACTCTCTCTCCTCACACACTGTCTCACTCTCTCTTTCCTCACACACTGTCTCACTGTCTCCTCACACTCTGTCTCACTCTCTCCTCACTCACTGTCTCTCTCTCTCCTCACACAATTTCTCACTCTCTCCTCACTCACTGTCTCTCTCTCTCCTCACACACTGTCTCACTAACTCCTCACACACTGTCTCACTCTCACTCTCCTCACACACTGTCTCACTCTCTCCTCACACACTGTCTCACTCTCTCCTCGCACACTGTCTCACTCTCTCCTCGCACACTGTCTCACTCTCTCCTCACTCACTGTCTCACTCTCTCTCCTCACAAACTGTCTCACTCTCTCATCGCACACTGTCTCACTCTCTCCTCGCACACTGTCTCTCTCTCTCCTCACACACTCTCACTCTCTCCTCACACACTGTCTCACTCTCTGTCCTCGCCCACTGTCTCACTCCCTGCTCACACACTGTCTCACTCTCTCCTCACACACTGTCTCTCTCTCTCCTCACACACTGTCTCACTCTCGCTCTCCTCACACACTGTCTCACTCTCTCCTCACACACTGTCTCACTCTCTCCTCACACACTGTCTCACTCTCTCATCGCACACTGTCTCACTCTCTCCTCGCAAACTGTCTCTCTCTCTCCACACACACTCTCACTCTCTCCTCACACACTGTCTCACTCTCCCCTCACACACTGTCTCACTCTCTCCTCACACACTGTCTCACTCTCCGCTCACACACTGTCTCACTCTCTCGTCCCACACTGTCTCACTCTCTGTCCTCGCCCACTGTCTCACTCTCTGCTCACACACTGTCTCACTCTCTCCACACACACTGTCTCTCTCTCTCCTCACACACTGTCTCACTCTCTCCTCACACACTGTCTCACTCTCTCTCCTCACCTACTGTCTCACTCTCTCTCCTCACTCACTGTCTCACTCTCTCCCCTAACATACTGTCTCACTCTCTCCTCACACACTGTCTCTCTCTCTCTCTCCTCACACACTGTCTCACTCTCTCCTCACACACAGTCTCACTCTCTCTCCTCACACACTGTCTCACTCTCCCCTCACACACTGTCTCACTCTCTCCTCCCACACTGTCTCACTCTCTCCTCACACAATGTCTCTCTCTCTCCTCCCACCCTGTCTCTCTCTCTCCTCACACACTGTCTCTCTCTCCTCACACACTGTCTCACTCTCTCCTCACACACTGTCTCACTCTCTCTCCTCACTGACTGTCTCACTCTCTCCCCTCACATACTGTCTCACTCTCTCCTCACACACTGTCTCTCCCTCTCACCTCACACACTGTCTCACTCTCTCCTCACACACTGTGTCACTCTCTCCTCGCACACTGTCTTACTCTCTACTCGCACACTGTCTCACTCTCTCCTCACACACTGTCTCACTCTCCCCTCACACACTGTCTCACTCTCTCCTCACACACTGTCTCACTCTCCGCTCACACATTGTCTCACTCTCTCCTCACACACTGTCTCACTCTCTTTCCTCGCCCACTGTCTCACTCTCTCTCCTCACACACTGTCTCTCTCTCTCCTCACACACTGTCTCATTCTCTCCTCACACACTGTCTCACTCTCTCTACTCACACACTGTCTCCCTCTCCTCACACACTGTCTCACTCTCTCTCCTCACACACTGTCTCACTCTCTCTCCTCACTCACTGTCTCACTCTCTCCTCACACACTGTCTCACTCTCTCTCCTCACACACTGTCTCTCTCTCTCCTCACACACTGTCTCACTCTCTCCTCACACACTGTCTCACTAACTCCTCACACACTGTCTCACTCTCGCTCTCCTCACACACTGTCTCACTCTCTCCTCACACACTGTCTCACTCTCTCCTCACACACTGTCTCACTCTCAACCCCTCACACACTGTCTCACTCTCTCCTCACACACTGTCTCACTCTCTCTCCTCACACACTGTCTCACTCTCTCCTCCCACACTGTCTCACTCTCTCCCCTCACAAACTGCCTCACTCTCTCCTCACAAACTGTCTCACTCTCTCTCCTCACACACTGTCTCACTCTCTCTCTCCTCACACACTGTCTCACTGTCTCCTCCCACACTGTCTCACTCTCTCCTCACTCACTGTCTCTCTCTCTCCTCACACACTGTCTCATTCTCCCCTCACACACTGTCTCACTCTCTCCTCACACACTGTCTCACTCTCTCCTCACACATTGTCTCACTCTCTCCTCACACACTGTCTCACTCTCTCATCGCACACTGTCTCACTCTCTCCTCGCACACTGTCTCTCTCTCTCCTCACACACTCTCACTCTCTCCTCACACACTGTCTCACTCTCCCCTCAAACACTGTCTCACTCTCTCCTCACACACTGTCTCACTCTCCGCTCACACACTGTCTCACTCTCTCGTCCCACACTGTCTCACTCTCCGCTCACACACTGTCTCACTCTCTGCTCACACACTGTCTCACTATCTCCACACACACTGTCTCTCTCTCTCTCTCCTCACACACTGTCTCACTCTCTCGTCACACACTGTCTCACTCTCTCTCCTCACCTACTGTCTCACTCTCTCTCCTCACTCACTGTCTCACTCTCTCCCCTCACACACTGTCTCACTCTCTCCTCACACACTGTCTGTCTCTCTCTCTCCTCACACACTGTCTCACTCTCTCCTCACACACAGTTTCACTCTCTCTCCTCACACACTGTCTCACTCTCCCCTCACACACTGTCTCACTCTCTCCTCCTACCCTGTCTCTCTCTCCTCACACACTGTCTCAATCTCTCCTCACACACAGTCTCACTCTCTCCTCACACACTGTCTCACTCTCTCCTCACACACAGTCTCTCTCTCCTCACACACTGTCTCACTCTCTCCTCACACACTGTCTCACTCTCTCTCCTCACTGACTGTCTCACTCTCTCCCCTCACATACTGTCTCACTCTCTCCTCACACACTGTCTCTCCCTCTCACCTCACACACTGTCTCACTCTCTCCTCACACACTGTGTCACTCTCTCCTCGCACACTGTCTCACTCTCTCCTCGCACACTGTCTCACTCTCTGCTCACACACTGTCTCACTCTCCCCTCACACACTGTCTCACTCTCTCCTCTCACACTGTCTCACTCACCGCTCACACACTGTCTCACTCTCCCCTCACACACTGTCTGACTCTCTCCTCACACACTGTCTCACTCTCTTTCCTCACCCACTGTCTCACTCTCTCTCCTCACACACTGTCTCTCTCTCTCCTCACACACTGTCTCACTCTCTCCTCACACACTGTCTCACTCTCCCCTCACACACTGTCTGACTCTCTCCTCACCCACTGTCTCACTCTCTCTCCTCACCCACTGTCTCACTCTCTCTCCTCACACACTGTCTCTCTCTCTCCTCACACACTGTCTCACTCTCTTCTCACACACTGTCTCACTCTCTCCTCACACACTGTCTCACTCTCTTCTCACACACTGTCTCATTCTCTCCTCACACACTGTCTCACTCTCTCTCCTCACACACTGTCTCACTCTCTCTCCTCACTCACTGTCTCACTCTCTCTTCACACACTGTCTCACTCTCTCTCCTCACACACTGTCTCTCTCTCTCCTCACACACTGTCTCACTCTCTCTCCTCACACAATGTCTCTCTCTCTCCTCACACACTGCCTCACTCTCTCTTCTCACACACTGTCTCACTCTCCCTTCACACCCTGTCTCTCTCTCTCCTCACACACTGTCTCACTCTCTTCTCACACACTGTCTCACTCTCCCTTCACACCCTGTCTCTCTCTCTCCTCACACACTGTCTCACTCTCTCCTCACACAGTCTCACTCTCTCCTCACACACTGTCTCACTCTCTCCTCACACACTGTCTCACTCTCTCTCCTCACACACTGTCTCACTCTCTCTCCTCACTCACTGTCTCACTCTCTCCTCACACACTGTCTCACTCTCTCTCCTCACACACTGTCTCTCTCTCTCCTCACACACTGTCTCTCTCTCTCCTCACACACTGTCTCACTCTCTCTCCTCACACAATGTCTCTCTCTCTCCTCACACACTGCCTCACTCTCTCTTCTCACACACTGTCTCACTCTCCCTTCACACCCTGTCTCACTCTCTCCTCACACACTGTCTCACTCTCTCCTCACACAGTCTCACTCTCTCCTCGCACACTGTCTCACTCTTTTCTCACACACTGTCTCACTCTCCCTTCACACCCTGTCTCTCTCTCTCCTCACACACTGTCTCACTCTCTCCTCACACAGTCTCACTCTCTCCTCACACACTGTCTCACTCTCTCCTCACACACTGTCTCACTCTCCCTTCACACCCTGTCTCTCTCTCTCCTCACACACTGTCTCACTCTCTCCTCACACAGTCTCACTCTCTCCTCACACACTGTCTCACTCTCTCCTCACACACTGTCTCACTCTCTCCTCACACAGTCTCACTCTCTCCTCACACACTGTCTCACTCTCTCCTCACACACTGTCTCACTCTCTCCTCACAAACTGTCTCACTCTCTCTCCTCACACACTGTCTCACTCTCTCTTTCCTCACACACTGTCTCACTGTCTCCTCACACTCTGTCTCACTCTCTCCTCACTCACTGTCTCTCTCTCTCCTCACACAATTTCTCACTCTCTCCTCACTCACTGTCTCTCTCTCTCCTCACACACTGTCTCACTAACTCCTCACACACTGTCTCACTCTCACTCTCCTCACACACTGTCTCACTCTCTCCTCACACACTGTCTCACTCTTTCCTCACACACTGTCTCACTCTCTCCTCGCACACTGTCTCACTCTCTCCTCACTCACTGTCTCACTCTCTCTCCTCACAAACTGTCTCACTCTCTCATCGCACACTGTCTCACTCTCTCCTCGCACACTGTCTCTCTCTCTCCTCACACACTCTCACTCTCTCCTCCAACACTGTCTCACTCTCCCCTCACACACTGTCTCACTCTCTCCTCACACACTGTCTCACTCTCCGCTCACACACTGTCTCACTCTCTCCTCACACACTGTCTCACTCTCTGTCCTCGCCCACTGTCTCACTCCCTGCTCACACACTGTCTCACTCTCTCCTCACACACTGTCTCTCTCTCCTCACACACTGTCTCACTCTCTCCTCACACACTGTCTCACTCTCTCTCCTCACTGACTGTCTCACTCTCTCCCCTCACATACTGTCTCACTCTCTCCTCACACACTGTCTCTCCCTCTCACCTCACACACTGTCTCACTCTCTCCTCACACACTGTGTCACTCTCTCCTCGCACACTGTCTCACTCTCTCCTCGCACACTGTCTCACTCTCTGCTCACACACTGTCTCACTCTCCCCTCACACACTGTCTCACTCTCTCCTCTCACACTGTCTCACTCACCGCTCACACACTGTCTCACTCTCCCCTCACACACTGTCTGACTCTCTCCTCACACACTGTCTCACTCTCTTTCCTCACCCACTGTCTCACTCTCTCTCCTCACACACTGTCTCTCTCTCTCCTCACACACTGTCTCATTCTCTCCTCACACACTGTCTCACTCTCTCTCCTCACACACTGTCTCACTCTCTCTCCTCACTCACTGTCTCACTCTCTCTTCACACACTGTCTCACTCTCTCTCCTCACACACTGTCTCTCTCTCTCCTCACACACTGTCTCACTCTCTCTCCTCACACAATGTCTCTCTCTCTCCTCACACACTGCCTCACTCTCTCTTCTCACACACTGTCTCACTCTCCCTTCACACCCTGTCTCTCTCTCTCCTCACACACTGTCTCACTCTCTTCTCACACACTGTCTCACTCTCCCTTCACACCCTGTCTCTCTCTCTCCTCACACACTGTCTCACTCTCTCCTCACACAGTCTCACTCTCTCCTCACACACTGTCTCACTCTCTCCTCACACACTGTCTCACTCTCTCTCCTCACACACTGTCTCACTCTCTCTCCTCACTCACTGTCTCACTCTCTCCTCACACACTGTCTCACTCTCTCTCCGCACACACTGTCTCTCTCTCTCCTCACACACTGTCTCTCTCTCTCCTCACACACTGTCTCACTCTCTCTCCTCACACAATGTCTCTCTCTCTCCTCACACACTGCCTCACTCTCTCTTCTCACACACTGTCTCACTCTCCCTTCACACCCTGTCTCACTCTCTCCTCACACACTGTCTCACTCTCTCCTCACACAGTCTCACTCTCTCCTCGCACACTGTCTCACTCTCTTCTCACACACTGTCTCACTCTCCCTTCACACCCTGTCTCTCTCTCTCCTCACACACTGTCTCACTCTCTCCTCACACAGTCTCACTCTCTCCTCACACACTGTCTCACTCTCTCCTCACACACTGTCTCACTCTCCCTTCACACCCTGTCTCTCTCTCTCCTCACACACTGTCTCACTCTCTCCTCACACAGTCTCACTCTCTCCTCACACACTGTCTCACTCTCTCCTCACACACTGTCTCACTCTCTCCTCACACAGTCTCACTCTCTCCTCACACACTGTCTCACTCTCTCCTCACACACTGTCTCACTCTCTCCTCACAAACTGTCTCACTCTCTCTCCTCACACACTGTCTCACTCTCTCTTTCCTCACACACTGTCTCACTGTCTCCTCACACTCTGTCTCACTCTCTCCTCACTCACTGTCTCTCTCTCTCCTCACACAATTTCTCACTCTCTCCTCACTCACTGTCTCTCTCTCTCCTCACACACTGTCTCACTAACTCCTCACACACTGTCTCACTCTCACTCTCCTCACACACTGTCTCTCTCCTCACACACTGTCTCACTCTTTCCTCACACACTGTCTCACTCTCTCCTCGCACACTGTCTCACTCTCTCCTCACTCACTGTCTCACTCTCTCTCCTCACAAACTGTCTCACTCTCTCATCGCACACTGTCTCACTCTCTCCTCGCACACTGTCTCTCTCTCTCCTCACACACTCTCACTCTCTCCTCCAACACTGTCTCACTCTCCCCTCACACACTGTCTCACTCTCTCCTCACACACTGTCTCACTCTCCGCTCACACACTGTCTCACTCTCTCCTCACACACTGTCTCACTCTCTGTCCTCGCCCACTGTCTCACTCCCTGCTCACACACTGTCTCACTCTCGCTCTCCTCACACACTGTCTCACTCTCTCCTCACACACTGTCTCACTCTCTCCTCACACACTGTCTCACTCTCTCATCGCACACTGTCTCACTCTCTCCTCGCAAACTGTCTCTCTCTCTCCTCACACACTCTCACTCTCTCCTCACACACTGTCTCACTCTCCCCTCACACACTGTCTCACTCTCTCCTCACACACTGTCTCACTCTCCGCTCACACACTGTCTCACTCTCTCGTCCCACACTGTCTCACTCTCTGTCCTCGCCCACTGTCTCACTCTCTGCTCACACACTGTCTCACTCTCTCCACACACACTGTCTCTCTCTCTCCTCACACACTGTCTCACTCTCTCCTCACACACTGTCTCACTCTCTCTCCTCACCTACTGTCTCACTCTCTCTCCTCACTCACTGTCTCACTCTCTCCCCTAACATACTGTCTCACTCTATCCTCACACACTGTCTCTCTCTCTCTCTCCTCACACACTGTCTCACTCTCTCCTCACACACAGTCTCACTCTCTCTCCTCACACACTGTCTCACTCTCCCCTCACACACTGTCTCACTCTCTCCTCCCACACTGTCTCACTCTCTCCTCACACAATGTCTCTCTCTCTCCTCCCACCCTGTCTCTCTCTCTCCTCACACACTGTCTCTCTCTCCTCACACACTGTCTCACTCTCTCCTCACACACTGTCTCACTCTCTCTCCTCACTGACTGTCTCACTCTCTCCCCTCACATACTGTCTCACTCTCTCCTCACACACTGTCTCTCCCTCTCACCTCACACACTGTCTCACTCTCTCCTCACACACTGTGTCACTCTCTCCTCGCACACTGTCTTACTCTCTACTCGCACACTGTCTCACTCTCTCCTCACACACTGTCTCACTCTCCCCTCACACACTGTCTCACTCTCTCCTCACACACTGTCTCACTCTCCGCTCACACATTGTCTCACTCTCTCCTCACACACTGTCTCACTCTCTTTCCTCGCCCACTGTCTCACTCTCTCTCCTCACACACTGTCTCTCTCTCTCCTCACACACTGTCTCATTCTCTCCTCACACACTGTCTCACTCTCTCTACTCACACACTGTCTCCCTCTCCTCACACACTGTCTCACTCTCTCTCCTCACACACTGTCTCACTCTCTCTCCTCACTCACTGTCTCACTCTCTCCTCACACACTGTCTCACTCTCTCTCCTCACACACTGTCTCTCTCTCTCCTCACACACTGTCTCACTCTCTCCTCACACACTGTCTCACTAACTCCTCACACACTGTCTCACTCTCGCTCTCCTCACACACTGTCTCACTCTCTCCTCACACACTGTCTCACTCTCTCCTCACACACTGTCTCACTCTCAACCCCTCACACACTGTCTCACTCTCTCCTCACACACTGTCTCACTCTCTCTCCTCACACACTGTCTCAATCTCTCCTCACACACTGTCTCATTCTCTCCTCACACACTGTCTCACTCTCTCCTCACACACTGTCTCACTCTCTCCTCACACACTGTCTCTCACACACTGTCTCACTCTCTCCTCGCACACTGTCTCACTCTCTCCTCACTCACTGTCTCACTCTCTCTCCTCACAAACTGTCTCACTCTCTCATCGCACACTGTCTCACTCTCTCCTCGCACACTGTCTCTCTCTCTCCTCACACACTCTCACTCTCTCCTCCAACACTGTCTCACTCTCTCCTCACACACTGTCTCACTCTCTCCCCTCACACACTGCCTCACTCTCTCCTCATACACTGTCTCACTCTCTCTCCTCACACACTGTCTCAATCTCTCCTCACACACTGTCTCATTCTCTCCTCACACACTGTCTCACTCTCTCCTCACACACTGTCTCACTCTCTCCTCACACACTGTCTCACTCTCTCCCCTCACACACTGTCTAACTCTCTCCTCACACACTGTCTCACTCTCTCTCCTCACACACTGTCTCAATCTCTCCTCACACACTGTCTCATTCTCTCCTCACACACTGTCTCACTCTCTCCTCACACACTGTCTCACACTCTCCTCACACACTGTCTCTCTCTCCTCACACACCGTCTCACTTTCTCCTCACACACTGTCTCACTCTCTCCTCACACACTGTCTCACTCTCTCCTCCCACACTGTCTCACTCTCTCCCCTCACAAACTGCCTCACTCTCTCCTCACAAACTGTCTCTCTCTCTCTCCTCACACACTGTCTCACTCTCTCTCTCCTCACACACTGTCTCACTGTCTCCTCCCACACTGTCTCACTCTCTCCTCACTCACTGTCTCTCTCTCTCCTCACACACTGTCTCACTCTCTCCTCACACACTGTCTCACTCTCTTCTCACACACTGTCTCACTAACTCCTCACACACTGTCTCACTCTCGCTCTCCTCACACACTGTCTCACTCCCTCCTCACACACTGCCTCACTCTCTCCTCACACACTGTCTCACTCTCTCATCGCACACTGTCTCACTCTCTCCTCGCACACTGTCTCTCTCTCTCCTCACACACTCTCACTCTCTCCTCACACACTGTCTCACTCTCCCCTCAAACACTGTCTCACTCTCTCCTCACACACTGTCTCACTCTCTCCCCTCACACACTGTCTCACTCTCCCCTCAAACACTGTCTCACTCTCTCCTCACACACTGTCTCACTCTCTCCCCTCACACACTGTCTCAGTCTCCGCTCACACACTGTCTCACTCTCTCGTCCCACACTGTCTCACTCTCTCCTCACACACTGTCTCACTCTCTGTCCTCGCCCACTGTCTCACTCTCTGCTCACACACTGTCTCACTCTCTCTCCTCACACACTGTCTCACTCTCTCCACACACACTGTCTCTCTCTCTCCTCACACACTGTCTCACTCTCTCCTCACACACTGTCTCACTCTCTCTCCTCACCTACTGTCTCACTCTCTCTGCTCACTCACTGTCTCACTCTCTCCCCTCACATACTGTCTCACACTCTCCTCACACACTGTCTCTCTCTCTCTCTCGTCACACACTGTCTCACTCTCTCATCACACACAGTCTCACTCTCTCTCCTCACACACTGTCTCACTCTCCCCTCACACACTGTCTCACTCTCTCCTCACACACTGTCTCAATCTCTCCTCACACTCTGTCTCACTCTTTCCTCACACAATGTCTCTCTCTCTCCTCACACCTGTCTCACTCTCTCTGCTCACTCACTGTCTCACTCTCTCCCCTCACATACTGTCTCACTCTCTCCTCTCACACTGTCTCTCTCTCTCTCTCCTCACACACTGTCTCACTCTCTCATCACACACAGTCTCACTCTCTCTCCTCACACACTGTCTCACTCTCCCCTCACACACTGTCTCACTCTCTCCTCACACACTGTCTCAATCTCTCCTCACACTCTGTCTCACTCTTTCCTCACACAATGTCTCTCTCTCTCCTCACACCCTGTCTCTCTCTCTCCTCACACACTGTCTCACTCTCTCCTCACACACTGTCTCACTCTCTCCTCACACACTATCTCACTCTCTCCTAACTCACTGTCTCTCTCTCTCCTCACACACTGTCTCACTCTCCTCTCACACACTGTCTCTCTCTCCTCACACACTGTCTCACTCTCTCCTCACACACTGTCTCACTCTCTCCCCTCACACACTGTCTCACTCTCTCTCCTCACACACTGTCTCACTCTCTCCTCACACACTGTCTCACTCTCTCTCCTCACACTGTCTCACTCTCTCCTCACACACTGTCTCACTCTCTCCCCTCACACACTGTCTCACTCTCTCTCCTCACACACTGTCTCACTCTCTCCTCACACACTGTCTCACTCTCTCTCTTCACACACTGTCTCACTCTCTCCTAACTCACTGTCTCTCTCTCTCCTCACACACTGTCTCACTCTCCTCTCACACACTGTCTCTCTCTCCTCACACACTGTCTCACTCTCTCCTCACACACTGTCTCACTCTCTCCCCTCACACACTGTCTCATTCTCTCTCCTCACACACTGTCTCACTCTCTCCTCACACACTGTCTCACTCTCTCTCCTCACACACTGTCTCACTCTCTCCTCACACACTGTCTCACTCTCTCCTCACACACTGTCTCTCACACACTGTCTCACTCTCTCCTCACACACTGTCTCACTCTCTCTCCTCACACACTGTCTCACTATCCACTCACACACTGTCTCACACTCTCCTCACACACTGTCTCTCTCTCCTCACACACTGTCTCACTCTCCCCTCACACACTGTCTCACTCTCTCCTCACACACTGTCTCACTCTCTCCTCCCACACTGTCTCACTCTCTCCCCTCACAAACTGCCTCACTCTCTCCTCACAAACTGTCTCTCTCTCTCTCCTCACACACTGTCTCACTCTCTCTCTCCTCACACACTGTCTCACTGTCTCCTCCCACACTGTCTCACTCTCTCCTCACTCACTGTCTCTCTCTCTCCTCACACACTGTCTCACTCTCTCCTCACACACTGTCTCACTCTCTTCTCACACACTGTCTCACTAACTCCTCACACACTGTCTCACTCTCGCTCTCCTCACACACTGTCTCACTCTCTCCTCACACACTGTCTCACTCTCTCCTCACACACTGTCTCACTCTCTCATCGCACACTGTCTCACTCTCTCCTCGCACACTGTCTCTCTCCCTCCTCACACACTCTCACTCTCTCCTCACACACTGTCTCACTCTCCCCTCAAACACTGTCTCACTCTCTCCTCACACACTGTCTCACTCTCTCCCCTCACACACTGTCTCACTCTCCCCTCAAACACTGTCTCACTCTCTCCTCACACACTGTCTCACTCTCTCCCCTCACACACTGTCTCAGTCTCCGCTCACACACTGTCTCACTCTCTCGTCCCACACTGTCTCACTCTCTCCTCACACACTGTCTCACTCTCTGTCCTCGCCCACTGTCTCACTCTCTGCTCACACACTGTCTCACTCTCTCTCCTCACACACTGTCTCACTCTCTCCACACACACTGTCTCTCTCTCTCCTCACACACTGTCTCACTCTCTCCTCACACACTGTCTCACTCTCTCTCCTCACCTACTGTCTCACTCTCTCTGCTCACTCACTGTCTCACTCTCTCCCCTCACATACTGTCTCACTCTCTCCTCACACACTGTCTCTCTCTCTCTCTCCTCACACACTGTCTCACTCTCTCATCACACACAGTCTCACTCTCTCTCCTCACACACTGTCTCACTCTCCCCTCACACACTGTCTCACTCTCTCCTCACACACTGTCTCAATCTCTCCTCACACTCTGTCTCACTCTTTCCTCACACAATGTCTCTCTCTCTCCTCACACCCTGTCTCTCTCTCTCCTCACACACTGTCTCACTCTCTCCTCACACACTGTCTCACTCTCTCCTCACACACTGTCTCACTCTCTCCTAACTCACTGTCTCTCTCTCTCTCCTCACACACTGTCTCACTCTCCTCTCACACACTGTCTCTCTCTCTCCTCACACACTGTCTCACTCTCTCCTCACACACTGTCTCACTCTCTCCCCTCACACACTGTCTCACTCTGTCTCCTCACACACTGTCTCACTCTCTCCTCACACACTGTCTCACTCTCTCTCCTCACACACTGTCTCACTCTCTCCTCACACACTGTCTCACTCTCTCCCCTCACACACTGTCTCACTCTCTCTCCTCACACACTGTCTCACTCTCTCCTCACACACTGTCTCACTCTCTCTCTTCACACACTGTCTCACTCTCTCCTAACTCACTGTCTCTCTCTCTCCTCACACACTGTCTCACTCTCCTCTCACACACTGTCTCTCTCTCCTCACACACTGTCTCACTCTCTCCTCACACACTGTCTCACTCTCTCCCCTCACACACTGTCTCATTCTCTCTCCTCACACACTGTCTCACTCTCTCCTCACACACTGTCTCACTCTCTCTCCTCACACACTGTCTCCCTCTCTCCTCACACACTGTCTCACTCTCTCCCCTCACACACTGTCTCATTCTCTCTCCTCACACACTGTCTCACTCTCTCCTCACACACTGTCTCACTCTCTCTCCTCACACACTGTCTCACTCTCTCCTCACACACTGTCTCACTCTCTCCCCTCACACACTGTCTCACTCTCTCTCCTCACACACTGTCTCACTCTCTCCTCACACACTGTCTCACTCTCTCTCCTCACACACTGTCTCACTCTCTCCTCACACACTGTCTCACTCTCGCTCCTCACACACTGTCTCACTCTCCCTTCACACTCTGTCTCACTCTTTCCACACGCAATGTCTCTCTCTCTCCTCACACCCTGTCTCGCTCTCTCCTCACACACTGTCTCACTCTCTCCTCACACACTGTCTCACTCTCTCCTCACACACTGTCTCACTCTTTCCTCACACACTGTCTCACTCTCTCTTTCCTCACACACTGTCTCACTGTCTCCTCACACACTGTCTCACTCTCTCCTCACTCACTATCTCTCTCCTCACACAATTTCTCACTCTCTCCTCGCACACTGTCTCACTCTCACCTCACTCACTGTCTCACTCTCTCTCCTCACACACTGTCTCTCTCTCTCTCCTCACACAATGTCTCTCTCTCTCCTCACACACTGCCTCACTCTCTCTTTTCACACACTGTCTCCCTCCCCCCTCACAATCTGTCTCACTCTCTCCTCACACAATGTCTCTCTCTCTCCTCACACCTTGTCTCTCTATCTCCTCACACACTGTCTCACTCTCTCCTCACACACTGTCTCACTCTCTCCTCACACACTGTCTCACTCCCTCCTCACACACTGTCTCACTCTCTCCTCTCACACTGTCTCACTCTCTCTCCTCACACACTGTCTCTCTCTCTCCCCTCATGCACTGTCTCAGTGTCTCCTCACACACTCTCTCACTCTCTCCTCACACACTGTCTCAATCTCTCCTCACACACTGTCTCACTCTCTCTCCTCACACACTGTCTCACTCTCTCTCTCCTCACACACTGTCTCACTGTCTCCTCACATACTGTCTCACTCTCTCCTCACTCACTGTCTCTCTCTCTCCTCACACACTGTCTCACTCTCTCCTCACACACTGTCTCACTCTCTCCTCACACTCTGTCTCACTCTCTCTTCACACACTTTCTCACTCTCGCTCCTCACACACTGTCCCACTCTCCCTTCACACTCTGTCTCACTCTTTCCTCACACAATGTCTCTCTCTCTCCTCACACAATGTCTCTCTCTCTCCTCACACACTGTCTCACTCTCTCCTCACACACTGTCTCACTCTCTCCTCACACACTGTCTCACTCTCTCCTCACTCACTGTCTCTCGCTCTCCTCACACACTGTCTCACTCTCTCCTCACACACTGTCTCACTCTCTCCTCACACTCTGTCTCACTCTCTCCTCACACACTGTCTCACTCTCGCTCCTCACACACTGTCTCACTCTCGCTCCTCACACACTGTCTCACTCTCTCTCTCCTCACACACTGTCTCACTGTCTCCTCACACACTGTCTCACTCTCTCCTCACTCGCTGTTTCTCTCTCGCCTCACACACAGTCTCACTCTCTCCTCACACACTGTCCTACTCTCTCCTCACACACTGTCTCACTCTCTCCTCACACACTGTCTCACTCGCTCTCCTCACACACTGTCTCACTCTCTCCTCACACACTGTCTCACTCTCTCCTCACACACTTCTCACTCTCGCTCCTCACACACTGTCTCACTCTCTCCCCTCACACACTGTCTCACTCTCTCTCTCCTCACACACTGTCTCACTCTCTCCTCACACACTGTCTCACTCTCTCCTCACACACTTCTCACTCTCGCTCCTCACACACTGTCTCACTCTCTCCCCTCACTCACTGTCTCACTCACTCTCTCCTCACACACTGTCTCACTCTCTCCTCACACACTGTCTCACTCTCTCCTCACTCACTGTCTCTCGCTCTCCTCACACACTGTCTCACTCTCTCCTCACACACTGTCTCACTCTCTCCTCACACACTGTCTCACTCTCCCCTCACACACTGTCTTACTCTCTCCCCTCACACACTGTCTCACTCTCTCCTCCCACACTGTCTCACTCTCTCCCCTCACACACTGCCTCACTCTCTCCTCACACACTGTCTCACTCACTCCTCACACACTGTCTCACTCTCTCTCTCCTCACACACTGTCTCACTCTCGCTCCTCACACACTGTCTCACTCTCCCTTCACACTCTGTCTCACTCTTTCCTCACACAATGTCTCTCTCTCTCCTCACACCCTGTCTCTCTCTCTCCTCACACACTGTCTCACTCTCTCCTCACACACTGTCTCACTCTCTCCTCACACACTGTCTCACTCTCTCCTCACACAGTGTCTCACTCTCTCCTCACACACTGTCTCTCTCTCCTCACACACTGTCTCACTCTCTCCTCACACACTGTCTCACTCTCTCTCCTCACTGACTGTCTCACTCTCTCCTCACACACTGTCTCACTGTCTCCTCACACATTGTCTCACTCTCGCTCCTCACACACTGTCTCACTCTCCCTTCACACTCTGCCTCACTGTCTCCTCACACACTGTCTCACTCTCTCCTCACTCACTGTCTCACTCTCTCCCCTCACACACTGTCTCACTCTCTCCTCACACACTGTCTCACTCTCTCCTCACACACTGTCTCACTCTCTCCTCACACACTGTCTCTCACACAATGTCTCACTCTCTCCTCACACACTGTCTCACTCTCTCTCCTCACACACTGTCTCACTCTCTCTCCTCACACACTGTCTCAATCTCTCCTCACACACTGTCTCATTCTCTCCTCACACACTGTCTCACTCTCTCCTCACACACTGTCTCACTCTCTCCTCACACACTGTCTCTCACACACTGTCTCACTCTCTCCTCACACACTGTCTCACTCTCTCTCCTCACACACTGTCTCACTCTCCCCTCACACACTGTCTCACACTCTCCTCACACACTGTCTCTCTCTCCTCACACACCGTCTCACTTTCTCCTCACACACTGTCTCACTCTCTCCTCACACACTGTCTCACTCTCTCCTCCCACACTGTCTCACTCTCTCCCCTCACAAACTGCCTCACTCTCTCCTCACTCACTGTCTCTCTCTCTCCTCACACACTGTCTCACTCTCTCCTCACACACTGTCTCACTCTCTTCTCACACACTGTCTCACTAACTCCTCACACACTGTCTCACTCTCGCTCTCCTCACACACTGTCTCACTCTCTCCTCACACACTGTCTCACTCTCTCCTCACACACTGTCTCACTCTCTCATCGCACACTGTCTCACTCTCTCCTCGCACACTGTCTCTCTCTCTCCTCACACACTCACTCTCTCCTCACACACTGTCTCACTCTCCCCTCAAACACTGTCTCACTCTCTCCTCACACACTGTCTCACTCTCTCCCCTCACACATTGTCTCACTCTCCCCTCAAACACTGTCTCACTCTCTCCTCACACACTGTCTCACTGTCTCCTCACACATTGTCTCACTCTCGCTCCTCACACACTGTCTCACTCTCCCTTCACACTCTGTCTCACTGTCTCCTCACACACTGTCTCACTCTCTCCTCACTCACTGTCTCACTCTCTCCCCTCACACACTGTCTCACTCTCTCCTCACACACTGTCTCACTCTCTCCTCACACACTGTCTCACTCTCTCCTCACACACTGTCTCTCACACAATGTCTCACTCTCTCCTCACACACTGTCTCACTCTCTCTCCTCACACACTGTCTCACTCTCTCTCCTCACACACTGTCTCAATCTCTCCTCACACACTGTCTCATTCTCTCCTCACACACTGTCTCACTCTCTCCTCACACACTGTCTCACTCTCTCCTCACACACTGTCTCTCACACACTGTCTCACTCTCTCCTCACACACTGTCTCACTCTCTCTCCTCACACACTGTCTCACTCTCCCCTCACACACTGTCTCACACTCTCCTCACACACTGTCTCTCTCTCCTCACACACCGTCTCACTTTCTCCTCACACACTGTCTCACTCTCTCCTCACACACTGTCTCACTCTCTCCTCCCACACTGTCTCACTCTCTCCCCTCACAAACTGCCTCACTCTCTCCTCACTCACTGTCTCTCTCTCTCCTCACACACTGTCTCACTCTCTCCTCACACACTGTCTCACTCTCTTCTCACACACTGTCTCACTAACTCCTCACACACTGTCTCACTCTCGCTCTCCTCACACACTGTCTCACTCTCTCCTCACACACTGTCTCACTCTCTCCTCACACACTGTCTCACTCTCTCATCGCACACTGTCTCACTCTCTCCTCGCACACTGTCTCTCTCTCTCCTCACACACTCTCACTCTCTCCTCACACACTGTCTCACTCTCCCCTCAAACACTGTCTCACTCTCTCCTCACACACTGTCTCACTCTCTCCCCTCACACATTGTCTCACTCTCCCCTCAAACACTGTCTCACTCTCTCCTCACACACTGTCTCACTCTCTCCCCTCACACACTGTCTCACTCTCCGCTCACACACTGTCTCACTCTCTCGTCCCACACTGTCTCACTCTCTCCTCACACATTGTCTCACTCTCTGTCCTCGCCCACTGTCTCACTCTCTGCTCACACACTGTCTCACTCTCTCCACACACACTGTCTCTCTCTCTCCTCACACACTGTCTCACTCTCTCCTCACACACAGTCTCACTCTCTCTCCTCACCTACTGTCTCACTCTCTCTGCTCACTCACTGTCTCACTCTCTCCCCTCACATACTGTCTCACTCTCTCCTCACACACTGTCTCTCTCTCTCTCTCCTCACACACTGTCTCACTCTCTCCTCACACACTGTCTCACTCTCCCCTCACACACTGTCTTACTCTCTCCCCTCACACACTGTCTCACTCTCTCCTCCCACACTGTCTCACTCTCTCCCCTCACACACTGCCTCACTCTCTCCTCACACACTGTCTCACTCACTCCTCACACACTGTCTCACTCTCTCTCTCCTCACACACTGTCTCACTCTCGCTCCTCA
This sequence comes from Scyliorhinus torazame, assembly GCF_047496885.1. NCBI lineage: Eukaryota > Metazoa > Chordata > Chondrichthyes > Carcharhiniformes > Scyliorhinidae > Scyliorhinus > Scyliorhinus torazame. The sequence goes on along the minus strand of NC_092729.1, from coordinate 70,948,875 downwards.
CACACTGTCTCACTCTCCCTTCACACTCTGTCTCACTCTTTCCTCACACAATGTCTCTCTCTCTCCTCACACCCTGTCTCTCTCTCTCCTCACACACTGTCTCACTCTCTCCTCACACACTGTCTCACTCTCTCCTCACACACTGTCTCACTCTCTCCTCACACAGTGTCTCACTCTCTCCTCACACACTGTCTCTCTCTCCTCACACACTGTCTCACTCTCTCCTCACACACTGTCTCACTCTCTCTCCTCACTGACTGTCTCACTCTCTCCTCACACACTGTCTCACTGTCTCCTCACACATTGTCTCACTCTCGCTCCTCACACACTGTCTCACTCTCCCTTCACACTCTGCCTCACTGTCTCCTCACACACTGTCTCACTCTCTCCTCACTCACTGTCTCACTCTCTCCCCTCACACACTGTCTCACTCTCTCCTCACACACTGTCTCACTCTCTCCTCACACACTGTCTCACTCTCTCCTCACACACTGTCTCTCACACAATGTCTCACTCTCTCCTCACACACTGTCTCACTCTCTCTCCTCACACACTGTCTCACTCTCTCTCCTCACACACTGTCTCAATCTCTCCTCACACACTGTCTCATTCTCTCCTCACACACTGTCTCACTCTCTCCTCACACACTGTCTCACTCTCTCCTCACACACTGTCTCTCACACACTGTCTCACTCTCTCCTCACACACTGTCTCACTCTCTCTCCTCACACACTGTCTCACTCTCCCCTCACACACTGTCTCACACTCTCCTCACACACTGTCTCTCTCTCCTCACACACCGTCTCACTTTCTCCTCACACACTGTCTCACTCTCTCCTCACACACTGTCTCACTCTCTCCTCCCACACTGTCTCACTCTCTCCCCTCACAAACTGCCTCACTCTCTCCTCACTCACTGTCTCTCTCTCTCCTCACACACTGTCTCACTCTCTCCTCACACACTGTCTCACTCTCTTCTCACACACTGTCTCACTAACTCCTCACACACTGTCTCACTCTCGCTCTCCTCACACACTGTCTCACTCTCTCCTCACACACTGTCTCACTCTCTCTGCTCACTCACTGTCTCACTCTCTCCCCTCACATACTGTCTCACTCTCTCCTCACACACTGTCTCTCTCTCTCTCTCCTCACACACTGTCTCACTCTCTCATCACACACAGTCTCACTCTCTCTCCTCACACACTGTCTCACTCTCCCCTCACACACTGTCTCACTCTCTCCTCACACACTGTCTCAATCTCTCCTCACACTCTGTCTCACTCTTTCCTCACACAATGTCTCTCTCTCTCCTCACACCTGTCTCACTCTCTCTGCTCACTCACTGTCTCACTCTCTCCCCTCACATACTGTCTCACTCTCTCGTCACACACTGTCTCTCTCTCTCTCTCCTCATACACTGTCTCACTCTCTCATCACACACAGTCTCACTCTCTCTCCTCACACACTGTCTCACTCTCCCCTCACACACTGTCTCACTCTCTCCTCACACACTGTCTCAATCTCTCCTCACACTCTGTCTCACTCTTTCCTCACACAATGTCTCTCTCTCTCCTCACACCCTGTCTCTCTCTCTCCTCACACACTGTCTCACTCTCTCCTCACACACTGTCTCACTCTCTCCTCACACACTGTCTCACTCTCTCCTCACACACTGTCTCACTCTCTCCTCACACAGTGTCTCACTCTCTCCTCACACACTGTCTCTCTCTCCTCACACACTGTCTCACTCTCTCCTCACACACTGTCTCACTCTCTCTCCTCACTGACTGTCTCACTCTCTCCTCACACACTGTCTCACTGTCTCCTCACACATTGTCTCACTCTCGCTCCTCACACACTGTCTCACTCTCCCTTCACACTCTGCCTCACTGTCTCCTCACACACTGTCTCACTCTCTCCTCACTCACTGTCTCACTCTCTCCCCTCACACACTGTCTCACTCTCTCCTCACACACTGTCTCACTCTCTCCTCACACACTGTCTCACTCTCTCCTCACACACTGTCTCTCACACAATGTCTCACTCTCTCCTCACACACTGTCTCACTCTCTCTCCTCACACACTGTCTCACTCTCTCTCCTCACACACTGTCTCAATCTCTCCTCACACACTGTCTCATTCTCTCCTCACACACTGTCTCACTCTCTCCTCACACACTGTCTCACTCTCTCCTCACACACTGTCTCTCACACACTGTCTCACTCTCTCCTCACACACTGTCTCACTCTCTCTCCTCACACACTGTCTCACTCTCCCCTCACACACTGTCTCACACTCTCCTCACACACTGTCTCTCTCTCCTCACACACCGTCTCACTTTCTCCTCACACACTGTCTCACTCTCTCCTCACACACTGTCTCACTCTCTCCTCCCACACTGTCTCACTCTCTCCCCTCACAAACTGCCTCACTCTCTCCTCACTCACTGTCTCTCTCTCTCCTCACACACTGTCTCACTCTCTCCTCACACACTGTCTCACTCTCTTCTCACACACTGTCTCACTAACTCCTCACACACTGTCTCACTCTCGCTCTCCTCACACACTGTCTCACTCTCTCCTCACACACTGTCTCACTCTCTCTGCTCACTCACTGTCTCACTCTCTCCCCTCACATACTGTCTCACTCTCTCCTCACACACTGTCTCTCTCTCTCTCTCCTCACACACTGTCTCACTCTCTCATCACACACAGTCTCACTCTCTCTCCTCACACACTGTCTCACTCTCCCCTCACACACTGTCTCACTCTCTCCTCACACACTGTCTCAATCTCTCCTCACACTCTGTCTCACTCTTTCCTCACACAATGTCTCTCTCTCTCCTCACACCTGTCTCACTCTCTCTGCTCACTCACTGTCTCACTCTCTCCCCTCACATACTGTCTCACTCTCTCGTCACACACTGTCTCTCTCTCTCTCTCCTCATACACTGTCTCACTCTCTCATCACACACAGTCTCACTCTCTCTCCTCACACACTGTCTCACTCTCCCCTCACACACTGTCTCACTCTCTCCTCACACACTGTCTCAATCTCTCCTCACACTCTGTCTCACTCTTTCCTCACACAATGTCTCTCTCTCTCCTCACACCCTGTCTCTCTCTCTCCTCACACACTGTCTCACTCTCTCCTCACACACTGTCTCACTCTCTCCTCACACACTGTCTCACTCTCTCCTAACTCACTGTCTCTCTCTCTCCTCACACACTGTCTCACTCTCCTCTCACACACTGTCTCTCTCTCTCCTCACACACTGCCTCACTCTCTCTTTTCACACACTGTCTCCCTCCCCCCTCACAATCTGTCTCACTCTCTCCTCACACAATGTCTCTCTCTCTCCTCACACCTTGTCTCTCTATCTCCTCACACACTGTCTCACTCTCTCCTCACACACTGTCTCACTCTCTCCTCACACACTGTCTCACTCCCTCCTCACACACTGTCTCACTCTCTCCTCTCACACTGTCTCACTCTCTCTCCTCACACACTGTCTCTCTCTCTCCCCTCATGCACTGTCTCAGTGTCTCCTCACACACTCTCTCACTCTCTCCTCACACACTGTCTCAATCTCTCCTCACACACTGTCTCACTCTCTCTCCTCACACACTGTCTCACTCTCTCTCTCCTCACACACTGTCTCACTGTCTCCTCACATACTGTCTCACTCTCTCCTCACTCACTGTCTCTCTCTCTCCTCACACACTGTCTCACTCTCTCCTCACACACTGTCTCACTCTCTCCTCACACTCTGTCTCACTCTCTCTTCACACACTTTCTCACTCTCGCTCCTCACACACTGTCCCACTCTCCCTTCACACTCTGTCTCACTCTTTCCTCACACAATGTCTCTCTCTCTCCTCACACAATGTCTCTCTCTCTCCTCACACACTGTCTCACTCTCTCCTCACACACTGTCTCACTCTCTCCTCACACACTGTCTCACTCTCTCCTCACTCACTGTCTCTCGCTCTCCTCACACACTGTCTCACTCTCTCCTCACACACTGTCTCACTCTCTCCTCACACTCTGTCTCACTCTCTCCTCACACACTGTCTCACTCTCGCTCCTCACACACTGTCTCACTCTCGCTCCTCACACACTGTCTCACTCTCTCTCTCCTCACACACTGTCTCACTGTCTCCTCACACACTGTCTCACTCTCTCCTCACTCGCTGTTTCTCTCTCGCCTCACACACAGTCTCACTCTCTCCTCACACACTGTCCTACTCTCTCCTCACACACTGTCTCACTCTCTCCTCACACACTGTCTCACTCGCTCTCCTCACACACTGTCTCACTCTCTCCTCACACACTGTCTCACTCTCTCCTCACACACTTCTCACTCTCGCTCCTCACACACTGTCTCACTCTCTCCCCTCACACACTGTCTCACTCTCTCTCTCCTCACACACTGTCTCACTCTCTCCTCACACACTGTCTCACTCTCTCCTCACACACTTCTCACTCTCGCTCCTCACACACTGTCTCACTCTCTCCCCTCACTCACTGTCTCACTCACTCTCTCCTCACACACTGTCTCACTCTCTCCTCACACACTGTCTCACTCTCTCCTCACTCACTGTCTCTCGCTCTCCTCACACACTGTCTCACTCTCTCCTCACACACTGTCTCACTCTCTCCTCACACACTGTCTCACTCTCCCCTCACACACTGTCTTACTCTCTCCCCTCACACACTGTCTCACTCTCTCCTCCCACACTGTCTCACTCTCTCCCCTCACACACTGCCTCACTCTCTCCTCACACACTGTCTCACTCACTCCTCACACACTGTCTCACTCTCTCTCTCCTCACACACTGTCTCACTCTCGCTCCTCACACACTGTCTCACTCTCCCTTCACACTCTGTCTCACTCTTTCCTCACACAATGTCTCTCTCTCTCCTCACACCCTGTCTCTCTCTCTCCTCACACACTGTCTCACTCTCTCCTCACACACTGTCTCACTCTCTCCTCACACACTGTCTCACTCTCTCCTCACACAGTGTCTCACTCTCTCCTCACACACTGTCTCTCTCTCCTCACACACTGTCTCACTCTCTCCTCACACACTGTCTCACTCTCTCTCCTCACTGACTGTCTCACTCTCTCCTCACACACTGTCTCACTGTCTCCTCACACATTGTCTCACTCTCGCTCCTCACACACTGTCTCACTCTCCCTTCACACTCTGCCTCACTGTCTCCTCACACACTGTCTCACTCTCTCCTCACTCACTGTCTCACTCTCTCCCCTCACACACTGTCTCACTCTCTCCTCACACACTGTCTCACTCTCTCCTCACACACTGTCTCACTCTCTCCTCACACACTGTCTCTCACACAATGTCTCACTCTCTCCTCACACACTGTCTCACTCTCTCTCCTCACACACTGTCTCACTCTCTCTCCTCACACACTGTCTCAATCTCTCCTCACACACTGTCTCATTCTCTCCTCACACACTGTCTCACTCTCTCCTCACACACTGTCTCACTCTCTCCTCACACACTGTCTCTCACACACTGTCTCACTCTCTCCTCACACACTGTCTCACTCTCTCTCCTCACACACTGTCTCACTCTCCCCTCACACACTGTCTCACACTCTCCTCACACACTGTCTCTCTCTCCTCACACACCGTCTCACTTTCTCCTCACACACTGTCTCACTCTCTCCTCACACACTGTCTCACTCTCTCCTCCCACACTGTCTCACTCTCTCCCCTCACAAACTGCCTCACTCTCTCCTCACTCACTGTCTCTCTCTCTCCTCACACACTGTCTCACTCTCTCCTCACACACTGTCTCACTCTCTTCTCACACACTGTCTCACTAACTCCTCACACACTGTCTCACTCTCGCTCTCCTCACACACTGTCTCACTCTCTCCTCACACACTGTCTCACTCTCTCCTCACACACTGTCTCACTCTCTCATCGCACACTGTCTCACTCTCTCCTCGCACACTGTCTCTCTCTCTCCTCACACACTCACTCTCTCCTCACACACTGTCTCACTCTCCCCTCAAACACTGTCTCACTCTCTCCTCACACACTGTCTCACTCTCTCCCCTCACACATTGTCTCACTCTCCCCTCAAACACTGTCTCACTCTCTCCTCACACACTGTCTCACTGTCTCCTCACACATTGTCTCACTCTCGCTCCTCACACACTGTCTCACTCTCCCTTCACACTCTGTCTCACTGTCTCCTCACACACTGTCTCACTCTCTCCTCACTCACTGTCTCACTCTCTCCCCTCACACACTGTCTCACTCTCTCCTCACACACTGTCTCACTCTCTCCTCACACACTGTCTCACTCTCTCCTCACACACTGTCTCTCACACAATGTCTCACTCTCTCCTCACACACTGTCTCACTCTCTCTCCTCACACACTGTCTCACTCTCTCTCCTCACACACTGTCTCAATCTCTCCTCACACACTGTCTCATTCTCTCCTCACACACTGTCTCACTCTCTCCTCACACACTGTCTCACTCTCTCCTCACACACTGTCTCTCACACACTGTCTCACTCTCTCCTCACACACTGTCTCACTCTCTCTCCTCACACACTGTCTCACTCTCCCCTCACACACTGTCTCACACTCTCCTCACACACTGTCTCTCTCTCCTCACACACCGTCTCACTTTCTCCTCACACACTGTCTCACTCTCTCCTCACACACTGTCTCACTCTCTCCTCCCACACTGTCTCACTCTCTCCCCTCACAAACTGCCTCACTCTCTCCTCACTCACTGTCTCTCTCTCTCCTCACACACTGTCTCACTCTCTCCTCACACACTGTCTCACTCTCTTCTCACACACTGTCTCACTAACTCCTCACACACTGTCTCACTCTCGCTCTCCTCACACACTGTCTCACTCTCTCCTCACACACTGTCTCACTCTCTCCTCACACACTGTCTCACTCTCTCATCGCACACTGTCTCACTCTCTCCTCGCACACTGTCTCTCTCTCTCCTCACACACTCTCACTCTCTCCTCACACACTGTCTCACTCTCCCCTCAAACACTGTCTCACTCTCTCCTCACACACTGTCTCACTCTCTCCCCTCACACATTGTCTCACTCTCCCCTCAAACACTGTCTCACTCTCTCCTCACACACTGTCTCACTCTCTCCCCTCACACACTGTCTCACTCTCCGCTCACACACTGTCTCACTCTCTCGTCCCACACTGTCTCACTCTCTCCTCACACATTGTCTCACTCTCTGTCCTCGCCCACTGTCTCACTCTCTGCTCACACACTGTCTCACTCTCTCCACACACACTGTCTCTCTCTCTCCTCACACACTGTCTCACTCTCTCCTCACACACAGTCTCACTCTCTCTCCTCACCTACTGTCTCACTCTCTCTGCTCACTCACTGTCTCACTCTCTCCCCTCACATACTGTCTCACTCTCTCCTCACACACTGTCTCTCTCTCTCTCTCCTCACACACTGTCTCACTCTCTCCTCACACACTGTCTCACTCTCCCCTCACACACTGTCTTACTCTCTCCCCTCACACACTGTCTCACTCTCTCCTCCCACACTGTCTCACTCTCTCCCCTCACACACTGCCTCACTCTCTCCTCACACACTGTCTCACTCACTCCTCACACACTGTCTCACTCTCTCTCTCCTCACACACTGTCTCACTCTCGCTCCTCACACACTGTCTCACTCTCCCTTCACACTCTGTCTCACTCTTTCCTCACACAATGTCTCTCTCTCTCCTCACACCCTGTCTCTCTCTCTCCTCACACACTGTCTCACTCTCTCCTCACACACTGTCTCACTCTCTCCTCACACACTGTCTCACTCTCTCCTCACACAGTGTCTCACTCTCTCCTCACACACTGTCTCTCTCTCCTCACACACTGTCTCACTCTCTCCTCACACACTGTCTCACTCTCTCTCCTCACTGACTGTCTCACTCTCTCCTCACACACTGTCTCACTGTCTCCTCACACATTGTCTCACTCTCGCTCCTCACACACTGTCTCACTCTCCCTTCACACTCTGCCTCACTGTCTCCTCACACACTGTCTCACTCTCTCCTCACTCACTGTCTCACTCTCTCCCCTCACACACTGTCTCACTCTCTCCTCACACACTGTCTCACTCTCTCCTCACACACTGTCTCACTCTCTCCTCACACACTGTCTCTCACACAATGTCTCACTCTCTCCTCACACACTGTCTCACTCTCTCTCCTCACACACTGTCTCACTCTCTCTCCTCACACACTGTCTCAATCTCTCCTCACACACTGTCTCATTCTCTCCTCACACACTGTCTCACTCTCTCCTCACACACTGTCTCACTCTCTCCTCACACACTGTCTCTCACACACTGTCTCACTCTCTCCTCACACACTGTCTCACTCTCTCTCCTCACACACTGTCTCACTCTCCCCTCACACACTGTCTCACACTCTCCTCACACACTGTCTCTCTCTCCTCACACACCGTCTCACTTTCTCCTCACACACTGTCTCACTCTCTCCTCACACACTGTCTCACTCTCTCCTCCCACACTGTCTCACTCTCTCCCCTCACAAACTGCCTCACTCTCTCCTCACTCACTGTCTCTCTCTCTCCTCACACACTGTCTCACTCTCTCCTCACACACTGTCTCACTCTCTTCTCACACACTGTCTCACTAACTCCTCACACACTGTCTCACTCTCGCTCTCCTCACACACTGTCTCACTCTCTCCTCACACACTGTCTCACTCTCTCTGCTCACTCACTGTCTCACTCTCTCCCCTCACATACTGTCTCACTCTCTCCTCACACACTGTCTCTCTCTCTCTCTCCTCACACACTGTCTCACTCTCCCCTCACACACTGTCTCACTCTCTCCTCACACACTGTCTCAATCTCTCCTCACACTCTGTCTCACTCTTTCCTCACACAATGTCTCTCTCTCTCCTCACACCTGTCTCACTCTCTCTGCTCACTCACTGTCTCACTCTCTCCCCTCACATACTGTCTCACTCTCTCGTCACACACTGTCTCTCTCTCTCTCTCCTCATACACTGTCTCACTCTCTCATCACACACAGTCTCACTCTCTCTCCTCACACACTGTCTCACTCTCCCCTCACACACTGTCTCACTCTCTCCTCACACACTGTCTCAATCTCTCCTCACACTCTGTCTCACTCTTTCCTCACACAATGTCTCTCTCTCTCCTCACACCCTGTCTCTCTCTCTCCTCACACACTGTCTCACTCTCTCCTCACACACTGTCTCACTCTCTCCTCACACACTGTCTCACTCTCTCCTAACTCACTGTCTCTCTCTCTCCTCACACACTGTCTCACTCTCCTCTCACACACTGTCTCTCTCTCTCCTCACACACTGTCTCACTCTCTCCTCACACATTGTCTCACTCTCTCCCCTCACACACTGTCTCACTCTCTCTCCTCACACACTGTCTCACTCTCTCCTCACACACTGTCTCACTCTCTCTCCTCACACACTGTCTCACTCTCTCCTCACACACTGTCTCACTCTCTCCCCTCACACACTGTCTCACTCTCTCTCCTCACACACTGTCTCACTCTCTCCTCACACACTGTCTCACTCTCTCTCCTCACACACTGTCTCACTCTCTCCTAACTCACTGTCTCTCTCTCTCCTTACACACTGTCTCACTCTCCTCTCACACACTGTCTCTCTCTCCTCACACACTGTCTCACTCTCTCCTCACACACTGTCTCACTCTCTCCCCTCACACACTGTCTCATTCTCTCTCCTCACACACTGTCTCACTCTCTCCTCACACACTGTCTCACTCTCTCTCCTCACACACTGTCTCACTCTCTCCTCACACACTGTCTCACTCTCTCCCCTCACACACTGTCTCATTCTCTCTCCTCACACACTGTCTCACTCTCTCCTCACACACTGTCTCACTCTCTCTCCTCACACACTGTCTCACTCTCTCCTCACACACTGTCTCACTCTCTCCCCTCACACACTGTCTCACTCTCTCTCCTCACACACTGTCTCACTCTCTCCTCACACACTGTCTCACTCTCTCTCCTCACACACTGTCTCACTCTCTCCTCACACACTGTCTAACTCTCGCTCCTCACACACTGTCTCACTCTCCCTTCACACTCTGTCTCACTCTTTCCTCACACACTGTCTCACTCTCTCTCTCCTCACACACTGTCTCACTCTCTCTCCTCACACACTGTCTCAATCTCTCTCCTCACACACTGTCTCACTCTCTCCTCACACACTGTCTCACTCTCTCCCCTCACACACTGTCTCACTCTCTCCTCACACACTGTCTCACTCTCGCTCCTCACACACTGTCTCACTCTCTCTCCTCACACTGTCTCACTCTCTCCCCTCACACACTGTCTCACTCTCTCTCTCCTCACACACTGTCTCACTCTCTCTCCTCACACACTGTCTCAATCTCTCTCCTCACACACTGTCTCACTCTCTCCTCTCACACTGTCTCACTCTCTCCCCTCACACACTGTCTCACTCTCTCCTCACACACTGTCTCACTCTCGCTCCTCACACACTGTCTCACTCTCTCTCCTCACACTGTCTCACTCTCTCCCCTCACACACTGTCTCACTCTCTCTCTCCTCACACACTGTCTCACTCTCTCTCCTCACACACTGTCTCACTGTCTCCTCACACACACTGTCTCACTCTCTCCTCACACACTGTCTCACTCTCCTCACACCATGTCTCACTCTCTCCTCACACACTGTCTCACTCTCTCCTCACACACTGTCTCACTCTCTCTCCTCACACGCTGTCTCACTCTCACTCCTCACACACTGTCTCACTCTATCTCTCCTCACACACTGTCTCACTCTCTCCTCACACACTGTCTCATTCTCTCCTCACACACTGTCTCACTCTCTCCTCATACACTGTCTCACTCTCTCGTCACACACTGTCTCACTCTCTCTCCTCACACACTGTCTCACCCTCGCCTCACACACTGTCTCACTCTCTCGCCTCACACACTGTCGCTCTCTCTCTCCTCACACACTGTCTCACTCTCTCGTCACACACTGTCTCACTCTCTCTCCTCACACACTGTCTCACTCTCCCATCACACACTGTCTCACTCTCTCCTCACACACTGTCTCTCTCTCTCCTCACACACTGTCTCACTCTCTCTCCTCACACACTGTCTCACTCTCTCCTCACACACAATCTCACTCTCTCCTCACACACTGTCTCACCCTCTCCTCACACACTGTCTCACTCTCTCCCCTCACACACTGTCTCACTCTCTCCTCACACACTGTCTCACTCTCTCTCCTCACACACTGTCTCACTCTCTCCTCACACACTGTCTCACTCTCTCCCCACACACTGTCTCACTCTCTCCTCACACACTGTCTCCATCTCTCCTCGCACACTGTCTCACTCTCTCCTCACACACTGTCTCACTCTCTCTCCTCACACACTGTCTCACTCTCCCCTCACACACTGTCTCACACTCTCCTCACACGCTGTCTCTCTCTCCTCACAGACCGTCTCACTCTCTCCTCACACACTGTCTCACGCTCTCCTCCCACACTGTCTCACTCTCTCCCCTCACACACTGCCTCACTCTCTCCTCACACACTGTCTCACTCTCTCCTCACACACTGTCTCACTCTCTCCACACACACTGTCTCACTCTCCCCTCACAAACTGTCTCACTCTCTCCTCACATACTGTCTCACTCTCTCCTCTCACACTGTCTCACTCTCTCTCCTCACATACTGTCTCACTCTCTCTCCTCACACACTGTCTCTCTCTCTCCTCACACACTGTCTCACTCTCTCCTCACACACTGTCTCACTCTCTCCTCACACACTGTCTCACTCTCTCCTCACACACTGTCTCACTCTCTCCTCACACACTGTCTCACTCTCTCCTCACACACTGTCTCACTCTCTCTCCTCACACACTGTCTCACTCTCCCCTCACACACTGTCTCACACTTTCCTCACACACTGTCTCTATCTCCTCACACACCGCCTCACTCTCTCCGCACACACTGTCTCACTCTCCCCTCACACACTGTCTCACTCTCTCCCCTCACACACTGTCTCACTCTCTCCTCACACACTGTCTCACTATCTCCTCCCACACTGTCTCACTCTCTCCCCTCACACACTGCCTCACTCTCTCCTCACACACTGTCTCATTCACTCCTCACCCACTGTCTCACTCTCTCCTTACACACTGTCTCACTCTCTCCTCACACACTGTCTCACTCTCTCCTGCCACACTGCCTCACTTTCTCCACTCACACACTGCCTCACTCTCTCCTCACTCACTGTCGCACTCTCTCCTCACACACTGTCTCACTCTCCCCTCACGCACTGTCTCACTCTCTCCTCACATACTGTCTCACTCTCTCCTCTCACACTGTCTCACTCTCTCTCCTCACATACTGTCTCACTCTCTCCTCTCACACTGTCTCACTCTCTCCTCACACACTGTCTCACTCTCGCTCCTCACACACTGTCTCACTCTCTCTCCTCACACTGTCTCACTCTCTCCCCTCACACACTGTCTCACTCTCTCTCTCCTCACACACTGTCTCACTCTCTCCTCACACACTGTCTCACTCTCTCTCCTCACACACTGTCTCAATCTCTCTCCTCACACACTGTCTCCCTCTCTCCTCACACACTGTCTCACTCTCTCCTCACACACTGTCTCACTCTCTCTCCTCACACACTGTCTCACTCTCCCCTCACACACTGTCTCACACTTTCCTCACACACTGTCTCTATCTCCTCACACACCGCCTCACTCTCTCCGCACACACTGTCTCACTCTCCCCTCACACACTGTCTCACTCTCTCCCCTCACACACTGTCTCACTCTCTCCTCACACACTGTCTCACTATCTCCTCCCACACTGTCTCACTCTCTCCCCTCACACACTGCCTCACTCTCTCCTCACACACTGTCTCATTCACTCCTCACCCACTGTCTCACTCTCTCCTTACACACTGTCTCACTCTCTCCTCACACACTGTCTCACTCTCTCCTGCCACACTGCCTCACTTTCTCCACTCACACACTGCCTCACTCTCTCCTCACTCACTGTCGCACTCTCTCCTCACACACTGTCTCACTCTCCCCTCACGCACTGTCTCACTCTCTCCTCACATACTGTCTCACTCTCTCCTCTCACACTGTCTCACTCTCTCTCCTCACATACTGTCTCACTCTCTCCTCTCACACTGTCTCACTCTCTCCTCACACACTGTCTCACTCTCGCTCCTCACACACTGTCTCACTCTCTCTCCTCACACTGTCTCACTCTCTCCCCTCACACACTGTCTCACTCTCTCTCTCCTCACACACTGTCTCACTCTCTCCTCACACACTGTCTCACTCTCTCTCCTCACACACTGTCTCAATCTCTCTCCTCACACACTGTCTCCCTCTCTCCTCACACACTGTCTCACTGTCTCCTCACACACACTGTCTCACTCTCTCCTCACACACTGTCTCACTCTCTCCTCACACCATGTCTCACTCTCTCCTCACGCACTGTCTCACTCTCTCCTCACACACTGTCTCCCTCTCTCTCCTCACACGCTGTCTCACTCTCACTCCTCACACACTGTCTCACTCTATCTCTCCTCACACACTGTCTCACTCTCTCCTCACACACTGTCTCATTCTCTCGTCACACACTGTCTCACTCTCTCCTCACACACTGTCTCACTCTCTCCTCACACAGTGTCTCACTCACTCCTCACACACTGTCTCACTCTCTCGTCACACACTGTCTCACTCTCTCTCCTCACACACTGTCTCACTCTCGCCTCACACACTGTCTCACTCTCTCGCCTCACACACTGTCGCTCTCTCTCTCCTCACACACTGTCTCACTCTCTCTCCTCACACACTGTCTCACTCTCTCCCCTCACACACTGTCTCACTCTCTCCTCACACACTGTCTCACTCTCTCCCCTCACACACTGTCTTACTCTCTCTCCTCACACACTGTCTCACTCTCCCATCACACACTGTCTCACTCTCTCCTCACACACTGTCTCACTCTCTCCACACACACTGTCTCACTCTCCCCTCACACACTGTCTCACTCTCTCCTCACATACTGTCTCACTCTCTCTCCTCACACACAGTCTCACTCTCTCCTCACACACTGTCTCACTCTCTCCACACACACTGTCTCACTCTCTCCTCACACACTGTCTCACTCTCTCCCCTCACACACTGTCTCACTCTCTCCTCACACACTGTCTCACTCTCTCTCCTCACACAATGTCTCACTCTCTCCTCACACACTGTCTCACTCTCTCCACACACACTGTCTCACTCTCCCCTCACACACTGTCTCACTCTCTCCTCACATACTGTCTCACTCTCTCTCCTCACACACTGTCTCACTCTCTCCTCTCACACTGTCTCACTCTCTCCTCACACACTGTCTCACTCTCGCTCCTCACACACTGTCTCACTCTCTCTCCTCACACTGTCTCACTCTCTCCCCTCACACACTGTCTCACTCTCTCTCTCCTCACACACTGTCTCACTCTCTCCTCACACACTGTCTCACTCTCTCTCCTCACACACTGTCTCAATCTCTCTCCTCACACACTGTCTCCCTCTCTCCTCACACACTGTCTCACTGTCTCCTCACACACACTGTCTCACTCTCTCCTCACACACTGTCTCACTCTCTCCTCACACCATGTCTCACTCTCTCCTCACGCACTGTCTCACTCTCTCCTCACACACTGTCTCCCTCTCTCTCCTCACACGCTGTCTCACTCTCACTCCTCACACACTGTCTCACTCTATCTCTCCTCACACACTGTCTCACTCTCTCCTCACACACTGTCTCATTCTCTCGTCACACACTGTCTCACTCTCTCCTCACACACTGTCTCACTCTCTCCTCACACAGTGTCTCACTCACTCCTCACACACTGTCTCACTCTCTCGTCACACACTGTCTCACTCTCTCTCCTCACACACTGTCTCACTCTCGCCTCACACACTCTCTTACTCTCTCGCCTCACACACTGTCGCTCTCTCTCTCCTCACACACTGTCTCACTCTCTCTCCTCACACACTGTCTCACTCTCTCCCCTCACACACTGTCTCACTCTCTCCTCACACACTGTCTCACTCTCTCCCCTCACACACTGTCTTACTCTCTCTCCTCACACACTGTCTCACTCTCCCATCACACACTGTCTCACTCTCTCCTCACACACTGTCTCACTCTCTCCACACACACTGTCTCACTCTCCCCTCACACACTGTCTCACTCTCTCCTCACATACTGTCTCACTCTCTCTCCTCACACACAGTCTCACTCTCTCCTCACACACTGTCTCACTCTCTCCACACACACAGTCTCACTCTCTCCTCACACACTGTCTCACTCTCTCCCCTCACACACTGTCTCACTCTCTCCTCACACACTGTCTCACTCTCTCTCCTCACACAATGTCTCACTCTCTCCTCACACACTGTCTCACTCTCTCCACACACACTGTCTCACTCTCCCCTCACACACTGTCTCACTCTCTCCTCACATACTGTCTCACTCTCTCTCCTCACACACTGTCTCACTCTCTCCTCACACACAATCTCACTCTCTCCTCACACACTGTCTCACTCTCTCCTCACACACTGTCTCACTCTCTCCCCTCACACACTGTCTCACTCTCTCCTCACACACTGTCTCACTCTCTCTCCTCACACACTGTCTCACTCTCTCCTCACACACTGTCTCACTCTCTCCACACACACTGTCTCACTCTCCCCTCACACACTGTCTCACTCTCTCCTCACACACTGTCTCACTCTCTCCTCACACACAATCTCACTCTCTCCTCACACACTGTCTCACTCTCTCCTGACACACTGTCTCACTCTCTCCCCTCACACACTGTCTCACTCTCTCCTCACACACTGTCTCACTCTCTCTCCTCACACACTGTCTCACTCTCTCCTCACACACTGTCTCACTCTCTCCACACACACTGTCTCACTCTCCCCTCACACACTGTCTCACTCCCTCCTCACACACTGTCTCACTCTCTCTCCTCACACACTGTCTCACTCTCTCCTCACACACAATCTCACTCTCTCCTCACACACTGTCTCACTATCCCCTCACACACTGTCTCACTCTCTCCTCACACACTGTCTCACTCTGTCTCCTCACACACTGTCTCACTCTCTCCTCACACACTGTCTCACTCTCTCCTCACACACTGTCTCACTCTCTCCTCACACACTGTCTCACTCTCTCCTCGCACACTGTCTCACTCTCTCCTCACACACTGTCTCACTCTCTCTCCTCACACTGTCTCACTCTCCCCTCACACACTGTCTCACACTCTCCTCACACGCTGTCTCTCTCTCCTCACACACCGTCTCACTCTCTCCTCACACACTGTCTCACGCTCTCCTCCCACACTGTCTCACTCTCTCCCCTCACACACTGCCTCACTCTCTCCTCACACACTGTCTCACTCTCTCCTCACACACTGTCTCACTCTCTCCACACACACTGTCTCACTCTCCCCTCACACACTGTCTCACTCTCTCCTCACATACTGTCTCACTCTCTCCTCTCACACTGTCTCACTCTCTCTCCTCACATACTGTCTCACTCTCTCTCCTCACACACTGTCTCTCTCTCTCCTCACACACTGTCTCACTCTCTCCTCACACACTGTCCCACTCTCTCCTCACACACTGTCTCACTCTCTCCTCACACACTGTCTCACTCTCTCCTCACACACTGTCTCACTCTCTCCTCACACACTGTCTCACTCTCTCTCCTCACACACTGTCTCACTCTCCCCTCACACACTGTCTCACACTTTCCTCACACACTGTCTCACTCTCTCCACACACACTGTCTCACTCTCCCCTCACACACTGTCTCACTCTCTCCTCACACACTGTCTCACTCTCTCCTCACACACAATCTCACTCTCTCCTCACACACTGTCTCACTCTCTCCTCACACACTGTCTCACTCTCTCCCCTCACACACTGTCTCACTCTCTCCTCACACACTGTCTCACTCTCTCTCCTCACACACTGTCTCACTCTCTCCTCACACACTGTCTCACTCTCTCCACACACACTGTCTCACTCTCCCCTCACACACTGTCTCACTCTCTCCTCACACACTGTCTCACTCTCTCTCCTCACACACTGTCTCACTCTCTCCTCACACACAATCTCACTCTCTCCTCACACACTGTCTCACTCTCTCCTCACACACTGTCTCACTCTCTCCCCTCACACACTGTCTCACTCTCTCCTCACACACTGTCTCACTCTCTCTCCTCACACACTGTCTCACTCTCCCCTCACACACTGTCTCACACTTTCCTCACACACTGTCTCTATCTCCTCACACACCGCCTCACTCTCTCCGCACACACTGTCTCACTCTCCCCTCACACACTGTCTCACTCTCTCCCCTCACACACTGTCTCACTCTCTCCTCACACACTGTCTCACTCTCTCCTCCCACACTGTCTCACTCTCTCCCCTCACACACTGCCTCACTCTCTCCTCACACACTGTCTCATTCACTCCTCACCCACTGTCTCACTCTCTCCTTACACACTGTCTCACTCTCTCCTCACACACTGTCTCACTCTCTCCTGCCACACTGCCTCACTATCTCCACTCACACACTGCCTCACTCTCTCCTCACTCACTGTCGCACTCTCTCCTCACACACTGTCTCACTCTCTCCTCACACACTGTCTCACTCTCCCCTCACGCACTGTCTCACTCTCTCCTCACATACTGTCTCACTCTCTCCTCTCACACTGTCTCACTCTCTCTCCTCACATACTGTCTCACTCTCTCCTCTCACACTGTCTCACTCTCTCCTCACACACTGTCTCACTCTCGCTCCTCACACACTGTCTCACTCTCTCTCCTCACACTGTCTCACTCTCTCCCCTCACACACTGTCTCACTCTCTCTCTCCTCACACACTGTCTCACTCTCTCCTCACACACTGTCTCACTCTCTCTCCTCACACACTGTCTCAATCTCTCTCCTCACACACTGTCTCCCTCTCTCCTCACACACTGTCTCACTGTCTCCTCACACACACTGTCTCACTCTCTCCTCACACACTGTCTCACTCTCTCCTCACACCATGTCTCACTCTCTCCTCACGCACTGTCTCACTCTCTCCTCACACACTGTCTCCCTCTCTCTCCTCACACGCTGTCTCACTCTCACTCCTCACACACTGTCTCACTCTATCTCTCCTCACACACTGTCTCACTCTCTCCTCACACACTGTCTCATTCTCTCGTCACACACTGTCTCACTCTCTCCTCACACACTGTCTCACTCTCTCCTCACACAGTGTCTCACTCACTCCTCACACACTGTCTCACTCTCTCGTCACACACTGTCTCACTCTCTCTCCTCACACACTGTCTCACTCTCGCCTCACACACTGTCTCACTCTCTCGCCTCACACACTGTCGCTCTCTCTCTCCTCACACACTGTCTCACTCTCTCTCCTCACACACTGTCTCACTCTCTCCCCTCACACACTGTCTCACTCTCTCCTCACACACTGTCTCACTCTCTCCTCACACACTGTCTCACTCTCTCCTCACACACTGTCTCACACTCTCCTCACACACTGTCTCACTCTCTCTCTCCTCACACACTGTCTTACTCTCTCTCCTCACACACTGTCTCACTCTCCCATCACACACTGTCTCACTCTCTCCTCACACACTGTCTCACTCTCTCCACACACACTGTCTCACTCTCCCCTCACACACTGTCTCACTCTCTCCTCACATACTGTCTCACTCTCTCTCCTCACACACAGTCTCACTCTCTCCTCACACACTGTCTCACTCTCTCCACACACACTGTCTCACTCTCTCCTCACACACTGTCTCACTCTCTCCCCTCACACACTGTCTCACTCTCTCCTCACACACTGTCTCACTCTCTCTCCTCACACAATGTCTCACTCTCTCCTCACACACTGTCTCACTCTCTCCACACACACTGTCTCACTCTCCCCTCACACACTGTCTCACTCTCGCTCCTCACACACTGTCTCACTCTCTCTCCTCACACTGTCTCACTCTCTCCCCTCACACACTGTCTCACTCTCTCTCTCCTCACACACTGTCTCACTCTCTCCTCACACACTGTCTCACTCTCTCTCCTCACACACTGTCTCAATCTCTCTCCTCACACACTGTCTCCCTCTCTCCTCACACACTGTCTCACTGTCTCCTCACACACACTGTCTCACTCTCTCCTCACACACTGTCTCACTCTCTCCTCACACCATGTCTCACTCTCTCCTCACGCACTGTCTCACTCTCTCCTCACACACTGTCTCCCTCTCTCTCCTCACACGCTGTCTCACTCTCACTCCTCACACACTGTCTCACTCTATCTCTCCTCACACACTGTCTCACTCTCTCCTCACACACTGTCTCATTCTCTCGTCACACACTGTCTCACTCTCTCCTCACACACTGTCTCACTCTCTCCTCACACAGTGTCTCACTCACTCCTCACACACTGTCTCACTCTCTCGTCACACACTGTCTCACTCTCTCTCCTCACACACTGTCTCACTCTCGCCTCACACACTGTCTCACTCTCTCGCCTCACACACTGTCGCTCTCTCTCTCCTCACACACTGTCTCACTCTCTCTCCTCACACACTGTCTCACTCTCTCCCCTCACACACTGTCTCACTCTCTCCTCACACACTGTCTCACTCTCTCCCCTCACACACTGTCTTACTCTCTCTCCTCACACACTGTCTCACTCTCCCATCACACACTGTCTCACTCTCTCCTCACACACTGTCTCACTCTCTCCTCACACACTGTCTCACTCTCTCTCCTCACACACTGTCTCACTCTCTCCCCTCACACACTGTCTCACTCTCTCCTCACACACTGTCTCACTCTCTCCCCTCACACACTGTCTTACTCTCTCTCCTCACACACTGTCTCACTCTCCCCTCACACACTGTCTCACTCTCTCCTCACATACTGTCTCACTCTCTCTCCTCACACACAGTCTCACTCTCCTCACACACTGTCTCACTCTCTCCACACACACTGTCTCACTCTCTCCTCACACACTGTCTCACTCTCTCCCCTCACACACTGTCTCACTCTCTCCTCACACACTGTCTCACTCTCTCTCTTCACACAATGTATCACTCTCTCCTCACACACTGTCTCACTCTCTCCACACACACTGTCTCACTCTCCCCTCACACACTGTCTCACTCTCTCCTCACATACTGTCTCACTCTCTCTCCTCACACACTGTCTCACTCTCTCCTCACACACAATCTCACTCTCTCCTCACACACTGTCTCACTCTCTCCTCACACACTGTCTCACTCTCTCCCCTCACACACTGTCTCACTCTCTCCTCACACACTGTCTCACTCTCTCTCCTCACACACTGTCTCACTCTCTCCTCACACACTGTCTCACTCTCTCCACACACACTGTCTCACTCTCCCCTCACACACTGTCTCACTCTCTCCTCACACACTGTCTCACTCTCTCCTCACACACAATCTCACTCTCTCCTCACACACTGTCTCACTCTCTCCTGACACACTGTCTCACTCTCTCCCCTCACACACTGTCTCACTCTCTCCTCACACACTGTCTCACTCTCTCTCCTCACACACTGTCTCACTCTCTCCTCACACACTGTCTCACTCTCTCCACACACACTGTCTCACTCTCCCCTCACACACTGTCTCACTCCCTCCTCACACACTGTCTCACTCTCTCTCCTCACACACTGTCTCACTCTCTCCTCACACACAATCTCACTCTCTCCTCACACACTGTCTCAGTCTCCCCTCACACACTGTCTCACTCTCTCCTCACACACTGTCTCACTCTGTCTCCTCACACACTGTCTCACTCTCTCCTCACACACTGTCTCACTCTCTCCTCACACACTGTCTCACTCTCTCCTCACACACTGTCTCACTCTCTCCTCGCACACTGTCTCACTCTCTCCTCACACACTGTCTCACTCTCTCTCCTCACACTGTCTCACTCTCCCCTCACACACTGTCTCACACTCTCCTCACACGCTGTCTCTCTCTCCTCACACACCGTCTCACTCTCTCCTCACACACTGTCTCACGCTCTCCTCCCACACTGTCTCACTCTCTCCCCTCACACACTGCCTCACTCTCTCCTCACACACTGTCTCACTCTCTCCTCACACACTGTCTCACTCTCTCCACACACACTGTCTCACTCTCCCCTCACACACTGTCTCACTCTCTCCTCACATACTGTCTCACTCTCTCCTCTCACACTGTCTCACTCTCTCTCCTCACATACTGTCTCACTCTCTCTCCTCACACACTGTCTCTCTCTCTCCTCACACACTGTCTCACTCTCTCCTCACACACTGTCCCACTCTCTCCTCACACACTGTCTCACTCTCTCCTCACACACTGTCTCACTCTCTCCTCACACACTGTCTCACTCTCTCCTCACACACTGTCTCACTCTCTCTCCTCACACACTGTCTCACTCTCCCCTCACACACTGTCTCACACTTTCCTCACACACTGTCTCACTCTCTCCACACACACTGTCTCACTCTCCCCTCACACACTGTCTCACTCTCTCCTCACACACTGTCTCACTCTCTCCTCACACACAATCTCACTCTCTCCTCACACACTGTCTCACTCTCTCCTCACACACTGTCTCACTCTCTCCCCTCACACACTGTCTCACTCTCTCCTCACACACTGTCTCACTCTCTCTCCTCACACACTGTCTCACTCTCTCCTCACACACTGTCTCACTCTCTCCACACACACTGTCTCACTCTCCCCTCACACACTGTCTCACTCTCTCCTCACACACTGTCTCACTCTCTCTCCTCACACACTGTCTCACTCTCTCCTCACACACAATCTCACTCTCTCCTCACACACTGTCTCACTCTCTCCTCACACACTGTCTCACTCTCTCCCCTCACACACTGTCTCACTCTCTCCTCACACACTGTCTCACTCTCTCTCCTCACACACTGTCTCACTCTCCCCTCACACACTGTCTCACACTTTCCTCACACACTGTCTCTATCTCCTCACACACCGCCTCACTCTCTCCGCACACACTGTCTCACTCTCCCCTCACACACTGTCTCACTCTCTCCCCTCACACACTGTCTCACTCTCTCCTCACACACTGTCTCACTCTCTCCTCCCACACTGTCTCACTCTCTCCCCTCACACACTGCCTCACTCTCTCCTCACACACTGTCTCATTCACTCCTCACCCACTGTCTCACTCTCTCCTTACACACTGTCTCACTCTCTCCTCACACACTGTCTCACTCTCTCCTGCCACACTGCCTCACTATCTCCACTCACACACTGCCTCACTCTCTCCTCACTCACTGTCGCACTCTCTCCTCACACACTGTCTCACTCTCTCCTCACACACTGTCTCACTCTCCCCTCACGCACTGTCTCACTCTCTCCTCACATACTGTCTCACTCTCTCCTCTCACACTGTCTCACTCTCTCTCCTCACATACTGTCTCACTCTCTCCTCTCACACTGTCTCACTCTCTCCTCACACACTGTCTCACTCTCGCTCCTCACACACTGTCTCACTCTCTCTCCTCACACTGTCTCACTCTCTCCCCTCACACACTGTCTCACTCTCTCTCTCCTCACACACTGTCTCACTCTCTCCTCACACACTGTCTCACTCTCTCCTCACACACTGTCTCACTCTCTCCTCGCACACTGTCTCACTCTCTCCTCACACACTGTCTCACTCTCTCTCCTCACACTGTCTCACTCTCCCCTCACACACTGTCTCACACTCTCCTCACACGCTGTCTCTCTCTCCTCACACACCGTCTCACTCTCTCCTCACACACTGTCTCACGCTCTCCTCCCACACTGTCTCACTCTCTCCCCTCACACACTGCCTCACTCTCTCCTCACACACTGTCTCACTCTCTCCTCACACACTGTCTCACTCTCTCCACACACACTGTCTCACTCTCCCCTCACACACTGTCTCACTCTCTCCTCACATACTGTCTCACTCTCTCCTCTCACACTGTCTCACTCTCTCTCCTCACATACTGTCTCACTCTCTCTCCTCACACACTGTCTCTCTCTCTCCTCACACACTGTCTCACTCTCTCCTCACACACTGTCCCACTCTCTCCTCACACACTGTCTCACTCTCTCCTCACACACTGTCTCACTCTCTCCTCACACACTGTCTCACTCTCTCCTCACACACTGTCTCACTCTCTCTCCTCACACACTGTCTCACTCTCCCCTCACACACTGTCTCACACTTTCCTCACACACTGTCTCACTCTCTCCACACACACTGTCTCACTCTCCCCTCACACACTGTCTCACTCTCTCCTCACACACTGTCTCACTCTCTCCTCACACACAATCTCACTCTCTCCTCACACACTGTCTCACTCTCTCCTCACACACTGTCTCACTCTCTCCCCTCACACACTGTCTCACTCTCTCCTCACACACTGTCTCACTCTCTCTCCTCACACACTGTCTCACTCTCTCCTCACACACTGTCTCACTCTCTCCACACACACTGTCTCACTCTCCCCTCACACACTGTCTCACTCTCTCCTCACACACTGTCTCACTCTCTCTCCTCACACACTGTCTCACTCTCTCCTCACACACAATCTCACTCTCTCCTCACACACTGTCTCACTCTCTCCTCACACACTGTCTCACTCTCTCCCCTCACACACTGTCTCACTCTCTCCTCACACACTGTCTCACTCTCTCTCCTCACACACTGTCTCACTCTCCCCTCACACACTGTCTCACACTTTCCTCACACACTGTCTCTATCTCCTCACACACCGCCTCACTCTCTCCGCACACACTGTCTCACTCTCCCCTCACACACTGTCTCACTCTCTCCCCTCACACACTGTCTCACTCTCTCCTCACACACTGTCTCACTCTCTCCTCCCACACTGTCTCACTCTCTCCCCTCACACACTGCCTCACTCTCTCCTCACACACTGTCTCATTCACTCCTCACCCACTGTCTCACTCTCTCCTTACACACTGTCTCACTCTCTCCTCACACACTGTCTCACTCTCTCCTGCCACACTGCCTCACTATCTCCACTCACACACTGCCTCACTCTCTCCTCACTCACTGTCGCACTCTCTCCTCACACACTGTCTCACTCTCTCCTCACACACTGTCTCACTCTCCCCTCACGCACTGTCTCACTCTCTCCTCACATACTGTCTCACTCTCTCCTCTCACACTGTCTCACTCTCTCTCCTCACATACTGTCTCACTCTCTCCTCTCACACTGTCTCACTCTCTCCTCACACACTGTCTCACTCTCGCTCCTCACACACTGTCTCACTCTCTCTCCTCACACTGTCTCACTCTCTCCCCTCACACACTGTCTCACTCTCTCTCTCCTCACACACTGTCTCACTCTCTCCTCACACACTGTCTCACTCTCTCTCCTCACACACTGTCTCAATCTCTCTCCTCACACACTGTCTCCCTCTCTCCTCACACACTGTCTCACTGTCTCCTCACACACACTGTCTCACTCTCTCCTCACACACTGTCTCACTCTCTCCTCACACCATGTCTCACTCTCTCCTCACGCACTGTCTCACTCTCTCCTCACACACTGTCTCCCTCTCTCTCCTCACACGCTGTCTCACTCTCACTCCTCACACACTGTCTCACTCTATCTCTCCTCACACACTGTCTCATTCTCTCGTCACACACTGTCTCACTCTCTCCTCACACACTGTCTCACTCTCTCCTCACACAGTGTCTCACTCACTCCTCACACACTGTCTCACTCTCTCGTCACACACTGTCTCACTCTCTCTCCTCACACACTGTCTCACTCTCGCCTCACACACTGTCTCACTCTCTCGCCTCACACACTGTCGCTCTCTCTCTCCTCACACACTGTCTCACTCTCTCTCCTCACACACTGTCTCACTCTCTCCCCTCACACACTGTCTCACTCTCTCCTCACACACTGTCTCACTCTCTCCCCTCACACACTGTCTTACTCTCTCTCCTCACACACTGTCTCACTCTCCCATCACACACTGTCTCACTCTCTCCTCACACACTGTCTCACTCTCTCCACACACACTGTCTCACTCTCTCCTCACATACTGTCTCACTCTCTCTCCTCACACACAGTCTCACTCTCTCCTCACACACTGTCTCACTCTCTCCACACACACTGTCTCACTCTCTCCTCACACACTGTCTCACTCTCTCCCCTCACACACTGTCTCACTCTCTCCTCACACACTGTCTCACTCTCTCTCCTCACACAATGTCTCACTCTCTCCTCACACACTGTCTCACTCTCTCCACACACACTGTCTCACTCTCCCCTCACACACTGTCTCACTCTCTCCTCACATACTGTCTCACTCTCTCTCCTCACACACTGTCTCACTCTCTCCTCACACACAATCTCACTCTCTCCTCACACACTGTCTCACTCTCTCCTCACACACTGTCTCACTCTCTCCCCTCACACACTGTCTCACTCTCTCCTCACACACTGTCTCACTCTCTCTCCTCACACACTGTCTCACTCTCTCCTCACACACTGTCTCACTCTCTCCACACACACTGTCTCACTCTCCCCTCACACACTGTCTCACTCTCTCCTCACACACTGTCTCACTCTCTCCTCACACACAATCTCACTCTCTCCTCACACACTGTCTCACTCTCTCCTCACACACTGTCTCACTCTCTCCCCTCACACACTGTCTCACTCTCTCCTCACACACTGGCTCACTCTCTCTCCTCACACACTGTCTCACTCTCTCCTCACACACTGTCTCACTCTCTCCACACACACTGTCTCACTCTCCCCTCACACACTGTCTCACTCCCTCCTCACACACTGTCTCACTCTCTCTCCTCACACACTGTCTCACTCTCTCCTCACACACAATCTCACTCTCTCCTCACACACTGTCTCACTCTCCCCTCACACACTGTCTCACTCTCTCCTCACACACTGTCTCACTCTCTCTCCTCACACACTGTCTCACTCTCTCCTCACACACTGTCTCACTCTCTCCTCACACACTGTCTCACTCTCTCCTCACACACTGTCTCACTCTCTCCTCACACACTGTCTCACTCTCTCCTCGCACACTGTCTCACTCTCTCCTCACACACTGTCTCACTCTCTCTCCTCACACTGTCTCACTCTCCCCTCACACACTGTCTCACACTCTCCTCACACGCTGTTTCTCTCTCCTCACACACCGTCTCACTCTCTCCTCACACACTGTCTCACGCTCTCCTCCCACACTGTCTCACTCTCTCCCCTCACACACTGCCTCACTCTCTCCTCACACACTGTCTCACTCTCTCCTCACACAGTCTCACTCTCTCCACACACACTGTCTCACTCTCCCCTCACACACTGTCTCACTCACTCCTCACATACTGTCTCACTCTCTCCTCTCACACTGTCTCACTCTCTCTCCTCACATACTGTCTCACTCTCTCTCCTCACACACTGTCTCTCTCTCTCCTCACACACTGTCTCACTCTCTCCTCACACACTGTCTCACTCTCTCCTCACACACTGTCTCACTCTCTCCTCACACACTGTCTCACTCTCTCCTCACACACTGTCTCACTCTCTCCTCACACACTGTCTCACTCTCTCTCCTCACACACTGTCTCACTCTCCCCTCACACACTGTCTCACACTTTCCTCACACACTGTCTCACTCTCTCCACACACACTGTCTCACTCTCTCTCCTCACACAATGTCTCACTCTCTCCTCACACACTGTCTCACTCTCTCCACACACACTGTCTCACTCTCCCCTCACACACTGTCTCACTCTCTCCTCACATACTGTCTCACTCTCTCTCCTCACACACTGTCTCACTCTCTCCTCACACACAATCTCACTCTCTCCTCACACACTGTCTCACTCTCTCCTCACACACTGTCTCACTCTCTCCCCTCACACACTGTCTCACTCTCTCCTCACACACTGTCTCACTCTCTCTCCTCACACACTGTCTCACTCTCTCCTCACACACTGTCTCACTCTCTCCACACACACTGTCTCACTCTCCCCTCACACACTGTCTCACTCTCTCCTCACACACTGTCTCACTCTCTCCTCACACACAATCTCACTCTCTCCTCACACACTGTCTCACTCTCTCCTCACACACTGTCTCACTCTCTCCCCTCACACACTGTCTCACTCTCTCCTCACACACTGGCTCACTCTCTCTCCTCACACACTGTCTCACTCTCTCCTCACACACTGTCTCACTCTCTCCACACACACTGTCTCACTCTCCCCTCACACACTGTCTCACTCCCTCCTCACACACTGTCTCACTCTCTCTCCTCACACACTGTCTCACTCTCTCCTCACACACAATCTCACTCTCTCCTCACACACTGTCTCACTCTCCCCTCACACACTGTCTCACTCTCTCCTCACACACTGTCTCACTCTCTCTCCTCACACACTGTCTCACTCTCTCCTCACACACTGTCTCACTCTCTCCTCACACACTGTCTCACTCTCTCCTCACACACTGTCTCACTCTCTCCTCGCACACTGTCTCACTCTCTCCTCACACACTGTCTCACTCTCTCTCCTCACACTGTCTCACTCTCCCCTCACACACTGTCTCACACTCTCCTCACACGCTGTTTCTCTCTCCTCACACACCGTCTCACTCTCTCCTCACACACTGTCTCACGCTCTCCTCCCACACTGTCTCACTCTCTCCCCTCACACACTGCCTCACTCTCTCCTCACACACTGTCTCACTCTCTCCTCACACACTGTCTCACTCTCTCCACACACACTGTCTCACTCTCCCCTCACACACTGTCTCACTCACTCCTCACATACTGTCTCACTCTCTCCTCTCACACTGTCTCACTCTCTCTCCTCACATACTGTCTCACTCTCTCTCCTCACACACTGTCTCTCTCTCTCCTCACACACTGTCTCACTCTCTCCTCACACACTGTCTCACTCTCTCCTCACACACTGTCTCACTCTCTCCTCACACACTGTCTCACTCTCTCCTCACACACTGTCTCACTCTCTCCTCACACACTGTCTCACTCTCTCTCCTCACACACTGTCTCACTCTCCCCTCACACACTGTCTCACACTTTCCTCACACACTGTCTCACTCTCTCCACACACACTGTCTCACTCTCCCCTCACACACTGTCTCACTCTCTCCTCACACACTGTCTCACTCTCTCCTCACACACAATCTCACTCTCTCCTCACACACTGTCTCACTCTCTCCTCACACACTGTCTCACTCTCTCCCCTCACACACTGTCTCACTCTCTCCTCACACACTGTCTCACTCTCTCTCCTCACACACTGTCTCACTCTCTCCTCAAACACTGTCTCACTCTCTCCACACACACTGTCTCACTCTCCCCTCACACACTGTCTCACTCTCTCCTCACACACTGTCTCACTCACTCTCCTCACACACTGTCTCACTCTCTCCTCACACACAATCTCACTCTCTCCTCACACACTGTCTCACTCTCTCCTCACACACTGTCTCACTCTCTCCCCTCACACACTGTCTCACTCTCTCCTCACACACTGTCTCACTCTCTCTCCTCACACACTGTCTCACTCTCTCCTCACACATTGTCTCACTCTCTCCTCACACACTGTCTCACTCTCTCCTCACACACTGTCTCACTCTCTCCTCGCACACTGTCTCACTCTCTCCTCACACACTGTCTCACTCTCTCTCCTCAAACTGTCTCACTCTCCCCTCACACACTGTCTCAGACTCTCCTCACACGCTGTCTCTCTCTCCTCACACACCGTCTCACTCTCTCCTCACACACTGTCTCACGCTCTCCTCCCACACTGTCTCACTCTCTCCCCTCACACACTGCCTCACTCTCTCCTCACACACTGTCTCACTCTCTCCTCACACACTGTCTCACTCTCTCCACACACACTGTCTCACTCTCCCCTCACACACTGTCTCACTCTCTCCTCACATACTGTCTCACTCTCTCCTCTCACACTGTCTCACTCTCTCTCCTCACATACTGTCTCACTCTCTCTCCTCACACACTGTCTCTCTCTCTCCTCACACACTGTCTCACTCTCTCCTCACACACTGTCTCACTCTCTCCTCACACACTGTTTCACTCTCTCCTCACACACTGTCTCACTCTCTCCTCACACACTGTCTCACTCTCTCCTCACACACTGTCTCACTCTCTCTCCTCACACACTGTCTCACTCTCCCCTCACACACTGTCTCACACTTTCCTCACACACTGTCTCTCTCTCCTCACACACCGCCTCACTCTCTCCTCACACACTGTCTCACTCTCTCCTCCCACACTGTTTCACTCTCTCCCCTCACACACTGCCTCACTATCTCCTCACACACTGTCTCACTCTCTCTTCTCACACTGTCTCACTCTCTCCCCTCACACACTGTCTCACACTCTCCTCACACACTGTCTCACTCTCTCTCCTCACACACTGTCTCACTCTCTCCTCACACATTGTCTCACTCTCTCCTCACACACTGTCTCACTCTCTCCTCACACACTGTCTCACTCTCTCCTCGCACACTGTCTCACTCTCTCCTCACACACTGTCTCACTCTCTCTCCTCACACTGTCTCACTCTCCCCTCACACACTGTCTCACACTCTCCTCACACGCTGTCTCTCTCTCCTCACACACCGTCTCACTCTCTCCTCACACACTGTCTCACGCTCTCCTCCCACACTGTCTCACTCTCTCCCCTCACACACTGCCTCACTCTCTCCTCACACACTGTCTCACTCTCTCCTCACACACTGTCTCACTCTCTCCACACACACTGTCTCACTCTCCCCTCACACACTGTCTCACTCTCTCCTCACATACTGTCTCACTCTCTCCTCTCACACTGTCTCACTCTCTCTCCTCACATACTGTCTCACTCTCTCTCCTCACACACTGTCTCTCTCTCTCCTCACACACTGTCTCACTCTCTCCTCACACACTGTCTCACTCTCTCCTCACACACTGTCTCACTCTCTCCTCACACACTGTCTCACTCTCTCCTCACACACTGTCTCACTCTCTCCTCACACACTGTCTCACTCTCTCTCCTCACACACTGTCTCACTCTCCCCTCACACACTGTCTCACACTTTCCTCACACACTGTCTCTCTCTCCTCACACACCGCCTCACTCTCTCCTCACACACTGTCTCACTCTCTCCTCCCACACTGTTTCACTCTCTCCCCTCACACACTGCCTCACTATCTCCTCACACACTGTCTCACTCTCTCCTCTCACACTGTCTCACTCTCTCCCCTCACACACTGTCTCACTCTCTCCTCACACACTGTCTCACTCTCGCTCCTCACACACTGTCTCACTCTCTCTCCTCACACTGTCTCACTCTCTCCCCTCACACACTGTCTCACTCTCTCTCTCCTCACACACTGTCTCACTCTCTCCCCTCACACACTGTCTCACTCTCTCCTCACACACTGTCTCACTCTCTCCCCTCACACACTGTCTTACTCTCTCTCCTCACACACTGTCTCACTCTCCCATCACACACTGTCTCACTCTCTCCTCACACACTGTCTCACTCTCTCCACACACACTGTCTCACTCTCCCCTCACACACTGTCTCACTCTCTCCTCACATACTGTCTCACTCTCTCTCCTCACACACAGTCTCACTCTCTCCTCACACACTGTCTCACTCTCTCCACACACACTGTCTCACTCTCTCCTCACACACTGTCTCACTCTCTCCCCTCACACACTGTCTCACTCTCTCCTCACACACTCTCTCACTCTCTCTCCTCACACAATGTCTCACTCTCTCCTCACACACTGTCTCACTCTCTCCACACACACTGTCTCACTCTCCCCTCACACACTGTCTCACTCTCTCCTCACATACTGTCTCACTCTCTCTCCTCACACACTGTCTCACTCTCTCCTCACACACAATCTCACTCTCTCCTCACACACTGTCTCACTCTCTCCTCACACACTGTCTCACTCTCTCCCCTCACACACTGTCTCACTCTCTCCTCACACACTGTCTCACTCTCTCTCCTCACACACTGTCTCACTCTCTCCTCACACACTGTCTCACTCTCTCCACACACACTGTCTCACTCTCCCCTCACACACTGTCTCACTCTCTCCTCACACACTGTCTCACTCTCTCCTCACACACAATCTCACTCTCTCCTCACACACTGTCTCACTCTCTCCTGACACACTGTCTCACTCTCTCCCCTCACACACTGTCTCACTCTCTCCTCACACACTGGCTCACTCTCTCTCCTCACACACTGTCTCACTCTCTCCTCACACACTGTCTCACTCTCTCCACACACACTGTCTCACTCTCCCCTCACACACTGTCTCACTCCCTCCTCACACACTGTCTCACTCTCTCTCCTCACACACTGTCTCACTCTCTCCTCACACACAATCTCACTCTCTCCTCACACACTGTCTCACTCTCCCCTCACACACTGTCTCACTCTCTCCTCACACACTGTCTCACTCTCTCTCCTCACACACTGTCTCACTCTCTCCTCACACACTGTCTCACTCTCTCCTCAGACACTGTCTCACTCTCTCCTCACACACTGTCTCACTCTCTCCTCGCACACTGTCTCACTCTCTCCTCACACACTGTCTCACTCTCTCTCCTCACACTGTCTCACTCTCCCCTCACACACTGTCTCACACTCTCCTCACACGCTGTTTCTCTCTCCTCACACACCGTCTCACTCTCTCCTCACACACTGTCTCACGCTCTCCTCCCACACTGTCTCACTCTCTCCCCTCACACACTGCCTCACTCTCTCCTCACACACTGTCTCACTCTCTCCTCACACACTGTCTCACTCTCTCTACACACACTGTCTCACTCTCCCCTCACACACTGTCTCACTCTCTCCTCACATACTGTCTCACTCTATCCTCTCACACTGTCTCACTCTCTCTCCTCACATACTGACTCACTCTCTCTCCTCACACACTGTCTCTCTCTCTCCTCACACACTGTCTCACTCTCTCCTCACACACAATCTCACTCTCTCCTCACACAATGTCTCACTCTCTCCTCACACACTGTCTCACTCTCTCCACACACACTGTCTCACTCTCCCCTCACACACTGTCTCACTCTCTCCTCACATACTGTCTCACTCTCTCTCCTCACACACTGTCTCACTCTCTCCTCACACACTGTCTCACTCTCTCCTCACACACTGTCTCACTCTCTCTCCTCACACACTGTCTCACTCTCCCATCACACACTGTCTTACTGTCTCCTCACACACTGTCTCACTCTCTCCTCACACACAATCTCACTCTCTCCTCACACACTGTCTCACTCTCTCCTCACACACTGTCTCACTCTCTCCCCTCACACACTGTCTCACTCTCTCCTCACACACTGTCTCACTCTCTCTCCTCACACACTGTCTCACTCTCTCCTCACACACTGTCTCACTCTCTCCACACACACTGTCTCACTCTCCCCTCACACACTGTCTCACTCTCTCCTCACACACTGTCTCACTCTCTCCTCACACACAATCTCACTCTCTCCTCACACACTGTCTCACTCTCTCCTGACACACTGTCTCACTCTCTCCCCTCACAAACTGTCTCACTCTCTCCTCACACACTGGCTCACTCTCTCTCCTCACACACTGTCTCACTCTCTCCTCACACACTGTCTCACTCTCTCCACACACACTGTCTCACTCTCCCCTCACACACTGTCTCACTCCCTCCTCACACACTGTCTCACTCTCTCTCCTCACACACTGTCTCACTCTCTCCTCACACACAATCTCACTCTCTCCTCACACACTGTCTCACTCTCCCCTCACACACTGTCTCACTCTCTCCTCACACACTGTCTCACTCTCTCTCCTCACACACTGTCTCACTCTCTCCTCACACACTGTCTCACTCTCTCCTCACACACTGTCTCACTCTCTCCTCACACACTGTCTCACTCTCTCCTCGCACACTGTCTCACTCTCTCCTCACACACTGTCTCACTCTCTCTCCTCACACTGTCTCACTCTCCCCTCACACACTGTCTCACACTCTCCTCACACGCTGTTTCTCTCTCCTCACACACCGTCTCACTCTCTCCTCACACACTGTCTCACGCTCTCCTCCCACACTGTCTCACTCTCTCCCCTCACACACTGCCTCACTCTCTCCTCACACACTGTCTCACTCTCTCCTCACACACTGTCTCACTCTCTCCACACACACTGTCTCACTCTCCCCTCACACACTGTCTCACTCTCTCCTCACATACTGTCTCACTCTCTCCTCTCACACTGTCTCACTCTCTCTCCTCACATACTGTCTCACTCTCTCTCCTCACACACTGTCTCTCTCTCTCCTCACACACTGTCTCACTCTCTCCTCACACACTGTCTCACTCTCTCCTCACACACTGTCTCACTCTCTCCTCACACACTGTCTCACTCTCTCCTCACACACTGTCTCACTCTCTCCTCACACACTGTCTCACTCTCTCTCCTCACACACTGTCTCACTCTCCCCTCACACACTGTCTCACACTTTCCTCACACACTGTCTCACTCTCTCCACACACACTGTCTCACTCTCCCCTCACACACTGTCTCACTCTCTCCTCACACACTGTCTCACTCTCTCCTCACACACAATCTCACTCTCTCCTCGCACACTGTCTCACTCTCTCCTCACACACTGTCTCACTCTCTCCCCTCACACACTGTCTCACTCTCTCCTCACACACTGTCTCACTCTCTCTCCTCACACACTGTCTCACTCTCTCCTCAAACACTGTCTCACTCTCTCCACACACACTGTCTCACTCTCCCCTCACACACTGTCTCACTCTCTCCTCACACACTGTCTCACTCTCTCTCCTCACACACTGTCTCACTCTCTCCTCACACACAATCTCACTCTCTCCTCACACACTGTCTCACTCTCTCCTCACACACTGTCTCACTCTCTCCCCTCACACACTGTCTCACTCTCTCCTCACACACTGTCTCACTCTCTCTCCTCACACACTGTCTCACTCTCTCCTCACACATTGTCTCACTCTCTCCTCACACACTGTCTCACTCTCTCCTCACACACTGTCTCACTCTCTCCTCGCACACTGTCTCACTCTCTCCTCACACACTGTCTCACTCTCTCTCCTCACACTGTCTCACTCTCCCCTCACACACTGTCTCAGACTCTCCTCACACACTGTCTCTCTCTCTCCTCACACACTGTCTCACTCTCTCCTCACACACTGTCTCACTCTCTCCTCACACACTGTCTCACTCTCTCCTCACACACTGTCTCACTCTCTCCTCACACACTGTCTCACTCTCTCCTCACACACTGTCTCACTCTCTCTCCTCACACACTGTCTCACTCTCCCCTCACACACTGTCTCACACTTTCCTCACACACTGTCTCTCTCTCCTCACACACCGCCTCACTCTCTCCTCACACACTGTCTCACTCTCTCCTCCCACACTGTTTCACTCTCTCCCCTCACACACTGCCTCACTATCTCCTCACACACTGTCTCACTCTCTCCTCTCACACTGTCTCACTCTCTCCCCTCACACACTGTCTCACTCTCTCCTCACACACTGTCTCACTCTCGCTCCTCACACACTGTCTCACTCTCTCTCCTCACACTGTCTCACTCTCTCCCCTCACACACTGTCTCACTCTCTCTCTCCTCACACACTGTCTCACTCTATCCCCTCACACACTGTCTCACTCTCTCCTCACACACTGTCTCACTCTCTCCCCTCACACACTGTCTTACTCTCTCTCCTCACACACTGTCTCACTCTCCCATCACACACTGTCTCACTCTCTCCTCACACACTGTCTCACTCTCTCCACACACACTGTCTCACTCTCCCCTCACACACTGTCTCACTCTCTCCTCACATACTGTCTCACTCTCTCTCCTCACACACAGTCTCACTCTCTCCTCACACACTGTCTCACTCTCTCCACACACACTGTCTCACTCTCTCCTCACACACTGTCTCACTCTCTCCCCTCACACACTGTCTCACTCTCTCCTCACACACTCTCTCACTCTCTCTCCTCACACAATGTCTCACTCTCTCCTCACACACTGTCTCACTCTCTCCACACACACTGTCTCACTCTCCCCTCACACACTGTCTCACTCTCTCCTCACATACTGTCTCACTCTCTCTCCTCACACACTGTCTCACTCTCTCCTCACACACAATCTCACTCTCTCCTCACACACTGTCTCACTCTCTCCTCACACACTGTCTCACTCTCTCCCCTCACACACTGTCTCACTCTCTCCTCACACACTGTCTCACTCTCTCTCCTCACACACTGTCTCACTCTCTCCTCACACACTGTCTCACTCTCTCCACACACACTGTCTCACTCTCCCCTCACACACTGTCTCACTCTCTCCTCACACACTGTCTCACTCTCTCCTCACACACAATCTCACTCTCTCCTCACACACTGTCTCACTCTCTCCTGACACACTGTCTCACTCTCTCCCCTCACACACTGTCTCACTCTCTCCTCACACACTGGCTCACTCTCTCTCCTCACACACTGTCTCACTCTCTCCTCACACACTGTCTCACTCTCTCCACACACACTGTCTCACTCTCCCCTCACACACTGTCTCACTCCCTCCTCACACACTGTCTCACTCTCTCTCCTCACACACTGTCTCACTCTCTCCTCACACACAATCTCACTCTCTCCTCACACACTGTCTCACTCTCCCCTCACACACTGTCTCACTCTCTCCTCACACACTGTCTCACTCTCTCTCCTCACACACTGTCTCACTCTCTCCTCACACACTGTCTCACTCTCTCCTCACACACTGTCTCACTCTCTCCTCACACACTGTCTCACTCTCTCCTCGCACACTGTCTCACTCTCTCCTCACACACTGTCTCACTCTCTCTCCTCACACTGTCTCACTCTCCCCTCACACACTGTCTCACACTCTCCTCACACGCTGTTTCTCTCTCCTCACACACCGTCTCACTCTCTCCTCACACACTGTCTCACGCTCTCCTCCCACACTGTCTCACTCTCTCCCCTCACACACTGCCTCACTCTCTCCTCACACACTGTCTCACTCTCTCCTCACACACTGTCTCACTCTCTCCACACACATTGTCTCACTCTCCCCTCACACACTGTCTCACTCTCTCCTCACATACTGTCTCACTCTCTCCTCTCACACTGTCTCACTCTCTCTCCTCACATACTGTCTCACTCTCTCTCCTCACACACTGTCTCTCTCTCTCCTCACACACTGTCTCACTCTCTCCTCACACACTGTCTCACTCTCTCCTCACACACTGTCTCACTCTCTCCTCACACACTGTCTCACTCTCTCCTCACACACTGTCTCACTCTCTCCTCACACACTGTCTCACTCTCTCTCCTCACACACTGTCTCACTCTCCCCTCACACACTGTCTCACACTTTCCTCACACACTGTCTCACTCTCTCCACACACACTGTCTCACTCTCCCCTCACACACTGTCTCACTCTCTCCTCACACACTGTCTCACTCTCTCCTCACACACAATCTCACTCTCTCCTCACACACTGTCTCACTCTCTCCTCACACACTGTCTCACTCTCTCCCCTCACACACTGTCTCACTCTCTCCTCACACACTGTCTCACTCTCTCTCCTCACACACTGTCTCACTCTCTCCTCAAACACTGTCTCACTCTCTCCACACACACTGTCTCACTCTCCCCTCACACACTGTCTCACTCTCTCCTCACACACTGTCTCACTCTCTCTCCTCACACACTGTCTCACTCTCTCCTCACACACAATCTCACTCTCTCCTCACACACTGTCTCACTCTCTCCTCACACACTGTCTCACTCTCTCCCCTCACACACTGTCTCACTCTCTCCTCACACACTGTCTCACTCTCTCTCCTCACACACTGTCTCACTCTCTCCTCACACATTGTCTCACTCTCTCCTCACACACTGTCTCACTCTCTACTCACACACTGTCTCACTCTCTCCTCGCACACTGTCTCACTCTCTCCTCACACACTGTCTCACTCTCTCTCCTCACACTGTCTCACTCTCCCCTCACACACTGTCTCAGACTCTCCTCACACGCTGTCTCTCTCTCCTCACACACCGTCTCACTCTCTCCTCACACACTGTCTCACGCTCTCCTCCCACACTGTCTCACTCTCTCCCCTCACACACTGCCTCACTCTCTCCTCACACACTGTCTCACTCTCTCCTCACACACTGTCTCACTCTCTCCACACACACTGTCTCACTCTCCCCTCACACACTGTCTCACTCTCTCCTCACATACTGTCTCACTCTCTCCTCTCACACTGTCTCACTCTCTCTCCTCACATACTGTCTCACTCTCTCTCCTCACACACTGTCTCTCTCTCTCCTCACACACTGTCTCACTCTCTCCTCACACACTGTCTCACTCTCTCCTCACACACTGTCTCACTCTCTCCTCACACACTGTCTCACTCTCTCCTCACACACTGTCTCACTCTCTCCTCACACACTGTCTCACTCTCTCTCCTCACACACTGTCTCACTCTCCCCTCACACACTGTCTCACACTTTCCTCACACACTGTCTCTCTCTCCTCACACACCGCCTCACTCTCTCCTCACACACTGTCTCACTCTCTCCTCCCACACTGTTTCACTCTCTCCCCTCACACACTGCCTCACTATCTCCTCACACACTGTCTCACTCTCTCCTCTCACACTGTCTCACTCTCTCCCCTCACACACTGTCTCACACTCTCCTCACACACTGTCTCACTCTCTCTCCTCACACACTGTCTCACTCTCTCCTCACACATTGTCTCACTCTCTCCTCACACACTGTCTCACTCTCTCCTCACACACTGTCTCACTCTCTCCTCGCACACTGTCTCACTCTCTCCTCACACACTGTCTCACTCTCTCTCCTCACACTGTCTCACTCTCCCCTCACACACTGTCTCACACTCTCCTCACACGCTGTCTCTCTCTCCTCACACACCGTCTCACTCTCTCCTCACACACTGTCTCACGCTCTCCTCCCACACTGTCTCACTCTCTCCCCTCACACACTGCCTCACTCTCTCCTCACACACTGTCTCACTCTCTCCTCACACACTGTCTCACTCTCTCCACACACACTGTCTCACTCTCCCCTCACACACTGTCTCACTCTCTCCTCACATACTGTCTCACTCTCTCCTCTCACACTGTCTCACTCTCTCTCCTCACATACTGTCTCACTCTCTCTCCTCACACACTGTCTCTCTCTCTCCTCACACACTGTCTCACTCTCT
Organism: Scyliorhinus torazame; assembly: GCF_047496885.1. Classification (NCBI taxonomy): domain Eukaryota; kingdom Metazoa; phylum Chordata; class Chondrichthyes; order Carcharhiniformes; family Scyliorhinidae; genus Scyliorhinus; species Scyliorhinus torazame. Next base: position 70,910,292 of record NC_092729.1, on the reverse strand, counting down.
CCTCACACACTGTCTCACTCTCTCCTCACACACTGTCTCACTCTCTCCTCACACACTGTCTCACTCTCTCCTCACACACTGTCTCACTCTCTCCTCACACACTGTCTCACTCTCTCTCCTCACACACTGTCTCACTCTCCCCTCACACACTGTCTCACACTTTCCTCACACACTGTCTCTCTCTCCTCACACACCGCCTCACTCTCTCCTCACACACTGTCTCACTCTCTCCTCCAACACTGTTTCACTCTCTCCCCTCACACACTGCCTCACTATCTCCTCACACACTGTCTCACTCTCTCCTCTCACACTGTCTCACTCTCTCCCCTCACACACTGTCTCACTCTCTCCTCACACACTGTCTCACTCTCGCTCCTCACACACTGTCTCACTCTCTCTCCTCACACTGTCTCACTCTCTCCCCTCACACACTGTCTCACTCTCTCTCTCCTCACACACTGTCTCACTCTCTCCTCACACACTGTCTCACTCTCTCCTCACACACTGTCTCACCCTCTCTCCTCACACACTGTCTTACTCTCTCTCCTCACACACTGTCTCACTCTCTCCTCACAAACTGTCTCACTGTCACCTCACACACACTGTCTCACTCTCTCCTCACACACTGTCTCACTCTCTCCTCACACCATGTCTCACTCTCTCCTCACACACTGTCTCACTCTCTCCTCACACACTGTCTCACTCTCTCTCCTCACACACTGTCCCACTCTCTCCTCACACACTGTCTCCTTCTCTCCTCACACACTGTCTCACTCTCTCCTCACACACTGTCTCACTCTCTCCTCACACACTGTCTCACTCACTCCTCACACACTGTCTCACTCTCTCGTCACACACTGTCTCACTCTCTCTCCTCACACACTGTCTCACTCTCGCCTCACACACTGTCTCACTCTCTCTCCTCACACACTGTCGCTCTCTTTCTCCTCACACACTGTCTCATTCTCTCGTCACACACTGTCTCACTCTCTCTCCTCACACACTGTCTCGCTCTCCCATCACACACTGTCTCACTCTCTCCTCACACACTGTCTCACTCTCTCCTCACACACTGTCTCACTCTCTCTCCTCACACACTGTCTCACTCTCCCCTCACACACTGTCTCACACTTTCCTCACACACTGTCTCTCTCTCCTCACACACCGCCTCACTCTCTCCTCACACACTGTCTCACTCTCTCCTCCCACACTGTTTCACTCTCTCCCCTCACACACTGCCTCACTATCTCCTCACACACTGTCTCACTCTCTCCTCTCACACTGTCTCACTCTCTCCCCTCACACACTGTCTCACTCTCTCCTCACACACTGTCTCACTCTCGCTCCTCACACACTGTCTCACTCTCTCTCCTCACACTGTCTCACTCTCTCCCCTCACACACTGTCTCACTCTCTCTCTCCTCACACACTGTCTCACTCTCTCCTCACACACTGTCTCACTCTCTCCTCACACACTGTCTCACTCTCTCTCCTCACACACTGTCTTACTCTCTCTCCTCACACACTGTCTCACTCTCTCCTCACAAACTGTCTCACTGTCACCTCACACACACTGTCTCACTCTCTCCTCACACACTGTCTCACTCTCTCCTCACACCATGTCTCACTCTCTCCTCACACACTGTCTCACTCTCTCCTCACACACTGTCTCACTCTCTCTCCTCACACACTGTCCCACTCTCTCCTCACACACTGTCTCCTTCTCTCCTCACACACTGTCGCTCTCTTTCTCCTCACACACTGTCTCATTCTCTCGTCACACACTGTCTCACTCTCTCTCCTCACACACTGTCTCGCTCTCCCATCACACACTGTCTCACTCTCCTCACACACTGTCTCACTCTCTCCTCACACACTGTCTCACTCTCTCTCCTCACACACTGTCTCACTCTCCCCTCACACACTGTCTCACACTTTCCTCACACACTGTCTCTCTCTCCTCACACACCGCCTCACTCTCTCCTCACACACTGTCTCACTCTCTCCTCCCACACTGTTTCACTCTCTCCCCTCACACACTGCCTCACTATCTCCTCACACACTGTCTCACTCTCTCCTCTCACACTGTCTCACTCTCTCCCCTCACACACTGTCTCACTCTCTCCTCACACACTGTCTCACTCTCGCTCCTCACACACTGTCTCACTCTCTCTCCTCACACTGTCTCACTCTCTCCCCTCACACACTGTCTCACTCTCTCTCTCCTCACACACTGTCTCACTCTCTCCTCACACACTGTCTCACTCTCTCCTCACACACTGTCTCACTCTCTCTCCTCACACACTGTCTTACTCTCTCTCCTCACACACTGTCTCACTCTCTCCTCACAAACTGTCTCACTGTCACCTCACACACACTGTCTCACTCTCTCCTCACACACTGTCTCACTCTCTCCTCACACCATGTCTCACTCTCTCCTCACACACTGTCTCACTCTCTCCTCACACACTGTCTCACTCTCTCTCCTCACACACTGTCCCACTCTCTCCTCACACACTGTCTCCTTCTCTCCTCACACACTGTCTCACTCTCTCCTCACACACTGTCTCACTCTCTCCTCACACACTGTCCCACTCTCTCCACACACACTGTCTCACTCTCCCCTCACACACTGTCTCACTCTCTCCTCACATACTGTCTCACTCTCTCCTCTCACACTGTCTCACTCTCTCTCCTCACATACTGTCTCACTCTCTCTCCTCACACACTGTCTCTCTCTCTCCTCACACACTGTCTCACTCTCTCCTCACACACTGTCTCACTCTCTCCTCACACACTGTCTCACTCTCTCCTCACACACTGTCTCACTCTCTCCTCACACACTGTCTCACTCTCTCCTCACACACTGTCTCACTCTCTCTCCTCACACACTGTCTCACTCTCCCCTCACACACTGTCTCACACTTTCCTCACACACTGTCTCTCTCTCCTCACACACCGCCTCACTCTCTCCTCACACACTGTCTCACTCTCTCCTCCAACACTGTTTCACTCTCTCCCCTCACACACTGCCTCACTATCTCCTCACACACTGTCTCACTCTCTCCTCTCACACTGTCTCACTCTCTCCCCTCACACACTGTCTCACTCTCTCCTCACACACTGTCTCACTCTCGCTCCTCACACACTGTCTCACTCTCTCTCCTCACACTGTCTCACTCTCTCCCCTCACACACTGTCTCACTCTCTCTCTCCTCACACACTGTCTCACTCTCTCCTCACACACTGTCTCACTCTCTCCTCACACACTGTCTCACCCTCTCTCCTCACACACTGTCTTACTCTCTCTCCTCACACACTGTCTCACTCTCTCCTCACAAACTGTCTCACTGTCACCTCACACACACTGTCTCACTCTCTCCTCACACACTGTCTCACTCTCTCCTCACACCATGTCTCACTCTCTCCTCACACACTGTCTCACTCTCTCCTCACACACTGTCTCACTCTCTCTCCTCACACACTGTCCCACTCTCTCCTCACACACTGTCTCCTTCTCTCCTCACACACTGTCTCACTCTCTCCTCACACACTGTCTCACTCTCTCCTCACACACTGTCTCACTCACTCCTCACACACTGTCTCACTCTCTCGTCACACACTGTCTCACTCTCTCTCCTCACACACTGTCTCACTCTCGCCTCACACACTGTCTCACTCTCTCTCCTCACACACTGTCGCTCTCTTTCTCCTCACACACTGTCTCATTCTCTCGTCACACACTGTCTCACTCTCTCTCCTCACACACTGTCTCGCTCTCCCATCACACACTGTCTCACTCTCTCCTCACACACTGTCTCACTCTCTCCTCACACACTGTCTCACTCTCTCTCCTCACACACTGTCTCACTCTCCCCTCACACACTGTCTCACACTTTCCTCACACACTGTCTCTCTCTCCTCACACACCGCCTCACTCTCTCCTCACACACTGTCTCACTCTCTCCTCCCACACTGTTTCACTCTCTCCCCTCACACACTGCCTCACTATCTCCTCACACACTGTCTCACTCTCTCCTCTCACACTGTCTCACTCTCTCCCCTCACACACTGTCTCACTCTCTCCTCACACACTGTCTCACTCTCGCTCCTCACACACTGTCTCACTCTCTCTCCTCACACTGTCTCACTCTCTCCCCTCACACACTATCTCACTCTCTCTCTCCTCACACACTGTCTCACTCTCTCCTCACACACTGTCTCACTCTCTCCTCACACACTGTCTCACTCTCTCTCCTCACACACTGTCTTACTCTCTCTCCTCACACACTGTCTCACTCTCTCCTCACAAACTGTCTCACTGTCACCTCACACACACTGTCTCACTCTCTCCTCACACACTGTCTCACTCTCTCCTCACACCATGTCTCACTCTCTCCTCACACACTGTCTCACTCTCTCCTCACACACTGTCTCACTCTCTCTCCTCACACACTGTCCCACTCTCTCCTCACACACTGTCTCCTTCTCTCCTCACACACTGTCGCTCTCTTTCTCCTCACACACTGTCTCATTCTCTCGTCACACACTGTCTCACTCTCTCTCCTCACACACTGTCTCGCTCTCCCATCACACACTGTCTCACTCTCCTCACACACTGTCTCACTCTCTCCTCACACACTGTCTCACTCTCTCTCCTCACACACTGTCTCACTCTCCCCTCACACACTGTCTCACACTTTCCTCACACACTGTCTCTCTCTCCTCACACACCGCCTCACTCTCTCCTCACACACTGTCTCACTCTCTCCTCCCACACTGTTTCACTCTCTCCCCTCACACACTGCCTCACTATCTCCTCACACACTGTCTCACTCTCTCCTCTCACACTGTCTCACTCTCTCCCCTCACACACTGTCTCACTCTCTCCTCACACACTGTCTCACTCTCGCTCCTCACACACTGTCTCACTCTCTCTCCTCACACTGTCTCACTCTCTCCCCTCACACACTGTCTCACTCTCTCTCTCCTCACACACTGTCTCACTCTCTCCTCACACACTGTCTCACTCTCTCCTCACACACTGTCTCACTCTCTCTCCTCACACACTGTCTTACTCTCTCTCCTCACACACTGTCTCACTCTCTCCTCACAAACTGTCTCACTGTCACCTCACACACACTGTCTCACTCTCTCCTCACACACTGTCTCACTCTCTCCTCACACCATGTCTCACTCTCTCCTCACACACTGTCTCACTCTCTCCTCACACACTGTCTCACTCTCTCTCCTCACACACTGTCCCACTCTCTCCTCACACACTGTCTCCTTCTCTCCTCACACACTGTCTCACTCTCTCCTCACACACTGTCTCACTCTCTCCTCACACACTGTCCCACTCACTCCTCACACACTGTCTCACTCTCTCGTCACACACTGTCTCACTCTCTCTCCTCGCACACTGTCTCACTCTCGCCTCACACACTGTCTCACTCTCTCTCCTCACACACTGTCGCTCTCTTTCTCCTCACACACTGTCTCACTCTCTCGTCACACACTGTCTCACTCTCTCTCCTCACACACTGTCTCACTCTCCCATCACACACTGTCTCACTCTCTACTCACACACTTTCTCACTCTCTCCTCACTCAATGTCTCACTCTCTCCCCTCACACACTGCCTCACTCTCTCCCCTCACACACTGTCTCACTCTCTCTCTCCTCACACACTGTCTCACTCTCTCTCCTCACACACTGTCTCACTCTCTCCTGACACACTGTCTCACTCTCTCCTCACACACTGTCTCACTCTCTACTCACACACTGTCTCACTCTCCTCCACTCACACACTGTCTCACTCTCTCCTCACACACTGTCTCACTCTCTGTCCTCACACACTGTCTCACTCTCTCCTCACACACTGTCTCACTCTCTCCTCACACACTGTCTCACTCTCTCCTCACACACTGTCTCACTCTCTCCTCACACACTGTCTCACTCTCTCTCCTCACACACTGTCTCACTCTCCCCTCACACACTGTCTCACTCTCTCCTCACATACTGTCTCACTCTCTCCTCTCAGACTGTCTCACTCTCTCTCCTCACATACTGTCTCACTCTCTCCTCTCACACTGTCTCACTCTCTCCCCTCACACACTGTCTCACTCTCTCCTCACACACTGTCTCACTCTCGCTCCCCACACAGTCTCACTCTCTCTCCTCACACTGTCTCACTCGCTCCCCTCACACACTGTCTCACTCTCTCTCTCCTCACACACTGTCTCACTCTCTCCTCACACACTGTCTCACTCTCTCCTCACACACTGTCTCACTGTCTCCTCACACACACTGTCTCACTCTCTCCTCACACACTGTCTCACTCTCCCCTCACACACTGTCTCACTCTCTCCTCACACACTGTCTCACTCTCTCTCCTCACACACTGTCTCACTCTCTCTCCTCACACACTGTCTCACTCTATCTCTCCTCACACACTGTCTCACTCTCTCCTCACACACTGTCTCATTCTCTCCTCACACAATGTCTCACTCTCTCCACACACACTGTCTCACTCTCTCCTCACACACTGTCTCACTCACTCCTCACACACTGTCTCATTCTCTCGTCACACACTGTCTCACTCTCTCTCCTCACACATTGTCCCAATCTCGCCTCACACACTGTCTCACTCTCTCTCCTCACACACTGTCGCTCTCTCTCTCCTCACACACTGTCTCACTCTCTCTTCACACACTGTCTCACTCTCTCTCCTCACACACTGTCTCACTCTCCCATCACACACTGTCTCACTCTCTCCTCACACACTGTCTCACTCTCTCCTCACTCACTGTCTCACTCTCTCCCTTCACACACTGCCTCACTCTCTCCCCTCACACACTGTCTCGCTCTCTCTCTCCTCACACACTGTCTCACTCTCTCTCCTCACACACTGTCTAACTCTCTCCTCACACACTGTCTCACTCTCTCCTCACACACTGTCTCACTCTCTCCTCACACACTGTCTCACTCTCTCCCCTCACACACTGTCTCACTCTCTCCTCACACACTGTCTCACTCTCTCTCCTCACACACTGTCTCACTCTCTCCTCACACACTGTCTCACTCTCTACTCACACACTGTCTCACTCTCTCCTCACACACTGTCTCACTCTCTCCTCACACACTGTCTCACTCTCTCCTCACACACTGTCTCACTCTCTCCTCACACACTGTCTCACACTCTCCTCACACACTGTCTCTCTCTCCTCACACACCGTCTCACTCTCTCCTCACACAGTGTCTCACTCTCTCCTCATACACTGTCTCACTCTCTCCTCGCACACTGTCTCACTCTCTCTCCTCACACACTGTCTCACACTCTCCTCACACACTGTCTCACTCTCTCCTCACACACTGTCTCACTGTCTCCTCACACACTGTCTCACTCTCTCTCTTCTCACACTGTCTCACTATCTCCTCACACACTGTCTCACTCTCTCCTCACACACTGTCTCGCTCTCTCCTCACACACTGTCTCACTCTCTCTCCTCACACACTGTCTCACTCTCTCCTCACACACTGTCTCACTCTCTCCTCACACACTGTCTCACTCTCTCCTCACACACTGTCTCACTCTCTCCTCACACACTGTCTCACTCTCTCCTCACACACTGTCTCACTCTCTCCTCACACAGTGTCTGACTCACTCCTCACACACTGTCTCACTCTCTCGTCACACACTGTCTCACTCTCTCTCCTCACACACTGTCTCACTCTCGCCTCACACACTGTCTCACTCTCTCGCCTCACACACTGTCGCTCTCTCTCTCCTCACACACTGTCTCACTCTCTCTCCTCACACACTGTCTCACTCTCTCCCCTCACACACTGTCTCACTCTCTCCTCACACACTGTCTCACTCTCTCCCCTCACACACTGTCTTACTCTCTCTCCTCACACACTGTCTCACTCTCCCATCACACACTGTCTCACTCTCTCCTCACACACTGTCTCACTCTCTCCACACACACTGTCTCACTCTCCCCTCACACACTGTCTCACTCTCTCCTCACATACTGTCTCACACTCTCTCCTCACACACTGTCTCACTCTCTCCTCACACACTGTCTCACTCTCTCCACACACACTGTCTCACTCTCTCCTCACACACTGTCTCACTCTCTCCCCTCACACACTGTCTCACTCTCTCCTCACACACTGTCTCACTCTCTCTCCTCACACAATGTCTCACTCTCTCCACACACACTGTCTCACTCTCCCCTCACACACTGTCTCACTCTCTCCTCACATACTGTCTCACTCTCTCTCCTCACACACTGTCTCACTCTCTCCTCACACACAATCTCACTCTCTCCTCACACACTGTCTCACTCTCTCCTCACACACTGTCTCACTCTCTCCCCTCACACACTGTCTCACTCACTCCTCACACACTGTCTCACTCTCTCTCCTCACACACTGTCTCACTCTCTCCTCACACACTGTCTCACTCTCTCCACACACACTGTCTCACTCTCCCCTCACACACTGTCTCACTCTCTCCTCACATACTGTCTCACTCTCTCTCCTCACACACTGTCTCACTCTCTCCTCACACACAATCTCACTCTCTCCTCACACACTGTCTCACTCTCTCCTCACACACTGTCTCACTCTCTCCCCTCACACACTGTCTCACTCTCTCCTCACACACTGTCTCACTCTCTCTCCTCACACACTGTCTCACTCTCTCCTCACACACTGTCTCACTCTCTCCACACACACTGTCTCACTCTCCCCTCACACACTGTCTCACTCTCTCCTCACACACTGTCTCACTCTCTCCTCGCACACTGTCTCACTCTCTCCTCACACACTGTCCTACTCCCTCTCCTCACACTGTCTCACTCTCCCCTCACACACTGTCTCACACTCTCCTCACACGCTGTCTCTCTCTCCTCACACACCGTCTCACTCTCTCCTCACACACTGTCTCACTCACTCCTCACACACTGTCTCACTCTCTCGTCACACACTGTCTCACTCTCTCTCCTCACACATTGTCCCAATCTCGCCTCACACACTGTCTCACTCTCTCTCCTCACACACTGTCGCTCTCTCTCTCCTCACACACTGTCTCACTCTCTCTTCACACACTGTCTCACTCTCTCTCCTCACACACTGTCTCACTCTCCCATCACACACTGTCTCACTCTCTCCTCACACACTGTCTCACTCTCTCCTCACTCACTGTCTCACTCTCTCCCCTCACACACTGCCTCACTCTCTCCCCTCACACACTGTCTCGCTCTCTCTCTCCTCACACACTGTCTCACTCTCTCTCCTCACACACTGTCTAACTCTCTCCTCACACACTGTCTCACTCTCTCCTCACACACTGTCTCACTCTCTCCTCACACACTGTCTCACTCTCTCCCCTCACACACTGTCTCACTCTCTCCTCACACACTGTCTCACTCTCTCTCCTCACACACTGTCTCACTCTCTCCTCACACACTGTCTCACTCTCTACTCACACACTGTCTCACTCTCTCCTCACACACTGTCTCACTCTCTCCTCACACACTGTCTCACTCTCTCCTCACACACTGTCTCACTCTCTCTCCTCACACACTGTCTCACTCTCCCCTCACACACTGTCTCACACTCTCCTCACACACTGTCTCTCTCTCCTCACACACCGTATCACTCTCTCCTCACACAGTGTCTCACTCTCTCCTCATACACTGTCTCACTCTCTCCTCGCACACTGTCTCACTCTCTCTCCTCACACACTGTCTCACTCTCTCCTCACACACTGTCTCACTCTCTCCTCACACACTGTCTCACTGTCTCCTCACACACTGTCTCACTCTCTCTCTTCTCACACTGTCTCACTATCTCCTCACACACTGTCTCACTCTCTCCTCACACACTGTCTCGCTCTCTCCTCACACACTGTCTCAGTCTCTCTCCTCACACACTGTCTCACTCTCTCCTCACAAACTGTCTCACTCTCTCCTCACACACTGTCTCACTCTCTCCTCACACACTGTCTCACTCTCTCCTCACACACTGTCTCACTCTCTGCTCACACTGTCTCACTCTCTCCTCACACACTGTCTCACTCTCTCCTCACACAGTGTCTCGCTCACTCCTCACACACTGTCTCACTCTCTCGTCACACACTGTCTCACTCTCTCTCCTCACACACTGTCTCACTCTCGCCTCACACACTGTCTCACTCTCTCGCCTCACACACTGTCGCTCTCTCTCTCCTCACACACTGTCTCACTCTCTCTCCTCACACACTGTCTCACTCTCTCCCCTCACACACTGTCTCACTCTCTCCTCACACACTGTCTCACTCTCTCCACTCACACACTGTCTTACTCTCTCTCCTCACACACTGTCTCACTCTCCCATCACACACTGTCTCACTCTCTCCTCACACACTGTCTCACTCTCTCCACACACACTGTCTCACTCTCCCCTCACACACTGTCTCACTCTCTCCTCACATACTGTCTCACACTCTCTCCTCACACACTGTCTCACTCTCTCCTCACACACTGTCTCACTCTCTCCACACACACTGTCTCACTCTCTCCTCACACAATGTCTCACTCTCTCCCCTCACACACTGTCTCACTCTCTCCTCACACACTGTCTCACTCTCTCTCCTCACACAATGTCTCACTCTCTCCACACACACTGTCTCACTCTCCCCTCACACACTGTCTCACTCTCTCCTCACATACTGTCTCACTCTCTCTCCTCACACACTGTCTCACTCTCTCCTCACACACAATCTCACTCTCTCCTCACACACTGTCTCACTCTCTCCTCACACACTGTCTCACTCTCTCCCCTCACACACTGTCTCACTCACTCCTCACACACTGTCTCACTCTCTCTCCTCACACACTGTCTCACTCTCTCCACACACACTGTCTCACTCTCCCCTCACACACTGTCTCACTCTCTCCTCACATACTGTCTCACTCTCTCTCCTCACACACTGTCTCACTCTCTCCTCACACACAATCTCACTCTCTCCTCACACACTGTCTCGCTCTCTCCCCTCACACACTGTCTCACTCTCTCCTCACACACTGTCTCACTCTCTCTCCTCACACACTGTCTCACTCTCTCCTCACACACTGTCTCACTCTCTCCACACACACTGTCTCACTCTCCCCTCACACACTGTCTCACTCTCTCCTCACACACTGTCTCACTCTCTCCTCGCACACTGTCTCACTCTCTCCTCACACACTGTCCCACTCTCTCTCCTCACACTGTCTCACTCTCCCCTCACACACTGTCTCACACTCTCCTCACACGCTGTCTCTCTCTCCTCACATACCGTCTCACTCTCTCCTCACACACTGTCTCACGCTCTCCTCCCACACTGTCTCACTCTCTCCCCTCACACACTGCCTCTCTCTCTCCTCACACACTGTCTCACTCTCTCCTCACACACACTGTCTCACTCTCTCCTCACACACTGTCTCACTCTCTCTCCTCACACACTGTCTCACTCTCTCCTCACACACTGTCTCACTCTCTACTCACACACTGTCTCACTCTCTCCTCACACACTGTCTCACTCTCTCCTCACACACTGTCTCGCTCTCTCTCTCCTCACACACTGTCTCACTCTCTCTCCTCACACACTGTCTAACTCTCTCCTCACACACTGTCTCACTCTCTCCTCACACACTGTCTCACTCTCTCCTCACACACTGTCTCACTCTCTCCCCTCACACACTGTCTCACTCTCTCCTCACACACTGTCTCACTCTCTCTCCTCACACACTGTCTCACTCTCTCCTCACACACTGTCTCACTCTCTACTCACACACTGTCTCACTCTCTCCTCACACACTGTCTCACTCTCTCCTCACACACTGTCTCACTCTCTCCTCACACACTGTCTCACTCTCTCTCCTCACACACTGTCTCACTCTCCCCTCACACACTGTCTCACACTCTCCTCACACACTGTCTCTCTCTCCTCACACACCGTCTCACTCTCTCCTCACACAGTGTCTCACTCTCTCCTCATACACTGTCTCACTCTCTCCTCGCACACTGTCTCACTCTCTCTCCTCACACACTGTCTCACACTCTCCTCACACACTGTCTCACTCTCTCCTCACACACTGTCTCACTGTCTCCTCACACACTGTCTCACTCTCTCTCTTCTCACACTGTCTCACTATCTCCTCACACACTGTCTCACTCTCTCCTCACACACTGTCTCGCTCTCTCCTCACACACTGTCTCACTCTCTCTCCTCACACACTGTCTCACTCTCTCCTCACACACTGTCTCACTCTCTCCTCACACACTGTCTCACTCTCTCCTCACACACTGTCTCACTCTCTCCTCACACACTGTCTCACTCTCTCCTCACACACTGTCTCACTCTCTCCTCACACAGTGTCTGACTCACTCCTCACACACTGTCTCACTCTCTCGTCACACACTGTCTCACTCTCTCTCCTCACACACTGTCTCACTCTCGCCTCACACACTGTCTCACTCTCTCGCCTCACACACTGTCGCTCTCTCTCTCCTCACACACTGTCTCACTCTCTCTCCTCACACACTGTCTCACTCTCTCCCCTCACACACTGTCTCACTCTCTCCTCACACACTGTCTCACTCTCTCCCCTCACACACTGTCTTACTCTCTCTCCTCACACACTGTCTCACTCTCCCATCACACACTGTCTCACTCTCTCCTCACACACTGTCTCACTCTCTCCACACACACTGTCTCACTCTCCCCTCACACACTGTCTCACTCTCTCCTCACATACTGTCTCACACTCTCTCCTCACACACTGTCTCACTCTCTCCTCACACACTGTCTCACTCTCTCCACACACACTGTCTCACTCTCTCCTCACACACTGTCTCACTCTCTCCCCTCACACACTGTCTCACTCTCTCCTCACACACTGTCTCACTCTCTCTCCTCACACAATGTCTCACTCTCTCCACACACACTGTCTCACTCTCCCCTCACACACTGTCTCACTCTCTCCTCACATACTGTCTCACTCTCTCTCCTCACACACTGTCTCACTCTCTCCTCACACACAATCTCACTCTCTCCTCACACACTGTCTCACTCTCTCCTCACACACTGTCTCACTCTCTCCCCTCACACACTGTCTCACTCACTCCTCACACACTGTCTCACTCTCTCTCCTCACACACTGTCTCACTCTCTCCTCACACACTGTCTCACTCTCTCCACACACACTGTCTCACTCTCCCCTCACACACTGTCTCACTCTCTCCTCACATACTGTCTCACTCTCTCTCCTCACACACTGTCTCACTCTCTCCTCACACACAATCTCACTCTCTCCTCACACACTGTCTCACTCTCTCCTCACACACTGTCTCACTCTCTCCCCTCACACACTGTCTCACTCTCTCCTCACACACTGTCTCACTCTCTCTCCTCACACACTGTCTCACTCTCTCCTCACACACTGTCTCACTCTCTCCACACACACTGTCTCACTCTCCCCTCACACACTGTCTCACTCTCTCCTCACACACTGTCTCACTCTCTCCTCGCACACTGTCTCACTCTCTCCTCACACACTGTCCTACTCCCTCTCCTCACACTGTCTCACTCTCCCCTCACACACTGTCTCACACTCTCCTCACACGCTGTCTCTCTCTCCTCACACACCGTCTCACTCTCTCCTCACACACTGTCTCACTCACTCCTCACACACTGTCTCACTCTCTCGTCACACACTGTCTCACTCTCTCTCCTCACACATTGTCCCAATCTCGCCTCACACACTGTCTCACTCTCTCTCCTCACACACTGTCGCTCTCTCTCTCCTCACACACTGTCTCACTCTCTCTTCACACACTGTCTCACTCTCTCTCCTCACACACTGTCTCACTCTCCCATCACACACTGTCTCACTCTCTCCTCACACACTGTCTCACTCTCTCCTCACTCACTGTCTCACTCTCTCCCCTCACACACTGCCTCACTCTCTCCCCTCACACACTGTCTCGCTCTCTCTCTCCTCACACACTGTCTCACTCTCTCTCCTCACACACTGTCTAACTCTCTCCTCACACACTGTCTCACTCTCTCCTCACACACTGTCTCACTCTCTCCTCACACACTGTCTCACTCTCTCCCCTCACACACTGTCTCACTCTCTCCTCACACACTGTCTCACTCTCTCTCCTCACACACTGTCTCACTCTCTCCTCACACACTGTCTCACTCTCTACTCACACACTGTCTCACTCTCTCCTCACACACTGTCTCACTCTCTCCTCACACACTGTCTCACTCTCTCCTCACACACTGTCTCACTCTCTCTCCTCACACACTGTCTCACTCTCCCCTCACACACTGTCTCACACTCTCCTCACACACTGTCTCTCTCTCCTCACACACCGTATCACTCTCTCCTCACACAGTGTCTCACTCTCTCCTCATACACTGTCTCACTCTCTCCTCGCACACTGTCTCACTCTCTCTCCTCACACACTGTCTCACTCTCTCCTCACACACTGTCTCACTCTCTCCTCACACACTGTCTCACTGTCTCCTCACACACTGTCTCACTCTCTCTCTTCTCACACTGTCTCACTATCTCCTCACACACTGTCTCACTCTCTCCTCACACACTGTCTCGCTCTCTCCTCACACACTGTCTCAGTCTCTCTCCTCACACACTGTCTCACTCTCTCCTCACAAACTGTCTCACTCTCTCCTCACACACTGTCTCACTCTCTCCTCACACACTGTCTCACTCTCTCCTCACACACTGTCTCACTCTCTGCTCACACTGTCTCACTCTCTCCTCACACACTGTCTCACTCTCTCCTCACACAGTGTCTCGCTCACTCCTCACACACTGTCTCACTCTCTCGTCACACACTGTCTCACTCTCTCTCCTCACACACTGTCTCACTCTCGCCTCACACACTGTCTCACTCTCTCGCCTCACACACTGTCGCTCTCTCTCTCCTCACACACTGTCTCACTCTCTCTCCTCACACACTGTCTCACTCTCTCCCCTCACACACTGTCTCACTCTCTCCTCACACACTGTCTCACTCTCTCCCCTCACACACTGTCTTACTCTCTCTCCTCACACACTGTCTCACTCTCCCATCACACACTGTCTCACTCTCTCCTCACACACTGTCTCACTCTCTCCACACACACTGTCTCACTCTCCCCTCACACACTGTCTCACTCTCTCCTCACATACTGTCTCACACTCTCTCCTCACACACTGTCTCACTCTCTCCTCACACACTGTCTCACTCTCTCCACACACACTGTCTCACTCTCTCCTCACACAATGTCTCACTCTCTCCCCTCACACACTGTCTCACTCTCTCCTCACACACTGTCTCACTCTCTCTCCTCACACAATGTCTCACTCTCTCCACACACACTGTCTCACTCTCCCCTCACACACTGTCTCACTCTCTCCTCACATACTGTCTCACTCTCTCTCCTCACACACTGTCTCACTCTCTCCTCACACACAATCTCACTCTCTCCTCACACACTGTCTCACTCTCTCCTCACACACTGTCTCACTCTCTCCCCTCACACACTGTCTCACTCACTCCTCACACACTGTCTCACTCTCTCTCCTCACACACTGTCTCACTCTCTCCTCACACACTGTCTCACTCTCTCCACACACACTGTCTCACTCTCCCCTCACACACTGTCTCACTCTCTCCTCACATACTGTCTCACTCTCTCTCCTCACACACTGTCTCACTCTCTCCTCACACACAATCTCACTCTCTCCTCACACACTGTCTCGCTCTCTCCCCTCACACACTGTCTCACTCTCTCCTCACACACTGTCTCACTCTCTCTCCTCACACACTGTCTCACTCTCTCCTCACACACTGTCTCACTCTCTCCACACACACTGTCTCACTCTCCCCTCACACACTGTCTCACTCTCTCCTCACACACTGTCTCACTCTCTCCTCGCACACTGTCTCACTCTCTCCTCACACACTGTCCCACTCTCTCTCCTCACACTGTCTCACTCTCCCCTCACACACTGTCTCACACTCTCCTCACACGCTGTCTCTCTCTCCTCACATACCGTCTCACTCTCTCCTCACACACTGTCTCACGCTCTCCTCCCACACTGTCTCACTCTCTCCCCTCACACACTGCCTCTCTCTCTCCTCACACACTGTCTCACTCTCTCCTCACACACTGTCTCACTCTCTCCACACACACTGTCTCACTCTCCCCTCACACACTGTCTCACTCTCTCCTCACATACTGTCTCACTCTCTCCTCTCACACTGTCTCACTCTCTCTCCTCACATACTGTCTCACTCTCTCTCCTCACACACTGTCTCTCTCTCTCCTCACACACTGTCTCACTCTCTCCTCACACACTGTCTCACTCTCTCCTCACACACTGTCTCACTCTCTCCTCACACACTGTCTCACTCTCTCCTCACACACTGTCTCACTCTCTCCTCACACACTGTCTCACTGTCTCTCCTCACACACTGTCTCACTCTCCCCTCACACACTGTCTCACACTTTCCTCACACACTGTCTCTCTCCTCACACACCGCCTCACTCTCTCCTCACACACTGTCTCACTCTCTCCTCCCACACTGTTTCACTCTCTCCCCTCACACACTGCCTCACTATCTCCTCACACTGTCTCACTCTCTCCTCTCACACTGTCACACTCTCTCCCCTCACACACTGTCTCACTCTCTCCTCACACACTGTCTCACTCTCGCTCCTCACACACTGTCTCACTCTCTCTCCTCACACTGTCTCACTCTCTCCCCTCACACACTGTCTCACTCTCTCTCTCCTCACACACTGTCTCACTCTCTCCTCACACACTGTCTCACTCTCACCTCACACACTGTCTCACACTCTCTCCTCACACACTGTCTTACTCTCTCTCCTCGCACACTGTCTCACTCTCTCCTCACAAACTGTCTCACTGTCACCTCACACACACTGTCTCACTCTCTCCTCACACACTGTCTCGCTCTCTCCTCACACCATGTCTCACTCTCTCCTCACACACTGTCTCACTCTCTCCTCACACACTGTCTCACTCTCTCTCCTCACACACTGTCCCACTCTCTCCTCACACACTGTCTCCTTCTCTCCTCACACACTGTCTCACTCTCTCCTCACACACTGTCTCACTCTCTCCTCACACACTGTCTCACTCACTCCTCACACACTGTCTCACTCTCTCGTCACACACTGTCTCACTCTCTCTCCTCACACACTGTCTCACTCTCGCCTCACACACTGTCTCACTCTCTCTCCTCACACACTGTCGCTCTCTTTCTCCTCACACACTGTCTCATTCTCTCGTCACACACTGTCTCACTCTCTCTCCTCACACACTGTCTCACTCTCCCATCACACACTGTCTCACTCTCTCCTCACACACTGTCTCACTCTCTCCTCACACACTGTCTCACTCTCTCTCCTCACACACTGTCTCACTCTCCCCTCACACACTGTCTCACACTTTCCTCACACACTGTCTCTCTCTCCTCACACATCGCCTCACTCTATCCTCACACATTGTCTCACTCTCTCCTCCCACACTGTTTCACTCTCTCCCCTCACACACTGCCTCACTATCTCCTCACACACTGTCTCACTCTCTCCTCTCACACTGTCTCACTCTCTCCCCTCACACACTGTCTCACTCTCTCCTCACACACTGTCTCACTCTCGCTCCTCACACACTGTCTCACTCTCTCTCCTCACACTGTCTCACTCTCTCCCCTCACACACTGTCTCACTCTCTCTCTCCTCACACACTGTCTCACTCTCTCCTCACACACTGTCTCACTCTCTCCTCACACACTGTCTCACTCTCTGTCCTCACACACTGTCTTACTCTCTCTCCTCACACACTGTCTCACTCTCTCCTCACAAACTGTCTCACTGTCACCTCACACACACTGTCTCACTCTCTCCTCACACACTGTCTCACTCTCTCCTCACACCATGTCTCACTCTCTCCTCACACACTGTCTCACTCTCTCCTCACACACTGTCTCACTCTCTCTCCTCACACACTGTCCCACTCTCTCCTCACACACTGTCTCCTTCTCTCCTCACACACTGTCTCACTCTCTCCTCACACACTGTCTCACTCTCTCCTCACACACTGTCCCACTCACTCCTCACACACTGTCTCACTCTCTCGTCACACACTGTCTCACTCTCTCTCCTCACACACTGTCTCACTCTCGCCTCACACACTGTCTCACTCTCTCTCCTCACACACTGTCGCTCTCTTTCTCCTCACACACTGTCTCATTCTCTCGTCACACACTGTCTCACTCTCTCCTCACTCAATGTCTCACTCGCTCCCCTCACACACTGCCTCACTCTCTCTCCTCACACACTGTCTCACTCTCTCTCCTCACACACTGTCTCACTCTCCCATCACACACTGTCTCACTCTCTCCTCACACACTGTCTCACTCTCTCCTCACTCAATGTCTCACTCGCTCCCCTCACACACTGCCTCACTCTCTCCCCTCACACACTGTCTCACTCTCTCTCTCCTCACACACTGTCTCACTCTCTCTCCTCACACACTGTCTCACTCTCTCCTGACACACTGTCTCACTCTCTCCTCACACACTGTCTCACACTCTACTCACACACTGTCTCACTCTCCTCCACTCACACACTGTCTCACTCTCTCCTCACACACTGTCTCACTCTTTGTCCTCACACACTGTCTCACTCTCTCCTCACACACTGTCTCACTCTCTCCTCACACACTGTCTCACTCTCTCCTCACACACTGTCTCACTCTCTCCTCACACACTGTCTCACTCTCTCTCCTCACACACTGTCTCACTCTCCCCTCACACACTGTCTCACTCTCTCCTCACATACTGTCTCACTCTCTCCTCTCAGACTGTCTCACTCTCTCTCCTCACATACTGTCTCACTCTCTCCTCTCACACTGTCTCACTCTCTCCCCTCACACACTGTCTCACTCTCTCCTCACACACTGTCTCACTCTCGCTCCCCACACAGTCTCACTCTCTCTCCTCACACTGTCTCACTCTCTCCCCTCACACACTGTCTCACTCTCTCTCTCCTCACACACTGTCTCACTCTCTCCTCACACACTGTCTCACTCTCTCCTCACACACTGTCTCACTGTCTCCTCACACACACTGTCTCACTCTCTCCTCACACCATGTCTCACTCTCCCCTCACACACTGTCTCACTCTCTCCTCACACACTGTCTCACTCTCTCTCCTCACACACTGTCTCACTCTCTCTCCTCACACACTGTCTCACTCTATCTCTCCTCACACACTGTCTCACTCTCTCCTCACACACTGTCTCATTCTCTCCTCACACAATGTCTCACTCTCTCCTCACACATTGTCTCAATCTCACCTCACACACTGTCTCACTCTCTCTCCTCACACACTGTCGCTCTCTCTCTCCTCACACACTGTCTCACTCTCTCTTCACACACTGTCTCACTCTCTCTCCTCACACACTGTCTCACTCTCCCATCACACACTGTCTCACTCTCTCCTCACACACTGTCTCACTCTCTCCTCACTCACTGTCTCACTCTCTCCCCTCACACACTGCCTCACTCTCTCCCCTCACACACTGTCTCGCTCTCTCTCTCCTCACACACTGTCTCACTCTCTCTCCTCACACACTGTCTAACTCTCTCCTCACACACTGTCTCACTCTCTCCTCACACACTGTCTCACTCTCTCCTCACACACTGTCTCACTCTCTCCCCTCACACACTGTCTCACTCTCTCCTCACACACTGTCTCACTCTCTCTCCTCACACACTGTCTCACTATCTCCTCACACACTGTCTCACTCTCTACTCACACACTGTCTCACTCTCTCCTCACACACTGTCTCACTCACTCCTCACACACTGTCTCACTCTCTCCTCATACACTGTCTCACTCTCTCTCCTCACACACTGTCTCACTCTCCCCTCACACACTGTCTCACACTCTCCTCACACACTGTCTCTCTCTCATCACACACCGTCTCACTCTCTCCTCACACAGTGTCTCACTCTCTCCTCATACACTGTCTCACTCTCTCCTCGCACACTGTCTCACTCTCTCTCCTCACACACTGTCTCACTCTCTCCTCACATACTGTCTCACTGTCTCCTCACACACTGTCTCACTCTCTCTCTTCTCACACTGTCACACTATCTCCTCACACACTGTCTCACTCTCTCCTCACACACTGTCTCGCTCTCTCCTCACACACTGTCTCACTCTCTCTCCTCACACACTGTCTCACTCTCTCCTCACAAACTGTCTCACTCTCTCCTCACACACTGTCTCACTCTCTCCTCACACACTGTCTCACTCTCTCCTCACACACTGTCTCACTCTCTCCTCACACACTGTCTCACTCTCTCCTCGCACACTGTCTCACTCTCTCTCCTCTCACGCTATCTCACTCTCCCCTCACACACTGTCTCACTCTCTCCTCACACACTGTCTCACTCCCTCCTTACACACTGTCTCACTCTCTCCTCACACACTGTCTCACACTCTCTCCTCTCACACTATCTCACTCTCCCCTCACACACTGTCTCACTCTCTCCTCACACACTGTCTCTCTCTCTCTCCACACACACTGTCTCACTCTCTCCTCACACACTGTCTCACTCTCTCCTCACACACTGTCTCACTCTCTCCTCACACACTGTCTCACTCTCTCTCCTCACACACTGTCTCACTCTCCCCTCACACACTGTCTCACACTCTCCTCACACACTGTCTCTCTCTCCTCACACACCGTCTCACTCTCTCCTCACACACTGTCTCACTCTCTCTCCTCACACACTGTCTCACTCTCTCCTCACACCATGTCTCACTCTCTCCTCACACACTGTCTCACTCTCTCCTCACACACTGTCTCACTCTCTCTACTCACACACTGTCTCACTCTCTCTCCTCACACACTCTCTCACTCTCTCGTCACACACTGTCTCACTCACTCCTCACACACTCTCTCACTCTCTCGTCACACACTGTCTCACTCTCTCTCTTCATACACTGTCTCACTCTCGCCCCACACACTGTCTCACTCTCTCTCCTCACACACTGCCTCACTCTCTCCCCTCACACACTGTCTCACTCTCTCTCTCCTCACACACTGTCTCACTCTCTCTCCTCACACACTGTCTCACTCTCTCCTCGCACAATGTCTCACTCTCTCCCCTCACACACTGACTCACTCTCTCCTCACACACTGTCTCACTCTCTCCTCACACATTGTCTCACTCTCTCCTCACACACTGTCTCACTCTCTCTCCTCTCACACTGTCTCACTCACGCCTCACACACTGTCTCACTCTCTCCTCACACACTGTCTCACTCTCTCCTCACATACTGTCTCACTCTCTCCTCACACACTGTCTCACTCTCTCCCCACACACTGTCTCCCTCTCTCCTCACACACTGTCTCACTCTCTCCTCACACACTGCCTCACTCTCTCCCCTCACACACTGTCTCGCTCTCTCGCTCCTCACACACTGTCTCACTCTCTCTCCTCACACACTGTCTCACTCTCTCCTCACACACTGTCTCACTCTCTCCTCACACACTGTCTCACTCTCTCCTCACACACTGTCTCACTCTCTGCCCTCACACACTGTCTCACTCTCTCCTCACACACTGTCTCACTCTCTCTCCTCACACACTGTCTCACTCTCTCCTCACACACTGTCTCACTCTCTCCTCACACACTGTCTCACTCTCTCCTCACACACTGTCTCACTCTCTCCTCACACACTGTCTCACTCTCTCCTCACACACTGTCTCACTCTCTCTCCTCACACACTGTCTCACTCTCCCCTCACACACTGTCTCACACTCTCCTCACACACTGTCTCTCTCTCCTCACACACCGTCTCACTCTCTCCTCACACACTGTCTCACTCTCTCCTCACACACTGTCTCACTCTCTCCTCGCACACTGTCTCACTCTCTCTCCTCACACACTGTCTCACTCTCTCCTCACACACTGTCTCACTCTCTCCTCACACACTGTCTCACTGTCTCCTCACACACTGTCTCACTCTCTCTCTTCTCACACTGTCTCACTCTCTCCTCACACACTGCCTCACTCTCTCCTCACACACTGTCTCACTCTCTCCTCACACACTGTCTCACTCTCTCTCCTCACACACTGTCTCACTCTCTCCTCACAAACTGTCTCACTCTCTCCTCTCACACTGTCTCACTCTCTCCTCACACACTGTCTCACTCTCTCCTCACACACTGTCTCACTCTCTCCTCAGACACTGTCTCACTCTCTCCTCACACACTGTCTCACTCTCTCTCCTCTCACACTATCTCACTCTCCCCTCACACACTGTCTCACTCTCTCCTCACTCACTGTCTCACTCCCTCCTCACACACTGTCTCACTCTCTCCTCACACACTGTCTCACTCTCTCTCCTCTCACACTATCTCACTCTCCCCTCACACACTGTCTCACTCTCTCCTCACACACTGTCTCACTCTCTCTCCGCACACACTGTCTCACTCTCTCCTCACACACTGTCTCACTCTCCCCTCACACACTGTCTCACTCTCTCTCTCCTCACACACTGTCTCACTCTCTCCTCACACACTGTCTCACTCTCTCCTCACACACTGTCTCACTGTCTCCTCACACACACTGTCTCACTCTCTCCTCACACCATGTCTCACTCTCCCCTCACACACTGTCTCACTCTCTCCTCACACACTGTCTCACTCTCTCTCCTCACACACTGTCTCACTCTCTCTCCTCACACACTGTCTCACTCTATCTCTCCTCACACACTGTCTCACTCTCTCCTCACACACTGTCTCATTCTCTCCTCACACAATGTCTCACTCTCTCCTCACACATTGTCTCAATCTCACCTCACACACTGTCTCACTCTCTCTCCTCACACACTGTCGCTCTCTCTCTCCTCACACACTGTCTCACTCTCTCTTCACACACTGTCTCACTCTCTCTCCTCACACACTGTCTCACTCTCCCATCACACACTGTCTCACTCTCTCCTCACACACTGTCTCACTCTCTCCTCACTCACTGTCTCACTCTCTCCCCTCACACACTGCCTCACTCTCTCCCCTCACACACTGTCTCGCTCTCTCTCTCCTCACACACTGTCTCACTCTCTCTCCTCACACACTGTCTAACTCTCTCCTCACACACTGTCTCACTCTCTCCTCACACACTGTCTCACTCTCTCCTCACACACTGTCTCACTCTCTCCCCTCACACACTGTCTCACTCTCTCCTCACACACTGTCTCACTCTCTCTCCTCACACACTGTCTCACTATCTCCTCACACACTGTCTCACTCTCTACTCACACACTGTCTCACTCTCTCCTCACACACTGTCTCACTCACTCCTCACACACTGTCTCACTCTCTCCTCATACACTGTCTCACTCTCTCTCCTCACACACTGTCTCACTCTCCCCTCACACACTGTCTCACACTCTCCTCACACACTGTCTCTCTCTCATCACACACCGTCTCACTCTCTCCTCACACAGTGTCTCACTCTCTCCTCATACACTGTCTCACTCTCTCCTCGCACACTGTCTCACTCTCTCTCCTCACACACTGTCTCACTCTCTCCTCACATACTGTCTCACTGTCTCCTCACACACTGTCTCACTCTCTCTCTTCTCACACTGTCTCACTATCTCCTCACACACTGTCTCACTCTCTCCTCACACACTGTCTCGCTCTCTCCTCACACACTGTCTCACTCTCTCTCCTCACACACTGTCTCACTCTCTCCTCACAAACTGTCTCACTCTCTCCTCACACACTGTCTCACTCTCTCCTCACACACTGTCTCACTCTCTCCTCACACACTGTCTCACTCTCTCCTCACACACTGTCTCACTCTCTCCTCGCACACTGTCTCACTCTCTCTCCTCTCACGCTATCTCACTCTCCCCTCACACACTGTCTCACTCTCTCCTCACACACTGTCTCACTCCCTCCTTACACACTGTCTCACTCTCTCCTCACACACTGTCTCACACTCTCTCCTCTCACACTATCTCACTCTCCCCTCACACACTGTCTCACTCTCTCCTCACACACTGTCTCTCTCTCTCTCCACACACACTGTCTCACTCTCTCCTCACACACTGTCTCACTCTCTCCTCACACACTGTCTCACTCTCTCCTCACACACTGTCTCACTCTCTCTCCTCACACACTGTCTCACTCTCCCCTCACACACTGTCTCACACTCTCCTCACACACTGTCTCTCTCTCCTCACACACCGTCTCACTCTCTCCTCACACACTGTCTCACTCTCTCTCCTCACACACTGTCTCACTCTCTCCTCACACCATGTCTCACTCTCTCCTCACACACTGTCTCACTCTCTCCTCACACACTGTCTCACTCTCTCTACTCACACACTGTCTCACTCTCTCTCCTCACACACTCTCTCACTCTCTCGTCACACACTGTCTCACTCACTCCTCACACACTCTCTCACTCTCTCGTCACACACTGTCTCACTCTCTCTCTTCATACACTGTCTCACTCTCGCCCCACACACTGTCTCACTCTCTCTCCTCACACACTGCCTCACTCTCTCCCCTCACACACTGTCTCACTCTCTCTCTCCTCACACACTGTCTCACTCTCTCTCCTCACACACTGTCTCACTCTCTCCTCGCACAATGTCTCACTCTCTCCTCACACACTGTCTCACTCTCTCCTCACACACTGTCTCACTCTCTCCCCTCACACACTGACTCACTCTCTCCTCACACACTGTCTCACTCTCTCCTCACACATTGTCTCACTCTCTCCTCACACACTGTCTCACTCTCTCTCCTCTCACACTGTCTCACTCACGCCTCACACACTGTCTCACTCTCTCCTCACACACTGTCTCACTCTCTCCTCACATACTGTCTCACTCTCTCCTCACACACTGTCTCACTCTCTCCCCACACACTGTCTCCCTCTCTCCTCACACACTGTCTCACTCTCTCCTCACACACTGCCTCACTCTCTCCCCTCACACACTGTCTCGCTCTCTCGCTCCTCACACACTGTCTCACTCTCTCTCCTCACACACTGTCTCACTCTCTCCTCACACACTGTCTCACTCTCTCCTCACACACTGTCTCACTCTCTCCTCACACACTGTCTCACTCTCTGCCCTCACACACTGTCTCACTCTCTCCTCACACACTGTCTCACTCTCTCTCCTCACACACTGTCTCACTCTCTCCTCACACACTGTCTCACTCTCTCCTCACACACTGTCTCACTCTCTCCTCACACACTGTCTCACTCTCTCCTCACACACTGTCTCACTCTCTCCTCACACACTGTCTCACTCTCTCTCCTCACACACTGTCTCACTCTCCCCTCACACACTGTCTCACACTCTCCTCACACACTGTCTCTCTCTCCTCACACACCGTCTCACTCTCTCCTCACACACTGTCTCACTCTCTCCTCACACACTGTCTCACTCTCTCCTCGCACACTGTCTCACTCTCTCTCCTCACACACTGTCTCACTCTCTCCTCACACACTGTCTCACTCTCTCCTCACACACTGTCTCACTGTCTCCTCACACACTGTCTCACTCTCTCTCTTCTCACACTGTCTCACTCTCTCCTCACACACTGCCTCACTCTCTCCTCACACACTGTCACACTCGCTCCTCACACACTGTCTCACTCTCTCCTCACACACTGTCTCACTCTCTCCTCACACACTGTCTCACTCTCTCCTCACACACTGTCTCACTCTCTCCTCAGACACTGTCTCACTCTCTCCTCACACACTGTCTCACTCTCTCTCCTCTCACACTATCTCACTCTCCCCTCACACACTGTCTCACTCTCTCCTCACTCACTGTCTCACTCCCTGCTCACACACTGTCTCACTCTCTCCTCACACACTGACTCACTCTCTCTCCTCTCACACTATCTCACTCTCCCCTCACACACTGTCTCACTCTCTCCTCACACACTGTCTCACTCTCTCTCCGCACACACTGTCTCACTCTCTCCTCACGCACTGTCTCACTCTCTCCTCACACACTGTCTCAATCTCTCCTCACACACTGTCTCACTCTCTCTCCTCACACACTGTCTCACTCTCCCCTCACACACTGTCTCACACTCTCCTCACACACTGTCTCTCTCTCCTCACACACCGTCTCACTCTCTCCTCACACACTGTCTCACTCTCTCTCCTCACACACTGTCTCACTCTCTCCTCACACCATGTCTCACTCTCTCCTCACACACTGTCTCACTCTCTCCTCACACACTGTCTCACTCTCTCTCCTCACACACTGTCTCACTCTCTCTCCTCACACACTGTCTCACTCTATCTCTCCTCACACACTGTCTGACTCTCTCCTCACACACTGTCTCATTCTCTCCTCACACACTGTCTCACTCTCTCCTCACACACTGTCTCACTCTCTCCTCACACACTGTCTCACTCACTCCTCACACACTCTCTCACTCTCTCGTCACACACTGTCTCACTCTCTCTCTTCACACACTGTCTCACTCTCGCTCCACACACTGTCTCACTCTCTCTCCTCATACACTGCCTCACTCTCTCCCCTCACACACTGTCTCACTCTCTGTCTCCTCACACACTGTCTCACTCTCTCTCCTCACACACTGTCTCACTCTCTCCTCGCAAAATGTCTCACTCTCTCCTCACACACTGTCTCACTCTCTCCTCACACACTGTCTCACTCTCTCCTCACACACTGTCTCACTCTCTCCTCACTCACTGTCTCGCTCTCTCTCCTCTCACACTGTCTCACTCACCCCTCACACACTGTCTCACTCTCTCCTCACACACTGTCTCACTCTCTCCTCACATACTGTCTCACTCTCTCTTCACACACTGTCTCACTCTCTCCCCACACACTGTCTCACTCTCTCCTCACACACTGTCTCACTCTCTCTCCTCACACACTGTCTCACTCTCTCTCCTCACACACTGTCTCACTCTATCTCTCCTCACACACTGTCTCACTCTCTCCTCACACACTGTCTCATTCTCTCCTCACACAATGTCTCACTCTCTCCTCACACACTGTCTCACTCTCTCTCCTCACACACTGTCTCACTCTCTCCTCACAAACTGTCTCACTCTCTCCTCTCACACTGTCTCACTCTCTCCTCACACACTGTCTCACTCTCTCCTCACACACTGTCTCACTCTCTCCTCAGACACTGTCTCACTCTCTCCTCACACACTGTCTCACTCTCTCTCCTCTCACACTATCTCACTCTCCCCTCACACACTGTCTCACTCTCTCCTCACTCACTGTCTCACTCCCTCCTCACACACTGTCTCACTCTCTCCTCACACACTGTCTCACTCTCTCTCCTCTCACACTATCTCACTCTCCCCTCACACACTGTCTCACTCTCTCCTCACACACTGTCTCACTCTCTCTCCGCACACACTGTCTCACTCTCTCCTCACACACTGTCTCACTCTCCCCTCACACACTGTCTCACTCTCTCTCTCCTCACACACTGTCTCACTCTCTCCTCACACACTGTCTCACTCTCTCCTCACACACTGTCTCACTGTCTCCTCACACACACTGTCTCACTCTCTCCTCACACCATGTCTCACTCTCCCCTCACACACTGTCTCACTCTCTCCTCACACACTGTCTCACTCTCTCTCCTCACACACTGTCTCACTCTCTCTCCTCACACACTGTCTCACTCTATCTCTCCTCACACACTGTCTCACTCTCTCCTCACACACTGTCTCATTCTCTCCTCACACAATGTCTCACTCTCTCCTCACACATTGTCTCAATCTCACCTCACACACTGTCTCACTCTCTCTCCTCACACACTGTCGCTCTCTCTCTCCTCACACACTGTCTCACTCTCTCTTCACACACTGTCTCACTCTCTCTCCTCACACACTGTCTCACTCTCCCATCACACACTGTCTCACTCTCTCCTCACACACTGTCTCACTCTCTCCTCACTCACTGTCTCACTCTCTCCCCTCACACACTGCCTCACTCTCTCCCCTCACACACTGTCTCGCTCTCTCTCTCCTCACACACTGTCTCACTCTCTCTCCTCACACACTGTCTAACTCTCTCCTCACACACTGTCTCACTCTCTCCTCACACACTGTCTCACTCTCTCCTCACACACTGTCTCACTCTCTCCCCTCACACACTGTCTCACTCTCTCCTCACACACTGTCTCACTCTCTCTCCTCACACACTGTCTCACTATCTCCTCACACACTGTCTCACTCTCTACTCACACACTGTCTCACTCTCTCCTCACACACTGTCTCACTCACTCCTCACACACTGTCTCACTCTCTCCTCATACACTGTCTCACTCTCTCTCCTCACACACTGTCTCACTCTCCCCTCACACACTGTCTCACACTCTCCTCACACACTGTCTCTCTCTCATCACACACCGTCTCACTCTCTCCTCACACAGTGTCTCACTCTCTCCTCATACACTGTCTCACTCTCTCCTCGCACACTGTCTCACTCTCTCTCCTCACACACTGTCTCACTCTCTCCTCACATACTGTCTCACTGTCTCCTCACACACTGTCTCACTCTCTCTCTTCTCACACTGTCTCACTATCTCCTCACACACTGTCTCACTCTCTCCTCACACACTGTCTCGCTCTCTCCTCACACACTGTCTCACTCTCTCTCCTCACACACTGTCTCACTCTCTCCTCACAAACTGTCTCACTCTCTCCTCACACACTGTCTCACTCTCTCCTCACACACTGTCTCACTCTCTCCTCACACACTGTCTCACTCTCTCCTCACACACTGTCTCACTCTCTCCTCGCACACTGTCTCACTCTCTCTCCTCTCACGCTATCTCACTCTCCCCTCACACACTGTCTCACTCTCTCCTCACACACTGTCTCACTCCCTCCTTACACACTGTCTCACTCTCTCCTCACACACTGTCTCACACTCTCTCCTCTCACACTATCTCACTCTCCCCTGACACACTGTCTCACTCTCTCCTCACACACTGTCTCTCTCTCTCTCCACACACACTGTCTCACTCTCTCCTCACACACTGTCTCACTCTCTCCTCACACACTGTCTCACTCTCTCCTCACACACTGTCTCACTCTCTCTCCTCACACACTGTCTCACTCTCCCCTCACACACTGTCTCACACTCTCCTCACACACTGTCTCTCTCTCCTCACACACCGTCTCACTCTCTCCTCACACACTGTCTCACTCTCTCTCCTCACACACTGTCTCACTCTCTCCTCACACCATGTCTCACTCTCTCCTCACACACTGTCTCACTCTCTCCTCACACACTGTCTCACTCTCTCTACTCACACACTGTCTCACTCTCTCTCCTCACACACTCTCTCACTCTCTCGTCACACACTGTCTCACTCACTCCTCACACACTCTCTCACTCTCTCGTCACACACTGTCTCACTCTCTCTCTTCATACACTGTCTCACTCTCGCCCCACACACTGTCTCACTCTCTCTCCTCACACACTGCCTCACTCTCTCCCCTCACACACTGTCTCACTCTCTCTCTCCTCACACACTGTCTCACTCTCTCTCCTCACACACTGTCTCACTCTCTCCTCGCACAATGTCTCACTCTCTCCTCACACACTGTCTCACTCTCTCCTCACACACTGTCTCACTCTCTCCCCTCACACACTGACTCACTCTCTCCTCACACACTGTCTCACTCTCTCCTCACACATTGTCTCACTCTCTCCTCACACACTGTCTCACTCTCTCTCCTCTCACACTGTCTCACTCACGCCTCACACACTGTCTCACTCTCTCCTCACACACTGTCTCACTCTCTCCTCACATACTGTCTCACTCTCTCCTCACACACTGTCTCACTCTCTCCCCACACACTGTCTCCCTCTCTCCTCACACACTGTCTCACTCTCTCCTCACACACTGCCTCACTCTCTCCCCTCACACACTGTCTCGCTCTCTCGCTCCTCACACACTGTCTCACTCTCTCTCCTCACACACTGTCTCACTCTCTCCTCACACACTGTCTCACTCTCTCCTCACACACTGTCTCACTCTCTCCTCACACACTGTCTCACTCTCTGCCCTCACACACTGTCTCACTCTCTCCTCACACACTGTCTCACTCTCTCTCCTCACACACTGTCTCACTCTCTCCTCACACACTGTCTCACTCTCTCCTCACACACTGTCTCACTCTCTCCTCACACACTGTCTCACTCTCTCCTCACACACTGTCTCACTCTCTCCTCACACACTGTCTCACTCTCTCTCCTCACACACTGTCTCACTCTCCCCTCACACACTGTCTCACACTCTCCTCACACACTGTCTCTCTCTCCTCACACACCGTCTCACTCTCTCCTCACACACTGTCTCACTCTCTCCTCACACACTGTCTCACTCTCTCCTCGCACACTGTCTCACTCTCTCTCCTCACACACTGTCTCACTCTCTCCTCACACACTGTCTCACTCTCTCCTCACACACTGTCTCACTGTCTCCTCACACACTGTCTCACTCTCTCTCTTCTCACACTGTCTCACTCTCTCCTCACACACTGCCTCACTCTCTCCTCACACACTGTCACACTCGCTCCTCACACACTGTCTCACTCTCTCTCCTCACACACTGTCTCACTCTCTCCTCACAAACTGTCTCACTCTCTCCTCTCACACTGTCTCACTCTCTCCTCACACACTGTCTCACTCTCTCCTCACACACTGTCTCACTCTCTCCTCAGACACTGTCTCACTCTCTCCTCACACACTGTCTCACTCTCTCTCCTCTCACACTATCTCACTCTCCCCTCACACACTGTCTCACTCTCTCCTCACTCACTGTCTCACTCCCTGCTCACACACTGTCTCACTCTCTCCTCACACACTGACTCACTCTCTCTCCTCTCACACTATCTCACTCTCCCCTCACACACTGTCTCACTCTCTCCTCACACACTGTCTCACTCTCTCTCCGCACACACTGTCTCACTCTCTCCTCACGCACTGTCTCACTCTCTCCTCACACACTGTCTCAATCTCTCCTCACACACTGTCTCACTCTCTCTCCTCACACACTGTCTCACTCTCCCCTCACACACTGTCTCACACTCTCCTCACACACTGTCTCTCTCTCCTCACACACCGTCTCACTCTCTCCTCACACACTGTCTCACTCTCTCTCCTCACACACTGTCTCACTCTCTCCTCACACCATGTCTCACTCTCTCCTCACACACTGTCTCACTCTCTCCTCACACACTGTCTCACTCTCTCTCCTCACACACTGTCTCACTCTCTCTCCTCACACACTGTCTCACTCTATCTCTCCTCACACACTGTCTGACTCTCTCCTCACACACTGTCTCATTCTCTCCTCACACACTGTCTCACTCACTCCTCACACACTGTCTCACTCTCTCCTCACACACTGTCTCACTCACTCCTCACACACTCTCTCACTCTCTCGTCACACACTGTCTCACTCTCTCTCTTCACACACTGTCTCACTCTCGCTCCACACACTGTCTCACTCTCTCTCCTCATACACTGCCTCACTCTCTCCCCTCACACACTGTCTCACTCTCTGTCTCCTCACACACTGTCTCACTCTCTCTCCTCACACACTGTCTCACTCTCTCCTCGCAAAATGTCTCACTCTCTCCTCACACACTGTCTCACTCTCTCCTCACACACTGTCTCACTCTCTCCTCACACACTGTCTCACTCTCTCCTCACTCACTGTCTCGCTCTCTCTCCTCTCACACTGTCTCACTCACCCCTCACACACTGTCTCACTCTCTCCTCACACACTGTCTCACTCTCTCCTCACATACTGTCTCACTCTCTCTTCACACACTGTCTCACTCTCTCCCCACACACTGTCTCACTCTCTCCTCACACACTGTCTCACTCTCTCTCCTCACACACTGTCTCACTCTCTCTCCTCACACACTGTCTCACTCTATCTCTCCTCACACACTGTCTCACTCTCTCCTCACACACTGTCTCATTCTCTCCTCACACAATGTCTCACTCTCTCCTCACACACTGTCTCACTCTCTCCTCACACACTGTCTCACTCTCTCTCCTCACACATTGTCTCAATCTCGCCTCACACACTGTCTCACTCTCTCTCCTCACACACTGTCGCTCTCTCTCTCCTCACACACTGTCTCACTCTCTCTTCACACACTGTCTCACTCTCTCTCCTCACACACTGTCTCACTCTCCCATCACACACTGTCTCACTCTCTCCTCACACACTGTCTCACTCTCTCCTCACTCACTGTCTCACTCTCTCCCCTCACACACTGCCTCACTCTCTCCCCTCACACACTATCTCGCTCTCTCTCCTCACACACTGTCTCACTCT
Organism: Scyliorhinus torazame; assembly: GCF_047496885.1. Lineage (NCBI taxonomy): Eukaryota > Metazoa > Chordata > Chondrichthyes > Carcharhiniformes > Scyliorhinidae > Scyliorhinus > Scyliorhinus torazame. The sequence goes on along the minus strand of NC_092729.1, from coordinate 70,877,792 downwards.
CTCCCCTCACACACTGTCTCACTCTCTCCTCACACACTGTCTCACTCTCTCCTCACACACTGTCTCACTCTCTCCTCACACACTGTCTCACTCTCTCCTCACACACTGTCTCACTCTCTCCCCTCACACACTCTCACTCTCTCCTCACACACTGTCTCACTCTCTCTCCTCACACACTGTCTCACTCTCTCCTCACACACTGTCTCACTCTCTACTCACACACTGTCTCACTCTCTCCTCACACACTGTCTCACTCTCTCCTCACACACTGTCTCACTCTCTCCTCACACACTGTCTCACTCTCTCTCCTCACACACTGTCTCACTCTCCCCTCACACACTGTCTCACACTCTCCTCACACACTGTCTCTCTCTCCTCACACACCGTCTCACTCTCTCCTCACACAGTGTCTCACTCTCTCCTCACACACTGTCTGACTCTCTCCTCGCACACTGTCTCGCTCTCTCTCCTCACACACTGTCTCACTCTCTCCTCACACACTGTCTCACTCTCTCCTCACACACTGTCTCACTGTCTCCTCACACACTGTCTCACTCTCTCTCTTCTCACACTGTCTCACTATCTCCTCACACACTGTCTCACTCTCTCCTCACACACTGTCTCGCTCTCTCCTCACACACTGTCTCACTCTCTATCCTCACACACTGTCTCACTCTCTCCGCACAAACTGTCTCACTCTCTCCTCACACACTGTCTCACTCTCTCCTCACACACTGTCTCACTCTCTCCTCACACACTGTCTCACTCTCTCCTCACACACTGTCTCACTCTCTCCTTACACACTGTCTCACTCTCTCCTCACACACTGTCTCACACTCTCTCCTCTCACACTATCTCACTCTCCCCTCACACACTGTCTCACTCTCTCCTCACACACTGTCTCACTCTCCACACACACTTTCTCACTCTCTCCTCACACACTGTCTCACTCTCTCCTCACACACTGTCTCACTCTCTCCTCACACACTGTCTCACTCTCTCTCCTCACACATTGTCTCACTCTCCCCTCACACACTGTCTCACACTCTCCTCACACACTGTCTCTCTCTCCTCACACACCGTCTCACTCTCTCCTCACACACTGTCTCACTCTCTCTCCTCACACACTGTCTCACTCTCTCCTCACACCATGTCTCACTCTCTCCTCACACACTGTCTCACTCTCTCCTCACACACTGTCTCACTCTATCTACTCACACACTGTCTCACTCTCTCTCCTCACACACTCTCTCACTCTCTCGTCACACACTGTCTCACTCACTCCTCACACACTCTCTCACTCTCTCGTCACACACTGTCTCACTCTCTCTCTTCATACACTGTCTCACTCTCGCCCCACACACTGTCTCACTCTCTCTCCTCACACACTGCCTCACTCTCTCCCCTCACACACTGTCTCACTCTCTCTCTCCTCACACACTGTCTCACTCTCTCTCCTCACACACTGTCTCACTCTCTCCTCGCACAATGTCTCTCTCTCTCCTCACACACTGTCTCACTCTCTCCTCACACACTGTCTCACTCTCTCCCCTCACAGACTGACTCACTCTCTCCTCACACACTGTCTCACTCTCTCCTCACACACTGTCTCACTCTCTCCTCACACACTGTCTCACTCTCTCTCCTCTCACACTGTCTCACTCACCCCTCACACACTGTCTCACTCTCTCCCCTCACACACTGTCTCACTCTCTCTCTCCTCACACACTGTCTCACTCTCTCCTCACACACTGTCTCACTCTCTCCTCACATACTGTCTCACTCACTCCTCACACACTGTCTCACTCTCTCTCTCCTCACACACTGTCTCACTCTCTCCTCACACACTGTCTCACTCTCTCCTCACATACTGTCTCACTCTCTCCTCACACACTGTCTCACTCTCTCTCTCCTCACACACTGTCTCACTCTCTCCTCACACACTGTCTCACTCTCTCCTCACATACTGTCTCACTCTCTCCTCACACACTGTCTCACTCTCTCCCCACACACTGTCTCACTCTCTCCTCACACACTGTCTCACTCTCTCCTCACACACTGCCTCACTCTCTCCCCTCACACACTGTCTCGCTCTCTCTCTCCTCACACACTGTCTCACTCTCTCTCCTCACACACTGTCTCACTCTCTCCTCACACACTGTCTCACTCTCTCCTCACACACTGTCTCACTCCCTCCTTACACACTGTCTCACTCTCTCCTCACACACTGTCTCACACTCTCTCCTCTCACACTATCTCACTCTCCCCTCACACACTGTCTCACTCTCTCCTCACACACTGTCTCACTCTCCACACACACTTTCTCACTCTCTCCTCACACACTGTCTCACTCTCTCCTCACACACTGTCTCACTCTCTCCTCACACACTGTCTCACTCTCTCTCCTCACACACTGTCTCACTCTCCCCTCACACACTGTCTCACACTCTCCTCACACACTGTTTCTCTCTCCTCACACACCGTCTCACTCTCTCCTCACACACTGTCTCACTCTCTCTCCTCACACACTGTCTCACTCTCTCCTCACACCATGTCTCACTCTCTCCTCACACACTGTCTCACTCTCTCCTCACACACTGTCTCACTCTCTCTACTCACACACTGTCTCACTCTCTCTCCTCACACACTCTCTCACTCTCTCGTCACACACTGTCTCACTCACTCCTCACACACTCTCTCACTCTCTCGTCACACACTGTCTCACTCTCTCTCTTCATACACTGTCTCACTCTCGCCCCACACACTGTCTCACTCTCTCTCCTCACACACTGCCTCACTCTCTCCCCTCACACACTGTCTCACTCTCTCTCTCCTCACACACTGTCTCACTCTCTCTCCTCACACACTGTCTCACTCTCTCCTCGCACAATGTCTCTCTCTCTCCTCACACACTGTCTCACTGTCTCCTCACACACTGTCTCACTCTCTCCCCTAACACACTGACTCACTCTCTCCTCACACACTGTCTCACTCTCTCCTCACACACTGTCTCACTCTCTCCTCACACACTGTCTCACTCTCTCTCCTCTCACACTGTCTCACTCACCCCTCACACACTGTCTCACTCTCTCCCCTCACACACTGTCTCACTCTCTCTCTCCTCACACACTGTCTCACTCTCTCCTCACACACTGTCTCACTCTCTCCTCACATACTGTCTCACTCTCTCCTCACACACTGTCTCACTCTCTCTCTCCTCACACACTGTCTCACTCTCTCCTCACACACTGTCTCACTCTCTCCTCACATACTATCTCACTCTCTCCTCACACACTGTCTCACTCTCTCCCCACACACTGTCTCACTCTCTCCTCACACACTGTCTCACTCTCTCCTCACACACTGCCTCACTCTCTCCCCTCACACACTGTCTCGCTCTCTCTCTCCTCACACACTGTCTCACTCTCTCTCCTCACACACTGTCTCACTCTCTCCTCACACACTGTCTCACTCTCTCCTCACACACTGTCTCACTCTCTCCTCACACACTGTCTCACTCTCTGCCCTCACACACTGTCTCACTCTCTCCTCACACACTGTCTCACTCACTCTCCTCACACACTGTCTCACTCTCTCCTCACACACTGTCTCACTCTCTTCTCACACACTGTCTCACTCTCTCCTCACACACTGTCTCACTCTCTCCTCACACACTGTCTCACTCTCTCCTCACACACTGTCTCACTCTCTCTCCTCACACACTGTCTCACTCTCCCCTCACACACTGTCTCACACTCTCCTCACACACTGTCTCTCTCTCCTCACACACCGTCTCACTCTCTCCTCACACACTGTCTCACTCTCTCCTCACACACTGTCTCACTCTCTCCTCGCACACTGTCTCACTCTCTCTCCTCACACACTGTCTCACTCTCTCCTCACACACTGTCTCACTCTCTCCTCACACACTGTCTCACTGTCTCCTCACACACTGTCTCACTCTTTCTCTTCTCACACTGTCTCACTCTCTCCTCACACACTGCCTCACTCTCTCCTCACACACTGTCTCACTCTCTCCTCACACACTGTCTCACTCTTTCTCCTCACACACTGTCTCACTCTCTCCTCACAAACTGTCTCACTCTCTCCTCACAAACTGTCTCACTCTCTCCTCACACACTGTCTCACTCTCTCCTCACACACTGTCTCACTCTCTCCTCACACACTGTCTCACTCTCTCCTCACACACTGTCTCACTCTCTCCTCACACACTGTCTCACTCTCTCTCCTCTCACACTATCTCACTCTCACCTCACACACTGTTTCACTCTCTCCTCACACACTGTCTCACTCCCTCCTTACACACTGTCTCACTCTCTCCTCACACACTGTCTCACACTCTCTCCTCTCACACTATCTCACTCTCCCCTCACACACTGTCTCACTCTCTCCTCACACACTGTCTCACTCTCCACACACACTTTCTCACTCTCTCCTCACACACTGTCTCACTCTCTCCTCACACACTGTCTCACTCTCTCCTCACACACTGTCTCACTCTCTCTCCTCACACATTGTCTCACTCTCCCCTCACACACTGTCTCACACTCTCCTCACACACTGTCTCTCTCTCCTCACACACCGTCTCACTCTCTCCTCACACACTGTCTCACTCTCTCTCCTCACACACTGTCTCACTCTCTCCTCACACCATGTCTCACTCTCTCCTCACACACTGTCTCACTCTCTCCTCACACACTGTCTCACTCTCTCTACTCACACACTGTCTCACTCTCTCTCCTCACACACTCTCTCACTCTCTCGTCACACACTGTCTCACTCACTCCTCACACACTCTCTCACTCTCTCGTCACACACTGTCTCACTCTCTCTCTTCATACACTGTCTCACTCTCGCCCCACACACTGTCTCACTCTCTCTCCTCACACACTGCCTCACTCTCTCCCCTCACACACTGTCTCACTCTCTCTCTCCTCACACACTGTCTCACTCTCTCTCCTCACACACTGTCTCACTCTCTCCTCGCACAATGTCTCTCTCTCTCCTCACACACTGTCTCACTCTCTCCTCACACACTGTCTCACTCTCTCCCCTCACACACTGACTCACTCTCTCCTCACACACTGTCTCACTCTCTCCTCACACATTGTCTCACTCTCTCCTCACACACTGTCTCACTCTCTCTCCTCTCACACTGTCTCACTCACCCCTCACACACTGTCTCACTCTCTCCTCTCGCACACTGTCTCACTCTCTCTCTCCTCACACACTGTCTCACTCTCTCCTCACACACTGTCTCACTCTCTCCTCACATACTGTCTCACTCACTCCTCACACACTGTCTCACTCTCTCTCTCCTCACACACTGTCTCACTCTCTCCTCACACACTGTCTCACTCTCTCCTCACATACTGTCTCACTCTCTCCTCACACACTGTCTCACTCTCTCTCTCCTCACACACTGTCTCACTCTCTCCTCACACACTGTCTCACTCTCTCCTCACATACTGTCTCACTCTCTCCTCACACACTGTCTCACTCTCTCCCCACACACTGTCTCACTCTCTCCTCACACACTGTCTCACTCTCTCCTCACACACTGCCTCACTCTCTCCCCTCACACACTGTCTCGCTCTCTCTCTCCTCACACACTGTCTCACTCTCTCTCCTCACACACTGTCTCACTCTCTCCTCACACACTGTCTCACTCTCTCCTCACACACTGTCTCACTCCCTCCTTACACACTGTCTCACTCTCTCCTCACACACTGTCTCACACTCTCTCCTCTCACACTATCTCACTCTCCCCTCACACACTGTCTCACTCTCTCCTCACACACTGTCTCACTCTCCACACACACTTTCTCACTCTCTCCTCACACACTGTCTCACTCTCTCCTCACACACTGTCTCACTCTCTCCTCACACACTGTCTCACTCTCTCTCCTCACACACTGTCTCACTCTCCCCTCACACACTGTCTCACACTCTCCTTACACACTGTCTCTCTCTCCTCACACACCGTCTCACTCTCTCCTCACACACTGTCTCACTCTCTCTCCTCACACACTGTCTCACTCTCTCCTCACACCATGTCTCACTCTCTCCTCACACACTGTCTCACTCTCTCCTCACACACTGTCTCACTCTCTCTACTCACACACTGTCTCACTCTCTCTCCTCACACACTCTCTCACTCTCTCGTCACACACTGTCTCACTCACTCCTCACACACTCTCTCACTCTCTCGTCACACACTGTCTCACTCTCTCTCTTCATACACTGTCTCACTCTCGCCCCACACACTGTCTCACTCTCTCTCCTCACACACTGCCTCACTCTCTCCCCTCACACACTGTCTCACTCTCTCTCTCCTCACACACTGTCTCACTCTCTCTCCTCACACACTGTCTCACTCTCTCCTCGCACAATGTCTCTCTCTCTCCTCACACACTGTCTCACTGTCTCCTCACACACTGTCTCACTCTCTCCCCTAACACACTGACTCACTCTCTCCTCACACACTGTCTCACTCTCTCCTCACACACTGTCTCACTCTCTCCTCACACACTGTCTCACTCTCTCTCCTCTCACACTGTCTCACTCACCCCTCACACACTGTCTCACTCTCTCCCCTCACACACTGTCTCACTCTCTCTCTCCTCACACACTGTCTCACTCTCTCCTCACACACTGTCTCACTCTCTCCTCACATACTGTCTCACTCACTCCTCACACACTGTCTCACTCTCTCTCTCCTCACACACTGTCTCACTCTCTCCTCACACACTGTCTCACTCTCTCCTCACATACTGTCTCACTCTCTCCTCACACACTGTCTCACTCTCTCTCTCCTCACACACTGTCTCACTCTCTCCTCACACACTGTCTCACTCTCTCCTCACATACTATCTCACTCTCTCCTCACACACTGTCTCACTCTCTCCCCACACACTGTCTCACTCTCTCCTCACACACTGTCTCACTCTCTCCTCACACACTGCCTCACTCTCTCCCCTCACACACTGTCTCGCTCTCTCTCTCCTCACACACTGTCTCACTCTCTCTCCTCACACACTGTCTCACTCTCTCCTCACACACTGTCTCACTCTCTCCTCACACACTGTCTCACTCTCTCCTCACACACTGTCTCACTCTCTGCCCTCACACACTGTCTCACTCTCTCCTCACACACTGTCTCACTCACTCTCCTCACACACTGTCTCACTCTCTCCTCACACACTGTCTCACTCTCTCCTCACACACTGTCTCACTCTCTCCTCACACACTGTCTCACTCTCTCCTCACACACTGTCTCACTCTCTCCTCACACACTGTCTCACTCTCTCTCCTCACACACTGTCTCACTCTCCCCTCACACACTGTCTCACACTCTCCTCACACACTGTCTCTCTCTCCTCACACACCGTCTCACTCTCTCCTCACACACTGTCTCACTCTCTCCTCACACACTGTCTCACTCTCTCCTCGCACACTGTCTCACTCTCTCTCCTCACACACTGTCTCACTCTCTCCTCACACACTGTCTCACTCTCTCCTCACACACTGTCTCACTGTCTCCTCACACACTGTCTCACTCTCTCTCTTCTCACACTGTCTCACTCTCTCCTCACACACTGCCTCACTCTCTCCTCACACACTGTCTCACTCTCTCCTCACACACTGTCTCACTCTCTCTCCTCACACACTGTCTCACTCTCTCCTCACAAACTGTCTCACTCTCTCCTCACAAACTGTCTCACTCTCTCCTCACACACTGTCTCACTCTCTCCTCACACACTGTCTCACTCTCTCCTCACACACTGTCTCACTCTCTCCTCACACACTGTCTCACTCTCTCTCCTCTCACACTATCTCACTCTCCCCTCACACACTGTTTCACTCTCTCCTCACACACTGTCTCACTCCCTCCTTACACACTGTCTCACTCTCTCCTCACACACTGTCTCACACTCTCTCCTCTCACACTATCTCACTCTCCCCTCACACACTGTCTCACTCTCTCCTCACACACTGTCTCACTCTCTCTCCACACACACTGTCTCACTCTCTCCTCACACACTGTCTCACTCTCTCCTCACACACTGTCTCACTCTCTCCTCACACACTGTCTCACTCTCTCTCCTCACACACTGTCTCACTCTCCCCTCACACACTGTCTCACACTCTCCTCACACACTGTCTCTCTCTCCTCACACACCGTCTCACTCTCTCCTCACACACTGTCTCACTCTCTCTCCTCACACAATGTCTCTCTCTCTCCTCACACACTGTCTCACTGTCTCCTCACACACTGTCTCACTCTCTCCCCTAACACACTGACTCATTCTCTCCTCACACACTGTCTCACTCTCTCCTCACACACTGTCTCACTCTCTCCTCACACACTGTCTCACTCTCTCTCCTCTCACACTGTCTCACTCACCCCTCACACACTGTCTCACTCTCTCCCCTCACACACTGTCTCACTCTCTCTCTCCTCACACACTGTCTCACTCTCTCCTCACACACTGTCTCACTCTCTCCTCACATACTGTCTCACTCACTCCTCACACACTGTCTCACTCTCTCTCTCCTCACACACTGTCTCACTCTCTCCTCACACACTGTCTCACTCTCTCCTCACATACTGTCTCACTCTCTCCTCACACACTGTCTCACTCTCTCTCTCCTCACACACTGTCTCACTCTCTCCTCACACACTGTCTCACTCTCTCCTCACATACTATCTCACTCTCTCCTCACACACTGTCTCACTCTCTCCCCACACACTGTCTCACTCTCTCCTCACACACTGTCTCACTCTCTCCTCACACACTGCCTCACTCTCTCCCCTCACACACTGTCTCGCTCTCTGTCTCCTCACACACTGTCTCACTCTCTCTCCTCACACACTGTCTCACTCTCTCCTCACACACTGTCTCACTCTCTCCTCACACACTGTCTCACTCTCTCCTCACACACTGTCTCACTCTCTGCCCTCACACACTGTCTCACTCTCTCCTCACACACTGTCTCACTCACTCTCCTCACACACTGTCTCACTCTCTCCTCACACACTGTCTCACTCTCTCCTCACACACTGTCTCACTCTCTCCTCACACACTGTCTCACTCTCTCCTCACACACTGTCTCACTCTCTCCTCACACACTGTCTCACTCTCTCTCCTCACACACTGTCTCACTCTCCCCTCACACACTGTCTCACACTCTCCTCACACACTGTCTCTCTCTCCTCACACACCGTCTCACTCTCTCCTCACACACTGTCTCACTCTCTCCTCACACACTGTCTCACTCTCTCCTCGCACACTGTCTCACTCTCTCTCCTCACACACTGTCTCACTCTCTCCTCACACACTGTCTCACTCTCTCCTCACACACTGTCTCACTGTCTCCTCACACACTGTCTCACTCTCTCTCTTCTCACACTGTCTCACTCTCTCCTCACACACTGCCTCACTCTCTCCTCACACACTGTCTCACTCTCTCCTCACACACTGTCTCACTCTCTCTCCTCACACACTGTCTCACTCTCTCCTCACAAACTGTCTCACTCTCTCCTCACAAACTGTCTCACTCTCTCCTCACACACTGTCTCACTCTCTCCTCACACACTGTCTCACTCTCTCCTCACACACTGTCTCACTCTCTCCTCACACACTGTCTCACTCTCTCCTCACACACTGTCTCACTCTCTCTCCTCTCACACTATCTCACTCTCCCCTCACACACTGTTTCACTCTCTCCTCACACACTGTCTCACTCCCTCCTTACACACTGTCTCACTCTCTCCTCACACACTGTCTCACACTCTCTCCTCTCACACTATCTCACTCTCCCCTCACACACTGTCTCACTCTCTCCTCACACACTGTCTCACTCTCTCTCCACACACACTGTCTCACTCTCTCCTCACACACTGTCTCACTCTCTCCTCACACACTGTCTCACTCTCTCCTCACACACTGTCTCACTCTCTCTCCTCACACACTGTCTCACTCTCCCCTCACACACTGTCTCACACTCTCCTCACACACTGTCTCTCTCTCCTCACACACCGTCTCACTCTCTCCTCACACACTGTCTCACTCTCTCTCCTCACACAATGTCTCACTCTCTCCTCACACCATGTCTCACTCTCTCCTCACACACTGTCTCACTCTCTCCTCACACACTGTCTCACTCTCTCTACTCACACACTGTCTCACTCTCTCTCCTCACACACTCTCTCACTCTCTCGTCACACACTGTCTCACTCACTCCTCACACACTCTCTCACTCTCTCGTCACACACTGTCTCACTCTCTCTCTTCATACACTGTCTCACTCTCGCCCCACACACTGTCTCACTCTCTCTCCTCACACACTGCCTCACTCTCTCCCCTCACACACTGTCTCACTCTCTCTCTCCTCACACACTGTCTCACTCTCTCTCCTCACACACTGTCTCACTCTCTCCACGCACAATGTCTCACTCTCTCCTCACACACTGTCTCACTCTCTCCTCACACACTGTCTCACTCTCTCTCCTCACACACTGTCTCACTCTCTCCTCACAAACTGTCTCACTCTCTCCTCACAAACTGTCTCACTCTCTCCTCACACACTGTCTCACTCTCTCCTCACACACTGTCTCACTCTCTCCTCACACACTGTCTCACTCTCTCCTCACACACTGTCTCACTCTCTCCTCACACACTGTCTCACTCTCTCCTCACACACTGTCTCACTCTCTCCTCACACACTGTCTCACTCTCTCTCCTCACACACTGTCTCACTCTCCCCTCACACACTGTCTCACAATCTCCTCACACACTGTCTCTCTCTCCTCACACACCGTCTCACTCTCTCCTCACACACTGTCTCACTCTCTCCTCACACACTGTCTCACTCTCTCCTCGCACACTGTCTCACTCTCTCTCCTCACACACTGTCTCACTCTCTCCTCACACACTGTCTCACTCTCTCCTCACACACTGTCTCACTGTCTCCTCACACACTGTCTCACTCTCTCTCTTATCACACTGTCTCACTCTCTCCTCACACACTGCCTCACTCTCTCCTCACACACTGCCTCACTCTCTCCTCACACACTGTCTCACTCTCTCTCCTCACACACTGTCTCACTCTCTCCTCACAAACTGTCTCACTCTCTCCTCACACACTGTCTCACTCTCTCCTCACACACTGTCTCACTCTCTCCTCACACACTGTCTCACTCTCTCCTCACACACTGTCTCACTCTCTCCTCACACACTGTCTCACTCTCTCTCCTCTCACACTATCTCACTCTCCCCTCACACACTGTCTCACTCTCTCCTCACTCACTGTCTCACTCCCTCCTCACACACTGTCTCACTCTCTCCTCACACACTGTCTCATTCTCTCGTCACACACTGTCTCACTCTCTCTCCTCACACACTGTCTCACTCTCCCATCACACACTGTCTCACTCTCTCCTCACACACTGTCTCACTCTCTCCTCACTCAATGTCTCACTCGCTCCCCTCACACACTGCCTCACTCTCTCCCCTCACACACTGTCTCACTCTCTCTCTCCTCACACACTGTCTCACTCTCTCTCCTCACACACTGTCTCACTCTCTCCTGACACACTGTCTCACTCTCTCCTCACACACTGTCTCACTCTCTACTCACACACTGTCTCACTCTCCTCCACTCACACACTGTCTCACTCTCTCCTCACACACTGTCTCACTCTTTGTCCTCACACACTGTCTCACTCTCTCCTCACACACTGTCTCACTCTCTCCTCACACACTGTCTCACTCTCTCCTCACACACTGTCTCACTCTCTCCTCACACACTGTCTCACTCTCTCTCCTCACACACTGTCTCACTCTCCCCTCACACACTGTCTCACTCGCTCCTCACATACTGTCTCACTCTCTCCTCTCAGACTGTCTCACTCTCTCTCCTCACACACTGTCTCACTCTCCCCTCACACACTGTCTCACTCGCTCCTCACACACTGTCTCACTCTCTCCTCTCACACTGTCTCACTCTCTCCCCTCACACACTGTCTCACTCTCTCCTCACACACTGTCTCACTCTCGCTCCCCACACAGTCTCACTCTCTCTCCTCACACTGTCTCACTCTCTCCCCTCACACACTGTCTCACTCTCTCTCTCCTCACACACTGTCTCACTCTCTCCTCACACACTGTCTCACTCTCTCCTCACACACTGTCTCACTGTCTCCTCACACACACTGTCTCACTCTCTCCTCACACCATGTCTCACTCTCCCCTCACACACTGTCTCACTCTCTCCTCACACACTGTCTCACTCTCTCTCCTCACACACTCTCAATCTCTCTCCTCACACACTGTCTCACTCTATCTCTCCTCACACACTGTCTCACTCTCTCCTCACACACTGTCTCATTCTCTCCTCACACAATGTCTCACTCTCTCCTCACACATTGTCTCAATCTCACCTCACACACTGTCTCACTCTCTCTCCTCACACACTGTCGCTCTCTCTCTCCTCACACACTGTCTCACTCTCTCTTCACACACTGTCTCACTCTCTCTCCTCACACACTGTCTCACTCTCCCATCACACACTGTCTCACTCTCTCCTCACACACTGTCTCACTCTCTCCTCACTCACTGTCTCACTCTCTCCCCTCACACACTGCCTCCCTCTCTCCCCTCACACACTGTCTCGCTCTCTCTCTCCTCACACACTGTCTCACTCTCTCTCCTCACACACTGTCTAACTCTCTCCTCACACACTGTCTCACTCTCTCCTCACACACTGTCTCACTCTCTCCTCACACACTGTCTCACTCTCTCCCCTCACACACTGTCTCACTCTCTCCTCACACACTGTCTCACTCTCTCTCCTCACACACTGTCTCACTCTCTCCTCACACACTGTCTCACTCTCTACTCACACACTGTCTCACTCTCTCCTCACACACTGTCTCACTCTCTCCTCACACACTGTCTCACTCTCTCCTCATACACTGTCTCACTCTCTCTCCTCACACACTGTCTCACTCTCCCCTCACACACTGTCGCACACTCTCCTCACACACTGTCTCTCTCTCATCACACACCGTCTCACTCTCTCCTCACACAGTGTCTCACTCTCTCCTCATACACTGTCTCACTCTCTCCTCGCACACTGTCTCACTCTCTCTCCTCACACACTGTCTCACTCTCTCCTCACATACTGTCTCACTGTCTCCTCACATACTGTCTCACTCTCTCTCTTCTCACACTGTCTCACTATCTCCTCACACACTGTCTCACTCTCTCCTCACACACTGTCTCGCTCTCTCCTCACACACTGTCTCACTCTCTCTCCTCACACACTGTCTCACTCTCTCCTCACAAACTGTCTCACTCTCTCCTCACACACTGTCTCACTCTCTCCTCACACACTGTCTCACTCTCTCCTCACACACTGTCTCACTCTCTCCTCACACACTGTCTCACTCTCTCCTCACACACTGTCTCACTCTCTCTCCTCTCACGCTATCTCACTCTCCCCTCACACACTGTCTCACTCTCTCCTCACACACTGTCTCACTCCCTCCTTACACACTGTCTCGCTCTCTCCTCACACACTGTCTCACACTCTCTCCTCTCACACTATCTCACTCTCCCCTCACACACTGTCTCACTCTCTCCTCACACACTGTCTCTCTCTCTCTCCACACACACTGTCTCACTCTCTCCTCACACACTGTCTCACTCTCTCCTCACACACTGTCTCACTCTCTCCTCACACACTGTCTCACTCTCTCTCCTCACACACTGTCTCACTCTCCCCTCACACACTGTCTCACACTCTCCTCACACACTGTCTCTCTCTCCTCACACACCGTCTCACTCTCTCCTCACACACTGTCTCACTCTCTCTCCTCACACACTGTCTCACTCTCTCCTCACACCATGTCTCACTCTCTCCTCACACACTGTCTCACTCTCTCCTCACACACTGTCTCACTCTCTCTACTCACACACTGTCTCACTCTCTCTCCTCACACACTCTCTCACTCTCTCGTCACACACTGTCTCACTCACTCCTCACACACTCTCTCACTCTCTCGTCACACACTGTCTCACTCTCTCTCTTCATACACTGTCTCACTCTCGCCCCACACACTGTCTCACTCTCTCTCCTCACACACTGCCTCACTCTCTCCCCTCACACACTGTCTCACTCTCTCTCTCCTCACACACTGTCTCACTCTCTCTCCTCACACACTGTCTCACTCTCTCCTCGCACAATGTCTCACTCTCTCCTCACACACTGTCTCACTCTCTCCTCACACACTGTCTCACTCTCTCCCCTCACACACTGACTCACTCTCTCCTCACACACTGTCTCACTCTCTCCTCACACATTGTCTCACTCTCTCCTCACACACTGTCTCACTCTCTCTCCTCTCACACTGTCTCACTCACGCCTCACACACTGTCTCACTCTCTCCTCACACACTGTCTCACTCTCTCCTCACATACTGTCTCACTCTCTCCTCACACATTGTCTCACTCTCTCCTCACACACTGTCTCACTCTCTCTCCTCTCACACTATCTCACTCTCCCCTCACACACTGTCTCACTCTCTCCTCACACACTGTCTCTCTCTCTCTCCACACACACTGTCTCACTCTCTCCTCACACACTGTCTCACTCTCTCCTCACACACTGTCTCACTCTCTCCTCACACACTGTCTCACTCTCTCTCCTCACACACTGTCTCACTCTCCCCTCACACACTGTCTCACACTCTCCTCACACACTGTCTCTCTCTCCTCACACACCGTCTCACTCTCTCCTCACACACTGTCTCACTCTCTCTCCTCACACACTGTCTCACTCTCTCCTCACACCATGTCTCACTCTCTCCTCACACACTGTCTCACTCTCTCCTCACACACTGTCTCACTCTCTCTACTCACACACTGTCTCACTCTCTCTCCTCACACACTCTCTCACTCTCTCGTCACACACTGTCTCACTCACTCCTCACACACTCTCTCACTCTCTCGTCACACACTGTCTCACTCTCTCTCTTCATACACTGTCTCACTCTCGCCCCACACACTGTCTCACTCTCTCTCCTCACACACTGCCTCACTCTCTCCCCTCACACACTGTCTCACTCTCTCTCTCCTCACACACTGTCTCACTCTCTCTCCTCACACACTGTCTCACTCTCTCCTCGCACAATGTCTCACTCTCTCCTCACACACTGTCTCACTCTCTCCTCACACACTGTCTCACTCTCTCCCCTCACACACTGACTCACTCTCTCCTCACACACTGTCTCACTCTCTCCTCACACATTGTCTCACTCTCTCCTCACACACTGTCTCACTCTCTCTCCTCTCACACTGTCTCACTCACGCCTCACACACTGTCTCACTCTCTCCTCACACACTGTCTCACTCTCTCCTCACATACTGTCTCACTCTCTCCTCACACACTGTCTCACTCTCTCCCCACACACTGTCTCCCTCTCTCCTCACACACTGTCTCACTCTCTCCTCACACACTGCCTCACTCTCTCCCCTCACACACTGTCTCGCTCTCTCGCTCCTCACACACTGTCTCACTCTCTCTCCTCACACACTGTCTCACTCTCTCCTCACACACTGTCTCACTCTCTCCTCACACACTGTCTCACTCTCTCCTCACACACTGTCTCACTCTCT
Source organism: Scyliorhinus torazame (assembly GCF_047496885.1). Lineage (NCBI taxonomy): Eukaryota > Metazoa > Chordata > Chondrichthyes > Carcharhiniformes > Scyliorhinidae > Scyliorhinus > Scyliorhinus torazame. The sequence continues at coordinate 70,862,088 of NC_092729.1, read as the reverse complement.
GCCCTCACACACTGTCTCACTCTCTCCTCACACACTGTCTCACTCTCTCTCCTCACACACTGTCTCACTCTCTCCTCACACACTGTCTCACTCTCTCCTCACACACTGTCTCACTCTCTCCTCACACACTGTCTCACTCTCTCCTCACACACTGTCTCACTCTCTCCTCACACACTGTCTCACTCTCTCTCCTCACACACTGTCTCACTCTCCCCTCACACACAGTCTCACACTCTCCTCACACACTGTCTCTCTCTCCTCACACACCGTCTCACTCTCTCCTCACACACTGTCTCACTCTCTCCTCACACACTGTCTCACTCTCTCCTCGCACACTGTCTCACTCTCTCTCCTCACACACTGTCTCACTCTCTCCTCACACACTGTCTCACTCTCTCCTCACACACTGTCTCACTCTCTCTCCTCTCACACTATCTCACTCTCCCCTCACACACTGTTTCACTCTCTCCTCACACACTGTCTCACTCCCTCCTTACACACTGTCTCACTCTCTCCTCACACACTGTCTCACACTCTCTCCTCTCACACTATCTCACTCTCCCCTCACACACTGTCTCACTCTCTCCTCACACACTGTCTCACTCTCTCTCCACACACACTGTCTCACTCTCTCCTCACACACTGTCTCACTCTCTCCTCACACACTGTCTCACTCTCTCCTCACACACTGTCTCACTCTCTCTCCTCACACACTGTCTCACTCTCCCCTCACACACTGTCTCACACTCTCCTCACACACTGTCTCTCTCTCCTCACACACCGTCTCACTCTCTCCTCACACACTGTCTCACTCTCTCTCCTCACACAATGTCTCACTCTCTCCTCACACCATGTCTCACTCTCTCCTCACACACTGTCTCACTCTCTCCTCACACACTGTCTCACTCTCTCTACTCACACACTGTCTCACTCTCTCTCCTCACACACTCTCTCACTCTCTCGTCACACACTGTCTCACTCACTCCTCACACACTCTCTCACTCTCTCGTCACACACTGTCTCACTCTCTCTCTTCATACACTGTCTCACTCTCGCCCCACACACTGTCTCAATCTCTCTCCTCACACACTGCCTCACTCTCTCCCCTCACACACTGTCTCACTCTCTCTCTCCTCACACACTGTCTCACTCTCTCTCCTCACACACTGTCTCACTCTCTCCACGCACAATGTCTCACTCTCTCCTCACACACTGTCTCACTCTCTCCTCACACACTGTCTCACTCTCTCTCCTCACACACTGTCTCACTCTCTCCTCACAAACTGTCTCACTCTCTCCTCACAAACTGTCTCACTCTCTCCTCACACACTGTCTCACTCTCTCCTCACACACTGTCTCACTCTCTCCTCACACACTGTCTCACTCTCTCCTCACACACTGTCTCACTCTCTCCTCACACACTGTCTCACTCTCTCCTCACACACTGTCTCACTCTCTCCTCACACACTGTCTCACTCTCTCTCCTCACACACTGTCTCACTCTCCCCTCACACACTGTCTCACAATCTCCTCACACACTGTCTCTCTCTCCTCACACACCGTCTCACTCTCTCCTCACACACTGTCTCACTCTCTCCTCACACACTGTCTCACTCTCTCCTCGCACACTGTCTCACTCTCTCTCCTCACACACTGTCTCACTCTCTCCTCACACACTGTCTCACTCTCTCCTCACACACTGTCTCACTGTCTCCTCACACACTGTCTCACTCTCTCTCTTATCACACTGTCTCACTCTCTCCTCACACACTGCCTCACTCTCTCCTCACACACTGCCTCACTCTCTCCTCACACACTGTCTCACTCTCTCTCCTCACACACTGTCTCACTCTCTCCTCACAAACTGTCTCACTCTCTCCTCACACACTGTCTCACTCTCTCCTCACACACTGTCTCACTCTCTCCTCACACACTGTCTCACTCTCTCCTCACACACTGTCTCACTCTCTCCTCACACACTGTCTCACTCTCTCTCCTCTCACACTATCTCACTCTCCCCTCACACACTGTCTCACTCTCTCCTCACTCACTGTCTCACTCCCTCCTCACACACTGTCTCACTCTCTCCTCACACACTGTCTCATTCTCTCGTCACACACTGTCTCACTCTCTCTCCTCACACACTGTCTCACTCTCCCATCACACACTGTCTCACTCTCTCCTCACACACTGTCTCACTCTCTCCTCACTCAATGTCTCACTTGCTCCCCTCACACACTGCCTCACTCTCTCCCCTCACACACTGTCTCACTCTCTCTCTCCTCACACACTGTCTCACTCTCTCTCCTCACACACTGTCTCACTCTCTCCTGACACACTGTCTCACTCTCTCCTCACACACTGTCTCACTCTCTACTCACACACTGTCTCACTCTCCTCCACTCACACACTGTCTCACTCTCTCCTCACACACTGTCTCACTCTTTGTCCTCACACACTGTCTCACTCTCTCCTCACACACTGTCTCACTCTCTCCTCACACACTGTCTCACTCTCTCCTCACACACTGTCTCACTCTCTCCTCACACACTGTCTCACTCTCTCTCCTCACACACTGTCTCACTCTCCCCTCACACACTGTCTCACTCGCTCCTCACATACTGTCTCACTCTCTCCTCTCAGACTGTCTCACTCTCTCTCCTCACATACTGTCTCACTCTCTCCTCTCACACTGTCTCACTCTCTCCCCTCACACACTGTCTCACTCTCTCCTCACACACTGTCTCACTCTCGCTCCCCACACAGTCTCACTCTCTCTCCTCACACTGTCTCACTCTCTCCCCTCACACACTGTCTCACTCTCTCTCTCCTCACACACTGTCTCACTCTCTCCTCACACACTGTCTCACTCTCTCCTCACACACTGTCTCACTGTCTCCTCACACACACTGTCTCACTCTCTCCTCACACCATGTCTCACTCTCCCCTCACACACTGTCTCACTCTCTCCTCACACACTGTCTCACTCTCTCTCCTCACACACTCTCAATCTCTCTCCTCACACACTGTCTCACTCTATCTCTCCTCACACACTGTCTCACTCTCTCCTCACACACTGTCTCATTCTCTCCTCACACAATGTCTCACTCTCTCCTCACACATTGTCTCAATCTCACCTCACACACTGTCTCACTCTCTCTCCTCACACACTGTCGCTCTCTCTCTCCTCACACACTGTCTCACTCTCTCTTCACACACTGTCTCACTCTCTCTCCTCACACACTGTCTCACTCTCCCATCACACACTGTCTCACTCTCTCCTCACACACTGTCTCACTCTCTCCTCACTCACTGTCTCACTCTCTCCCCTCACACACTGCCTCCCTCTCTCCCCTCACACACTGTCTCGCTCTCTCTCTCCTCACACACTGCCTCACTCTCTCTCCTCACACACTGTCTAACTCTCTCCTCACACACTGTCTCACTCTCTCCTCACACACTGTCTCACTCTCTCCTCACACACTGTCTCACTCTCTCCCCTCACACACTGTCTCACTCTCTCCTCACACACTGTCTCACTCTCTCTCCTCACACACTGTCTCACTCTCTCCTCACACACTGTCTCACTCTCTACTCACACACTGTCTCACTCTCTCCTCACACACTGTCTCACTCTCTCCTCACACACTGTCTCACTCTCTCCTCATACACTGTCTCACTCTCTCTCCTCACACACTGTCTCACTCTCCCCTCACACACTGTCGCACACTCTCCTCACACACTGTCTCTCTCTCATCACACACCGTCTCACTCTCTCCTCACACAGTGTCTCACTCTCTCCTCATACACTGTCTCACTCTCTCCTCGCACACTGTCTCACTCTCTCTCCTCACACACTGTCTCACTCTCTCCTCACATACTGTCTCACTGTCTCCTCACATACTGTCTCACTCTCTCTCTTCTCACACTGTCTCACTATCTCCTCACACACTGTCTCACTCTCTCCTCACACACTGTCTCGCTCTCTCCTCACACACTGTCTCACTCTCTCTCCTCACACACTGTCTCACTCTCTCCTCACAAACTGTCTCACTCTCTCCTCACACACTGTCTCACTCTCTCCTCACACACTGTCTCACTCTCTCCTCACACACTGTCTCACTCTCTCCTCACACACTGTCTCACTCTCTCCTCACACACTGTCTCACTCTCTCTCCTCTCACGCTATCTCACTCTCCCCTCACACACTGTCTCACTCTCTCCTCACACACTGTCTCACTCCCTCCTTACACACTGTCTCGCTCTCTCCTCACACACTGTCTCACACTCTCTCCTCTCACACTATCTCACTCTCCCCTCACACACTGTCTCACTCTCTCCTCACACACTGTCTCTCTCTCTCTCCACACACACTGTCTCACTCTCTCCTCACACACTGTCTCACTCTCTCCTCACACACTGTCTCACTCTCTCCTCACACACTGTCTCACTCTCTCTCCTCACACACTGTCTCACTCTCCCCTCACACACTGTCTCACACTCTCCTCACACACTGTCTCTCTCTCCTCACACACCGTCTCACTCTCTCCTCACACACTGTCTCACTCTCTCTCCTCACACACTGTCTCACTCTCTCCTCACACCATGTCTCACTCTCTCCTCACACACTGTCTCACTCTCTCCTCACACACTGTCTCACTCTCTCTACTCACACACTGTCTCACTCTCTCTCCTCACACACTCTCTCACTCTCTCGTCACACACTGTCTCACTCACTCCTCACACACTCTCTCACTCTCTCGTCACACACTGTCTCACTCTCTCTCTTCATACACTGTCTCACTCTCGCCCCACACACTGTCTCACTCTCTCTCCTCACACACTGCCTCACTCTCTCCCCTCACACACTGTCTCACTCTCTCTCTCCTCACACACTGTCTCACTCTCTCTCCTCACACACTGTCTCACTCTCTCCTCGCACAATGTCTCACTCTCTCCTCACACACTGTCTCACTCTCTCCTCACACACTGTCTCACTCTCTCCCCTCACACACTGACTCACTCTCTCCTCACACACTGTCTCACTCTCTCCTCACACATTGTCTCACTCTCTCCTCACACACTGTCTCACTCTCTCTCCTCTCACACTGTCTCACTCACGCCTCACACACTGTCTCACTCTCTCCTCACACACTGTCTCACTCTCTCCTCACATACTGTCTCACTCTCTCCTCACACATTGTCTCACTCTCTCCTCACACACTGTCTCACTCTCTCTCCTCTCACACTATCTCACTCTCCCCTCACACACTGTCTCACTCTCTCCTCACACACTGTCTCTCTCTCTCTCCACACACACTGTCTCACTCTCTCCTCACACACTGTCTCACTCTCTCCTCACACACTGTCTCACTCTCTCCTCACACACTGTCTCACTCTCTCTCCTCACACACTGTCTCACTCTCCCCTCACACACTGTCTCACACTCTCCTCACACACTGTCTGTCTCTCCTCACACACCGTCTCACTCTCTCCTCACACACTGTCTCACTCTCTCTCCTCACACACTGTCTCACTCTCTCCTCACACCATGTCTCACTCTCTCCTCACACACTGTCTCACTCTCTCCTCACACACTGTCTCACTCTCTCTACTCACACACTGTCTCACTCTCTCTCCTCACACACTCTCTCACTCTCTCGTCACACACTGTCTCACTCACTCCTCACACACTCTCTCACTCTCTCGTCACACACTGTCTCACTCTCTCTCTTCATACACTGTCTCACTCTCGCCCCACACACTGTCTCACTCTCTCTCCTCACACACTGCCTCACTCTCTCCCCTCACACACTGTCTCACTCTCTCTCTCCTCACACACTGTCTCACTCTCTCTCCTCACACACTGTCTCACTCTCTCCTCGCACAATGTCTCACTCTCTCCTCACACACTGTCTCACTCTCTCCTCACACACTGTCTCACTCTCTCCCCTCACACACTGACTCACTCTCTCCTCACACACTGTCTCACTCTCTCCTCACACATTGTCTCACTCTCTCCTCACACACTGTCTCACTCTCTCTCCTCTCACACTGTCTCACTCACGCCTCACACACTGTCTCACTCTCTCCTCACACACTGTCTCACTCTCTCCTCACATACTGTCTCACTCTCTCCTCACACACTGTCTCACTCTCTCCCCACACACTGTCTCCCTCTCTCCTCACACACTGTCTCACTCTCTCCTCACACACTGCCTCACTCTCTCCCCTCACACACTGTCTCGCTCTCTCGCTCCTCACACACTGTCTCACTCTCTCTCCTCACACACTGTCTCACTCTCTCCTCACACACTGTCTCACTCTCTCCTCACACACTGTCTCACTCTCTCCTCACACACTGTCTCACTCTCTGCCCTCACACACTGTCTCACTCTCTCCTCACACACTGTCTCACTCTCTCTCCTCACACACTGTCTCACTCTCTCCTCACACACTGTCTCACTCTCTCCTCACACACTGTCTCACTCTCTCCTCACACACTGTCTCACTCTCTCCTCACACACTGTCTCACTCTCTCCTCACACACTGTCTCACTCTCTCTCCTCACACACTGTCTCACTCTCCCCTCACACACAGTCTCACACTCTCCTCACACACTGTCTCTCTCTCCTCACACACCGTCTCACTCTCTCCTCACACACTGTCTCACTCTCTCCTCACACACTGTCTCACTCTCTCCTCGCACACTGTCTCACTCTCTCTCCTCACACACTGTCTCACTCTCTCCTCACACACTGTCTCACTCTCTCCTCACACACTGTCTCACTGTCTCCTCACACACTGTCTCACTCTCTCTCTTCTCACACTGTCTCACTCTCTCCTCACACACTGCCTCACTCTCTCCTCACACACTGTCTCACTCTCTCCTCACACACTGTCTCACTCTCTCTCCTCACACACTGTCTCACTCTCTCCTCACAAACTGTCTCACTCTCTCCTCACACACTGTCTCACTCTCTCCTCACACACTGTCTCACTCTCCTCCACTCACACACTGTCTCACTCTCTCCTCACACACTGTCTCACTCTTTGTCCTCACACACTGTCTCACTCTCTCCTCACACACTGTCTCACTCTCTCCTCACACACTGTCTCACTCTCTCCTCACACACTGTCTCACTCTCTCCTCACACACTGTCTCACTCTCTCTCCTCACACACTGTCTCACTCTCCCCTCACACACTGTCTCACTCGCTCCTCACATACTGTCTCACTCTCTCCTCTCAGACTGTCTCACTCTCTCTCCTCACATACTGTCTCACTCTCTCCTCTCACACTGTCTCACTCTCTCCCCTCACACACTGTCTCACTCTCTCCTCACACACTGTCTCACTCTCGCTCCCCACACAGTCTCACTCTCTCTCCTCACACTGTCTCACTCTCTCCCCTCACACACTGTCTCACTCTCTCTCTCCTCACACACTGTCTCACTCTCTCCTCACACACTGTCTCACTCTCTCCTCACACACTGTCTCACTGTCTCCTCACACACACTGTCTCACTCTCTCCTCACACCATGTCTCACTCTCCCCTCACACACTGTCTCACTCTCTCCTCACACACTGTCTCACTCTCTCTCCTCACACACTCTCAATCTCTCTCCTCACACACTGTCTCACTCTATCTCTCCTCACACACTGTCTCACTCTCTCCTCACACACTGTCTCATTCTCTCCTCACACAATGTCTCACTCTCTCCTCACACATTGTCTCAATCTCACCTCACACATTGTCTCACTCTCTCTCCTCACACACTGTCGCTCTCTCTCTCCTCACACACTGTCTCACTCTCTCTTCACACACTGTCTCACTCTCTCTCCTCACACACTGTCTCACTCTCCCATCACACACTGTCTCACTCTCTCCTCACACACTGTCTCACTCTCTCCTCACTCACTGTCTCACTCTCTCCCCTCACACACTGCCTCCCTCTCTCCCCTCACACACTGTCTCGCTCTCTCTCTCCTCACACACTGTCTCACTCTCTCTCCTCACACACTGTCTAACTCTCTCCTCACACACTGTCTCACTCTCTCCTCACACACTGTCTCACTCTCTCCTCACACACTGTCTCACTCTCTCCCCTCACACACTGTCTCACTCTCTCCTCACACACTGTCTCACTCTCTCTCCTCACACACTGTCTCACTCTCTCCTCACACACTGTCTCACTCTCTACTCACACACTGTCTCACTCTCTCCTCACACACTGTCTCACTCTCTCCTCACACACTGTCTCACTCTCTCCTCATACACTGTCTCACTCTCTCTCCTCACACACTGTCTCACTCTCCCCTCACACACTGTCTCACACTCTCCTCACACACTGTCTCTCTCTCATCACACACCGTCTCACTCTCTCCTCACACAGTGTCTCACTCTCTCCTCATACACTGTCTCACTCTCTCCTCGCACACTGTCTCACTCTCTCTCCTCACACACTGTCTCACTCTCTCCTCACATACTGTCTCACTGTCTCCTCACATACTGTCTCACTCTCTCTCTTCTCACACTGTCTCACTATCTCCTCACACACTGTCTCACTCTCTCCTCACACACTGTCTCGCTCTCTCCTCACACACTGTCTCACTCTCTCTCCTCACACACTGTCTCACTCTCTCCTCACAAACTGTCTCACTCTCTCCTCACACACTGTCTCACTCTCTCCTCACACACTGTCTCACTCTCTCCTCACACACTGTCTCACTCTCTCCTCACACACTGTCTCACTCTCTCCTCACACACTGTCTCACTCTCTCTCCTCTCACGCTATCTCACTCTCCCCTCACACACTGTCTCACTCTCTCCTCACACACTGTCTCACTCCCTCCTTACACACTGTCTCGCTCTCTCCTCACACACTGTCTCACACTCTCTCCTCTCACACTATCTCACTCTCCCCTCACACACTGTCTCACTCTCTCCTCACACACTGTCTCTCTCTCTCTCCACACACACTGTCTCACTCTCTCCTCACACACTGTCTCACTCTCTCCTCACACACTGTCTCACTCTCTCCTCACACACTGTCTCACTCTCTCTCCTCACACACTGTCTCACTCTCCCCTCACACACTGTCTCACACTCTCCTCACACACTGTCTCTCTCTCCTCACACACCGTCTCACTCTCTCCTCACACACTGTCTCACTCTCTCTCCTCACACACTGTCTCACTCTCTCCTCACACCATGTCTCACTCTCTCCTCACACACTGTCTCACTCTCTCCTCACACACTGTCTCACTCTCTCTACTCACACACTGTCTCACTCTCTCTCCTCACACACTCTCTCACTCTCTCGTCACACACTGTCTCACTCACTCCTCACACACTCTCTCACTCTCTCGTCACACACTGTCTCACTCTCTCTCTTCATACACTGTCTCACTCTCGCCCCACACACTGTCTCACTCTCTCTCCTCACACACTGCCTCACTCTCTCCCCTCACACACTGTCTCACTCTCTCTCTCCTCACACACTGTCTCACTCTCTCTCCTCACACACTGTCTCACTCTCTCCTCGCACAATGTCTCACTCTCTCCTCACACACTGTCTCACTCTCTCCTCACACACTGTCTCACTCTCTCCCCTCACACACTGACTCACTCTCTCCTCACACACTGTCTCACTCTCTCCTCACACATTGTCTCACTCTCTCCTCACACACTGTCTCACTCTCTCTCCTCTCACACTGTCTCACTCACGCCTCACACACTGTCTCACTCTCTCCTCACACACTGTCTCACTCTCTCCTCACATACTGTCTCACTCTCTCCTCACACATTGTCTCACTCTCTCCTCACACACTGTCTCACTCTCTCTCCTCTCACACTATCTCACTCTCCCCTCACACACTGTCTCACTCTCTCCTCACACACTGTCTCTCTCTCTCTCCACACACACTGTCTCACTCTCTCCTCACACACTGTCTCACTCTCTCCTCACACACTGTCTCACTCTCTCCTCACACACTGTCTCACTCTCTCTCCTCACACACTGTCTCACTCTCCCCTCACACACTGTCTCACACTCTCCTCACACACTGTCTCTCTCTCCTCACACACCGTCTCACTCTCTCCTCACACACTGTCTCACTCTCTCTCCTCACACACTGTCTCACTCTCTCCTCACACCATGTCTCACTCTCTCCTCACACACTGTCTCACTCTCTCCTCACACACTGTCTCACTCTCTCTACTCACACACTGTCTCACTCTCTCTCCTCACACACTCTCTCACTCTCTCGTCACACACTGTCTCACTCACTCCTCACACACTCTCTCACTCTCTCGTCACACACTGTCTCACTCTCTCTCTTCATACACTGTCTCACTCTCGCCCCACACACTGTCTCACTCTCTCTCCTCACACACTGCCTCACTCTCTCCCCTCACACACTGTCTCACTCTCTCTCTCCTCACACACTGTCTCACTCTCTCTCCTCACACACTGTCTCACTCTCTCCTCGCACAATGTCTCACTCTCTCCTCACACACTGTCTCACTCTCTCCTCACACACTGTCTCACTCTCTCCCCTCACACACTGACTCACTCTCTCCTCACACACTGTCTCACTCTCTCCTCACACATTGTCTCACTCTCTCCTCACACACTGTCTCACTCTCTCTCCTCTCACACTGTCTCACTCACGCCTCACACACTGTCTCACTCTCTCCTCACACACTGTCTCACTCTCTCCTCACATACTGTCTCACTCTCTCCTCACACACTGTCTCACTCTCTCCCCACACACTGTCTCCCTCTCTCCTCACACACTGTCTCACTCTCTCCTCACACACTGCCTCACTCTCTCCCCTCACACACTGTCTCGCTCTCTCGCTCCTCACACACTGTCTCACTCTCTCTCCTCACACACTGTCTCACTCTCTCCTCACACACTGTCTCACTCTCTCCTCACACACTGTCTCACTCTCTCCTCACACACTGTCTCACTCTCTGCCCTCACACACTGTCTCACTCTCTCCTCACACACTGTCTCACTCTCTCTCCTCACACACTGTCTCACTCTCTCCTCACACACTGTCTCACTCTCTCCTCACACACTGTCTCACTCTCTCCTCACACACTGTCTCACTCTCTCCTCACACACTGTCTCACTCTCTCCTCACACACTGTCTCACTCTCTCTCCTCACACACTGTCTCACTCTCCCCTCACACACAGTCTCACACTCTCCTCACACACTGTCTCTCTCTCCTCACACACCGTCTCACTCTCTCCTCACACACTGTCTCACTCTCTCCTCACACACTGTCTCACTCTCTCCTCGCACACTGTCTCACTCTCTCTCCTCACACACTGTCTCACTCTCTCCTCACACACTGTCTCACTCTCTCCTCACACACTGTCTCACTGTCTCCTCACACACTGTCTCACTCTCTCTCTTCTCACACTGTCTCACTCTCTCCTCACACACTGCCTCACTCTCTCCTCACACACTGTCTCACTCTCTCCTCACACACTGTCTCACTCTCTCTCCTCACACACTGTCTCACTCTCTCCTCACAAACTGTCTCACTCTCTCCTCACACACTGTCTCACTCTCTCCTCACACACTGTCTCACTCTCTCCTCACACACTGTCTCACTCTCTCCTCAGACACTGTCTCACTCTCTCCTCACACACTGTCTCACTCTCTCTCCTCTTACACTATCTCACTCTCCCCTCACACACTGTCTCACTCTCTCCTCACTCACTGTCTCACTCCCTCCTCACACACTGTCTCACTCTCTCCTCACACACTGACTCACTCTCTCTCCTCTCACACTATCTCACTCTCCCCTCACACACTGTCTCACTCTCTCCTCACACACTGTCTCAATCTCTCCTCACACACTGTCTCACTCTCTCTCCTCACACACTGTCTCACTCTCCCCTCACACACTGTCTCACACTCTCCTCACACACTGTCTCTCTCTCCTCACACACCGTCTCACTCTCTCCTCACACACTGTCTCACTCTCTCTCCTCACACACTGTCTCACTCTCTCCTCACACCATGTCTCACTCTCTCCTCACACACTGTCTCACTCTCTCCTGACACACTGTCTCACTCTCTCTCCTCACACACTGTCTCACTCTCTCTCCTCACACACTGTCTCACTCTATCTCTCCTCACACACTGTCTGACTCTCTCCTCACACACTGTCTCATTCTCTCCTCACACACTGTCTCACTCTCTCCTCACACACTGTCTCACTCTCTCCTCACACACTGTCTCACTCACTCCTCACACACTCTCTCACTCTCTCGTCACACACTGTCTCACTCTCTCTCTTCACACACTGTCTCACTCTCGCCCCACACACTGTCTCACTCTCTCTCCTCATACACTGCCTCACTCTCTCCCCTCACACACTGTCTCACTCTCTGTCTCCTCACACACTGTCTCACTCTCTCTCCTCACACACTGTCTCACTCTCTCCTCGCAAAATGTCTCACTCTCTCCTCACACACTGTCTCACTCTCTCCTCACACACTGTCTCACTCTCTCCTCACTCACTGTCTCGCTCTCTCTCCTCTCACACTGTCTCACTCACCCCTCACACACTGTCTCACTCTCTCCTCACACACTGTCTCACTCTCTCCTCACATACTGTCTCACTCTCTCTTCACACACTGTCTCACTCTCTCCCCACACACTGTCTCACTCTCTCCTCACACACTGTCTCACTCTCTCTCCTCACACACTGTCTCACTCTCTCTCCTCACACACTGTCTCACTCTATCTCTCCTCACACACTGTCTCACTCTCTCCTCACACACTGTCTCATTCTCTCCTCACACAATGTCTCACTCTCTCCTCACACACTGTCTCACTCTCTCCTCACACACTGTCTCACTCTCTCTCCTCACACATTGTCTCAATCTCGCCTCACACACTGTCTCACTCTCTCTCCTCACACACTGTCTTTCTCTCTCTCTTCACACACTGTCTCACTCTCTCTTCACACACTGTCTCACTCTCTCTCCTCACACACTGTCTCACTCTCCCATCACACACTGCCTCACTCTCTCCTCACACACTGTCTCACTCTCTCCTCACTCACTGTCTCACTCTCTCCCCTCACACACTGCCTCACTCTCTCCCCTCACACACTGTCTCGCTCTCTCTCCTCACACACTGTCTCACTCTCTCTCCTCACACACTGTCTAACTCTCTCCTCACAAACTGTCTCACTCTCTCCTCACACACTGTCTCACTCTCTCCTCACACACTGTCTCACTCTCTCCCCTCACACACTCTCACTCTCTCCTCACACACTGTCTCACTCTCTCTCCTCACACACTGTCTCACTCTCTCCTCACACACTGTCTCACTCTCTACTCACACACTGTCTCACTCTCTCCTCACACACTGTCTCACTCTCTCCTCACACACTGTCTCACTCTCTCCTCACACACTGTCTCACTCTCTCTCCTCACACACTGTCTCACTCTCCCCTCACACACTGTCTCACACTCTCCTCACACACTGTCTCTCTCTCCTCACACACCGTCTCACTCTCTCCTCACACAGTGTCTCACTCTCTCCTCACACACTGTCTGACTCTCTCCTCGCACACTGTCTCACTCTCTCTCCTCACACACTGTCTCACTCTCTCCTCACACACTGTCTCACTCTCTCCTCACACACTGTCTCACTGTCTCCTCACACACTGTCTCACTCTCTCTCTTCTCACACTGTCTCACTATCTCCTCACACACTGTCTCACTCTCTCCTCACACACTGTCTCGCTCTCTCCTCACACACTGTCTCACTGTCTATCCTCACACACTGTCTCAGTCTCTCCTCACAAACTGTCTCACTCTCTCCTCACACACTGTCTCACTCTCTCCTCACACACTGTCTCACTCTCTCCTCACACACTGTCTCACTCTCTCCTCACACACTGTCTCACTCTCTCCTCACACACTGTCTCACTCTCTCTCCTCTCACACTATCTCACTCTCCCCTCACACACTGTCTCACTCTCTCCTCACACACTGTCTCACTCCCTCCTTACACACTGTCTCACTCTCTCCTCACACACTGTCTCACACTCTCTCCTCTCACACTATCTCACTCTCCCCTCACACACTGTCTCACTCTCTCCTCACACACTGTCTCACTCTCCACACACACTTTCTCACTCTCTCCTCACACACTGTCTCACTCTCTCCTCACACACTGTCTCACTCTCTCCTCACACACTGTCTCACTCTCTCTCCTCACACACTGTCTCACTCTCCCCTCACACACTGTCTCACACTCTCCTCACACACTGTCTCTCTCTCCTCACACACCGTCTCACTCTCTCCTCACACACTGTCTCACTCTCTCTCCTCACACACTGTCTCACTCTCTCCTCACACCATGTCTCACTCTCTCCTCACACACTGTCTCACTCTCTCCTCACACACTGTCTCACTCTCTCTACTCACACACTGTCTCACTCTCTCTCCTCACACACTCTCTCACTCTCTCGTCACACACTGTCTCACTCACTCCTCACACACTCTCTCACTCTCTCGTCACACACTGTCTCACTCTCTCTCTTCATACACTGTCTCACTCTCGCCCCACACACTGTCTCACTCTCTCTCCTCACACACTGCCTCACTCTCTCCCCTCACACACTGTCTCACTCTCTCTCTCCTCACACACTGTCTCACTCTCTCTCCTCACACACTGTCTCACTCTCTCCTCGCACAATGTCTCTCTCTCTCCTCACACACTGTCTCACTCTCTCCTCACACACTGTCTCACTCTCTCCCCTCACACACTGACTCACTCTCTCCTCACACACTGTCTCACTCTCTCCTCACACACTGTCTCACTCTCTGTCTCCTCACACACTGTCTCACTCTCTCTCCTCACACACTGTCTCACTCTCTCCTCGCAAAATGTCTCACTCTCTCCTCACACACTGTCTCACTCTCTCCTCACACACTGTCTCACTCTCTCCTCACTCACTGTCTCGCTCTCTCTCCTCTCACACTGTCTCACTCACCCCTCACACACTGTCTCACTCTCTCCTCACACACTGTCTCACTCTCTCCTCACATACTGTCTCACTCTCTCTTCACACACTGTCTCACTCTCTCCCCACACACTGTCTCACTCTCTCCTCACACACTGTCTCACTCTCTCTCCTCACACACTGTCTCACTCTCTCTCCTCACACACTGTCTCACTCTATCTCTCCTCACACACTGTCTCACTCTCTCCTCACACACTGTCTCATTCTCTCCTCACACAATGTCTCACTCTCTCCTCACACACTGTCTCACTCTCTCCTCACACACTGTCTCACTCTCTCTCCTCACACATTGTCTCAATCTCGCCTCACACACTGTCTCACTCTCTCTCCTCACACACTGTCGTTCTCTCTCTCTTCACACACTGTCTCACTCTCTCTTCACACACTGTCTCACTCTCTCTCCTCACACACTGTCTCACTCTCCCATCACACACTGCCTCACTCTCTCCTCACACACTGTCTCACTCTCTCCTCACTCACTGTCTCACTCTCTCCCCTCACACACTGCCTCACTCTCTCCCCTCACACACTGTCTCGCTCTCTCTCCTCACACACTGTCTCACTCTCTCTCCTCACACACTGTCTAACTCTCTCCTCACACACTGTCTCACTCTCTCCTCACACACTGTCTCACTCTCTCCTCACACACTGTCTCACTCTCTCCCCTCACACACTCTCACTCTCTCCTCACACACTGTCTCACTCTCTCTCCTCACACACTGTCTCACTCTCTCCTCACACACTGTCTCACTCTCTACTCACACACTGTCTCACTCTCTCCTCACACACTGTCTCACTCTCTCCTCACACACTGTCTCACTCTCTCCTCACACACTGTCTCACTCTCTCCTCACACACTGTCTCACTCTCCACACACACTTTCTCACTCTCTCCTCACACACTGTCTCACTCTCTCTCCTCACACACTGTCTAACTCTCTCCTCACACACTGTCTCACTCTCTCCTCACACACTGTCTCACTCTCTCCTCACACACTGTCTCACTCTCTCCCCTCACACACTCTCACTCTCTCCTCACACACTGTCTCACTCTCTCTCCTCACACACTGTCTCACTCTCTCCTCACACACTGTCTCACTCTCTACTCACACACTGTCTCACTCTCTCCTCACACACTGTCTCACTCTCTCCTCACACACTGTCTCACTCTCTCCTCACACACTGTCTCACTCTCTCCTCACACACTGTCTCACACTCTCTCCTCTCACACTATCTCACTCTCCCCTCACACACTTTCTCACTCTCTCCTCACACACTGTCTCACTCTCCACACACACTTTCTCACTCTCTCCTCACACACTGTCTCACTCTCTCCTCACACACTGTCTCACTCTCTCCTCACACACTTTCTCACTCTCTCCTCACACACTGTCTCACTCTCCACACACACTTTCTCCTCACACACTGTCTCACACTCTCTCCTCTCACACTATCTCACTCTCCCCTCACACACTTTCTCACTCTCTCCTCACACACTGTCTCTCTCTCCACACACACTCTCTCCTCACACACTGTCTCACACTCTCTCCTCTCACACTATCTCACTCTCCCCTCACACACTTTCTCACTCTCTCCTCACACACTGTCTCACTCTCCACACACACTTTCTCACTCTCTCCTCACACACTGTCTCACACTCTCTCCTCTCACACTATCTCACTCTCCCCTCACACACTTTCTCACTCTCTCCTCACACACTGTCTCACTCTCCACACACACTTTCTCACTCTCTCCTCACACACTGTCTCACTCTCTCCTCACACACTGTCTCACTCTCTCCTCACACACTGTCTCACTCTCTCCTCACACCATGTCTCACTCTCTCCTCACACACTGTCTCACTCTCTCCTCACACACTGTCTCACTCTCTCTACTCACACACTGTCTCACTCTCTCTCCTCACACACTCTCTCACTCTCTCGTCACACACTGTCTCACTCACTCCTCACACACTCTCTCACTCTCTCGTCACACACTGTCTCACTCTCTCTCTTCATACACTGTCTCACTCTCACCCCACACACTGTCTCACTCTCTCTCCTCACACACTGCCTCACTCTCTCCCCTCACACACTGTCTCACTCTCTCTCTCCTCACACACTGTCTCACTCTCTCTCCTCACACACTGTCTCACTCTCTCCTCGCACAATGTCTCTCTCTCTCCTCACACACTGTCTCACTCTCTCCTCACACACTGTCTCACTCTCTCCCCTCACACACTGACTCACTCTCTCCTCACACACTGTCTCACTCTCTCCTCACACACTGTCTCACTCTCTCCTCACACACTGTCTCACTCTCTCTCCTCTCACACTGTCTCACTCACCCCTCACACACTGTCTCACTCTCTCCCCTCACACACTGTCTCACTCTCTCTCTCCTCACACACTGTCTCACTCTCTCCTCACACACTGTCTCACTCTCTCCTCACATACTGTCTCACTCACTCCTCACACACTGTCTCACTCTCTCTCTCCTCACACACTGTCTCACTCTCTCCTCACACACTGTCTCACTCTCTCCTCACATACTGTCTCACTCTCTCCTCACACACTGTCTCACTCTCTCTCTCCTCACACACTGTCTCACTCTCTCCTCACACACTGTCTCACTCTCTCCTCACATACTGTCTCACTCTCTCCTCACACACTGTCTCACTCTCTCCCCACACACTGTCTCACTCTCTCCTCACACACTGTCTCACTCTCTCCTCACACACTGCCTCACTCTCTCCCCTCACACACTGTCTCGCTCTCTCTCTCCTCACACACTGTCTCACTCTCTCTCCTCACACACTGTCTCACTCTCTCCTCACACACTGTCTCACTCTCTCCTCACACACTGTCTCACTCTCTCCTCACACACTGTCTCACTCTCTGCCCTCACACACTGTCTCACTCTCTCCTCACACACTGTCTCACTCACTCTCCTCACACACTGTCTCACTCTCTCCTCACACACTGTCTCACTCTCTCCTCACACACTGTCTCACTCTCTCCTCACACACTGTCTCACTCTCTCCTCACACACTGTCTCACTCTCTCCTCACACACTGTCTCACTCTCTCTCCTCACACACTGTCTCACTCTCCCCTCACACACTGTCTCACACTCTCCTCACACACTGTCTCTCTCTCCTCACACACCGTCTCACTCTCTCCTCACACACTGTCTCACTCTCTCCTCACACACTGTCTCACTCTCTCCTCGCACACTGTCTCACTCTCTCTCCTCACACACTGTCTCACTCTCTCCTCACACACTGTCTCACTGTCTCCTCACACACTGTCTCACTCTCTCTCTTCTCACACTGTCTCACTCTCTCCTCACACACTGCCTCACTCTCTCCTCACACACTGTCTCACTCTCTCCTCACACACTGTCTCACTCTCTCTCCTCACACACTGTCTCACTCCCTCCTCACAAACTGTCTCACTCTCTCCTCACAAACTGTCTCACTCTCTCCTCACACACTGTCTCACTCTCTCCTCACACACTGTCTCACTCTCTCCTCACACACTGTCTCACTCTCTCCTCACACACTGTCTCACTCTCTCCTCACACACTGTCTCACTCTCTCTCCTCTCACACTATCTCACTCTCCCCTCACACACTGTTTCACTCTCTCCTCACACACTGTCTCACTCCCTCCTTACACACTGTCTCACTCTCTCCTCACACACTGTCTCACACTCTCTCCTCTCACACTATCTCACTCTCCCCTCACACACTGTCTCACTCTCTCCTCACAGACTGTCTCACTCTCTCTCCACACACACTGTCTCACTCTCTCCTCACACACTGTCTCACTCTCTCCTCACACACTGTCTCACTCTCTCCTCACACACTGTCTCACTCTCTCTCCTCACACACTGTCTCACTCTCCCCTCACACACTGTCTCACACTCTCCTCACACACTGTCTCTCTCTCCTCACACACCGTCTCACTCTCTCCTCACACACTGTCTCACTCTCTTTCCTCACACAATGTCTCACTCTCTCCTCACACCATGTCTCACTCTCTCCTCACACACTGTCTCACTCTCTCCTCACACACTGTCTCACTCTCTCTACTCACACACTGTCTCACTCTCTCTCCTCACACACTCTCTCACTCTCTCGTCACACACTGTCTCACTCACTCCTCACACACTCTCTCACTCTCTCGTCACACACTGTCTCACTCTCTCTCTTCATACACTGTCTCACTCTCGCCCCACACACTGTCTCACTCTCTCTCCTCACACACTGCCTCACTCTCTCCCCTCACACACTGTCTCACTCTCTCTCTCCTCACACACTGTCTCACTCTCTCTCCTCACACACTGTCTCACTCTCTCCACGCACAATGTCTCACTCTCTCCTCACACACTGTCTCACTCTCTCCTCACACACTGTCTCACTCTCTCCCCTCACACACTGACTCACTCTCTCCTCACACACTGTCTCACTCTCTCCTCACACACTGTCTCACTCTCTCCTCACACACTGTCTCACTCTCTCTCCTCTCACACTGTCTCACTCACCCCTCACACACTGTCTCACTCTCTCCTCACACACTGTCTCACTCTCTCCTCACATACTGTCTCACTCTCTCCTCACACACTGTCTCACTCTCTCCCCACACACTGTCTCACTCTCTCCTCACACACTGTCTCACTCTCTCCTCACACACTGCCTCACTCTCTCCCCTCACACACTGTCTCGCTCTCTCTCTCCTCAAACACTGTCTCACTCTCTCTCCTCACACACTGTCTCACTCTCTCCTCACACACTGTCTCACTCTCTCCTCACACACTGTCTCACTCTCTCCTCACACACTGTCTCACTCTCTGCCCTCACACACTGTCTCACTCTCTCTTCACACACTGTCTCACTCTCTCTCCTCACACACTGTCTCACTCTCTCCTCACACACTGTCTCACTCTCTCCTCACACACTGTCTCACTCTCTCCTCACACACTGTCTCACTCTCTCCTCACACACTGTCTCACTCTCTCCTCACACACTGTCTCACTCTCTCTCCTCACACACTGTCTCACTCTCCCCTCACACACTGTCTCACACTCTCCTCACACACTGTCTCTCTCTCCTCACACACCGTCTCACTCTCTCCTCACACACTGTCTCACTCTCTCCTCACACACTGTCTCACTCTCTCCTCGCACACTGTCTCACTCTCTCTCCTCACACACTGTCTCACTCTCTCCTCACACACTGTCTCACTCTCTCCTCACACACTGTCTCACTGTCTCCTCACACACTGTCTCACTCTCTCTCTTCTCACACTGTCTCACTCTCTCCTCACACACTGCCTCACTATCTCCTCACACACTGCCTCACTCTCTCCTCACACACTGTCTCACTCTCTCTTCTCACACACTGTCTCACTCTCTCCTCACAAACTGTCTCACTCTCTCCTCACACACTGTCTCACTCTCTCCTCACACACTGACTCACTCTCTCCTCACACACTGTCTCTCTCTCCTCACACACCGTCTCACTCTCTCCTCACACACTGTCTCACTCTCTCTCCTCACACACTGTCTCACTCTCTCCTCACACCATGTCTCACTCTCTCCTCACACACTGTCTCACTCTCTCCTCACACACTGTCTCACTCTCTCTACTCACACACTGTCTCACTCTCTCTCCTCACACACTCTCTCACTCTCTCGTCACACACTGTCTCACTCACTCCTCACACACTCTCTCACTCTCTCGTCACACACTGTCTCACTCTCTCTCTTCATACACTGTCTCACTCTCGCCCCACACACTGTCTCACTCTCTCTCCTCACACACTGCCTCACTCTCTCCCCTCACACACTGTCTCACTCTCTCTCTCCTCACACACTGTCTCACTCTCTCTCCTCACACACTGTCTCACTCTCTCCACGCACAATGTCTCACTCTCTCCTCACACACTGTCTCACTCTCTCCTCACACACTGTCTCACTCTCTCCCCTCACACACTGACTCACTCTCTCCTCACACACTGTCTCACTCTCTCCTCACACACTGTCTCACTCTCTCCTCACACACTGTCTCACTCTCTCTCCTCTCACACTGTCTCACTCACCCCTCACACACTGTCTCACTCTCTCCTCACACACTGTCTCACTCTCTCCTCACATACTGTCTCACTCTCTCCTCACACACTGTCTCACTCTCTCCCCACACACTGTCTCACTCTCTCCTCACACACTGTCTCACTCTCTCCTCACACACTGCCTCACTCTCTCCCCTCACACACTGTCTCGCTCTCTCTCTCCTCAAACACTGTCTCACTCTCTCTCCTCACACACTGTCTCACTCTCTCCTCACACACTGTCTCACTCTCTCCTCACACACTGTCTCACTCTCTCCTCACACACTGTCTCACTCTCTGCCCTCACACACTGTCTCACTCTCTCCTCACACACTGTCTCACTCTCTCTCCTCACACACTGTCTCACTCTCTCCTCACACACTGTCTCACTCTCTCCTCACACACTGTCTCACTCTCTCCTCACACACTGTCTCACTCTCTCCTCACACACTGTCTCACTCTCTCCGCACACACTGTCTCACTCTCTCTCCTCACACACTGTCTCACTCTCCCCTCACACACTGTCTCACACTCTCCTCACACACTGTCTCTCTCTCCTCACACACCGTCTCACTCTCTCCTCACACACTGTCTCACTCTCTCCTCACACACTGTCTCACTCTCTCCTCGCACACTGTCTCACTCTCTCTCCTCACACACTGTCTCACTCTCTCCTCACACACTGTCTCACTCTCTCCTCACACACTGTCTCACTGTCTCCTCACACACTGTCTCACTCTCTCTCTTCTCACACTGTCTCACTCTCTCCTCACACACTGCCTCACTCTCTCCTCACACACTGCCTCACTCTCTCCTCACACACTGTCTCACTCTCTCTCCTCACACACTGTCTCACTCTCTCCTCACAAACTGTCTCACTCTCTCCTCACACACTGTCTCACTCTCTCCTCACACACTGTCTCACTCTCTCCTCACACACTGTCTCACTCTCTCCTCACACACTGTCTCACTCTCTCTCCTCTCACACTATCTCACTCTCCCCTCACACACTGTCTCACTCTCTCCTCACTCACTGTCTCACTCCCTCCTCACACACTGTCTCACTCTCTCCTCACACACTGTCTCACTCTCTCTCCTCTCACACTATCTCACTCTCCCCTCACACACTGTCTCACTCTCTCCTCACACACTGTCTCACTCTCTCTCCGCACACACTGTCTCACTCTCTCCTCACACACTGTCTCACTCTCTCCTCACACACTGTCTCAACCTCTCCTCACACACTGTCTCACTCTCTCTCCTCACACACTGTCTCACTCTCCCCTCACACACTGTCTCACACTCTCCTCACACACTGTCTCTCTCTCCTCACACACCGTCTCACTCTCTCCTCACACACTGTCTCACTCTCTCTCCTCTCACACTATCTCACTCTCCCCTCACACACTGTTTCACTCTCTCCTCACACACTGTCTCACTCCCTCCTTACACACTGTCTCACTCTCTCCTCACACACTGTCTCACACTCTCTCCTCTCACACTGTCTCACTCTCTCCTCACACCATGTCTCACTCTCTCCTCACACACTGTCTCACTCTCTCCTCACACACTGTCTCACTCTCTCTCCTCACACACTGTCTCACTCTCTCTCCTCACACACTGTCTCACTCTATCTCTCCTCACACACTGTCTGACTCTCTCCTCACACACTGTCTCATTCTCTCCTCACACACTGTCTCACTCTCTCCTCACACACTGTCTCACTCTCTCCTCACACACTGTCTCACTCACTCCTCACACACTCTCTCACTCTCTCGTCACACACTTTCTCACTCTCTCTCTTCACACACTGTCTCACTCTCACCCCACACACTGTCTCACTCTCTCTCCTCATACACTGCCTCACTCTCTCCCCTCACACACTGTCTCACTCTCTGTCTTCTCACACACTGTCTCACTCTCTCTCCTCACACACTGTCTCACTCTCTCCTCGCACAATGTCTCACTCTCTCCTCACACACTGTCTCACTCTCTCCTCACACACTGTCTCACTCTCTCCCCTCACACACTGTCTCACTCTCTCCTCACACACTGTCTCACTCTCTCCTCACTCACTGTCTCACTCTCTCCTCACACACTGTCTCACTCTCTCTCCTCTCACACTGTCTCACTCACCCCTCACACACTGTCTCACTCTCTCCTCACACACTGTCTCACTCTCTCCTCACACACTGTCTCACTCTCTCGTCACACACTTTCTCACTCTCTCTCTTCACACACTGTCTCACTCTCGCCCCACACACTGTCTCACTCTCTCTCCTCATACACTGCCTCACTCTCTCCCCTCACACACTGTCTCACTCTCTGTCTCCTCACACACTGTCTCACTCTCTCTCCTCACACACTGTCTCACTCTCTCCTCGCACAATGTCTCACTCTCTCCTCACACACTGTCTCACTCTCTCCTCACACACTGTCTCACTCTCTCCCCTCACACACTGTCTCACTCTCTCCTCACACACTGTCTCACTCTCTCCTCACTCACTGTCTCACTCTCTCCTCACACACTGTCTCACTCTCTCTCCTCTCACACTGTCTCACTCACCCCTCACACACTGTCTCACTCTCTCCTCACACACTGTCTCACTCTCTCCTCACACACTGTCTCACTCTCTCCTCACACACTGTCTCACTCTCTCCTCACACACTGTCTCACTCTCTCCTCACACACTGTCTCACTCTCTCTCCTCACACACTGTCTCACTCTCTCCTCTCACACTATCTCACTCTCCCCTCACACACTGTCTCACTCTCACCTCACACACTGTCTCACTCTCTCCTTACACACTGTCTCACTCTCTCCTCACACACTGTCTCACTCTCTCTCCTCTCACACTATCTCACTCTCCCCTCACACACTGTCTCACTCTCTCCTCACACACTGTCTCACTCTCTCTCCGCACACACTGTCTCACTCTCTCCTCACACACTGTCTCACTCTCTCCTCACACACTGTCTCACTCTCTCCTCACACACTGTCTCACTCTCTCTCCTCACACACTGTCTCACTCTCTCCCCTCACACACTGTCTCACTCTCTCCTCACACACTGTCTCACTCTCTCCTGAAACACTGTCTCACACTCTCCTCACACACTGTCTCACTCTCTCTCCTCTCACACTGTCTCACTCTCCCCTCACACACTGTCTCACTCTCTCCTCACACACTGTCTCACTCTCTCCTCACACACTATCTCACTTTCTCCTCACACACTGTCTCACTCTCTCCTCACACACTGTCTCACTATCTCCACTCACACACTGTCTCACTCTCTCCTCACACACTGTCTCACTCTCTCTTCACACACTGTCTCACACTCTCCTCACACACTGTCTCACTCTCTCTCCTCTCACACTGTCTCACTCTCCCCTCACACACTGTCTCACTCTCTCCTCACACACTGTCTCACTCTCTCCTCACACACTATCTCACTTTCTCCTCACACACTGTCTCACTCTCTCCTCACACACTGTCTCACTATCTCCACTCACACACTGTCTCACTCTCTCCTCACACACTGTCTCACTCTCTCTTCACACACTGTCTCACTCTCTCCTCACACACTGTCTCACTCTCTCCTCACACACTGTCTCACTCTCTCTCCTCACACACTGTCTCACTCTCTCCTCTCACACTATCTCACTCTCCCCTCACACACTGTCTCACTCTCTCCTCACACACTGTCTCACTCTCTCTCTCCTCACACACTGTCTCACTCTCTCCTCACACACTATCTCACTCTCCCCTCACACACTGTCTCACTCTCTCCTCACACACTTTCTCACTCTCTGCCCTCACACACTGTCTCACTCTCCTCTCACACACCGTCTCACACTCTCCTCACACACTGTCTCTCTCTCCACACACACCGTCTCACTCTCTCTTCACACACTGTCTCACTCTCTCTCCTCACACACTGTCTCACTCTCTCCTCACACACTGTCTCACTCTCTCCTCACACATTCTCTCACCCTCTCCTCACACACTGTCTCACTGTCTCCTCACACACTGTCTCACTCTCTCTCCTCACACACTATCTCTCTCTCTCCCCTCACACACTGTCTCACTCTCTCCTCACACACTGTCTCACTCTCTCCTCACACACTGTCTCACTCTCTCCTCACACACTGTCTCACTCTCTCCTCACACACTGTCTCACTCTCTCTCCTCACTCACTGTTTCACTCTCTCCCCTCACACACTGTCTCACTCTCTCTCCTCACACACTGAACTGATATCTATGCATCTTCTCTATGTGGGGAATAACAGTCTATGCTGCGCCCAATGTCTATATCCAGGTACTTACATCATGTATGTGTCGTATGTTTTATGTTTTTAATGTTTGGAGCGATCTGCCCCGACACTACGCAGAACTATACTTTTCCCTGTATTTTTGAACAGGTGACAAGAAATCAGAAGTTAAATAACACTGAGATATGTTCTGTAGGAAACCTTTTGCTCAGTTTGTGCTGACATAACACTGAGAGATAGTTCTATGTGAAGCCTCTTGTGAGGTTTTTACTGAAGATATTACTGAGAGATAATTCTATTTTACGGTCCTTGATGAATTGCACACCGCTATAAACAACCCTAATGGGATACCTGGAGGCCTTGTTAATCGTGCCATCGGACATCAACTTGAAGAGTATACTGCCAAAACACATATCCAGTCCCACCAGGGGCCATACATCCTTGACCACTGCAACACAAACATCAAGGGCACCTCCCCCTCCATACCGCGATCATACTTTAGGTATTCGAACCACAAAATGGTGAACCTTTTCCAGGCATATGTGCAGAAGCGTAAGCGGGAGGATCTGGTTAAAAAGGCCGAGCAATGCTCGGTCAGAGGCAATGGCAGAGCTCATATGCGACTGGTTCAAGAACTCAGCTACCGTCCTGGACGAAATTCCACTTCTGTCACACGCTCCACCAGTAAGTGCGCCGAAGATGATGTGACAAAGAAGGTCGTTTGTGCGTTCCCCAACCGGAAACCATGGTTCAACTCGGAGATCCACTCTCAACCGGGTCTGAGGCGTTCAGGACGGGTGACCCTGAACTACACGAGAAATCTAGGAACCCCAAAGCTATCAAGGACATTAAAGACAATACAAGACTTAAGCTTGATTCCCAGCCGAACGACACAAATCGCTTGGGCAGGACTTAAACGGCAAAGCAAAGCTGAGTAGAATCTCTGGCCACTGAGCATCCCTGGATGAACCAGTTTCGAGCAGGAATCCAGAAGACTGTTGTCAACTGCGCCAGCAGCCTGGGACAAATGCAGATCTAATGTCTCAGCCTCAGAAGATATATTGGCCTTCTCGACAGTGAACCACCGAGCGCCACGGCACCTGCCGGAGTTCCAGCTCGTCCTCTCAGATCCTACGCGGACAAATTGGTGGGTGCGTTCGCGGACATTTTCAATCTCATCCGACTTTGTTCCAAGGTTCCCACCTGCTTCCACTATCACTCTGGTGCCAAAAAAGCGCAAGGCAACATGCCCAAACGTCTCGAAACCCGTGGCACTGACATCAATTATCATGAAATTCTTCGAGAGGTTCGTCATGAACTCCATAGTTCCAGAGTACCAGATCCACTGAAATTGGCCCCCTGCCATAACCAGTCCACAGCAGATGCTATCACCAAGGCCCTACACTAACATCTGGAGCTTCTCGACCACTAGGACTCCTATGTCAGACTCCTGTTCATGGACTACAGCACCGCTCCTGCAGCATCCCAGCCAAGCTCATATTCAACTCCAAAACACAGGACTCCACTATTTCTTCTGCAATTGGATCCTGGACTTACTGACCACAGGGCACAATCATTAAGGATAAATAAAACACCTCATCCGCTATTGTCGTCAATACCGGGTCCCCACAAGGTTGCGTATTTAGTCTGCGACTATACTCGTTATACACATACGACTGTGTGGAGAAATGCGGTTCCAACTCAAACTCCAAGTTTCCTGATGAATCAGCCTTAGCAGGTCGGATCTCAAAAAACGACGAGTCGGACCGTAGGGAGCAGACAGAGAACTTGGCAGCATGATTCTATGAGAAACATCTCTCCTTCAATGCCACAAAAGCTGATCGACTTTAGGAAGCGTAGTGTTGTGCACGGCCATATCTGCATCAATGGTCCGAGGTGGAGATGGCTCACAGCTTCATATTTCTCACTGTAAACATCACCAACAATCAGTACTAGTCCTCCCACGTCGATCTCACGACCAAAAATGCAGCATAGCTCCCACACCTGCTTAGAGTATTAAGGGAATTCCGCATGTCCACATTGAATCTTACGAATTTTACGGATGCACCCATAGAAAGCACTCTGTCTGGCTGCATCGCAGCTTGTTATGGCAACTGCTCGGCCCTATACCATAAGAAACTGCATGGAGTCGCCAACACAGCCCAGTCCATCACGCGAACTCACCTTCCATCCATTTAATCTGTCTACACCTCCCTCTGCCTTGGGGAAGCGGGCGGTTTATGCAAACACTCCATCAACTATCCTGTCTACCAACCTCTTCCACCGGGAAGATACAAATGCCTGAGAACATGCACCAACAGATCGAGAAACAACTTCTTCCCCGCTGTTACCAGATTGCTAAATGACCCTCTCATGGAATGTACTTATTTTGGTATGCATCCTCTCTACATTTGTAGCACCACATTCCGTATGCCTGATTCGATATCTATGTATTTGCGTCAAGTATTCATCATCTATTCTATGTTTTTCATGTATGGAGCGAAATGCCTGGTCTCTACACAGAACTACACTTTTCATTCTACTTTGGGACAGGTGACAATAAGTCTAAAGTTAAATTTCACTGAGACAGTTATAGGTGAAGATTCTTGCTAAGTCTGCACATAAATCTGAGAGAGAATTCTGTGTGAAACATCTTGCTGTGGTTGTGCTGTACACACCACTGGGATTCTTTCCAATTTGAGTTTGTGTTGTGCATAGCACTGAGAAATAGCTCTATGTGAAGCCTCTTACTAAGGTTGTACTATCCATAACGCTGAGAGATAGTTGTATTGCAAACTCATTGTTAATAATGCACCGTTCAAAACACTGAACTTCCTGCTCAGCACAGCACCAGGATCTCGGGTTCGAATCCCAGCCTGGGTCACTGTCTGTTCAGATTCTGCACGTTTTCCCCGTGTCTGTGCGGGTTTCCTCCGGGTGCTCCGGTTTTCTCCCACAAGTCCCAAAGTCGTGCTTGTTAGGTGAATTTGACATTCTAAATTGTCCCTCAGTGTACCCAAACAGGCAGCGGAATGTGACGACGAGGCAATTTTCACAGTATCTTAATTGCAGTATCAATGTAAGGCTACTTGTGACATTAATACATGTGATAGATTATTATAAGAATATATTGTACATAACACTGAGAGATAGTTCTATGTGCAGATTCGTTCTAATTATCAGCTGTGCTGAACGACGAGATATCGTTCCATGTGAAACCTATTTCGAACGTTGTACTGTACACAATGGCGTGTTCAACAACATCTAGATGTCCCCAGACTCTGTCAATCCTAACTAAAGATACCCTCACCCCAGACCCACAACCACGATGACAAAAGAACCTATCATGTTGACAGGGAAAAATAAAGATTATGATCCGTTCATCAGTAATTCTAACCGTTCTATACATCACTGACACGCATACACCCGTTCTAGACTGGGTAAGTATTCACCTCTATTCTAATATAAAAAGTGATGGATTGAAAGAAGTTAACAAAACCTGTTTGTTCCGTGACTGTAATTAATATCAGTCTCCAAGGATCCCAATCATGTCACTGGAGGGTTTCGCTCTGCTCTTAATAAGAGGTTCATTTGAAAGTGTTGTCCCAAACTGTCAGCGGGAGCATCAACTTCAACACGGGCAAAGTTCAGCGGCTGGAGAGAGACGGAGAGGAGGGATCAGAATGTTTTAAACAAGCGATCGAAGCGTTGCAGAAATGGATCAGAATCTGAGGCCAGTCGATGTGAACGTTACAACAATGGAGAGGTCTTTATCCCTCGGTCTTTACTATATTTCTCAAAGTTGGATTTCATTAGCACTCAGGATTGAAGATGTACTTATGGTTATTCAAGCGGGATACTATCCGATGCTTGCTATTGTTGGTGTCCCTGATAAGACCCTGTCCAGATATTAATTCTATAGAACCTGTTTAACTATCACTCTTCTTGTCATTTTCTCTGCCCTGTTTTTTGCTGCTGTTTCAGTAGATTCTCTGAATCCAATTACTAATTGTACGAATCACTGTTAAATGTTTTAGTGAATTTTTATACTCTCCTGTAGCGCCTCGTGAAATTGTTGTGAAGTCCCTATATGCAGCTACTGTATTGGTAATTCACGTTTCTTTCAGAAACATGTTTTCTTATTCAAGTCCCAGAACTTTGTTCCACTCTCAAACTCTGGTCCCTATCCAATGACCCCATTCCTGTACCTGAGACTGGTGCAGACTGTACCTTTGCTCCCCTTTAACGTTGTGCAGATTTCTGACCTGATATCCACCCCATCGTTAATCATGTCTATTCTGACCTCCAGAATATCATCTACGGGCTCACGCCAGCTCCTTGATGTGATTTCCAGACAAGACTATTTCAATTCTCTGTTGACCAGCCTCCCAGTTACAAAACTACAGAATCAAAGCTCATCTTAAACTATGCTGCCCATATCCTAATCTCTGACCAAATTCTGGTGCTCACTGACCTCTATCACCAGCCGCTCTGGCATAGTCTTAATTTGATCACTTACCTAATCAATTCCCTCCAAGAAACTGACCGTCTGATTGTCCAACTCTATCTTCATTTCCCAACTCTATCTTCATTTTCCAATAGAGCGTGAAACTACACCCCTACGCCCACAATCTCCCCGTCCCAATCCCAACATCATATCTCTCCCAAACATCCGCTTTCACTGAGGCAACTCCTCCTGCGTCTGTTTTGTGTAAATCTCGATCCATGAATGGTGCAGCCACACTGCTGATCACTTCCAGTCTGGCTTGTCCATCTCCTCAGAGACGTCGTGTCAATGTGTATCCAGCTTGGGTGGGTAATGTGAAGCAGCTTCTGAAAGTCACATCAATTAGCTGTTTCTATCAATGTAGCAATCCCTATGACTCAACTGTCCCATTCGTGTGCTTCAATTCCACCTCCAATTTGTCACATTCCATGTTTCCATATATCCACAACACATTATCTTTAACAATGTGTCAGAACCCCTGTTTGTTCTGTCCCAGAGGAGATTGTGACTTACTTATATTATTGGAAAGGTAGTGAAGGTGTTGTGGATGAGTTTCTGGACGTTGTGTTGTGAGCTTTTACATACATTCAGGGAGCACAGTGGACTTGGTGGCCCAGCTCTGGACAAAGCATGGGGACCGTACTTCAGCACATCAGTGTCTATAACCTTGCCAACATAAGACCATAAGACATAGGAGCGGAAGTAAGGCCATTCGGCCCATCAAGTCCACTCCACCATTCAATCATGGCCGATTTCAACTCCATTTACCCCCTCGCTCTCCATAGCCCTTAATCCCTCGAGAAATCAAGAATTTATTAACTTCTCTCTTAAAGGCACTCAACCTCCCGGCCTCCACCGCCCTCTGTGGCAATGAATTCCACAGACCCACCACTCTGGCTGAAGAAATTTCTCCTCATCTCTGTTCTAAAGTGACTTCCTTTTATTCTCAGGCTGTGCCCCCGGGTCCTAGTCTCCCCTGCTAATGGAAACAACTTCCCTACGTCCACCCTATCTAAGCCATTCATTATCTTGTAGGTTTCTATTAGATCTCCACTCAATCTCCTAAACTCCAATGAATATAATCCCAGGATCCTCAGACGTTAGGCCTATCATTCCTAGGATCATCCGTGTGAATCTCCGCTGGACCTGCTCCAGTGCCAGTATATCCTTCTTGAGGTGAGGGGCCCAGAATTTCTCACAGTATTCTAAATGGGGCCTAACTAATGCTTTATAAAGCTTCAGAAGTACATTCCTGCTTTTATATTCCAAGCCTCTTGAGATAAATGACAACATTGCATTTGCTTTCTTAATTACGGACTCAACCTGCAAGTTTACCTTTAGAGAATCCTGGACTAGGACTCCCAAGTCCCTTTGCACTGCAGCATTATGAATTTTGTCACCGTTTAGAAAATAGTCCATGCCTCTATTCTTTTTTCCAAAGTGCAAGACCTCGCACTTGCCCACGTTGAATTTCATCAGCCATTTCTTGGACCACTCTCCTAAACTGTCTAAATCTTTCTGCAGCCTCCCCACCTCCTCAATACTACCTGCCCCTCCACCGATCTTTGTATCATCGGCAATGTTAGCCAGAATGCCTCCAGTCCCGTCATCTAGATCGTTAATATATAAAGAGAACCGCTGTGGCCCCAACACTGAACCCTGCGGGACACCACTCATCACCAGTTGCCATTCCGAAAAATAACCTTTTATCCCAACTCTGCCTTCTGCCGGACAGCCAATCGTCAATCCATGTTAGTACCTTGCCTCGAATACCATGGGCCCTTATTTTACTCAGCAGTCTCCCGTGGGGCACCTTATCGTGGGGCCTTTTGGAAGTCAAGATAGATAACATCCATTGGCTCTCCTTGGTCTAACCTATTTGTTATCTCTTCAAAGAACTCGAACAGGTTTGTCAGGCACGACCTCCCCTTACTAAATCCACGCTGACTTGTCCTAATCTGACCCTGCACTTCCAAGAATTTAGAAATCTCATCCTTAACGATGGATTCTAGAATCTTGCCAACAACCGAGGTTAGGCTAATTGGCCTATAATTTTCCATCTTTTTTCTTGTTCCCTTCTTGAACAGGGGGGTTACAACAGCGATTTTCCAATCCTCTGGGACTTTCCCTGACTCCAGTGACTTTTGAAAGATCATAACTAACACCTCCACTATTTCTTCAGCTATCTCCTTTAGAACTCTAGGATGTAGCCCATCTGGGCCTGGAGATTTATACATTTTTAGACCTCTTAGTTTCTCTAGCACTTTCTCCTTTGTGATGGCTACCATATTCAACTCTGCCCCCTGACTCTCCTGAATTGTTGGGATATTACTCATGTCTTCTCCTGTGAAGACTGACGCAAAGTACTTATTTAGTTCCTCAGCTATTTCCTTGTCTCCCATCACTAGATTACCAGCGTCATTTTGGAGCGGCCCAATGTCTACTTTTGCCTCGCGTTTGTTTTTAATGTATTTAAATAAACTTTTACTATCATTCCTAACGTTACTGGCTAGCCTACCTTCATATTTGATCCTCTCTTTCCTTATTTCTCTCTTTGTTATCCTCTGTTTGTTTTTGTAGCCGTCCCAATCTTCTGACTTCCCACTACTCTTTGCCACATTATAGGCTTTCTCTTTTGCTTTGATGCATTCCCTAACTTCCTTCGTCAGCCATGGCTGCCTAATCCCCCTCTGATAACCTTTCTTTTCTTTGGGATGAACCTCTGTACTGTGTCCTCAATTACTCCCAGAAACTCCTGCCATTGCTGTTCTACTGTCTTTCCCACTAGGCTCTGCTCCCAGCCGATTTTCGTCAGTTCCTCCCTCATGCCACTGTAGTTACCTTTATTTAACTGTAACACCTTTACATCTGATTCTACCTTCTTTCTTTCAAATTGGAGCTTGAATTCTACCATATTATGATCACTGCCTCCCTTACTTTAAGATCTTTAATCAAGTCTGGCTCATTACATAACACTAAGTCCAGAATGGCCTGTTCCCCCGTGGGCTCCATCACAAGCTGTTCCAAAAAGCCCTCCTGTAAACATTCAATGAATTCCCTTTCCTTGGGTCCACTGGCAGTATTATTTACCCAGTCCACCTGCATATTGAAGTCCCCCATGATCACTGTGACCTTACCTTTCTGACATGCACTTTCTATTTCGTGGTGCATTTTGTGCCCCTGGTCCTGACCACTGTTAGGAGGCCTGTACATAACTCCCATTATGGGGTTTTTTGCCTTTGTGATTCCTCAACTCTACCCACACAGACTCCACATCATCTGACCCTATGTCGTTTAGTGCTATTGATTTAATTTCATTCCTAATTAACAAGGCAACCCCGCCCCCTCTGCCTACCTCTCTGTCTTTTCGATAGGTTGTGAATCCCTGGATGTTTAAATGCCAGTCCTGAACCCCCTGCAACCACATCTCTGTGATGCCTACCACATCATACCTGCCAGTCACAACCTGGGCCACAAGCTCATCTACCTTGTTCCGTACACTGCGCACATTTAAATATAGCACCTTTTATTCTCTATTGACCGTCCCTTTTTGGTTTCTTAGTGTGGTGGACCTTGGTTTACTGAGCCTTTCCATACACTGTGTCATATTTTGTGGGATAGGGACTATCGTAACCTCTCCTGAGTCCTGTCTTTTCGTGCTTTTTTGTATTCCTAAGCAGCTACGCTTCCCACGTATTACTTCACCTCTTGGTTCCCTGACTTTCCCTTCCCCCCCCCCCCCAATCTCGAGTTTAAAGTCCTATTGACCACCCTATTTACTCTTTTCGCCAGAACACTGGTCCCAGCTCGGTTCTGGTGGAGACCATCCCAACGGTATGGGTCCCCCCTGTCCCAAAACGGATGCCAGTGTCCCATGAAAAGGAACCCCTCTTTCCCACACCACTCTTTCAGCCACGTGTTAACTTCCCTTATTTTGCCTCCCTATGCCAATTTGCACGTGGCTCGGGCAGTAATCCGGAGATTATGACCCTTGAGGACCTGTTTTTTAATTTGAATCCTAGCTCTTTATAATCTCTAAACAGGTCCTCTTTCCTAGACTTGCCTATGTTGTTGGTACCGACATGGACCACAACAACTGGATCCTCCCCCTCCCTCTCCAGTATCCTTTCAAGCCGGTCAGAGATGTCCCGCACCCTAGCACCGGGCAGGCAACATACCATGCGGGACTCTTTATCCTGCTCACAAAGGATACTATTTATCCCCCTGATAATAGAATCCCCTACAACTACATCTTGCCTATTTACTCCCTCCTCTTGAATAGCCTACTGAACCATGGTGCCTTGGTCAGCTGACTCATCCTTCCTGCTGCCCTGTTCGCCATCCATACAGGGAGCAAGTGCCTCATACCTGTTGGACAGGGTCAAGGGCTGAGGCTCCTGAGTTCCTGACTGCTGGTTCCCTTTACCTGTCTGACTTGCAGTCACACCCTGCTGTCCCTGGCCACTGGCAGGATTTAAACTACTTACTCTGACAGGTGTGACTGCCTCCTGAAACACAGTGTCCAGGTAAGTCTCCCCCTCCCGGATGTGCCTCAGTGTTTGAAGCTCAGACTCCAGCTCATTAACTCTGAGCCGGAGTTGGAGTGGAGACTGCAGAAAGGAAAGCTCTGTAAAGAGAGAGGCGAGGAGGAGCGAGTCCTATCAATTCCTATGTTTTACATCAATGCAGTAGTATTGTCGCTGAACTAGTAATCCAGTGATAAAGGGCAATACTCTGCGGAGACAGCTTTCGCCATAGCAATTGGTGCAATGTGAATTAAGTAAGAAACAACGTGTGGAATTAAAACTCTAATGATCACCTTGAACCCATTGTCAATTTTTGCAAAAACCCATCAGGGTCAGTAATGTCCCATAGGGAAGAAAATCTGCCATCCTTCCCTGGACTGGCCGACAAGTAATTGCAGAATCATTGCAAAGCGGTTGAATCTGAACTGCCCTCTGAAACGGACGAGGAAGTTACTGAGTTGCATCAAAGTGCTAATAGTTCACAAAGAGGTAAAACTGGATGGAGCACCCGGCATCAACCGAGGAACCGGAAATAAACAACGGCAAACCCAATCCTGTCGATCTGCAAAGTCCTCATTATTAAAATCCGGGAGCTTGTGTGGAAGTTGGGAAAACGTCACCGGCAGGCAATATATCAGCTTCATGCGATCATAGACATTATTGTAGAGGGAGGATAATTGATGAAGCAGCTGAAGATGGATGGGCTAAGAGCAATAGCCTAGGCTGGCATTGCCACCAGAAATACAGAGACCAGGACCAGGGGGAAATGCGAGGACGAGGAGGAGAACTGTTACTTTGTAAGAAGCTCCACAGGATTAACACATCCGCCTTGTTCCACAGTAACTCATTATAGGGGCAGAATGTCATCCTAATTTCGTGTCTGAGAAGCTCCAGAGGACAAACAACTTCCTCTTGCTCCCGAGTAACAGACTATAAGGGCGAATGGTATGCTAACGTTACTGTGTAAGAAGCTTGACAGGATAAACCATGTTCTCCTGTTCCACAGCGACAGCCTCGTGCGGCTGAATTACCTCCTCCTTTTCATGCTGAGGAGGTAATTTGTTGGCACGTGTATGTAAATGTAAACGTGTATGTAAACCTGAATGTAAATCGCCACTTAACAGCCCCGATATTGCCCAGTCCCTGTTGTGTACAGAGACGGACCGCTTCAGTATTTGAGTCACAAACGGTGCTGAACATTCTAATATCATCAGTGAACATTCCAAGTTATGTCCTAACGGTAAGTTCACTGATGAAGCAGCTGAAGATGTTTGAGCCGAGGACACTCCCCTGAGAAACACAAGGGGTTACGTGATGGAGCTAATCTGATCAAACTCCAAAAATCACAACCATATTTCTTTGTGAAAGATATGTCTCCAATCAGCGGGGAGATTTCTCTTTCTTTGCCGTTGATTCCTGTTTTGATCGGGCTCCTTGATTCCATACTCGATCAAATGCTGCTTTGATGTCACTTTACCTCTTACTTCAGTATGTTGTCCATGTTTAAAAGAAGGCTGCAATGATGTCAGAAGTTGAGTGATCCTGGCACAACCCAAACGTCTGTGTCGGTTATTGCTGAGTAAATGCTGCTTGATTGTACTGCTGATGACCCCTTCCATTGCATTGTTGATAATGGAGAGTAGACGGATGGTGCGGGAATTGTCCAGGTTGCAATTGTCCTGGACTTAGCATACAGTGCACACCTACGCAACTTTATATATTGCCGGGTCGATGTCAGTGTCGCAGCTCTACTGGAACAACTTGGCTCGGGGGCAGGTTCTGGAGCACACGCTCTCAATACTATTGCCAGAATATTGTCAGGGACCATAGCCTACACATTATGCAGTGCCTTCAGCTCTTTATTAATATCATGTGCAGTGAATAATATTTGCTGAATATTATCTGCGATGCTGGGGACACTGGGGGAGACCGAGATGGATCATCCAGTCTGTACGTCTGGATGACATTTTTTGCGAATGCTTCATCCGTGACCGTGACCTTTCTGAAACCAACCGGCAAATTACTCAAAATGCTTAACTCGCCGAGAAACTCACTTTTTCTCCAAAATTTATGTTTGGTTAAAAATAGTTAATTTTGATACAAGCCGCTCTGGAACCAACCGGCACATTACTCTAAATGCTTAACTCGCCCATAAATTCACTTTTTGTTCAAAATCTATTTTTGGTTAAAAATAGTTCATTTTGATGCAAGCCGCTGTGGAACCAATCGGCAAATTACTCAAAATGCTTAACTCGCCGAGAAAATCACTTTTTTCCCAAAATGAATGTTTGCCACAAAATAGTTAATTTTGAGGCAAGTCGTTCTGAATCCAACCGGCAAATTACTCAAAATGCTTAACTCGCCGAGAAAATCACTTTTTTTCCCAAAATGAATGTTTGTCAAAGAATGTCGGTAAATTAGACAAAATGCTTAACTCGCGAGAAAATCACACTTTTTCCAAAATAAATGTTTGGCAAAAAAATAGTTAATAGTGAGGCAAGCCGTTCTGAAACCTATCGGTAAAGTACTCGACATGTTTAACTCGCCGAGAAACTCATTTTTTGTCCAAAATTTATGTTTGCCACAAAATAGTTAATTTTCAGGCAAGTCGTTCTGAAACCAACCGGCAAGTTACTCAAAATGCTTAACTCGCCGAGAAAATAATTTTTATCCAAAATAAATGTTTGGCAAAAAAATAGTTAACAGTGAGGCAAGCCGTTCTGAAACCCATCGGTAAAGTACTCTAAATGCTTAACTCGCCGAGAAAATCACTCTTTTTCCAAAATAAATGTTTGCAAAAAAATAGTTAATAGTGAGGCAAGCCGTTCTGAAACCTATCGGTAAAGTACTCTACATGTTTAACTCGCCGAGAAACTCATTTTTTGTCCAAAATTTATGTTTGATTAAAAATAGTTAATTTTGATGCAAGCCGCTCTGGAACCAATCAGCAAATTACTCAAAATGCTTAACTCGCCGAGAAAATCATTTTTATCCAAAATAAATGTTTGGCAAAAAAATAGTTAACAGTGAGGCAAGCCGTTCTGAAACCCATCGGTAAAGTACTCTAAATGCTTAACTCGCCGAGAAACTCATTTTTTGTCCAAAATTTATGTTTGCCACAAAATAGTTAATTTTGAGGCAAGTCGTTCTGAACCCAACCGGCAAATCACTCAAAATGCTTAACTCGTCGAGAAAATCACTTTTTTCCCAAAATTTATGTTTGCCACAAAATAGTTAATTTTGTGGCAAGTCGTCCTGAAAACAACCGGCAAGTTACTCAAAATGCTTAACTCGCCGAGAAAATCACTTTTTTCCCAAAATAAATGTTTGGCAAAAAAATAGTTAATAGTGAGGCAAGCCGTTCTGAAACCTATCGGTAAATTACTCTAAATGCTTAACTCACCGAGAAAATCACTTTTTTCCCAAAATGAATGTTTGCCACAAAATAGTTAATTTTGAGGCAAGTCGTTCTGAAACCAACCGGCAAATTACTCAAAATGCTTGACTCGCCGAGAAAATCACTTTTTTCCCAAAATGAATGCTGCCACAAAATAGTTAATTTTGAGGTAAGTCGTTCTGAAACCAACCGGCAAATTGCTCAAAATGCTTAACTCGCCGAGAAAATCACTTTTTTCCCAAAACGAATGTTTGCCTCAAAATAGTTAATTTTCAGGCAAGTCGTTCTGAAACCAACTGGCAAATTACTCAAAATGCTTAACTCGCCGGGAAAAACACTTGTATTTGCAAAATGAATGTTTGTCAAAAAAATAGGTAATTTTGAGGCAAGTCATTCTGAAACCAACCGGCAAATTACTCAAAATGCTTAACTCGCCGAGAAACTCACTTTTTTCCCAAAATGAATGTTTGTCAAAGAATGACGGTAAATTACACAAAATGCTTAACTCGCCGAGAAAATCACTCTTTTTCCAAAATAAATGTTTGGCAAAAAAATAGTTAATAGTGAGGCAAGCCGTTCTGAAACCTATCGGTAAAGTACTCTACATGTTTAACTCGCCGAGAAACTCAATATTTCTCCAAAATTTATGTTTGATTAAAAATAGTTAATTTTGATGCAAGCCGCTCTGGAACCAACCAGCAAATTACTCAAAATGCTTAACTCGCCGAGAAAGTCACTTTTTTCCCAAAATGAATGTTTGCCACAAAATGGTTAATTTTGAGTCAAGTCGTTCTGAAACAAACCGGCAAATTACTCAAAATACTTAACTCGCCGGGAAAAACACTTTTATTTGCAAAATGAATGTTTGCCACAAAATAGATAATTTTGAGGCAAGTCGTTCTGAAACAAACCGGCAAATTACTCAAAATGCTTAACTCGCCGAGAAAATCACTTTGTTTCCAAAATAAATGTTTGCCACAAAATAGTTAATTTTCAGGCAAGCAGTTCTGAAACCTATCGGTAAAGTACTCTAAATGCTTAACTCGCCGAGAAACTCATTTTTTGTCCAAAATTTATATTTGCCACAAAATAGTTAATAGTGAGGCAAGCCGTTCTGAAACCTATCGGTAAATTACTCAAAATGCTTTACTCGCCGAGAAAACCACTTTTTATCCAAAATAAATGTTTGGCAAAAAAATAGTTAATAG
Source organism: Scyliorhinus torazame (assembly GCF_047496885.1). NCBI lineage: Eukaryota > Metazoa > Chordata > Chondrichthyes > Carcharhiniformes > Scyliorhinidae > Scyliorhinus > Scyliorhinus torazame. Next base: position 70,823,002 of record NC_092729.1, on the reverse strand, counting down.
TGAGGCAAGCCGTTCTGAAACCTATCGGTAAAGTACTCTAAATGCTTAACTCGCCGAGAAACTCATTTTTTGTCCAAAATGAATGTTTGCCACAAAATAGTTAATTTTGAGGCAAGTCGTTCTGAAACTAACCGGCAAATTACTCAAAATACTTAACTCGCCGGGAAAAACACTTTTATTTGCAAAATGAATGTTTGCCAGAAAATAGTTAATTTTGATGCAAGCCGCTCTGGAACCAACCGGCAAATTACTCAAAATGCTTAACTCGCCGAGAAAATCACTTTTTTCCCAAAATGAATGTTTGCCACTAAATAGTTATATTTGAGGCAACTCGTTCTGAAACCAGCCGACAAATTACTCAAAATGCTTAACTCGCCGGGAAAAACACTTTTATTTGCAAAATGAATGTTTGTCAAAAAAATAGTTAATTTTGAGGCAAGTCGTTCTGAAACCAACCGGCAAATTACTCAAAATGCTTAACTCGCCGAGAAACTCACTTTTTCTCCAAAATTTATGTTTGGTTAAAAATAGTTAATTTTGATACAAGCCGCTCTGGAACCAACCGGCACATTACTCTAAATGCTTAACTCGCCCATAAACTCACTTTTTGTTCAAAATCTATTTTTGGTTAAAAATAGTTCATTTTGATGCAAGCCGCTCTGGAACCAATCGGCAAATTACTCAAAATGCTTAACTCGCCGAAAAAATCACTTTTTTCCCACAATGAATGTTTGTCAAAGAATGTCGGTAAATTACACAAAATGCTTAACTCGCCGAGAAAATCACTCTTTTTCCAAAATAAATGTTTGGCAAAAAAATAGTTAATTTTGAGGCAAGTCGTTCTGAAACCAACCGGCAAATTACTCAAAATGCTTAACTCGCCGAGAAACTCACTTTTTCTCCAAAATTTATGTTTGGTTAAAAATAGTTAATTTTGATACAAGCCGCTCTGGAACCAACCGGCACATTACTCTAAATGCTTAACTCGCCCATAAACTCACTTTTTGTTCAAAATCTATTTTTGGTTAAAAATAGTTCATTTTGATGCAAGCCGCTCTGGAACCAATCGGCAAATTACTCAAAATGCTTAACTCGCCGAGAAAATCACTTTTTTCCCACAATGAATGTTTGTCAAAGAATGTCGGTAAATTACACAAAATGCTTAACTCGCCGAGAAAATCACTCTTTTTCCAAAATAAATGTTTGGCAAAAAAATAGTTAATAGTGAGGCAAGCCGTTCTGAAACCTATCGGTAAAGTACTCTACATGTTTAACTCGCCGAGAAACTCACTATTTCTCCAAAATTTATATTTGATTAAAAATAGTTAATTTTGATGCAAGCCGCTCTGGAACCAACCGGCAAATTACTCAAAATGCTTAACTCGCCGAGAAAGTCACTTTTTTCCCAAAATGAATGTTTGCCACAAAATAATTAATTTTGAGTCAAGTCGTTCTGAAACAAACCGGTAAATTACTCAAAATACTTAACTCGCCGGGAAAACACATTTATTTGCAAAATGAATGTTTGCCACAAAATAGATAATTTTGAGGCAAGTCGTTCTGAAACCAACTGGCAAATTGCTCAAAATGCTTAACTCGCCGAGAAAATCACTTGTTTTCAAAAATAAATGTTTGGCAAAAAAATAGTTAATAGTGAGGCAAGTCGTTCTGAAACCAACCGGCAAATTAATCAAAATGCTTAACTCGCCGCGAAAGTCACTTTTTTCCCAAAATGAATGTTTGCCACTAAATAGTTAATTTTGAGGCATGTCGTTCTGAAACCAACCGGCAAATGCTCAAAATGCTTAACCCGCCGAGAAAATCACTTTTTTCCCAAAATAAATGTTTGGCAAAAAAATTGTTAAAAGTGAGGCAAGCCGTTCTGAAACCTATCGGTAAATTACTCAAAATGCTGAACTCGTCGAGAAAATCATTTTTTTCCAAAATGAATGTTTGTCAAAATAATATCGGTAAATGACTCAAAATACGTAACTCGCCGAGAAAATCACTTTTTTTCCAAAATGAATGTTTGTCAAAAAAATTGTTAAAAGTGAGGCAAGCCGTTCTGAAACCTATCGGTAAATTACTCAAAATGCTTAACTCGCCGAGAAAATCACTTTTTTCCCAAAATGAATGTTTGCCACAAAATAGTTAATTTTGAGGCAAGTCGTTCTGAAACCAACCGGCAAATTACTCAAAATGCTTAACTCGCCGAGAAAATCACTTTTTTTCCAAAATAAATGTTTGGCAAATTGAGGCTAGCCGTTCTGAAACCTATCGGTAAAGTACTCTAAATGCTTAACTCGCCGAGAAACTCATTTTTTGTCCAAAATTTATGTTTGCCACAAAATAGTTAATAGTGAGGCAAGCCGTTCTGAAACCAACCGGCAAGTTACTCAAAATGCTTAACTCGCCGAGAAAATCACTTTTAATCCAAAATAAATGTTTGGCAAAAAAATAGTTAATAGTGAGGCAAGCCGTTCTGAAACCTATCGGTAAAGTACTCTAAATGCTTAACTCGTCGAGAAAATCACTTTTTTCCAAAATGAATGTTTGTCAAAATAATATCGGTAAATTACTCAAAATGCGTAACTCGCCGAGAAAATCACCTTTTTTTCCAAAATAAATGTTTGGCACAAAATAGTTAATTTTGAGGCAAGTCGTTCTGAAACCAACCGGCAAATTACTCAAAATGCTTAACTCGCCGAGAAAATCACCTTTTTTTCCAAAATAAATGTTTGGCACAAAATAGTTAATTTTGATGCAAGCCACTCTGGAACCAACCGGCAAATTACTCAAAATTCTTAACTCGCCGAGAAAGTCACTTTTTTCCCAAAATGAATGTTTGCCACAAAATAGTTAATTTTGAGTCAAGTCGTTCTGAAACAAACCGGCAAATTACTCAAAATACTTAACTCGCCGGGAAAAACACTTTTATTTGCAAAATGAATGTTTGCCACAAAATAGATAATTTTGAGGCAAGTCGTTCTGAAACCAACTGGCAAATTACTCAAAATGCTTAACTCGCCGAGAAAATCACTTTTTTTCCAAAATAAATGTTTGGCAAATAAATAGTTAATAGTGAGGCAAGCCGTTCTGAAACCTATCGGTAAAGTACTCTAAATGCTTAACTCGCCGAGAAACTCATTTTTTGTCCAAAATTTATGTTTGGTTAAAAATATTTAATTTTGATGCAAGCCGCTCTGGAACCAACCGGCAAATTACTCAAAATGCTTAACTCGCCGAGAAAGTCACTTTTTTCCCAAAATGAATGTTTGCCACAAAATGGTTAATTTTGAGTCAAGTCGTTCTGAAACAAACCGGCAAATTACTCAAAATACTTAACTCGCCGGGAAAAACACTTTTATTTGCAAAATGAATGTTTGCCACAAAATAGATAATTTTGAGGCAAGTCGTTCTGAAACAAACCGGCAAATTACTCAAAATGCTTAACTCGCCGAGAAAATCACTTTGTTTCCAAAATAAATGTTTGCCACAAAATAGTTAATTTTCAGGCAAGCAGTTCTGAAACCTATCGGTAAAGTACTCTAAATGCTTAACTCGCCGAGAAACTCATTTTTTGTCCAAAATTTATATTTGCCACAAAATAGTTAATAGTGAGGCAAGCCGTTCTGAAACCTATCGGTAAATTACTCAAAATGCTTTACTCGCCGAGAAAACCACTTTTTATCCAAAATAAATGTTTGGCAAAAAAATAGTTAATAGTGAGGCAAGCCGTTCTGAAACCTATCGGTAAAGTACTCTAAATGCTTAACTCGCCGAGAAACTCATTTTTTGTCCAAAATGAATGTTTGCCACAAAATAGTTAATTTTGAGGCAAGTCGTTCTGAAACTAACCGGCAAATTACTCAAAATACTTAACTCGCCGGGAAAAACACTTTTATTTGCAAAATGAATGTTTGCCAGAAAATAGTTAATTTTGATGCAAGCCGCTCTGGAACCAACCGGCAAATTACTCAAAATGCTTAACTCGCCGAGAAAATCACTTTTTTCCCAAAATGAATGTTTGCCACTAAATAGTTATATTTGAGGCAACTCGTTCTGAAACCAGCCGACAAATTACTCAAAATGCTTAACTCGCCGGGAAAAACACTTTTATTTGCAAAATGAATGTTTGTCAAAAAAATAGTTAATTTTGAGGCAAGTCGTTCTGAAACCAACCGGCAAATTACTCAAAATGCTTAACTCGCCGAGAAACTCACTTTTTCTCCAAAATTTATGTTTGGTTAAAAATAGTTAATTTTGATACAAGCCGCTCTGGAACCAACCGGCACATTACTCTAAATGCTTAACTCGCCCATAAACTCACTTTTTGTTCAAAATCTATTTTTGGTTAAAAATAGTTCATTTTGATGCAAGCCGCTCTGGAACCAATCGGCAAATTACTCAAAATGCTTAACTCGCCGAGAAAATCACTTTTTTCCCACAATGAATGTTTGTCAAAGAATGTCGGTAAATTACACAAAATGCTTAACTCGCCGAGAAAATCACTCTTTTTCCAAAATAAATGTTTGGCAAAAAAATAGTTAATTTTGAGGCAAGTCGTTCTGAAACCAACCGGCAAATTACTCAAAATGCTTAACTCGCCGAGAAACTCACTTTTTCTCCAAAATTTATGTTTGGTTAAAAATAGTTAATTTTGATACAAGCCGCTCTGGAACCAACCGGCACATTACTCTAAATGCTTAACTCGCCCATAAACTCACTTTTTGTTCAAAATCTATTTTTGGTTAAAAATAGTTCATTTTGATGCAAGCCGCTCTGGAACCAATCGGCAAATTACTCAAAATGCTTAACTCGCCGAGAAAATCACTTTTTTCCCACAATGAATGTTTGTCAAAGAATGTCGGTAAATTACACAAAATGCTTAACTCGCCGAGAAAATCACTCTTTTTCCAAAATAAATGTTTGGCAAAAAAATAGTTAATAGTGAGGCAAGCCGTTCTGAAACCTATCGGTAAAGTACTCTACATGTTTAACTCGCCGAGAAACTCACTATTTCTCCAAAATTTATATTTGATTAAAAATAGTTAATTTTGATGCAAGCCGCTCTGGAACCAACCGGCAAATTACTCAAAATGCTTAACTCGCCGAGAAAGTCACTTTTTTCCCAAAATGAATGTTTGCCACAAAATAATTAATTTTGAGTCAAGTCGTTCTGAAACAAACCGGTAAATTACTCAAAATACTTAACTCGCCGGGAAAACACATTTATTTGCAAAATGAATGTTTGCCACAAAATAGATAATTTTGAGGCAAGTCGTTCTGAAACCAACTGGCAAATTGCTCAAAATGCTTAACTCGCCGAGAAAATCACTTGTTTTCAAAAATAAATGTTTGGCAAAAAAATAGTTAATAGTGAGGCAAGTCGTTCTGAAACCAACCGGCAAATTAATCAAAATGCTTAACTCGCCGCGAAAGTCACTTTTTTCCCAAAATGAATGTTTGCCACTAAATAGTTAATTTTGAGGCATGTCGTTCTGAAACCAACCGGCAAATGCTCAAAATGCTTAACCCGCCGAGAAAATCACTTTTTTCCCAAAATAAATGTTTGGCAAAAAAATTGTTAAAAGTGAGGCAAGCCGTTCTGAAACCTATCGGTAAATTACTCAAAATGCTGAACTCGTCGAGAAAATCATTTTTTTCCAAAATGAATGTTTGTCAAAATAATATCGGTAAATGACTCAAAATACGTAACTCGCCGAGAAAATCACTTTTTTTCCAAAATGAATGTTTGTCAAAAAAATTGTTAAAAGTGAGGCAAGCCGTTCTGAAACCTATCGGTAAATTACTCAAAATGCTTAACTCGCCGAGAAAATCACTTTTTTCCCAAAATGAATGTTTGCCACAAAATAGTTAATTTTGAGGCAAGTCGTTCTGAAACCAACCGGCAAATTACTCAAAATGCTTAACTCGCCGAGAAAATCACTTTTTTTCCAAAATAAATGTTTGGCAAATTGAGGCTAGCCGTTCTGAAACCTATCGGTAAAGTACTCTAAATGCTTAACTCGCCGAGAAACTCATTTTTTGTCCAAAATTTATGTTTGCCACAAAATAGTTAATAGTGAGGCAAGCCGTTCTGAAACCAACCGGCAAGTTACTCAAAATGCTTAACTCGCCGAGAAAATCACTTTTAATCCAAAATAAATGTTTGGCAAAAAAATAGTTAATAGTGAGGCAAGCCGTTCTGAAACCTATCGGTAAAGTACTCTAAATGCTTAACTCGTCGAGAAAATCACTTTTTTCCAAAATGAATGTTTGTCAAAATAATATCGGTAAATTACTCAAAATGCGTAACTCGCCGAGAAAATCACCTTTTTTTCCAAAATAAATGTTTGGCACAAAATAGTTAATTTTGAGGCAAGTCGTTCTGAAACCAACCGGCAAATTACTCAAAATGCTTAACTCGCCGAGAAAATCACCTTTTTTTCCAAAATAAATGTTTGGCACAAAATAGTTAATTTTGATGCAAGCCACTCTGGAACCAACCGGCAAATTACTCAAAATTCTTAACTCGCCGAGAAAGTCACTTTTTTCCCAAAATGAATGTTTGCCACAAAATAGTTAATTTTGAGTCAAGTCGTTCTGAAACAAACCGGCAAATTACTCAAAATACTTAACTCGCCGGGAAAAACACTTTTATTTGCAAAATGAATGTTTGCCACAAAATAGATAATTTTGAGGCAAGTCGTTCTGAAACCAACTGGCAAATTACTCAAAATGCTTAACTCGCCGAGAAAATCACTTTTTTTCCAAAATAAATGTTTGGCAAATAAATAGTTAATAGTGAGGCAAGCCGTTCTGAAACCTATCGGTAAAGTACTCTAAATGCTTAACTCGCCGAGAAACTCATTTTTTGTCCAAAATTTATGTTTGGTTAAAAATATTTAATTTTGATGCAAGCCGCTCTGGAACCAACCGGCAAATTACTCAAAATGCTTAACTCGCCGAGAAAATCACTTTTTTCCCAAAATGAATGTTTGCCACAAAATAGTTAATTTTGAGTCAAGTCGTTCTGAAACAAACCGGCAAATTACTCAAAATGCTTAACTCGCCGAGAAAATCACTTTGTTTCCAAAATAAATGTTTGCCACAAAATAGTTAATTTTCAGGCAAGCAGTTCTGAAACCTATCGGTAAAGTACTCTAAATGCTTAACTCGCCGAGAAACTAATTTTTTGTCCAAAATTTATATTTGCCACAAAATAGTTAATAGTGAGGCAAGCCGTTCTGAAACCTATCGGTAAATTACTCAAAATGCTTTACTCGCCGAGAAAATCACTTTTTATCCAAAATAAATGTTTGGCAAAAAAATAGTTAATAGTGAGGCAAGCCGTTCTGAAACCTATCGGTAAAGTACTCTAAATGCTTAACTCGCCGAGAAACTCATTTTTTGTCCAAAATGAATGTTTGCCACAAAATAGTTAATTTTGAGGCAAGTCGTTCTGAAACTAACCGGCAAATTACTCAAAATACTTAACTCGCCGGGAAAAACACTTTTATTTGCAAAATGAATGTTTGCCAGAAAATAGTTAATTTTGATGCAAGCCGCTCTGGAACCAACCGGCAAATTACTCAAAATGCTTAACTCGCCGAGAAAATCACTTTTTTCCCAAAATGAATGTTTGCCACTAAATAGTTAATTTTGAGGCAAGTCGTTCTGAAACCAGCCGACAAATTACTCAAAATGCTTAACTCGCCGGGAAAAACACTTTTATTTGCAAAATGAATGTTTGTCAAAAAAATAGTTAATTTTGAGGCAAGTCGTTCTGAATCCAACCGGCAAATTACTCAAAATGCTTAACTCGCCCATAAACTCACTTTTTGTTCAAAATCTATTTTTGGTTAAAAATAGTTCATTTTGATGCAAGCCGCTCTGGAACCAATCGGCAAATTACTCAAAATGCTTAACTCGCCGAGAAAATCACTTTTTTCCCACAATGAATGTTTGTCAAAGAATGTCGGTAAATTACACAAAATGCTTAACTCGCCGAGAAAATCACTCTTTTTCCAAAATAAATGTTTGGCAAAAAAATAGTTAATAGTGAGGCAAGCCGTTCTGAAACCTATCGGTAAAGTACTCTACATGTTTAACTCGCCGAGAAACTCACTATTTCTCCAAAATTTATGTTTGATTAAAAATAGTTAATTTTGATGCAAGCCGCTCTGGAACCAACCGGCAAATTACTCAAAATGCTTAACTCGCCGAGAAAGTCACTTTTTTCCCAAAATGAATGTTTGCCACAAAATAATTAATTTTGAGTCAAGTCGTTCTGAAACAAACCGGCAAATTACTCAAAATACTTAACTCGCCGGGAAAAACACTTTTATTTGCAAAATGAATGTTTGCCACAAAATAGATAATTTTGAGGCAAGTCGTTCTGAAACCAACTGGGAAATTGCTCAAAATGCTTAACTCGCCGAGAAAATCACTTGTTTTCAAAAATAAATGTTTGGCAAAAAAATAGTTAATAGTGAGGCAAGTCGTTCTGAAACCAACCGGCAAATTAATCAAAATGCTTAACTCGCCGAGAAAATCACTTTGTTTCCAAAATAAATGTTTGCCACAAAATAGTTAATTTTCAGGCAAGCAGTTCTGAAACCTATCGGTAAAGTACTCTAAATGCTTAACTCGCCGAGAAACTCATTTTTTGTCCAAAATTGATATTTGCCACAAAATAGTTAATAGTGAGGCAAGCCGTTCTGAAACCTATCGGTAAATTACTCAAAATGCTTTACTCGGCGAGAAAATCACTTTTTATCCAAAATAAATGTTTGGCAAAAAAATAGTTAATAGTGAGGCAAGCCGTTCCGAAACCTATCGGTAAAGTACTCTAAATGCTTAACTCGCCGAGAAACTCATTTTTTGTCCAAAATGAAAGTTTGCCACAAAATAGTTAATTTTGAGGCAAGTCGTTCTGAAACTAAGCGGCAAATTACTCAAAATACTTAACTCGCCGGGAAAAACACTTTTATTTGCAAAATGAATGTTTGCCAGAAAAGAGTTAATTTTGATGCAAGCCGCTCTGGAAACAACCGGCAAATTACTCAAAATGCTTAACTCGCCGAGAAAATCACTTTTTTCCCAAAATGAATGTTTGCCACTAAATAGTTAATTTTGAGGCATGTCGTTCTGAAACCAACCGGCAAATGCTCAAAATGCTTAACCCGCCGAGAAAATCACTTTTTTCCCAAAATAAATGTTTGGCAAAAAAATTGTTAAAAGTGAGGCAAGCCGTTCTGAAACCTATCGGTAAATTACTCAAAATGCTGAACTCGTCGAGAAAATCATTTTTTTCCAAAATGAATGTTTGTCAAAATAATATCGGTAAATGACTCAAAATGCTTAACTCGCCGAGAAAATCACTCTTTTTCCAAAATAAATGTTTGGCAAAAAAATAGTTAATAGTGAGGCAAGCCGTTCTGAAACCTATCGGTAAATTACTCAAAATGCCGAGAAAATCACTTTTTTCCCAAAATGAATGCTGCCACAAAATAGTTAATTTTGAGGTAAGTCGTTCTGAAACCAACCGGCAAATTGCTCAAAATGCTTAACTCGCCAAGAAAATCACTTTTTTCCCAAAACGAATGTTTGCCTCAAAATAGTTAATTTTCAGGCAAGTCGTTCTGAAACCAACTGGCAAATTACTCAAAATGCTTAACTCGCCGGGGAAAACACTTTTATTTGCAAAATGAATGTTTGTCAAAAAAATAGTTAATTTTGAGGCAAGTCATTCTGAAACCTATCGGTAAAGTACTCTAAATGCTTAACTCGCCGAGAAACTCATTTTTTGTCCAAAATTTATATTTGCCACAAAATAGTTAAAAGTGAGGCAAGCCGTTCTGAAACCTATCGGTAAATTACTCAAAATTCTTATCTCGCCGAGAAAATCACTTTTTTTCCAAAATAAATGTTTGGCAAATAAATAGTTAATAGTGAGGCAAGCCGTTCTGAAACCTATCGGTAAAGTACTCTAAATGTTTAACTCGCCGAGAAACTCATTTTTTGTCCAAAATTTATGTTTGCCACAAAATAGTTAATTTTGAGTCAAGTCGTTCTGAAACCAACCGGCAAATTACTCAAAATGCTTATCTCGCCGAGAAAATCACTTTTTTTCCAAAATAAATGTTTGGCAAATAAATAGTTAATAGTGAGGCAAGCCGTTCTGAAACCTATCGGTAAATTACTCTAAATGCTTAACTCACCGAGAAAATCACTTTTTTCCCAAAATGAATGTTTGCCACAAAATAGTTAATTTTGAGGCAAGTCGTTCTGAAACCAACCGGCAAATTACTCAAAATGCTTGACTCGCCGAGAAAATCACTTTTTTCCCAAAATGAATGCTGCCACAAAATAGATAATTTTGAGGTAAGTCGTTCTGAAACCAACCGGCAAATTGCTCAAAATGCTTAACTCGCCGAGAAAATCACTTTTTTCCCAAAACGAATGTTTGCCTCAAAATAGTTAATTTTCAGGCAAGTCGTTCTGAAACCAACTGGCAAATTACTCAAAATGCTTAACTCGCCGGGAAAAACACTTTTATTTGCAAAATGAATGTTTGTCAAAAAAATAGTTAATTTTGAGGCAAGTCATTCTGAAACCAACCGGCAAATTACTCAAAATGCTTCACTCGCCGAGAAACTCACTTTTTCTCCAAAATTTATGTTTGGTTAAAAATAGTTAATTTTGATACAAGCCGCTCTGGAACCAACCGGCACATTACTCTAAATGCTTAACTCGCCCATAAACTCACTTTTTGTTCAAAATCTATTTTTGGTTAAAAATAGTTCATTTTGATGCAAGCCGCTCTGGAACCAATCGGCAAATTACTCAAAATGCTTAACTCGCCGAGAAAATCACTTTTTTCCCACAATGAATGTTTGTCAAAGAATGTCGGTAAATTACACAAAATGCTTAACTCGCCGAGAAAATCACTCTTTTTCCAAAATAAATGTTTGGCAAAAAAATAGTTAATAGTGAGGCAAGCCGTTCTGAAACCTATCGGTAAAGTACTCTACATGTTTAACTCGCCGAGAAACTCACTATTTCTCCAAAATTTATGTTTGATTAAAAATAGTTAATTTTGATGCAAGCCGCTCTGGAACCAACCGGCAAATTACTCAAAATGCTTAACTCGCCGAGAAAGTCACTTTTTTCCCAAAATGAATGTTTGCCACAAAATAATTAATTTTGAGTCAAGTCGTTCTGAAACAAACCGGCAAATTACTCAAAATACTTAACTCGCCGGGAAAAACACTTTTATTTGCAAAATGAATGTTTGCCACAAAATAGATAACTTTGAGGCAAGTCGTTCTGAAACCAACTGGCAAATTTCTCAAAATGCTTAACTCGCCGAGAAAATCACTTGTTTACAAAAATAAATGTTTGGCAAAAAATAGTTAATAGTGAGGCAAGTCGTTCTGAAACCAACCGGCAAATTAATCAAAATGCTTAACTCGCCGAGAAAATCACTTTGTTTCCAAAATAAATGTTTGCCACAAAATAGTTAATTTTCAGGCAAGCAGTTCTGAAACCTATCGGTAAAGTACTCTAAATGCTTAACTCGCCGAGAAACTCATTTTTTGTCCAAAATTGATATTTGCCACAAAATAGTTAATAGTGAGGCAAGCCGTTCTGAAACCTATCGGTAAATTACTCAAAATGCTTTACTCGGCGAGAAAATCACTTTTTATCCAAAATAAATCTTTGGCAAAAAAATAGTTAATAGTGAGGCAAGCCGTTCCGAAACCTATCGGTAAAGTACTCTAAATGCTTAACTCGCCGAGAAACTCATTTTTTGTCCAAAATGAAAGTTTGCCACAAAATAGTTAATTTTGAGTCAAGTCGTTCTGAAACAAACCGGCAAATTACTCAAAATACTTAACTCGCCGGGAAAAACACTTTTATTTGCAAAATGAATGTTTGCCACAAAATAGATAATTTTGAGGCAAGTCGTTCTGAAACCAACTGGCAAATTACTCAAAATGCTTAACTCGCCGAGAAAATCACTTTTTTTCCAAAATAAATGTTTGGCAAATAAATAGTTAATAGTGAGGCAAGCCGTTCTGAAACCTATCGGTAAAGTACTCTAAATGCTTAACTCGCCGAGAAACTCATTTTTTGTCCAAAATTTATGTTTGGTTAAAAATATTTAATTTTGATGCAAGCCGCTCTGGAACCAACCGGCAAATTACTCAAAATGCTTAACTCGCCGAGAAAATCACTTTTTTCCCAAAATGAATGTTTGCCACAAAATAGTTAATTTTGAGTCAAGTCGTTCTGAAACAAACCGGCAAATTACTCAAAATGCTTAACTCGCCGAGAAAATCACTTTGTTTCCAAAATAAATGTTTGCCACAAAATAGTTAATTTTCAGGCAAGCAGTTCTGAAACCTATCGGTAAAGTACTCTAAATGCTTAACTCGCCGAGAAACTCATTTTTTGTCCAAAATTTATATTTGCCACAAAATAGTTAATAGTGAGGCAAGCCGTTCTGAAACCTATCGGTAAATTACTCAAAATGCTTTACTCGCCGAGAAAATCACTTTTTATCCAAAATAAATGTTTGGCAAAAAAATAGTTAATAGTGAGGCAAGCCGTTCTGAAACCTATCGGTAAAGTACTCTAAATGCTTAACTCGCCGAGAAACTCATTTTTTGTCCAAAATGAATGTTTGCCACAAAATAGTTAATTTTGAGGCAAGTCGTTCTGAAACTAACCGGCAAATTACTCAAAATACTTAACTCGCCGGGAAAAACACTTTTATTTGCAAAATGAATGTTTGCCAGAAAATAGTTAATTTTGATGCAAGCCGCTCTGGAACCAACCGGCAAATTACTCAAAATGCTTAACTCGCCGAGAAAATCACTTTTTTCCCAAAATGAATGTTTGCCACTAAATAGTTAATTTTGAGGCAAGTCGTTCTGAAACCAGCCGACAAATTACTCAAAATGCTTAACTCGCCGGGAAAAACACTTTTATTTGCAAAATGAATGTTTGTCAAAAAAATAGTTAATTTTGAGGCAAGTCGTTCTGAATCCAACCGGCAAATTACTCAAAATGCTTAACTCGCCCATAAACTCACTTTTTGTTCAAAATCTATTTTTGGTTAAAAATAGTTCATTTTGATGCAAGCCGCTCTGGAACCAATCGGCAAATTACTCAAAATGCTTAACTCGCCGAGAAAATCACTTTTTTCCCACAATGAATGTTTGTCAAAGAATGTCGGTAAATTACACAAAATGCTTAACTCGCCGAGAAAATCACTCTTTTTCCAAAATAAATGTTTGGCAAAAAAATAGTTAATAGTGAGGCAAGCCGTTCTGAAACCTATCGGTAAAGTACTCTACATGTTTAACTCGCCGAGAAACTCACTATTTCTCCAAAATTTATGTTTGATTAAAAATAGTTAATTTTGATGCAAGCCGCTCTGGAACCAACCGGCAAATTACTCAAAATGCTTAACTCGCCGAGAAAGTCACTTTTTTCCCAAAATGAATGTTTGCCACAAAATAATTAATTTTGAGTCAAGTCGTTCTGAAACAAACCGGCAAATTACTCAAAATACTTAACTCGCCGGGAAAAACACTTTTATTTGCAAAATGAATGTTTGCCACAAAATAGATAATTTTGAGGCAAGTCGTTCTGAAACCAACTGGGAAATTGCTCAAAATGCTTAACTCGCCGAGAAAATCACTTGTTTTCAAAAATAAATGTTTGGCAAAAAAATAGTTAATAGTGAGGCAAGTCGTTCTGAAACCAACCGGCAAATTAATCAAAATGCTTAACTCGCCGAGAAAATCACTTTGTTTCCAAAATAAATGTTTGCCACAAAATAGTTAATTTTCAGGCAAGCAGTTCTGAAACCTATCGGTAAAGTACTCTAAATGCTTAACTCGCCGAGAAACTCATTTTTTGTCCAAAATTTATGTTTGCCACAAAATAGTTAATTTTCAGGCAAGTCGTTCTGAAACCAACCGGCAAGTTACTCAAAATGCTTAACTCGCCGAGAAAATAATTTTTATCCAAAATAAATGTTTGGCAAAAAAATAGTTAACAGTGAGGCAAGCCGTTCTGAAACCCATCGGTAAAGTACTCTAAATGCTTAACTCGCCGAGAAAATCACTCTTTTTCCAAAATAAATGTTTGCAAAAAAATAGTTAATAGTGAGGCAAGCCGTTCTGAAACCTATCGGTAAAGTACTCTACATGTTTAACTCGCCGAGAAACTCATTTTTTGTCCAAAATTTATGTTTGATTAAAAATAGTTAATTTTGATGCAAGCCGCTCTGGAACCAATCAGCAAATTACTCAAAATGCTTAACTCGCCGAGAAAATCATTTTTATCCAAAATAAATGTTTGGCAAAAAAATAGTTAACAGTGAGGCAAGCCGTTCTGAAACCCATCGGTAAAGTACTCTAAATGCTTAACTCGCCGAGAAACTCATTTTTTGTCCAAAATTTATGTTTGCCACAAAATAGTTAATTTTGAGGCAAGTCGTTCTGAACCCAACCGGCAAATCACTCAAAATGCTTAACTCGTCGAGAAAATCACTTTTTTCCCAAAATTTATGTTTGCCACAAAATAGTTAATTTTGTGGCAAGTCGTCCTGAAAACAACCGGCAAGTTACTCAAAATGCTTAACTCGCCGAGAAAATCACTTTTTTCCCAAAATAAATGTTTGGCAAAAAAATAGTTAATAGTGAGGCAAGCCGTTCTGAAACCTATCGGTAAATTACTCTAAATGCTTAACTCACCGAGAAAATCACTTTTTTCCCAAAATGAATGTTTGCCACAAAATAGTTAATTTTGAGGCAAGTCGTTCTGAAACCAACCGGCAAATTACTCAAAATGCTTGACTCGCCGAGAAAATCACTTTTTTCCCAAAATGAATGCTGCCACAAAATAGTTAATTTTGAGGTAAGTCGTTCTGAAACCAACCGGCAAATTGCTCAAAATGCTTAACTCGCCGAGAAAATCACTTTTTTCCCAAAACGAATGTTTGCCTCAAAATAGTTAATTTTCAGGCAAGTCGTTCTGAAACCAACTGGCAAATTACTCAAAATGCTTAACTCGCCGAGAAAGTCACTTTTTTCCCAAAATGAATGTTTGCCACAAAATAATTAATTTTGAGTCAAGTCGTTCTGAAACAAACCGGCAAATTACTCAAAATACTTAACTCGCCGGGAAAAACACTTTTATTTGCAAAATGAATGTTTGCCACAAAATAGATAATTTTGAGGCAAGTCGTTCTGAAACCAACTGGGAAATTGCTCAAAATGCTTAACTCGCCGAGAAAATCACTTGTTTTCAAAAATAAATGTTTGGCAAAAAAATAGTTAATAGTGAGGCAAGTCGTTCTGAAACCAACCGGCAAATTAATCAAAATGCTTAACTCGCCGAGAAAATCACTTTGTTTCCAAAATAAATGTTTGCCACAAAATAGTTAATTTTCAGGCAAGCAGTTCTGAAACCTATCGGTAAAGTACTCTAAATGCTTAACTCGCCGAGAAACTCATTTTTTGTCCAAAATTTATGTTTGCCACAAAATAGTTAATTTTCAGGCAAGTCGTTCTGAAACCAACCGGCAAGTTACTCAAAATGCTTAACTCGCCGAGAAAATAATTTTTATCCAAAATAAATGTTTGGCAAAAAAATAGTTAACAGTGAGGCAAGCCGTTCTGAAACCCATCGGTAAAGTACTCTAAATGCTTAACTCGCCGAGAAAATCACTCTTTTTCCAAAATAAATGTTTGCAAAAAAATAGTTAATAGTGAGGCAAGCCGTTCTGAAACCTATCGGTAAAGTACTCTACATGTTTAACTCGCCGAGAAACTCATTTTTTGTCCAAAATTTATGTTTGATTAAAAATAGTTAATTTTGATGCAAGCCGCTCTGGAACCAATCAGCAAATTACTCAAAATGCTTAACTCGCCGAGAAAATCATTTTTATCCAAAATAAATGTTTGGCAAAAAAATAGTTAACAGTGAGGCAAGCCGTTCTGAAACCCATCGGTAAAGTACTCTAAATGCTTAACTCGCCGAGAAACTCATTTTTTGTCCAAAATTTATGTTTGCCACAAAATAGTTAATTTTGAGGCAAGTCGTTCTGAACCCAACCGGCAAATCACTCAAAATGCTTAACTCGTCGAGAAAATCACTTTTTTCCCAAAATTTATGTTTGCCACAAAATAGTTAATTTTGTGGCAAGTCGTCCTGAAAACAACCGGCAAGTTACTCAAAATGCTTAACTCGCCGAGAAAATCACTTTTTTCCCAAAGTAAATGTTTGGCAAAAAAATAGTTAATAGTGAGGCAAGCCGTTCTGAAACCTATCGGTAAATTACTCTAAATGCTTAACTCACCGAGAAAATCACTTTTTTCCCAAAATGAATGTTTGCCACAAAATAGTTAATTTTGAGGCAAGTCGTTCTGAAACCAACCGGCAAATTACTCAAAATGCTTGACTCGCCGAGAAAATCACTTTTTTCCCAAAATGAATGCTGCCACAAAATAGTTAATTTTGAGGTAAGTCGTTCTGAAACCAACCGGCAAATTGCTCAAAATGCTTAACTCGCCGAGAAAATCACTTTTTTCCCAAAACGAATGTTTGCCTCAAAATAGTTAATTTTCAGGCAAGTCGTTCTGAAACCAACTGGCAAATTACTCAAAATGCTTAACTCGCCGGGAAAAACACTTGTATTTGCAAAATGAATGTTTGTCAAAAAAATAGGTAATTTTGAGGCAAGTCATTCTGAAACCAACCGGCAAATTACTCAAAATGCTTAACTCGCCGAGAAACTCACTTTTTTCCCAAAATGAATGTTTGTCAAAGAATGACGGTAAATTACACAAAATGCTTAACTCGCCGAGAAAATCACTCTTTTTCCAAAATAAATGTTTGGCAAAAAAATAGTTAATAGTGAGGCAAGCCGTTCTGAAACCTATCGGTAAAGTACTCTACATGTTTAACTCGCCGAGAAACTCAATATTTCTCCAAAATTTATGTTTGATTAAAAATAGTTAATTTTGATGCAAGCCGCTCTGGAACCAACCAGCAAATTACTCAAAATGCTTAACTCGCCGAGAAAGTCAGTTTTTTCCCAAAATGAATGTTTGCCACAAAATGGTTAATTTTGAGTCAAGTCGTTCTGAAACAAACCGGCAAATTACTCAAAATACTTAACTCGCCGGGAAAAACACTTTTATTTGCAAAATGAATGTTTGCCACAAAATAGATAATTTTGAGGCAAGTCGTTCTGAAACAAACCGGCAAATTACTCAAAATGCTTAACTCGCCGAGAAAATCACTTTTTTCCCAAAATGAATGCTGCCACAAAATAGTTAATTTTGAGGTAAGTCGTTCTGAAACCAACCGGCAAATTGCTCAAAATGCTTAACTCGCCGAGAAAATCACTTTTTTCCCAAAACGAATGTTTGCCTCAAAATAGTTAATTTTCAGGCAAGTCGTTCTGAAACCAACTGGCAAATTACTCAAAATGCTTAACTCGCCGAGAAAGTCACTTTTTTCCCAAAATGAATGTTTGCCACAAAATAATTAATTTTGAGTCAAGTCGTTCTGAAACAAACCGGCAAATTACTCAAAATACTTAACTCGCCGGGAAAAACACTTTTATTTGCAAAATGAATGTTTGCCACAAAATAGATAATTTTGAGGCAAGTCGTTCTGAAACCAACTGGGAAATTGCTCAAAATGCTTAACTCGCCGAGAAAATCACTTGTTTTCAAAAATAAATGTTTGGCAAAAAAATAGTTAATAGTGAGGCAAGTCGTTCTGAAACCAACCGGCAAATTAATCAAAATGCTTAACTCGCCGAGAAAATCACTTTGTTTCCAAAATAAATGTTTGCCACAAAATAGTTAATTTTCAGGCAAGCAGTTCTGAAACCTATCGGTAAAGTACTCTAAATGCTTAACTCGCCGAGAAACTCATTTTTTGTCCAAAATTTATGTTTGCCACAAAATAGTTAATTTTCAGGCAAGTCGTTCTGAAACCAACCGGCAAGTTACTCAAAATGCTTAACTCGCCGAGAAAATAATTTTTATCCAAAATAAATGTTTGGCAAAAAAATAGTTAACAGTGAGGCAAGCCGTTCTGAAACCCATCGGTAAAGTACTCTAAATGCTTAACTCGCCGAGAAAATCACTCTTTTTCCAAAATAAATGTTTGCAAAAAAATAGTTAATAGTGAGGCAAGCCGTTCTGAAACCTATCGGTAAAGTACTCTACATGTTTAACTCGCCGAGAAACTCATTTTTTGTCCAAAATTTATGTTTGATTAAAAATAGTTAATTTTGATGCAAGCCGCTCTGGAACCAATCAGCAAATTACTCAAAATGCTTAACTCGCCGAGAAAATCATTTTTATCCAAAATAAATGTTTGGCAAAAAAATAGTTAACAGTGAGGCAAGCCGTTCTGAAACCCATCGGTAAAGTACTCTAAATGCTTAACTCGCCGAGAAACTCATTTTTTGTCCAAAATTTATGTTTGCCACAAAATAGTTAATTTTGAGGCAAGTCGTTCTGAACCCAACCGGCAAATCACTCAAAATGCTTAACTCGTCGAGAAAATCACTTTTTTCCCAAAATTTATGTTTGCCACAAAATAGTTAATTTTGTGGCAAGTCGTCCTGAAAACAACCGGCAAGTTACTCAAAATGCTTAACTCGCCGAGAAAATCACTTTTTTCCCAAAATAAATGTTTGGCAAAAAAATAGTTAATAGTGAGGCAAGCCGTTCTGAAACCTATCGGTAAATTACTCTAAATGCTTAACTCACCGAGAAAATCACTTTTTTCCCAAAATGAATGTTTGCCACAAAATAGTTAATTTTGAGGCAAGTCGTTCTGAAACCAACCGGCAAATTACTCAAAATGCTTGACTCGCCGAGAAAATCACTTTTTTCCCAAAATGAATGCTGCCACAAAATAGTTAATTTTGAGGTAAGTCGTTCTGAAACCAACCGGCAAATTGCTCAAAATGCTTAACTCGCCGAGAAAATCACTTTTTTCCCAAAACGAATGTTTGCCTCAAAATAGTTAATTTTCAGGCAAGTCGTTCTGAAACCAACTGGCAAATTACTCAAAATGCTTAACTCGCCGGGAAAAACACTTGTATTTGCAAAATGAATGTTTGTCAAAAAAATAGGTAATTTTGAGGCAAGTCATTCTGAAACCAACCGGCAAATTACTCAAAATGCTTAACTCGCCGAGAAACTCACTTTTTTCCCAAAATGAATGTTTGTCAAAGAATGACGGTAAATTACACAAAATGCTTAACTCGCCGAGAAAATCACTCTTTTTCCAAAATAAATGTTTGGCAAAAAAATAGTTAATAGTGAGGCAAGCCGTTCTGAAACCTATCGGTAAAGTACTCTACATGTTTAACTCGCCGAGAAACTCAATATTTCTCCAAAATTTATGTTTGATTAAAAATAGTTAATTTTGATGCAAGCCGCTCTGGAACCAACCAGCAAATTACTCAAAATGCTTAACTCGCCGAGAAAGTCAGTTTTTTCCCAAAATGAATGTTTGCCACAAAATGGTTAATTTTGAGTCAAGTCGTTCTGAAACAAACCGGCAAATTACTCAAAATACTTAACTCGCCGGGAAAAACACTTTTATTTGCAAAATGAATGTTTGCCACAAAATAGATAATTTTGAGGCAAGTCGTTCTGAAACAAACCGGCAAATTACTCAAAATGCTTAACTCGCCGAGAAAATCACTTTGTTTCCAAAATAAATGTTTGCCACAAAATAGTTAATTTTCAGGCAAGCAGTTCTGAAACCTATCGGTAAAGTACTCTAAATGCTTAACTCGCCGAGAAACTCATTTTTTGTCCAAAATTTATATTTGCCACAAAATAGTTAATAGTGAGGCAAGCCGTTCTGAAACCTATCGGTAAATTACTCAAAATGCTTTACTCGCCGAGAAAACCACTTTTTATCCAAAATAAATGTTTGGCAAAAAAATAGTTAATAGTGAGGCAAGCCGTTCTGAAACCTATCGGTAAAGTACTCTAAATGCTTAACTCGCCGAGAAACTCATTTTTTGTCCAAAATGAATGTTTGCCACAAAATAGTTAATTTTGAGGCAAGTCGTTCTGAAACTAACCGGCAAATTACTCAAAATACTTAACTCGCCGGGAAAAACACTTTTATTTGCAAAATGAATGTTTGCCAGAAAATAGTTAATTTTGATGCAAGCCGCTCTGGAACCAACCGGCAAATTACTCAAAATGCTTAACTCGCCGAGAAAATCACTTTTTTCCCAAAATGAATGTTTGCCACTAAATAGTTATATTTGAGGCAACTCGTTCTGAAACCAGCCGACAAATTACTCAAAATGCTTAACTCGCCGGGAAAAACACTTTTATTTGCAAAATGAATGTTTGTCAAAAAAATAGTTAATTTTGAGGCAAGTCGTTCTGAAACCAACCGGCAAATTACTCAAAATGCTTAACTCGCCGAGAAACTCACTTTTTCTCCAAAATTTATGTTTGGTTAAAAATAGTTAATTTTGATACAAGCCGCTCTGGAACCAACCGGCACATTACTCTAAATGCTTAACTCGCCCATAAACTCACTTTTTGTTCAAAATCTATTTTTGGTTAAAAATAGTTCATTTTGATGCAAGCCGCTCTGGAACCAATCGGCAAATTACTCAAAATGCTTAACTCGCCGAGAAAATCACTTTTTTCCCACAATGAATGTTTGTCAAAGAATGTCGGTAAATTACACAAAATGCTTAACTCGCCGAGAAAATCACTCTTTTTCCAAAATAAATGTTTGGCAAAAAAATAGTTAATAGTGAGGCAAGCCGTTCTGAAACCTATCGGTAAAGTACTCTACATGTTTAACTCGCCGAGAAACTCACTATTTCTCCAAAATTTATATTTGATTAAAAATAGTTAATTTTGATGCAAGCCGCTCTGGAACCAACCGGCAAATTACTCAAAATGCTTAACTCGCCGAGAAAGTCACTTTTTTCCCAAAATGAATGTTTGCCACAAAATAATTAATTTTGAGTCAAGTCGTTCTGAAACAAACCGGTAAATTACTCAAAATACTTAACTCGCCGGGAAAAACACATTTATTTGCAAAATGAATGTTTGCCACAAAATAGATAATTTTGAGGCAAGTCGTTCTGAAACCAACTGGCAAATTGCTCAAAATGCTTAACTCGCCGAGAAAATCACTTGTTTTCAAAAATAAATGTTTGGCAAAAAAATAGTTAATAGTGAGGCAAGTCGTTCTGAAACCAACCGGCAAATTAATCAAAATGCTTAACTCGCCGCGAAAGTCACTTTTTTCCCAAAATGAATGTTTGCCACTAAATAGTTAATTTTGAGGCATGTCGTTCTGAAACCAACCGGCAAATGCTCAAAATGCTTAACCCGCCGAGAAAATCACTTTTTTCCCAAAATAAATGTTTGGCAAAAAAATTGTTAAAAGTGAGGCAAGCCGTTCTGAAACCTATCGGGAAATTACTCAAAATGCTGAACTCGTCGAGAAAATCATTTTTTTCCAAAATGAATGTTTGTCAAAATAATATCGGTAAATGACTCAAAATGCGTAACTCGCCGAGAAAATCACTTTTTTTCCAAAATGAATGTTTGTCAAAAAAATTGTTAAAAGTGAGGCAAGCCGTTCTGAAACCTATCGGTAAATTACTCAAAATGCTTAACTCGCCGAGAAAATCACTTTTTTCCCAAAATGAATGTTTGCCACAAAATAGTTAATTTTGAGGCAAGTCGTTCTGAAACCAACCGGCAAATTACTCAAAATGCTTAACTCGCCGAGAAAATCACTTTTTTTCCAAAATAAATGTTTGGCAAATTGAGGCTAGCCGTTCTGAAACCTATCGGTAAAGTACTCTAAATGCTTAACTCGCCGAGAAACTCATTTTTTGTCCAAAATTTATGTTTGCCACAAAATAGTTAATAGTGAGGCAAGCCGTTCTGAAACCAACCGGCAAGTTACTCAAAATGCTTAACTCGCCGAGAAAATCACTTTTAATCCAAAATAAATGTTTGGCAAAAAAATAGTTAATAGTGAGGCAAGCCGTTCTGAAACCTATCGGTAAAGTACTCTAAATGCTTAACTCGTCGAGAAAATCACTTTTTTCCAAAATGAATGTTTGTCAAAATAATATCGGTAAATTACTCAAAATGCGTAACTCGCCGAGAAAATCACCTTTTTTTCCAAAATAAATGTTTGGCACAAAATAGTTAATTTTGAGGCAAGTCGTTCTGAAACCAACCGGCAAATTACTCAAAATGCTTAACTCGCCGAGAAAATCACCTTTTTTTCCAAAATAAATGTTTGGCACAAAATAGTTAATTTTGATGCAAGCCACTCTGGAACCAACCGGCAAATTACTCAAAATTCTTAACTCGCCGAGAAAGTCACTTTTTTCCCAAAATGAATGTTTGCCACAAAATAGTTAATTTTGAGTCAAGTCGTTCTGAAACAAACCGGCAAATTACTCAAAATACTTAACTCGCCGGGAAAAACACTTTTATTTGCAAAATGAATGTTTGCCACAAAATAGATAATTTTGAGGCAAGTCGTTCTGAAACCAACTGGCAAATTACTCAAAATGCTTAACTCGCCGAGAAAATCACTTTTTTTCCAAAATAAATGTTTGGCAAATAAATAGTTAATAGTGAGGCAAGCCGTTCTGAAACCTATCGGTAAAGTACTCTAAATGCTTAACTCGCCGAGAAACTCATTTTTTGTCCAAAATTTATGTTTGGTTAAAAATATTTAATTTTGATGCAAGCCGCTCTGGAACCAACCGGCAAATTACTCAAAATGCTTAACTCGCCGAGAAAATCACTTTTTTCCCAAAATGAATGTTTGCCACAAAATAGTTAATTTTGAGTCAAGTCGTTCTGAAACAAACCGGCAAATTACTCAAAATGCTTAACTCGCCGAGAAAATCACTTTGTTTCCAAAATAAATGTTTGCCACAAAATAGTTAATTTTCAGGCAAGCAGTTCTGAAACCTATCGGTAAAGTACTCTAAATGCTTAACTCGCCGAGAAACTAATTTTTTGTCCAAAATTTATATTTGCCACAAAATAGTTAATAGTGAGGCAAGCCGTTCTGAAACCTATCGGTAAATTACTCAAAATGCTTTACTCGCCGAGAAAATCACTTTTTATCCAAAATAAATGTTTGGCAAAAAAATAGTTAATAGTGAGGCAAGCCGTTCTGAAACCTATCGGTAAAGTACTCTAAATGCTTAACTCGCCGAGAAACTCATTTTTTGTCCAAAATGAATGTTTGCCACAAAATAGTTAATTTTGAGGCAAGTCGTTCTGAAACTAACCGGCAAATTACTCAAAATACTTAACTCGCCGGGAAAAACACTTTTATTTGCAAAATGAATGTTTGCCAGAAAATAGTTAATTTTGATGCAAGCCGCTCTGGAACCAACCGGCAAATTACTCAAAATGCTTAACTCGCCGAGAAAATCACTTTTTTCCCAAAATGAATGTTTGCCACTAAATAGTTAATTTTGAGGCAAGTCGTTCTGAAACCAGCCGACAAATTACTCAAAATGCTTAACTCGCCGGGAAAAACACTTTTATTTGCAAAATGAATGTTTGTCAAAAAAATAGTTAATTTTGAGGCAAGTCGTTCTGAATCCAACCGGCAAATTACTCAAAATGCTTAACTCGCCCATAAACTCACTTTTTGTTCAAAATCTATTTTTGGTTAAAAATAGTTCATTTTGATGCAAGCCGCTCTGGAACCAATCGGCAAATTACTCAAAATGCTTAACTCGCCGAGAAAATCACTTTTTTCCCACAATGAATGTTTGTCAAAGAATGTCGGTAAATTACACAAAATGCTTAACTCGCCGAGAAAATCACTCTTTTTCCAAAATAAATGTTTGGCAAAAAAATAGTTAATAGTGAGGCAAGCCGTTCTGAAACCTATCGGTAAAGTACTCTACATGTTTAACTCGCCGAGAAACTCACTATTTCTCCAAAATTTATGTTTGATTAAAAATAGTTAATTTTGATGCAAGCCGCTCTGGAACCAACCGGCAAATTACTCAAAATGCTTAACTCGCCGAGAAAGTCACTTTTTTCCCAAAATGAATGTTTGCCACAAAATAATTAATTTTGAGTCAAGTCGTTCTGAAACAAACCGGCAAATTACTCAAAATACTTAACTCGCCGGGAAAAACACTTTTATTTGCAAAATGAATGTTTGCCACAAAATAGATAATTTTGAGGCAAGTCGTTCTGAAACCAACTGGGAAATTGCTCAAAATGCTTAACTCGCCGAGAAAATCACTTGTTTTCAAAAATAAATGTTTGGCAAAAAAATAGTTAATAGTGAGGCAAGTCGTTCTGAAACCAACCGGCAAATTAATCAAAATGCTTAACTCGCCGAGAAAATCACTTTGTTTCCAAAATAAATGTTTGCCACAAAATAGTTAATTTTCAGGCAAGCAGTTCTGAAACCTATCGGTAAAGTACTCTAAATGCTTAACTCGCCGAGAAACTCATTTTTTGTCCAAAATTGATATTTGCCACAAAATAGTTAATAGTGAGGCAAGCCGTTCTGAAACCTATCGGTAAATTACTCAAAATGCTTTACTCGGCGAGAAAATCACTTTTTATCCAAAATAAATGTTTGGCAAAAAAATAGTTAATAGTGAGGCAAGCCGTTCCGAAACCTATCGGTAAAGTACTCTAAATGCTTAACTCGCCGAGAAACTCATTTTTTGTCCAAAATGAAAGTTTGCCACAAAATAGTTAATTTTGAGGCAAGTCGTTCTGAAACTAAGCGGCAAATTACTCAAAATACTTAACTCGCCGGGAAAAACACTTTTATTTGCAAAATGAATGTTTGCCAGAAAAGAGTTAATTTTGATGCAAGCCGCTCTGGAAACAACCGGCAAATTACTCAAAATGCTTAACTCGCCGAGAAAATCACTTTTTTCCCAAAATGAATGTTTGCCACTAAATAGTTAATTTTGAGGCATGTCGTTCTGAAACCAACCGGCAAATGCTCAAAATGCTTAACCCGCCGAGAAAATCACTTTTTTCCCAAAATAAATGTTTGGCAAAAAAATTGTTAAAAGTGAGGCAAGCCGTTCTGAAACCTCTCGGTAAATTACTCAAAATGCTGAACTCGTCGAGAAAATCATTTTTTTCCAAAATGAATGTTTGTCAAAATAATATCGGTAAATGACTCAAAATGCTTAACTCGCCGAGAAAATCACTCTTTTTCCAAAATAAATGTTTGGCAAAAAAATAGTTAATAGTGAGGCAAGCCGTTCTGAAACCTATCGGTAAATTACTCAAAATGCCGAGAAAATCACTTTTTTCCCAAAATGAATGTTTGCCACAAAATAGTTAATTTTGAGGCAAGTCGTTCTGAAACCAACCGGCAAATTACTCAAAATGCTTAACTCACCGAGAGAATCACTTTTTTTCCAAAATAAATGTTTGGCAAATTGAGGCTAGCCGTTCTGAAACCTATCGGTAAAGTACTCTAAATGCTTAACTCGCCGAGAAACTCATTTTTTGTCCAAAATTTATGTTTGCCACAAAATAGTTAATTTTGAGGTAAGTCGTTCTGAAACCAACCGGCAAATTGCTCAAAATGCTTAACTCGCCGAGAAAATCACTTTTTTCCCAAAACGAATGTTTGCCTCAAAATAGTTAATTTTCAGGCAAGTCGTTCTGAAACCAACTGGCAAATTACTCAAAATGCTTAACTCGCCGGGAAAAACACTTTTATTTGCAAAATGAATGTTTGTCAAAAAAATAGTTAATTTTGAGGCAAGTCATTCTGAAACCTATCGGTAAAGTACTCTAAATGCTTAACTCGCCGAGAAACTCATTTTTTGTCCAAAATTTATATTTGCCACAAAGTAGTTAAAAGTGAGACAAGCCGTTCTGAAACCTATCGGTAAATTACTCAAAATTCTTATCTCGCCGAGAAAATCACTTTTTTTCCAAAATAAATGTTTGGCAAATAAATAGTTAATAGTGAGGCAAGCCGTTCTGAAACCTATCGGTAAAGTACTCTAAATGTTTAACTCGCCGAGAAACTCATTTTTTGTCCAAAATTTATGTTTGCCACAAAATAGTTAATTTTGAGTCAAGTCGTTCTGAAACCAACCGGCAAATTACTCAAAATGCTTATCTCGCCGAGAAAATCACTTTTTTTCCAAAATAAATGTTTGGCAAATAAATAGTTAATAGTGAGGCAAGCCGTTCTGAAACCTATCGGTAAATTACTCAAAATGCTTAACTCAACGAGAAAATCACTTTTTTCCCAAAATGAATGTTTGCCACAAAATAGTTAATTTTGAGGCAAGTCGTTCTGAAACCAACCGGCAAATTACTCAAAATGCTTGACTCGCCGAGAAAATCACTTTTTTCCCAAAATGAATGCTGCCACAAAATAGATAATTTTGAGGTAAGTCGTTCTGAAACCAACCGGCAAATTGCTCAAAATGCTTAACTCGCCGAGAAAATCACTTTTTTCCCAAAACGAATGTTTGCCTCAAAATAGTTAATTTTCAGGCAAGTCGTTCTGAAACCAACTGGCAAATTACTCAAAATGCTTAACTCGCCGGGAAAAACACTTTTATTTGCAAAATGAATGTTTGTCAAAAAAATAGTTAATTTTGAGGCAAGTCATTCTGAAACCAACCGGCAAATTACTCAAAATGCTTCACTCGCCGAGAAACTCACTTTTTCTCCAAAATTTATGTTTGGTTAAAAATAGTTAATTTTGATACAAGCCGCTCTGGAACCAACCGGCACATTACTCGAAATGCTTAACTCGCCCATAAACTCACTTTTTGTTCAAAATCTATTTTTGGTTAAAAATAGTTCATTTTGATGCAAGCCGCTCTGGAACCAATCGGCAAATTACTCAAAATGCTTAACTCGCCGAGAAAATCACTTTTTTCCCACAATGAATGTTTGTCAAAGAATGTCGGTAAATTACACAAAATGCTGAACTCGCCGAGAAAATCACTCTTTTTCCAAAATAAATGTTTGGCAAAAAAATAGTGAATAGTGAGGCAAGCCGTTCTGAAACCTATCGGTAAAGTACTCTACATGTTTAACTCGCCGAGAAACTCACTATTTCTCCAAAATTTATGTTTGATTAAAAATAGTTAATTTTGATGCAAGCCGCTCTGGAACCAACCGGCAAATTACTCAAAATGCTTAACTCGCCGAGAAAGTCACTTTTTTCCCAAAATGAATGTTTGCCACAAAATAGTTAATTTTGAGTCAAGTCGTTCTGAAACAAACCGGCAAATTACTCAAAATACTTAACTCGCCGGGAAAAACACTTTTATTTGCAAAATGAATGTTTGCCACAAAATAGATAATTTTGAGGCAAGTCGTTCTGAAACCAACTGGCAAATTACTCAAAATGCTTAACTCGCCGAGAAAATCACTTTTTTTCCAAAATAAATGTTTGGCAAATAAATAGTTAATAGTGAGGCAAGCCGTTCTGAAACCTATCGGTAAAGTACTCTAAATGCTTAACTCGCCGAGAAACTCATTTTTTGTCCAAAATTTATGTTTGGTTAAAAATATTTAATTTTGATGCAAGCCGCTCTGGAACCAACCGGCAAATTACTCAAAATGCTTAACTCGCCGAGAAAATCACTTTTTTCCCAAAATGAATGTTTGCCACAAAATAGTTAATTTTG
Source organism: Scyliorhinus torazame (assembly GCF_047496885.1). Lineage (NCBI taxonomy): Eukaryota > Metazoa > Chordata > Chondrichthyes > Carcharhiniformes > Scyliorhinidae > Scyliorhinus > Scyliorhinus torazame. Next base: position 70,795,257 of record NC_092729.1, on the reverse strand, counting down.
AGTCAAGTCGTTCTGAAACAAACCGGCAAATTACTCAAAATGCTTAACTCGCCGAGAAAATCACTTTGTTTCCAAAATAAATGTTTGCCACAAAATAGTTAATTTTCAGGCAAGCAGTTCTGAAACCTATCGGTAAAGTACTCTAAATGCTTAACTCGCCGAGAAACTCATTTTTTGTCCAAAATTTATATTTGCCACAAAATAGTTAATAGTGAGGCAAGCCGTTCTGAAACCTATCGGTAAATTACTCAAAATGCTTTACTCGCCGAGAAAATCACTTTTTATCCAAAATAAATGTTTGGCAAAAAAATAGTTAATAGTGAGGCAAGCCGTTCTGAAACCTATCGGTAAAGTACTCTAAATGCTTAACTCGCCGAGAAACTCATTTTTTGTCCAAAATGAATGTTTGCCACAAAATAGTTAATTTTGAGGCAAGTCGTTCTGAAACTAACCGGCAAATTACTCAAAATACTTAACTCGCCGGGAAAAACACTTTTATTTGCAAAATGAATGTTTGCCAGAAAATAGTTAATTTTGATGCAAGCCGCTCTGGAACCAACCGGCAAATTACTCAAAATGCTTAACTCGCCGAGAAAATCACTTTTTTCCCAAAATGAATGTTTGCCACTAAATAGTTAATTTTGAGGCAAGTCGTTCTGAAACCAGCCGACAAATTACTCAAAATGCTTAACTCGCCGGGAAAAACACTTTTATTTGCAAAATGAATGTTTGTCAAAAAAATAGTTAATTTTGAGGCAAGTCGTTCTGAAACCAACCGGCAAATTACTCAAAATGCTTAACTCGCCGAGAAACTCACTTTTTCTCCAAAATTTATGTTTGGTTAAAAATAGTTAATTTTGATACAAGCCGCTCTGGAACCAACCGGCACATTACTCTAAATGCTTAACTCGCCCATAAACTCACTTTTTGTTCAAAATCTATTTTTGGTTAAAAATAGTTCATTTTGATGCAAGCCGCTCTGGAACCAATCGGCAAATTACTCAAAATGCTTAACTCGCCGAGAAAATCACTTTTTTCCCACAATGAATGTTTGTCAAAGAATGTCGGTAAATTACACAAAATGCCGAGAAAATCACTCTTTTTCCAAAATAAATGTTTGGCAAAAAAATAGTTAATAGTGAGGCAAGCCGTTCTGAAACCTATCGGTAAAGTACTCTACATGTTTAACTCGCCGAGAAACTCACTATTTCTCCAAAATTTATGTTTGATTAAAAATAGTTAATTTTGATGCAAGCCGCTCTGGAACCAACCGGCAAATTACTCAAAATGCTTAACTCGCCGAGAAAGTCACTTTTTTCCCAAAATGAATGTTTGCCACAAAATAATTAATTTTGAGTCAAGTCGTTCTGAAACAAACCGGCAAATTACTCAAAATACTTAACTCGCCGGGAAAAACACTTTTATTTGCAAAATGAATGTTTGCCACAAAATAGATAATTTTGAGGCAAGTCGTTCTGAAACCAACTGGCAAATTGCTCAAAATGCTTAACTCGCCGAGAAAATCACTTGTTTTCAAAAATAAATGTTTGGCAAAAAAATAGTTAATAGTGAGGCAAGTCGTTCTGAAACCAACCGGCAAATTAATCAAAATGCTTAACTCGCCGAGAAAATCACTTTGTTTCCAAAATAAATGTTTGCCACAAAATAGTTAATTTTCAGGCAAGCAGTTCTGAAACCTATCGGTAAAGTACTCTAAATGCTTAACTCGCCGAGAAACTCATTTTTTGTCCAAAATTGATATTTGCCACAAAATAGTTAATAGTGAGGCAAGCCGTTCTGAAACCTATCGGTAAATTACTCAAAATGCTTTACTCGGCGAGAAAATCACTGTTTATCCAAAATAAATGTTTGGCAAAAAAATAGTTAATAGTGAGGCAAGCCGTTCCGAAACCTATCGGTAAAGTACTCTAAATGCTTAACTCGCCGAGAAACTCATTTTTTGTCCAAAATGAAAGTTTGCCACAAAATAGTTAATTTTGAGGCAAGTCGTTCTGAAACTAAGCGGCAAATTACTCAAAATACTTAACTCGCCGGGAAAAACACTTTTATTTGCAAAATGAATGTTTGCCAGAAAAGAGTTAATTTTGATGCAAGCCGCTCTGGAACCAACCGGCAAATTACTCAAAATGCTTAACTCGCCGAGAAAATCACTTTTTTCCCAAAATGAATGTTTGCCACTAAATAGTTAATTTTGAGTCATGTCGTTCTGAAACCAACCGGCAAATGCTCAAAATGCTTAACCCGCCGAGAAAATCACTTTTTTCCCAAAATAAATGTTTGGCAAAAAAATTGTTAAAAGTGAGGCAAGCCGTTCTGAAACCTATCGGTAAATTACTCAAAATGCTGAACTCGTCGAGAAAATCATTTTTTTCCAAAATGAATGTTTGTCAAAATAATATCGGTAAATGACTCAAAATGCTTAACTCGCCGAGAAAATCACTCTTTTTCCAAAATAAATGTTTGGCAAAAAAATAGTTAATAGTGAGGCAAGCCGTTCTGAAACCAACTGGCAAATTACTCAAAATGCTTAACTCGCCGGGAAAAACACTTTTATTTGCAAAATGAATGTTTGTCAAAAAAATAGTTAATTTTGAGGCAAGTCATTCTGAAACCACCCGGCAAATTACTCAAAATGCTTAACTCGCCGAGAAACTCACTTTTTGTCCAAAATTTATGTTTGGTTAAAAATAGTTAATTTTGATACAAGCCGCTCTGGAACCAACCGGCACATTACTCAAAATGCTTAACTCGCCGAGAAAATCACTTTTTTCCCAAAATGAATGTTTGTCAAAGAATGTCGGTAAATTACACAAAATGCTTAACTCGCCGAGAAAATCACTCTTTTTCCAAAATAAATGTTTGGCAAAAAAATAGTTAATAGTGAGGCAAGCCGTTCTGAAACCTATCGGTAAAGTACTCTACATGTTTAACTCGCCGAGAAACTCAATATTTCTCCAAAATTTATGTTTGATTAAAAATAGTTAATTTTGATGCAAGCAGCTCTGGAACCAACCAGCAAATTACTCAAAATGCTTAACTCGCCGAGAAAGTCACTTTTTTCCCAAAATGAATGTTTGCCACAAAATAGTTAATTTTGAGTCAAGTCGTTCTGAAACAAACCGGCAAATTACTCAAAATATTTAACTCGCCGGGAAAAACACTTTTATTTGCAAAATGAATGTTTGCCACAAAATAGATAATTTTGAGGCAAGTCGTTCTGAAACCAACTGGCAAATTACTCAAAATGCTTAACTCGCCGAGAAAATCACTTTTTTTCCAAAATAAATGTTTGGCAAATAAATAGTTAATAGTGAGGCAAGCCGTTCTGAAACCTATCGGTAAAGTACTCTAAATGCTTAACTCGCCGAGAAACTCATTTTTTGTCCAAAATTTATGTTTGGTTAAAAATATTTAATTTTGATGCAAGCCGCTCTGGAACCAACCGGCAAATTACTCAAAATGCTTAACTCGCCGAGAAAATCACTTTTTTCCCAAAATGAATGTTTGCCACAAAATAGTTAATTTTGAGTCAAGTCGTTCTGAAACAAACCGGCAAATTACTCAAAATGCTTAACTCGCCGAGAAAACAACTTTGTTTCCAAAATAAATGTTTGCCACAAAATAGTTAATTTTCAGGCAAGCAGTTCTGAAACCTATCGGTAAAGTACTCTAAATGCTTAACTCGCCGAGAAACTCATTTTTTGTCCAAAATTTATATTTGCCACAAAATAGTTAATAGTGAGGCAAGCCGTTCTGAAACCTATCGGTAAATTACTCAAAATGCTTTACTCGCCGAGAAAATCACTTTTTATCCAAAATAAATGTTTGGCAAAAAAATAGTTAATAGTGAGGCAAGCCGTTCTGAAACCTATCGGTAAAGTATATCGGTAAAGTACTCTAAATGCTTAACTCGCCGAGAAACTCATTTTTTGTCCAAAATTTATGTTTGGTTAAATATATTTAATTTTGATGCAAGCCGCTCTGGAACCAACCGGCAAATTACTCAAAATGCTTAACTCGCCGAGAAAATCACTTTTTTCCCAAAATCAATGTTTGCCACAAAATAGTTAATTTTGAGTCAAGTCGTTCTGAAACAAACCGGAAAATTACTCAAAATGCTTAACTCGCCGAGAAAATCACTTTGTTTCCAAAATAAATGTTTGCCATAAAATAGTTAATTTTCAGGCAAGCAGTTCTGAAACCTATCGGTAAAGTACTCTAAATGCTTAACTCGCCGAGAAACTCATTTTTTGTCCAAAATTTATATTTGCCACAAAATAGTTAATAGTGAGGCAAGCCGTTCTGAAACCTATCGGTAAATTACTCAAAATGCTTTACTCGCCGAGAAAATCACTTTTTATCCAAAATAAATGTTTGGCAAAAAAATAGTTAATAGTGAGGCAAGCCGTTCTGAAACCTATCGGTAAAGTATATCGGTAAAGTACTCTAAATGCTTAACTCGCCGAGAAACTCATTTTTTGTCCAAAATTTATGTTTGGTTAAATATATTTAATTTTGATGCAAGCCGCTCTGGAACCAACCGGCAAATTACTCAAAATGCTTAACTCGCCGAGAAAATCACTTTTTTCCCAAAATCAATGTTTGCCACAAAATAGTTAATTTTGAGTCAAGTCGTTCTGAAACAAACCGGCAAATTACTCAAAATGCTTAACTCGCCGAGAAAATCACTTTGTTTCCAAAATAAATGTTTGCCATAAAATAGTTAATTTTCAGGCAAGCAGTTCTGAAACCTATCGGTAAAGTACTCTAAATGCTTAACTCGCCGAGAAACTCATTTTTTGTCCAAAATTTATATTTGCCACAAAATAGTTAATAGTGAGGCAAGCCGTTCTGAAACCTATCGGTAAATTACTCAAAATACTTAACTCGCCGGGAAAAACACTTTTATTTGCAAAATGCATGTTTGCCAGAAAATAGTTAATTTTGATGCAAGCCGCTCTGGAACCAACCGGCAAATTACTCAAAATGCTTAACTCGCCGAGAAAATCACTTTTTTCCCAAAATGAATGTTTGCCACTAAATAGTTAATTTTGAGGCAAGTCGTTCTGAAACCAGCCGACAAATTACTCAAAATGCTTCACTCGCCGGGAAAAACACTTTTATTTGCAAAATGAATGTTTGTCAAAAAAATAGTTAATTTTGAGGCAAGTCGTTCTGAAACCAACCGGCAAATTACTCAAAATGCTTAACTCGCCGAGAAACTCACTTTTTCTCCAAAATTTATGTTTGGTTAAAAATAGTTAATTTTGATACAAGCCGCTCTGGAACCAACCGGCACATTACTCTAAATGCTTAACTCGCCCATAAACTCACTTTTTGTTCAAAATCTATTTTTGGTTAAAAATAGTTCATTTTGATGCAAGCCGCTCTGGAACCAATCGGCAAATTACTCAAAATGCTTAACTCGCCGAGAAAGTCACTATTTTCCCAAAATGAATGTTTGCCACAAAATAATTAATTTTGAGTCAAGTCGTTCTGAAACAAACCGGCAAATTACTCAAAATACTTAACTCGCCGGGAAAAACACTTTTATTTGCAAAATGAATGTTTGCCACAAAATAGATAATTTTGAGGCAAGCCGTTCGGAAACCTATCGATAAAGTACTCTAAATGCTTAACTCGCCGAGAAACTCATTTTTTGTCCAAAATTTATGTTTGGTTAAATATATTTAATTTTGATGCAAGCCGCTCTGGAACCAACCGGCAAATTACTCAAAATGCTTAACTCGCCGAGAAAATCACTTTTTTCCCAAAATGAATGTTTGCCACAAAATAGTTAATTTTGAGTCAAGTCGTTCTGAAACAAACCGGCAAATTACTCAAAATGCTTAACTCGCCGAGAAACTCATTTTTTGTCCAAAATTTATATTTGCCACAAAATAGTTAAAAGTGAGGCAAGCCGTTCTGAAACCTATCGGTAAATTACTCAAAATTCTTATCTCGCCGAGAAAATCACTTTTTTTCCAAAATAAATGTTTGGCAAATAAATAGTTAATAGTGAGGCAAGCCGTTCTGAAACCTATCGGTAAAGTACTCTAAATGCTTAACTCGCCGAGAAACTCATTTTTTGTCCAAAATTTATGTTTGCCACAAAATAGTTAATTTTGAGTCAAGTCGTTCTGAAACCAACCGGCAAATTACTCAAAATGCTTATCTCGCCGAGAAAATCACTTTTTTTCCAAAATAAATGTTTGGCAAATAAATAGTTAATAGTGAGGCAAGCCGTTCTGAAACCTATCGGTAAAGTACTCTAAATGCTTAACTCGCCGAGAAACTCATTTTTTGTCCAAAATTTATGTTTGCCACAAAATAGTTAATTTTGTGGCAAGTCGTCCTGAAAACAACCGGCAAGTTACTCAAAATGCTTAACTCGCCGAGAAAATCACTTTTTTCCCAAAATAAATGTTTGGCAAAAAAATAGTTAATAGTGAGGCAAGCCGTTCTGAAACCTATCGGTAAAGTACTCTAAATGCTTAACTCGCCGAGAAACTCATTTTTTGTCCAAAATTTATGTTTGCCACAAAATAGTTAATTTTGTGGCAAGTCGTCCTGAAAACAACCGGCAAGTTACTCAAAATGCTTAACTCGCCGAGAAAATCACTTTTTTCCCAAAATAAATGTTTGGCAAAAAAATAGTTAATAGTGAGGCAAGCCGTTCTGAAACCTATCGGTAAAGTACTCTAAATGCTTAACTCGCCGAGAAACTCATTTTTTGTCCAAAATTTATGTTTGCCACAAAATAGTTAATTTTGTGGCAAGTCGTCCTGAAAACAACCGGCAAGTTACTCAAAATGCTTAACTCGCCGAGAAAATCACTTTTTTCCCAAAATGAATGCTGCCACAAAATAGTTAATTTTGAGGTAAGTCGTTCTGAAACCAACCGGCAAATTGCTCAAAATGCTTAACTCGCCGAGAAAATCACTTTTTTTCCAAAACGAATGTTTGCCTCAAAATAGTTAATTTTCAGGCAAGTCGTTCTGAAACCAACTGGCAAATTACTCAAAATGCTTCACTCGCCGGGAAAAACACTTTTATTTGCAAAATGAATGTTTGTCAAAAAAATAGTTAATTTTGAGGCAAGTCGTTCTGAAACCAACCGGCAAATTACTCAAAATGCTTAACTCGCCGAGAAACTCACTTTTTCTCCAAAATTTATGTTTGGTTAAAAATAGTTAATTTTGATACAAGCCGCTCTGGAACCAACCGGCACATTACTCTAAATGCTTAACTCGCCCATAAACTCACTTTTTGTTCAAAATCTATTTTTGGTTAAAAATAGTTCATTTTGATGCAAGCCGCTCTGGAACCAATCGGCAAATTACTCAAAATGCTTAACTCGCCGAGAAAATCACTTTTTTCCCACAATGAATGTTTGTCAAAGAATGTCGGTAAATTACACAAAATGCTTAACTCGCCGAGAAAATCACTCTTTTTCCAAAATAAATGTTTGGCAAAAAAATAGTTAATAGTGAGGCAAGCCGTTCTGAAACCTATCGGTAAAGTACTCTACATGTTTAACTCGCCGAGAAACTCACTATTTCTACAAAACTTATGTTTGATTAAAAATAGTTAATTTTGATGCAAGCCGCTCTGGAACCAACCGGCAAATTACTCAAAATGCTTAACTCGCCGAGAAAGTCACTATTTTCCCAAAATGAATGTTTGCCACAAAATAGTTAATTTTGAGGCAAGTCGTTCTGAAACCAACCGGCAAATTACTCAAAATGCTTGACTCGCCGAGAAAATCACTTTTTTCCCAAAATGAATGCTGCCACAAAATAGTTAATTTTGAGGTAAGTCGTTCTGAAACCAACCGGCAAATTGCTCAAAATGCTTAACTCGCCGAGAAAATCACTTTTTTCCCAAAACGAATGTTTGCCTCAAAATAGTTAATTTTCAGGCAAGTCGTTCTGAAACCAACTGGCAAATTACTCAAAATGCTTCACTCGCCGGGAAAAACACTTTTATTTGCAAAATGAATGTTTGTCAAAAAAATAGTTAATTTTGAGGCAAGTCGTTCTGAAACCAACCGGCAAATTACTCAAAATGCTTAACTCGCCGAGAAACTCACTTTTTCTCCAAAATTTATGTTTGGTTAAAAATAGTTAATTTTGATACAAGCCGCTCTGGAACCAACCGGCACATTACTCTAAATGCTTAACTCGCCCATAAACTCACTTTTTGTTCAAAATCTATTTTTGGTTAAAAATAGTTCATTTTGATGCAAGCCGCTCTGGAACCAATCGGCAAATTACTCAAAATGCTTAACTCGCCGAGAAAATCACTTTTTTCCCACAATGAATGTTTGTCAAAGAATGTCGGTAAATTACACAAAATGCTTAACTCGCCGAGAAAATCACTCTTTTTCCAAAATAAATGTTTGGCAAAAAAATAGTTAATAGTGAGGCAAGCCGTTCTGAAACCTATCGGTAAAGTACTCTACATGTTTAACTCGCCGAGAAACTCACTATTTCTACAAAATTTATGTTTGATTAAAAATAGTTAATTTTGATGCAAGCCGCTCTGGAACCAACCGGCAAATTACTCAAAATGCTTAACTCGCCGAGAAAGTCACTATTTTCCCAAAATGAATGTTTGCCACAAAATAATTAATTTTGAGTCAAGTCGTTCTGAAACAAACCGGCAAATTACTCAAAATACTTAACTCGCCGGGAAAAACACTTTTATTTGCAAAATGAATGTTTGCCACAAAATAGATAATTTTGAGGCAAGCCGTTCGGAAACCTATCGGTAAAGTACTCTAAATGCTTAACTCGCCGAGAAACTCATTTTTTGTCCAAAATTTATGTTTGGTTAAATATATTTAATTTTGATGCAAGCCGCTCTGGAACCAACCGGCAAATTACTCAAAATGCTTAACTCGCCGAGAAAATCACTTTTTTCCCAAAATGAATGTTTGCCACAAAATAGTTAATTTTGAGTCAAGTCGTTCTGAAACAAACCGGCAAATTACTCAAAATGCTTAACTCGCCGAGAAACTCATTTTTTGTCCAAAATTTATATTTGCCACAAAATAGTTAAAAGTGAGGCAAGCCGTTCTGAAACCTATCGGTAAATTACTCAAAATTCTTATCTCGCCGAGAAAATCACTTTTTTTCCAAAATAAATGTTTGGCAAATAAATAGTTAATAGTGAGGCAAGCCGTTCTGAAACCTATCGGTAAAGTACTCTAAATGCTTAACTCGCCGAGAAACTCATTTTTTGTCCAAAATTTATGTTTGCCACAAAATAGTTAATTTTGAGTCAAGTCGTTCTGAAACCAACCGGCAAATTACTCAAAATGCTTATCTCGCCGAGAAAATCACTTTTTTTCCAAAATAAATGTTTGGCAAATAAATAGTTAATAGTGAGGCAAGCCGTTCTGAAACCTATCGGTAAAGTACTCTAAATGCTTAACTCGCCGAGAAACTCATTTTTTGTCCAAAATTTATGTTTGCCACAAAATAGTTAATTTTGTGGCAAGTCGTCCTGAAAACAACCGGCAAGTTACTCAAAATGCTTAACTCGCCGAGAAAATCACTTTTTTCCCAAAATAAATGTTTGGCAAAAAAATAGTTAATAGTGAGGCAAGCCGTTCTGAAACCTATCGGTAAATTACACTAAATGCTTAACTCACCGAGAAAATCACTTTTTTCCCAAAATGAATGTTTGCCACAAAATAGTTAATTTTGAGGCAAGTCGTTCTGAAACCAACCGGCAAATTACTCAAAATGCTTGACTCGCCGAGAAAATCACTTTTTTCCCAAAATGAATGCTGCCACAAAATAGTTAATTTTGAGGTAAGTCGTTCTGAAACCAACCGGCAAATTGCTCAAAATGCTTAACTCGCCGAGAAAATCACTTTTTTCCCAAAACGAATGTTTGCCTCAAAATAGTTAATTTTCAGGCAAGTCGTTCTGAAACCAACTGGCAAATTACTCAAAATGCTTAACTCGCCGGGAAAAACACTTTTATTTGCAAAATGAATGTTTGTCAAAAAAATAGTTAATTTTGAGGCAAGTCATTCTGAAACCAACCGGCAAATTACTCAAAATGCTTAACTCGCCGAGAAACTCACTTTTTCTCCAAAATTTATGTTTGGTTAAAAATAGTTAATTTTGATACAAGCCGCTCTGGAACCAACCGGCACATTACTCTAAATGCTTAACTCGCCCATAAACTCACTTTTTGTTCAAAATCTATTTTTGGTTAAAAATAGTTCATTTTGATGCAAGCCGCTCTGGAACCAATCGGCAAATTACTCAAAATGCTTAACTCGCCGAGAAAATCACTTTTTTCCCAAAATGAATGTTTGTCAAAGAATGTCGGTAAATTACACAAAATGCTTAACTCACCGAGAAAATCACTCTTTTTCCAAAATGAATGTTTGCCAGAAAATAGTTAATTTTGATGCAAGCCGCTCTGGAACCAAGCGGCAAATTACTCAAAATGCTTAACTCGCCGAGAAAATCACTTTTTTCCCACAATGAATGTTTGTCAAAGAATGTCGGTAAATTACACAAAATGCTAAACTCGCCGAGAAAATCACTCTTTTTCCAAAATAAATGTTTGGCAAAAAAATAGTTAATAGTGAGGCAAGCCGTTCTGAAACCTATCGGTAAAGTACTCTACATGTTTAACTCGCCGAGAAACTCACTATTTCTCCAAAATTTATGTTTGATTAAAAATAGTTAATTTTGATGCAAGCCGCTCTGTAACCAATGTTTGCCACAAAATAATTAATTTTGAGTCAAGTCGTTCTGAAACAAACCGGTAAATTACTCAAAATACTTAACTCGCCGGGAAAAACACTTTTATTTGCAAAATGAATGTTTGCCACAAAATAGATAATTTTGAGGCAAGTCGTTCTGAAACCAACTGGCAAATTACTCAAAATGCTTAACTCGCCGAGAAAATCACTTTTTTTCCAAAATAAATGTTTGGCAAATAAATAGTTAATAGTGAGGCAAGCCGTTCTGAAACCTATCGGTAAAGTACTCTAAATGCTTAACTCGCCGAGAAACTCATTTTTTGTCCAAAATTTATGTTTGGTTAAATATATTTAATTTTGATGCAAGCCGCTCTGGAACCAACCGGCAAATTACTCAAAATGCTTAACTCGCCGAGAAAATCACTTTTTTCCCAAAATGAATGTTTGCCACAAAATAGTTAATTTTGAGGCAAGTCGCTCTGGAACCAACCGGCAAATTACTCAAAATGCTTAACTCGCCGAGAAAATCACTTTGTTTCCAAAATAAATGTTTGCCATAAAATAGTTAATTTTCAGGCAAGCAGTTCTGAAACCTATCGGTAAAGTACGCTAAATGCTTAACTCGCCGAGAAACTCATTTTTTGTCCAAAATTTATATTTGCCACAAAATAGTTAATAGTGAGGCAAGCCGTTCTGAAACCTATCGGTAAATTACTCAAAATGCTTTACTCGCCGAGAAAATCACTTTTTATCCAAAATAAATGTTTGGCAAAAAAATAGTTAATAGTGAGGCAAGCCGTTCTGAAACCTATCGGTAAAGTACTCTAAATGCTTAACTCGCCGAGAAACTCATTTTTTGTCCAAAATTTATGTTTGGTGAAAAATATTTAATTTTGAGTCAAGTCGTTCTGAAACAAACCGGCAAATTACTCAAAATACTTAACTCGCCGGGAAAAACACTTTTATTTGCAAAATGAATGTTTGCCACAAAATAGATAATTTTGAGGCAAGTCGTTCTGAAACCAACTGGCAAATTTCTCAAAATGCTTAACTCGCCGAGAAAATCACTTGTTTACAAAAATAAATGTTTGGCAAAAAATAGTTAATAGTGAGGCAAGTCGTTCTGAAACCAACCGGCAAATTAATCAAAATGCTTAACTCGCCGAGAAAATCACTTTGTTTCCAAAATAAATGTTTGCCACAAAATAGTTAATTTTCAGGCAAGCAGTTCTGAAACCTATCGGTAAAGTACTCTAAATGCTTAACTCGCCGAGAAACTCATTTTTTGTCCAAAATTGATATTTGCCACAAAATAGTTAATAGTGAGGCAAGCCGTTCTGAAACCTATCGGTAAATTACTCAAAATGCTTTACTCGCCGAGAAAATCACTTTTTATCCAAAATAAATGTTTGGCAAAAAAATAGTTAATAGTGAGGCAAGCCGTTCTGAAACCTATCGGTAAAGTACTCTAAATGCTTAACTCGCCGAGAAACTCATTTTTTGTCCAAAATGAATGTTTGCCACAAAATAGTTAATTTTGAGGCAAGTCGTTCTGAAACTAACCGGCAAATTACTCAAAATACTTAACTCGCCGGGAAAAACACTTTTATTTGCAAAATGAATGTTTGCCAGAAAATAGTTAATTTTGATGCAAGCCGCTCTGGAACCAACCGGCAAATTACTCAAAATGCTTAACTCGCCGAGAAAATCACTTTTTTCCCAAAATGAATGTTTGCCACTAAATAGTTATATTTGAGGCAACTCGTTCTGAAACCAGCCGACAAATTACTCAAAATGCTTAACTCGCCGGGAAAAACACTTTTATTTGCAAAATGAATGTTTGTCAAAAAAATAGTTAATTTTGAGGCAAGTCGTTCTGAAACCAACCGGCAAATTACTCAAAATGCTTAACTCGCCGAGAAACTCACTTTTTCTCCAAAATTTATGTTTGGTTAAAAATAGTTAATTTTGATACAAGCCGCTCTGGAACCAACCGGCACATTACTCTAAATGCTTAACTCGCCCATAAACTCACTTTTTGTTCAAAATCTATTTTTGGTTAAAAATAGTTCATTTTGATGCAAGCCGCTCTGGAACCAATCGGCAAATTACTCAAAATGCTTAACTCGCCGAGAAAATCACTTTTTTCCCACAATGAATGTTTGTCAAAGAATGTCGGTAAATTACACAAAATGCTTAACTCGCCGAGAAAATCACTCTTTTTCCAAAATAAATGTTTGGCAAAAAAATAGTTAATAGTGAGGCAAGCCGTTCTGAAACCTATCGGTAAAGTACTCTACATGTTTAACTCGCCGAGAAACTCACTATTTCTCCAAAATTTATATTTGATTAAAAATAGTTAATTTTGATGCAAGCCGCTCTGGAACCAACCGGCAAATTACTCAAAATGCTTAACTCGCCGAGAAAGTCACTTTTTTCCCAAAATGAATGTTTGCCACAAAATAGATAATTTTGAGGCAAGTCGTTCTGAAACCAACTGGCAAATTGCTCAAAATGCTTAACTCGCCGAGAAAATCACTTGTTTTCAAAAATAAATGTTTGGCAAAAAAATAGTTAATAGTGAGGCAAGTCGTTCTGAAACCAACCGGCAAATTAATCAAAATGCTTAACTCGCCGCGAAAGTCACTTTTTTCCCAAAATGAATGTTTGCCACTAAATAGTTAATTTTGAGGCATGTCGTTCTGAAACCAACCGGCAAATGCTCAAAATGCTTAACCCGCCGAGAAAATCACTTTTTTCACAAAATAAATGTTTGGCAAAAAAATTGTTAAAAGTGAGGCAAGCCGTTCTGAAACCTATCGGTAAATTACTCAAAATGCTGAACTCGTCGAGAAAATCATTTTTTTCCAAAATGAATGTTTGTCAAAATAATATCGGTAAATGACTCAAAATGCGTAACTCGCCGAGAAAATCACTTTTTTTCCAAAATGAATGTTTGTCAAAAAAATTGTTAAAAGTGAGGCAAGCCGTTCTGAAACCTATCGGTAAATTACTCAAAATGCTTAACTCGCCGAGAAAATCACTTTTTTCCCAAAATGAATGTTTGCCACAAAATAGTTAATTTTGAGGCAAGTCGTTCTGAAACCAACCGGCAAATTACTCAAAATGCTTAACTCGCCGAGAAAATCACTTTTTTTCCAAAATAAATGTTTGGCAAATTGAGGCTAGCCGTTCTGAAACCTATCGGTAAAGTACTCTAAATGCTTAACTCGCCGAGAAACTCATTTTTTGTCCAAAATTTATGTTTGCCACAAAATAGTTAATAGTGAGGCAAGCCGTTCTGAAACCAACCGGCAAGTTACTCAAAATGCTTAACTCGCCGAGAAAATCACTTTTAATCCAAAATAAATGTTTGGCAAAAAAATAGTTAATAGTGAGGCAAGCCGTTCTGAAACCTATCGGTAAAGTACTCTAAATGCTTAACTCGTCGAGAAAATCACTTTTTTCCAAAATGAATGTTTGTCAAAATAATATCGGTAAATTACTCAAAATGCGTAACTCGCCGAGAAAATCACCTTTTTTTCCAAAATAAATGTTTGGCACAAAATAGTTAATTTTGAGGCAAGTCGTTCTGAAACCAACCGGCAAATTACTCAAAATGCTTAACTCGCCGAGAAAATCACCTTTTTTTCCAAAATAAATGTTTGGCACAAAATAGTTAATTTTGATGCAAGCCACTCTGGAACCAACCGGCAAATTACTCAAAATTCTTAACTCGCCGAGAAAGTCACTTTTTTCCCAAAATGAATGTTTGCCACAAAATAGTTAATTTTGAGTCAAGTCGTTCTGAAACAAACCGATAAATTACTCAAAATACTTAACTCGCCGGGAAAAACACTTTTATTTGCAAAATGAATGTTTGCCACAAAATAGATAATTTTGAGGCAAGTCGTTCTGAAACCAACTGGCAAATTACTCAAAATGCTTAACTCGCCGAGAAAATCACTTTTTTTCCAAAATAAATGTTTGGCAAATAAATAGTTAATAGTGAGGCAAGCCGTTCTGAAACCTATCGGTAAAGTACTCTAAATGCTTAACTCGCCGAGAAACTCATTTTTTGTCCAAAATTTATGTTTGGTTAAAAATATTTAATTTTGATGCAAGCCGCTCTGGAACCAACCGGCAAATTACTCAAAATGCTTAACTCGCCGAGAAAATCACTTTTTTCCCAAAATGAATGTTTGCCACAAAATAGTTAATTTTGAGTCAAGTCGTTCTGAAACAAACCGGCAAATTACTCAAAATGCTTAACTCGCCGAGAAAATCACTTTGTTTCCAAAATAAATGTTTGCCACAAAATAGTTAATTTTCAGGCAAGCAGTTCTGAAACCTATCGGTAAAGTACGCTAAATGCTTAACTCGCCGAGAAACTCATTTTTTGTCCAAAATTTATATTTGCCACAAAATAGTTAATAGTGAGGCAAGCCGTTCTGAAACCTATCGGTAAATTACTCAAAATGCTTTACTCGCCGAGAAAATCACTTTTTATCCAAAATAAATGTTTGGCAAAAAAATAGTTAATAGTGAGGCAAGCCGTTCTGAAACCTATCGGTAAAGTACTCTAAATGCTTAACTCGCCGAGAAACTCATTTTTTGTCCAAAATTTATGTTTGGTGAAAAATATTTAATTTTGATGCAAGCCGCTCTGGAACCAACCAGCAAATTACTCAAAATGCTTAACTCGCCGAGAAAATCACTTTTTTCCCAAAATGAATGTTTGCCACAAAATAATTAATTTTGAGTCAAGTCGTTCTGAAACAAACCGGCAAATTACTCAAAATACTTAACTCGCCGGGAAAAACACTTTTATTTGCAAAATGAATGTTTGCCACAAAATAGATAATTTTGAGGCAAGTCGTTCTGAAACCAACTGGCAAATTTCTCAAAATGCTTAACTCGCCGAGAAAATCACTTGTTTACAAAAATAAATGTTTGGCAAAAAATAGTTAATAGTGAGGCAAGTCGTTCTGAAACCAACCGGCAAATTAATCAAAATGCTTAACTCGCCGAGAAAATCACTTTGTTTCCAAAATAAATGTTTGCCACAAAATAGTTAATTTTCAGGCAAGCAGTTCTGAAACCTATCGGTAAAGTACTCTAAATGCTTAACTCGCCGAGAAACTCATTTTTTGTCCAAAATTGATATTTGCCACAAAATAGTTAATAGTGAGGCAAGCCGTTCTGAAACCTATCGGTAAATTACTCAAAATGCTTTACTCGCCGAGAAAATCACTTTTTATCCAAAATAAATGTTTGGCAAAAAAATAGTTAATAGTGAGGCAAGCCGTTCTGAAACCTATCGGTAAAGTACTCTAAATGCTTAACTCGCCGAGAAACTCATTTTTTGTCCAAAATTTATGTTTGGTGAAAAATATTTAATTTTGAGTCAAGTCGTTCTGAAACAAACCGGCAAATTACTCAAAATACTTAACTCGCCGGGAAAAACACTTTTATTTGCAAAATGAATGTTTGCCACAAAATAGATAATTTTGAGGCAAGTCGTTCTGAAACCAACTGGCAAATTTCTCAAAATGCTTAACTCGCCGAGAAAATCACTTGTTTACAAAAATAAATGTTTGGCAAAAAATAGTTAATAGTGAGGCAAGTCGTTCTGAAACCAACCGGCAAATTAATCAAAATGCTTAACTCGCCGAGAAAATCACTTTGTTTCCAAAATAAATGTTTGCCACAAAATAGTTAATTTTCAGGCAAGCAGTTCTGAAACCTATCGGTAAAGTACTCTAAATGCTTAACTCGCCGAGAAACTCATTTTTTGTCCAAAATTGATATTTGCCACAAAATAGTTAATAGTGAGGCAAGCCGTTCTGAAACCTATCGGTAAATTACTCAAAATGCTTTACTCGCCGAGAAAATCACTTTTTATCCAAAATAAATGTTTGGCAAAAAAATAGTTAATAGTGAGGCAAGCCGTTCTGAAACCTATCGGTAAAGTACTCTAAATGCTTAACTCGCCGAGAAACTCATTTTTTGTCCAAAATGAATGTTTGCCACAAAATAGTTAATTTTGAGGCAAGTCGTTCTGAAACTAACCGGCAAATTACTCAAAATACTTAACTCGCCGGGAAAAACACTTTTATTTGCAAAATGAATGTTTGCCAGAAAATAGTTAATTTTGATGCAAGCCGCTCTGGAACCAACCGGCAAATTACTCAAAATGCTTAACTCGCCGAGAAAATCACTTTTTTCCCAAAATGAATGTTTGCCACTAAATAGTTATATTTGAGGCAACTCGTTCTGAAACCAGCCGACAAATTACTCAAAATGCTTAACTCGCCGGGAAAAACACTTTTATTTGCAAAATGAATGTTTGTCAAAAAAATAGTTAATTTTGAGGCAAGTCGTTCTGAAACCAACCGGCAAATTACTCAAAATGCTTAACTCGCCGAGAAACTCACTTTTTCTCCAAAATTTATGTTTGGTTAAAAATAGTTAATTTTGATACAAGCCGCTCTGGAACCAACCGGCACATTACTCTAAATGCTTAACTCGCCCATAAACTCACTTTTTGTTCAAAATCTATTTTTGGTTAAAAATAGTTCATTTTGATGCAAGCCGCTCTGGAACCAATCGGCAAATTACTCAAAATGCTTAACTCGCCGAGAAAATCACTTTTTTCCCACAATGAATGTTTGTCAAAGAATGTCGGTAAATTACACAAAATGCTTAACTCGCCGAGAAAATCACTCTTTTTCCAAAATAAATGTTTGGCAAAAAAATAGTTAATAGTGAGGCAAGCCGTTCTGAAACCTATCGGTAAAGTACTCTACATGTTTAACTCGCCGAGAAACTCACTATTTCTCCAAAATTTATATTTGATTAAAAATAGTTAATTTTGATGCAAGCCGCTCTGGAACCAACCGGCAAATTACTCAAAATGCTTAACTCGCCGAGAAAGTCACTTTTTTCCCAAAATGAATGTTTGCCACAAAATAGATAATTTTGAGGCAAGTCGTTCTGAAACCAACTGGCAAATTGCTCAAAATGCTTAACTCGCCGAGAAAATCACTTGTTTTCAAAAATAAATGTTTGGCAAAAAAATAGTTAATAGTGAGGCAAGTCGTTCTGAAACCAACCGGCAAATTAATCAAAATGCTTAACTCGCCGCGAAAGTCACTTTTTTCCCAAAATGAATGTTTGCCACTAAATAGTTAATTTTGAGGCATGTCGTTCTGAAACCAACCGGCAAATGCTCAAAATGCTTAACCCGCCGAGAAAATCACTTTTTTCACAAAATAAATGTTTGGCAAAAAAATTGTTAAAAGTGAGGCAAGCCGTTCTGAAACCTATCGGTAAATTACTCAAAATGCTGAACTCGTCGAGAAAATCATTTTTTTCCAAAATGAATGTTTGTCAAAATAATATCGGTAAATGACTCAAAATGCGTAACTCGCCGAGAAAATCACTTTTTTTCCAAAATGAATGTTTGTCAAAAAAATTGTTAAAAGTGAGGCAAGCCGTTCTGAAACCTATCGGTAAATTACTCAAAATGCTTAACTCGCCGAGAAAATCACTTTTTTCCCAAAATGAATGTTTGCCACAAAATAGTTAATTTTGAGGCAAGTCGTTCTGAAACCAACCGGCAAATTACTCAAAATGCTTAACTCGCCGAGAAAATCACTTTTTTTCCAAAATAAATGTTTGGCAAATTGAGGCTAGCCGTTCTGAAACCTATCGGTAAAGTACTCTAAATGCTTAACTCGCCGAGAAACTCATTTTTTGTCCAAAATTTATGTTTGCCACAAAATAGTTAATAGTGAGGCAAGCCGTTCTGAAACCAACCGGCAAGTTACTCAAAATGCTTAACTCGCCGAGAAAATCACTTTTAATCCAAAATAAATGTTTGGCAAAAAAATAGTTAATAGTGAGGCAAGCCGTTCTGAAACCTATCGGTAAAGTACTCTAAATGCTTAACTCGTCGAGAAAATCACTTTTTTCCAAAATGAATGTTTGTCAAAATAATATCGGTAAATTACTCAAAATGCGTAACTCGCCGAGAAAATCACCTTTTTTTCCAAAATAAATGTTTGGCACAAAATAGTTAATTTTGAGGCAAGTCGTTCTGAAACCAACCGGCAAATTACTCAAAATGCTTAACTCGCCGAGAAAATCACCTTTTTTTCCAAAATAAATGTTTGGCACAAAATAGTTAATTTTGATGCAAGCCACTCTGGAACCAACCGGCAAATTACTCAAAATTCTTAACTCGCCGAGAAAGTCACTTTTTTCCCAAAATGAATGTTTGCCACAAAATAGTTAATTTTGAGTCAAGTCGTTCTGAAACAAACCGATAAATTACTCAAAATACTTAACTCGCCGGGAAAAACACTTTTATTTGCAAAATGAATGTTTGCCACAAAATAGATAATTTTGAGGCAAGTCGTTCTGAAACCAACTGGCAAATTACTCAAAATGCTTAACTCGCCGAGAAAATCACTTTTTTTCCAAAATAAATGTTTGGCAAATAAATAGTTAATAGTGAGGCAAGCCGTTCTGAAACCTATCGGTAAAGTACTCTAAATGCTTAACTCGCCGAGAAACTCATTTTTTGTCCAAAATTTATGTTTGGTTAAAAATATTTAATTTTGATGCAAGCCGCTCTGGAACCAACCGGCAAATTACTCAAAATGCTTAACTCGCCGAGAAAATCACTTTTTTCCCAAAATGAATGTTTGCCACAAAATAGTTAATTTTGAGTCAAGTCGTTCTGAAACAAACCGGCAAATTACTCAAAATGCTTAACTCGCCGAGAAAATCACTTTGTTTCCAAAATAAATGTTTGCCACAAAATAGTTAATTTTCAGGCAAGCAGTTCTGAAACCTATCGGTAAAGTACGCTAAATGCTTAACTCGCCGAGAAACTCATTTTTTGTCCAAAATTTATATTTGCCACAAAATAGTTAATAGTGAGGCAAGCCGTTCTGAAACCTATCGGTAAATTACTCAAAATGCTTTACTCGCCGAGAAAATCACTTTTTATCCAAAATAAATGTTTGGCAAAAAAATAGTTAATAGTGAGGCAAGCCGTTCTGAAACCTATCGGTAAAGTACTCTAAATGCTTAACTCGCCGAGAAACTCATTTTTTGTCCAAAATTTATGTTTGGTGAAAAATATTTAATTTTGATGCAAGCCGCTCTGGAACCAACCAGCAAATTACTCAAAATGCTTAACTCGCCGAGAAAATCACTTTTTTCCCAAAATGAATGTTTGCCACAAAATAATTAATTTTGAGTCAAGTCGTTCTGAAACAAACCGGCAAATTACTCAAAATACTTAACTCGCCGGGAAAAACACTTTTATTTGCAAAATGAATGTTTGCCACAAAATAGATAATTTTGAGGCAAGTCGTTCTGAAACCAACTGGCAAATTTCTCAAAATGCTTAACTCGCCGAGAAAATCACTTGTTTACAAAAATAAATGTTTGGCAAAAAATAGTTAATAGTGAGGCAAGTCGTTCTGAAACCAACCGGCAAATTAATCAAAATGCTTAACTCGCCGAGAAAATCACTTTGTTTCCAAAATAAATGTTTGCCACAAAATAGTTAATTTTCAGGCAAGCAGTTCTGAAACCTATCGGTAAAGTACTCTAAATGCTTAACTCGCCGAGAAACTCATTTTTTGTCCAAAATTGATATTTGCCACAAAATAGTTAATAGTGAGGCAAGCCGTTCTGAAACCTATCGGTAAATTACTCAAAATGCTTTACTCGCCGAGAAAATCACTTTTTATCCAAAATAAATGTTTGGCAAAAAAATAGTTAATAGTGAGGCAAGCCGTTCTGAAACCTATCGGTAAAGTACTCTAAATGCTTAACTCGCCGAGAAACTCATTTTTTGTCCAAAATGAATGTTTGCCACAAAATAGTTAATTTTGAGGCAAGTCGTTCTGAAACTAACCGGCAAATTACTCAAAATACTTAACTCGCCGGGAAAAACACTTTTATTTGCAAAATGAATGTTTGCCAGAAAATAGTTAATTTTGATGCAAGCCGCTCTGGAACCAACCGGCAAATTACTCAAAATGCTTAACTCGCCGAGAAAATCACTTTTTTCCCAAAATGAATGTTTGCCACTAAATAGTTATATTTGAGGCAACTCGTTCTGAAACCAGCCGACAAATTACTCAAAATGCTTAACTCGCCGGGAAAAACACTTTTATTTGCAAAATGAATGTTTGTCAAAAAAATAGTTAATTTTGAGGCAAGTCGTTCTGAAACCAACCGGCAAATTACTCAAAATGCTTAACTCGCCGAGAAACTCACTTTTTCTCCAAAATTTATGTTTGGTTAAAAATAGTTAATTTTGATACAAGCCGCTCTGGAACCAACCGGCACATTACTCTAAATGCTTAACTCGCCCATAAACTCACTTTTTGTTCAAAATCTATTTTTGGTTAAAAATAGTTCATTTTGATGCAAGCCGCTCTGGAACCAATCGGCAAATTACTCAAAATGCTTAACTCGCCGAGAAAATCACTTTTTTCCCACAATGAATGTTTGTCAAAGAATGTCGGTAAATTACACAAAATGCTTAACTCGCCGAGAAAATCACTCTTTTTCCAAAATAAATGTTTGGCAAAAAAATAGTTAATAGTGAGGCAAGCCGTTCTGAAACCTATCGGTAAAGTACTCTACATGTTTAACTCGCCGAGAAACTCACTATTTCTCCAAAATTTATATTTGATTAAAAATAGTTAATTTTGATGCAAGCCGCTCTGGAACCAACCGGCAAATTACTCAAAATGCTTAACTCGCCGAGAAAGTCACTTTTTTCCCAAAATGAATGTTTGCCACAAAATAGATAATTTTGAGGCAAGTCGTTCTGAAACCAACTGGCAAATTGCTCAAAATGCTTAACTCGCCGAGAAAATCACTTGTTTTCAAAAATAAATGTTTGGCAAAAAAATAGTTAATAGTGAGGCAAGTCGTTCTGAAACCAACCGGCAAATTAATCAAAATGCTTAACTCGCCGCGAAAGTCACTTTTTTCCCAAAATGAATGTTTGCCACTAAATAGTTAATTTTGAGGCATGTCGTTCTGAAACCAACCGGCAAATGCTCAAAATGCTTAACCCGCCGAGAAAATCACTTTTTTCCCAAAATAAATGTTTGGCAAAAAAATTGTTAAAAGTGAGGCAAGCCGTTCTGAAACCTATCGGTAAATTACTCAAAATGCTGAACTCGTCGAGAAAATCATTTTTTTCCAAAATGAATGTTTGTCAAAATAATATCGGTAAATGACTCAAAATGCGTAACTCGCCGAGAAAATCACTTTTTTTCCAAAATGAATGTTTGTCAAAAAAATTGTTAAAAGTGAGGCAAGCCGTTCTGAAACCTATCGGTAAATTACTCAAAATGCTTAACTCGCCGAGAAAATCACTTTTTTCCCAAAATGAATGTTTGCCACAAAATAGTTAATTTTGAGGCAAGTCGTTCTGAAACCAACCGGCAAATTACTCAAAATGCTTAACTCGCCGAGAAAATCACTTTTTTTCCAAAATAAATGTTTGGCAAATTGAGGCTAGCCGTTCTGAAACCTATCGGTAAAGTACTCTAAATGCTTAACTCGCCGAGAAACTCATTTTTTGTCCAAAATTTATGTTTGCCACAAAATAGTTAATAGTGAGGCAAGCCGTTCTGAAACCAACCGGCAAGTTACTCAAAATGCTTAACTCGCCGAGAAAATCACTTTTAATCCAAAATAAATGTTTGGCAAAAAAATAGTTAATAGTGAGGCAAGCCGTTCTGAAACCTATCGGTAAAGTACTCTAAATGCTTAACTCGTCGAGAAAATCACTTTTTTCCAAAATGAATGTTTGTCAAAATAATATCGGTAAATTACTCAAAATGCGTAACTCGCCGAGAAAATCACCTTTTTTTCCAAAATAAATGTTTGGCACAAAATAGTTAATTTTGAGGCAAGTCGTTCTGAAACCAACCGGCAAATTACTCAAAATGCTTAACTCGCCGAGAAAATCACCTTTTTTTCCAAAATAAATGTTTGGCACAAAATAGTTAATTTTGATGCAAGCCACTCTGGAACCAACCGGCAAATTACTCAAAATTCTTAACTCGCCGAGAAAGTCACTTTTTTCCCAAAATGAATGTTTGCCACAAAATAGTTAATTTTGAGGCAAGTCGTTCTGAAACCAACCGGCAAATTACTCAAAATGCTTAACTCGCCGAGAAAATCACCTTTTTTTCCAAAATAAATGTTTGGCACAAAATAGATAATTTTGAGGCAAGTCGTTCTGAAACCAACTGGCAAATTACTCAAAATGCTTAACTCGCCGAGAAAATCACTTTTTTTCCAAAATAAATGTTTGGCAAATAAATAGTTAATAGTGAGGCAAGCCGTTCTGAAACCTATCGGTAAAGTACTCTAAATGCTTAACTCGCCGAGAAACTCATTTTTTGTCCAAAATTTATGTTTGGTTAAAAATATTTAATTTTGATGCAAGCCGCTCTGGAACCAACCGGCAAATTACTCAAAATGCTTAACTCGCCGAGAAAATCACTTTTTTCCCAAAATGAATGTTTGCCACAAAATAGTTAATTTTGAGTCAAGTCGTTCTGAAACAAACCGGCAAATTACTCAAAATGCTTAACTCGCCGAGAAAATCACTTTGTTTCCAAAATAAATGTTTGCCACAAAATAGTTAATTTTCAGGCAAGCAGTTCTGAAACCTATCGGTAAAGTACTCTAAATGCTTAACTCGCCGAGAAACACATTTTTTGTCCAAAATTTATATTTGCCACAAAATAGTTAATAGTGAGGCAAGCCGTTCTGAAACCTATCGGTAAATTACTCAAAATGCTTTACTCGCCGAGAAAATCACTTTTTATCCAAAATAAATGTTTGGCAAAAAAATAGTTAATAGTGAGGCAAGCCGTTCTGAAACCTATCGGTAAAGTACTCTAAATGCTTAACTCGCCGAGAAACTCATTTTTTGTCCAAAATGAATGTTTGCCACAAAATAGTTAATTTTGAGGCAAGTCGTTCTGAAACTAACCGGCAAATTACTCAAAATACTTAACTCGCCGGGAAAAACACTTTTATTTGCAAAATGAATGTTTGCCAGAAAATAGTTAATTTTGATGCAAGCCGCTCTGGAACCAACCGGCAAATTACTCAAAATGCTTAACTCGCCGAGAAAATCACTTTTTTCCCAAAATGAATGTTTGCCACTAAATAGTTAATTTTGAGGCAAGTCGTTCTGAAACCAGCCGACAAATTACTCAAAATGCTTAACTCGCCGGGAAAAACACTTTTATTTGCAAAATGAATGTTTGTCAAAAAAATAGTTAATTTTGAGGCAAGTCGTTCTGAATCCAACTGGCAAATTACTCAAAATGCTTAACTCGCCCATAAACTCACTTTTTGTTCAAAATCTATTTTTGGTTAAAAATAGTTCATTTTGATGCAAGCCGCTCTGGAACCAATCGGCAAATTACTCAAAATGCTTAACTCGCCGAGAAAATCACTTTTTTCCCACAATGAATGTTTGTCAAAGAATGTCGGTAAATTACACAAAATGCTTAACTCGCCGAGAAAATCACTCTTTTTCCAAAATAAATGTTTGGCAAAAAAATAGTGAATAGTGAGGCAAGCCGTTCTGAAACCTATCGGTAAAGTACTCTACATGTTTAACTCGCCGAGAAACTCACTATTTCTCCAAAATTCATGTTTGATTAAAAATAGTTAATTTTGATGCAAGCCGCTCTGGAACCAACCGGCAAATTACTCAAAATGCTTAACTCGCCGAGAAAGTCACTTTTTTCCCAAAATGAATGTTTGCCACAAAATAATTAATTTTGAGTCAAGTCGTTCTGAAACAAACCGGCAAATTACTCAAAATACTTAACTCGCCGGGAAAAACACTTTTATTTGCAAAATAAATGTTTGGCAAAAAAATAGTTAATAGTGAGGCAAGTCGTTCTGAAACCAACCGGCAAATTAATCAAAATGCTTAACTCGCCGAGAAAATCACTTTGTTTCCAAAATAAATGTTTGCCACAAAATAGTTAATTTTCAGGCAAGCAGTTCTGAAACCTATCGGTAAAGTACTCTAAATGCTTAACTCGCCGAGAAACTCATTTTTTGTCCAAAATTGATATTTGCCACAAAATAGTTAATAGTGAGGCAAGCCGTTCTGAAACCTATCGGTAAATTACTCAAAATGCTTTACTCGGCGAGAAAATCACTTTTTATCCAAAATAAATGTTTGGCAAAAAAATAGTTAATAGTGAGGCAAGCCGTTCCGAAACCTATCGGTAAAGTACTCTAAATGCTTAACTCGCCGCGAAACTCATTTTTTGTCCAAAATGAAAGTTTGCCACAAAATAGTTAATTTTGAGGCAAGTCGTTCTGAAACTAAGCGGCAAATTACTCAAAATACTTAACTCGCCGGGAAAAACACTTTTATTTGCAAAATGAATGTTTGCCAGAAAAGAGTTAATTTTGATGCAAGCCGCTCTGGAAACAACCGGCAAATTACTCAAAATGCTTAACTCGCCGAGAAAATCACTTTTTTCCCAAAATGAATGTTTGCCACTAAATAGTTAATTTTGAGGCATGTCGTTCTGAAACCAACCGGCAAATGCTCAAAATGCTTAACCCGCCGAGAAAATCACTTTTTTCCCAAAATAAATGTTTGGCAAAAAAATTGTTAAAAGTGAGGCAAGCCGTTCTGAAACCTATCGGTAAATTACTCAAAATGCTGAACTCGTCGAGAAAATCATTTTTTTCCAAAATGAATGTTTGTCAAAATAATATCGGTAAATGACTCAAAATGCTTAACTCGCCGAGAAAATCACTCTTTTTCCAAAATAAATGTTTGGCAAAAAAATAGTTAATAGTGAGGCAAGCCGTTCTGAAACCTATCGGTAAATTACTCAAAATGCTTAACTCGCCGAGAAAATCACTTTTTTCCCAAAATGAATGTTTGCCACAAAATAGTTAATTTTGAGGCAAGTCGTTCTGAAACCAACCGGCAAATTACTCAAAATGCTTAACTCGCCGAGAGAATCACTTTTTTTCCAAAATAAATGTTTGGCAAATTGAGGCTAGCCGTTCTGAAACCTATCGGTAAAGTACTCTAAATGCTTAAATCGCCGAGAAACTCATTTTTTGTCCAAAATTTATGTTTGCCACAAAATAGTTAATTTTGAGGTAAGTCGTTCTGAAACCAACCGGCAAATTGCTCAAAATGCTTAACTCGCCGAGAAAATCACTTTTTTCCCAAAACGAATGTTTGCCTCAAAATAGTTAATTTTCAGGCAAGTCGTTCTGAAACCAACTGGCAAATTACTCAAAATGCTTAACTCGCCGGGAAAAACACTTTTATTTGCAAAATGAATGTTTGTCAAAAAAATAGTTAATTTTGAGGCAAGTCATTCTGAAACCTATCGGTAAAGTACTCTAAATGCTTAACTCGCCGAGAAACTCATTTTTTGTCCAAAATTTATATTTGCCACAAAATAGTTAAAAGTGAGGCAAGCCGTTCTGAAACCTATCGGTAAATTACTCAAAATTCTTATCTCGCCGAGAAAATCACTTTTTTTCCAAAATAAATGTTTGGCAAATAAATAGTTAATAGTGAGGCAAGCCGTTCTGAAACCTATCGGTAAAGTACTCTAAAAGTTTAACTCGCCGAGAAACTCATTTTTTGTCCAAAATTTATGTTTGCCACAAAATAGTTAATTTTGAGTCAAGTCGTTCTGAAACCAACCGGCAAATTACTCAAAATGCTTATCTCGCCGAGAAAATCACTTTTTTTCCAAAATAAATGTTTGGCAAATAAATAGTTAATAGTGAGGCAAGCCGTTCTGAAAGAATTACTCTAAATGCTTAACTCACCGAGAAAATCACTTTTTTCCCAAAATGAATGTTTGCCACAAAATAGTTAATTTTGAGGCAAGTCGTTCTGAAACCAACCGGCAAATTACTCAAAATGCTTGACTCGCCGAGAAAATCACTTTTTTCCCAAAATGAATGCTGCCACAAAATAGATAATTTTGAGGTAAGTCGTTCTGAAACCAACCGGCAAATTGCTCAAAATGCTTAACTCGCCGAGAAAATCACTTTTTTCCCAAAACGAATGTTTGCCTCAAAATAGTTAATTTTCAGGCAAGTCGTTCTGAAACCAACTGGCAAATTACTCAAAATGCTTAACTCGCCGGGAAAAACACTTTTATTTGCAAAATGAATGTTTGTCAAAAAAATAGTTAATTTTGAGGCAAGTCATTCTGAAACCAACCGGCAAATTACTCAAAATGCTTCACTCGCCGAGAAACTCACTTTTTCTCCAAAATTTATGTTTGGTTAAAAATAGTTAATTTTGATACAAGCCGCTCTGGAACCAACCGGCACATTACTCTAAATGCTTAACTCGCCCATAAACTCACTTTTTGTTCAAAATCTATTTTTGGTTAAAAATAGTTCATTTTGATGCAAGCCGCTCTGGAACCAATCGGCAAATTACTCAAAATGCTTAACTCGCCGAGAAAATCACTTTTTTCCCACAATGAATGTTTGTCAAAGAATGTCGGTAAATTACACAAAATGCTTAACTCGCCGAGAAAATCACTCTTTTTCCAAAATAAATGTTTGGCAAAAAAATAGTGAATAGTGAGGCAAGCCGTTCTGAAACCTATCGGTAAAGTACTCTACATGTTTAACTCGCCGAGAAACTCACTATTTCTCCAAAATTTATGTTTGATTAAAAATAGTTAATTTTGATGCAAGCCGCTCTGGAACCAACCGGCAAATTACTCAAAATGCTTAACTCGCCGAGAAAGTCACTTTTTTCCCAAAATGAATGTTTGCCACAAAATAGTTAATTTTGAGTCAAGTCGTTCTGAAACAAACCGGCAAATTACTCAAAATACTTAACTCGCCGGGAAAAACACTTTTATTTGCAAAATGAATGTTTGCCACAAAATAGATAATTTTGAGGCAAGTCGTTCTGAAACCAACTGGCAAATTACTCAAAATGCTTAACTCGCCGAGAAAATCACTTTTTTTCCAAAATAAATGTTTGGCAAATAAATAGTTAATAGTGAGGCAAGCCGTTCTGAAACCTATCGGTAAAGTACTCTAAATGCTTAACTCGCCGAGAAACTCATTTTTTGTCCAAAATTTATGTTTGGTTAAAAATATTTAATTTTGATGCAAGCCGCTCTGGAACCAACCGGCAAATTACTCAAAATGCTTAACTCGCCGAGAAAATCACTTTTTTCCCAAAATGAATGTTTGCCACAAAATAGTTAATTTTGAGTCAAGTCGTTCTGAAACAAACCGGCAAATTACTCAAAATGCTTAACTCGCCGAGAAAATCACTTTGTTTCCAAAATAAATGTTTGCCACAAAATAGTTAATTTTCAGGCAAGCAGTTCTGAAACCTATCGGTAAAGTACTCTAAATGCTTAACTCGCCGAGAAACTCATTTTTTGTCCAAAATTTATATTTGCCACAAAATAGTTAATAGTGAGGCAAGCCGTTCTGAAACCTATCGGTAAATTACTCAAAATGCTTTACTCGCCGAGAAAATCACTTTTTATCCAAAATAAATGTTTGGCAAAAAAATAGTTAATAGTGAGGCAAGCCGTTCTGAAACCTATCGGTAAAGTACTCTAAATGCTTAACTCGCCGAGAAACTCATTTTTTGTCCAAAATGAATGTTTGCCACAAAATAGTTAATTTTGAGGCAAGTCGTTCTGAAACTAACCGGCAAATTACTCAAAATACTTAACTCGCCGGGAAAAACACTTTTATTTGCAAAATGAATGTTTGCCAGAAAATAGTTAATTTTGATGCAAGCCGCTCTGGAACCAACCGGCAAATTACTCAAAATGCTTAACTCGCCGAGAAAATCACTTTTTTCCCAAAATGAATGTTTGCCACTAAATAGTTAATTTTGAGGCAAGTCGTTCTGAAACCAGCCGACAAATTACTCAAAATGCTTAACTCGCCGGGAAAAACACTTTTATTTGCAAAATGAATGTTTGTCAAAAAAATAGTTAATTTTGAGGCAAGTCGTTCTGAATCCAACCGGCAAATTACTCAAAATGCTTAACTCGCCCATAAACTCACTTTTTGTTCAAAATCTATTTTTGGTTAAAAATAGTTCATTTTGATGCAAGCCGCTCTGGAACCAATCGGCAAATTACTCAAAATGCTTAACTCGCCGAGAAAATCACTTTTTTCCCACAATGAATGTTTGTCAAAGAATGTCGGTAAATTACACAAAATGCTTAACTCGCCGAGAAAATCACTCTTTTTCCAAAATAAATGTTTGGCAAAAAAATAGTTAATAGTGAGGCAAGCCGTTCTGAAACCTATCGGTAAAGTACTCTACATGTTTAACTCGCCGAGAAACTCACTATTTCTCCAAAATTTATGTTTGATTAAAAATAGTTAATTTTGATGCAAGCCGCTCTGGAACCAACCGGCAAATTACTCAAAATGCTTAACTCGCCGAGAAAGTCACTTTTTTCCCAAAATGAATGTTTGCCACAAAATAATTAATTTTGAGTCAAGTCGTTCTGAAACAAACCGGCAAATTACTCAAAATACTTAACTCGCCGGGAAAAACACTTTTATTTGCAAAATGAATGTTTGCCACAAAATAGATAATTTTGAGGCAAGTCGTTCTGAAACCAACTGGGAAATTGCTCAAAATGCTTAACTCGCCGAGAAAATCACTTGTTTTCAAAAATAAATGTTTGGCAAAAAAATAGTTAATAGTGAGGCAAGTCGTTCTGAAACCAACCGGCAAATTAATCAAAATGCTTAACTCGCCGAGAAAATCACTTTGTTTCCAAAATAAATGTTTGCCACAAAATAGTTAATTTTCAGGCAAGCAGTTCTGAAACCTATCGGTAAAGTACTCTAAATGCTTAACTCGCCGAGAAACTCATTTTTTGTCCAAAATTGATATTTGCCACAAAATAGTTAATAGTGAGGCAAGCCGTTCTGAAACCTATCGGTAAATTACTCAAAATGGTTTACTCGGCGAGAAAATCACTTTTTATCCAAAATAAATGTTTGGCAAAAAAATAGTTAATAGTGAGGCAAGCCGTTCCGAAACCTATCGGTAAAGTACTCTAAATGCTTAACTCGCCGAGAAACTCATTTTTTGTCCAAAATGAAAGTTTGCCACAAAATAGTTAATTTTGAGGCAAGTCGTTCTGAAACTAAGCGGCAAATTACTCAAAATACTTAACTCGCCGGGAAAAACACTTTTATTTGCAAAATGAATGTTTGCCAGAAAAGAGTTAATTTTGATGCAAGCCGCTCTGGAAACAACCGGCAAATTACTCAAAATGCTTAACTCGCCGAGAAAATCACTTTTTTCCCAAAATGAATGTTTGCCACTAAATAGTTAATTTTGAGGCATGTCGTTCTGAAACCAACCGGCAAATGCTCAAAATGCTTAACCCGCCGAGAAAATCACTTTTTTCCCAAAATAAATGTTTGGCAAAAAAATTGTTAAAAGTGAGGCAAGCCGTTCTGAAACCTATCGGTAAATTACTCAAAATGCTGAACTCGTCGAGAAAATCATTTTTTTCCAAAATGAATGTTTGTCAAAATAATATCGGTAAATGACTCAAAATGCTTAACTCGCCGAGAAAATCACTCTTTTTCCAAAATAAATGTTTGGCAAAAAAATAGTTAATAGTGAGGCAAGCCGTTCTGAAACCTATCGGTAAATTACTCAAAATGCTTAACTCGCCGAGAAAATCACTTTTTTCCCAAAATGAATGTTTGCCACAAAATAGTTAATTTTGAGGCAAGTCGTTCTGAAACCAACCGGCAAATTACTCAAAATGCTTAACTCGCCGAGAGAATCACTTTTTTTCCAAAATAAATGTTTGGCAAATTGAGGCTAGCCGTTCTGAAACCTATCGGTAAAGTACTCTAAATGCTTAACTCGCCGAGAAACTCATTTTTTGTCCAAAATTTATGTTTGCCACAAAATAGTTAATTTTGAGGTAAGTCGTTCTGAAACCAACCGGCAAATTGCTCAAAATGCTTAACTCGCCGAGAAAATCACTTTTTTCCCAAAACGAATGTTTGCCTCAAAATAGTTAATTTTCAGGCAAGTCGTTCTGAAACCAACTGGCAAATTACTCAAAATGCTTAACTCGCCGGGAAAAACACTTTTATTTGCAAAATGAATGTTTGTCAAAAAAATAGTTAATTTTGAGGCAAGTCATTCTGAAACCTATCGGTAAAGTACTCTAAATGCTTAACTCGCCGAGAAACTCATTTTTTGTCCAAAATTTATATTTGCCACAAAATAGTTAAAAGTGAGGCAAGCCGTTCTGAAACCGATCGGTAAATTACTCAAAATTCTTATCTCGCCGAGAAAATCACTTTTTTTCCAAAATAAATGTTTGGCAAATAAATAGTTAATAGTGAGGCAAGCCGTTCTGAAACCTATCGGTAAAGTACTCTAAATGTTTAACTCGCCGAGAAACTCATTTTTTGTCCAAAATTTATGTTTGCCACAAAATAGTTAATTTTGAGTCAAGTCGTTCTGAAACCAACCGGCAAATTACTCAAAATGCTTATCTCGCCGAGAAAATCACTTTTTTTCCAAAATAAATGTTTGGCAAATAAATAGTTAATAGTGAGGCAAGCCGTTCTGAAACCTATCGGTAAATTACTCTAAATGCTTAACTCACCGAGAAAATCACTTTTTTCCCAAAATGAATGTTTGCCACAAAATAGTTAATTTTGAGGCAAGTCGTTCTGAAACCAACCGGCAAATTACTCAAAATGCTTGACTCGCCGAGAAAATCACTTTTTTCCCAAAATGAATGCTGCCACAAAATAGATAATTTTGAGGTAAGTCGTTCTGAAACCAACCGGCAAATTGCTCAAAATGCTTAACTCGCCGAGAAAATCACTTTTTTCCCAAAACGAATGTTTGCCTCAAAATAGTTAATTTTCAGGCAAGTCGTTCTGAAACCAACTGGCAAATTACTCAAAATGCTTAACTCGCCGGGAAAAACACTTTTATTTGCAAAATGAATGTTTGTCAAAAAAATAGTTAATTTTGAGGCAAGTCATTCTGAAACCAACCGGCAAATTACTCAAAATGCTTCACTCGCCGAGAAACTCACTTTTTCTCCAAAATTTATGTTTGGTTAAAAATAGTTAATTTTGATACAAGCCGCTCTGGAACCAACCGGCACATTACTCTAAATGCTTAACTCGCCCATAAACTCACTTTTTGTTCAAAATCTATTTTTGGTTAAAAATAGTTCATTTTGAAGCAAGCCGCTCTGGAACCAATCGGCAAATTACTCAAAATGCTTAACTCGCCGAGAAAATCACTTTTTTCCCACAATGAATGTTTGTCAAAGAATGTCGGTAAATTACACAAAATGCTTAACTCGCCGAGAAAATCACTCTTTTTCCAAAATAAATGTTTGGCAAAAAAATAGTGAATAGTGAGGCAAGCCGTTCTGAAACCTATCGGTAAAGTACTCTACATGTTTAACTCGCCGAGAAACTCACTATTTCTCCAAAATTTATGTTTGATTAAAAATAGTTAATTTTGATGCAAGCCGCTCTGGAACCAACCGGCAAATTACTCAAAATGCTTAACTCGCCGAGAAAGTCACTTTTTTCCCAAAATGAATGTTTGCCACAAAATAGTTAATTTTGAGTCAAGTCGTTCTGAAACAAACCGGCAAATTACTCAAAATACTTAACTCGCCGGGAAAAACACTTTTATTTGCAAAATGAATGTTTGCCACAAAATAGATAATTTTGAGGCAAGTCGTTCTGAAACCAACTGGCAAATTACTCAAAATGCTTAACTCGCCGAGAAAATCACTTTTTTTCCAAAATAAATGTTTGGCAAATAAATAGTTAATAGTGAGGCAAGCCGTTCTGAAACCTATCGGTAAAGTACTCTAAATGCTTAACTCGCCGAGAAACTCATTTTTTGTCCAAAATTTATGTTTGGTTAAAAATATTTAATTTTGATGCAAGCCGCTCTGGAACCAACCGGCAAATTACTCAAAATGCTTAACTCGCCGAGAAAATCACTTTTTTCCCAAAATGAATGTTTGCCACAAAATAGTTAATTTTGAGTCAAGTCGTTCTGAAACAAACCGGCAAATTACTCAAAATGCTTAACTCGCCGAGAAAATCACTTTGTTTCCAAAATAAATGTTTGCCACAAAATAGTTAATTTTCAGGCAAGCAGTTCTGAAACCTATCGGTAAAGTACTCTAAATGCTTAACTCGCCGAGAAACTCATTTTTTGTCCTAAATTTATATTTGCCACAAAATAGTTAATAGTGAGGCAAGCCGTTCTGAAACCTATCGGTAAATTACTCAAAATGCTTTACTCGCCGAGAAAATCACTTTTTATCCAAAATAAATGTTTGGCAAAAAAATAGTTAATAGTGAGGCAAGCCGTTCTGAAACCTATCGGTAAAGTACTCTAAATGCTTAACTCGCCGAGAAACTCATTTTTTGTCCAAAATGAATGTTTGCCACAAAATAGTTAATTTTGAGGCAAGTCGTTCTGAAACTAACCGGCAAATTACTCAAAATACTTAACTCGCCGGGAAAAACACTTTTATTTGCAAAATGAATGTTTGCCAGAAAATAGTTAATTTTGATGCAAGCCGCTCTGGAACCAACCGGCAAATTACTCAAAATGCTTAACTCGCCGAGAAAATCACTTTTTTCCCAAAATGAATGTTTGCCACTAAATAGTTAATTTTGAGGCAAGTCGTTCTGAAACCAGCCGACAAATTACTCAAAATGCTTAACTCGCCGGGAAAAACACTTTTATTTGCAAAATGAATGTTTGTCAAAAAAATAGTTAATTTTGAGGCAAGTCGTTCTGAAACCAACCGGCAAATTACTCAAAATGCTTAACTCGCCGAGAAACTCACTTTTTCTCCAAAATTTATGTTTGGTTAAAAATAGTTAATTTTGATACAAGCCGCTCTGGAACCAACCGGCACATTACTCTAAATGCTTAACTCGCCCATAAACTCACTTTTTGTTCAAAATCTATTTTTGGTTAAAAATAGTTCATTTTGATGCAAGCCGCTCTGGAACCAATCGGCAAATTACTCAAAATGCTTAACTCGCCGAGAAAATCACTTTTTTCCCACAATGAATGTTTGTCAAAGAATGTCGGTAAATTACACAAAATGCCGAGAAAATCACTCTTTTTCCAAAATAAATGTTTGGCAAAAAAATAGTTAATAGTGAGGCAAGCCGTTCTGAAACCTATCGGTAAAGTACTCTACATGTTTAACTCGCCGAGAAACTCACTATTTCTCCAAAATTTATGTTTGATTAAAAATAGTTAATTTTGATGCAAGCCGCTCTGGAACCAACCGGCAAATTACTCAAAATGCTTAACTCGCCGAGAAAGTCACTTTTTTCCCAAAATGAATGTTTGCCACAAAATAATTAATTTTGAGTCAAGTCGTTCTGAAACAAACCGGCAAATTACTCAAAATACTTAACTCGCCGGGAAAAACACTTTTATTTGCAAAATGAATGTTTGCCACAAAATAGATAATTTTGAGGCAAGTCGTTCTGAAACCAACTGGCAAATTGCTCAAAATGCTTAACTCGCCGAGAAAATCACTTGTTTTCAAAAATAAATGTTTGGCAAAAAAATAGTTAATAGTGAGGCAAGTCGTTCTGAAACCAACCGGCAAATTAATCAAAAT
Source organism: Scyliorhinus torazame (assembly GCF_047496885.1). NCBI lineage: Eukaryota > Metazoa > Chordata > Chondrichthyes > Carcharhiniformes > Scyliorhinidae > Scyliorhinus > Scyliorhinus torazame. Next base: position 70,760,745 of record NC_092729.1, on the reverse strand, counting down.
GCTTAACTCGCCGAGAAAATCACTTTGTTTCCAAAATAAATGTTTGCCACAAAATAGTTAATTTTCAGGCAAGCAGTTCTGAAACCTATCGGTAAAGTACTCTAAATGCTTAACTCGCCGAGAAACTCATTTTTTGTCCAAAATTGATATTTGCCACAAAATAGTTAATAGTGAGGCAAGCCGTTCTGAAACCTATCGGTAAATTACTCAAAATGCTTTACTCGGCGAGAAAATCACTGTTTATCCAAAATAAATGTTTGGCAAAAAAATAGTTAATAGTGAGGCAAGCCGTTCCGAAACCTATCGGTAAAGTACTCTAAATGCTTAACTCGCCGAGAAACTCATTTTTTGTCCAAAATGAAAGTTTGCCACAAAATAGTTAATTTTGAGGCAAGTCGTTCTGAAACTAAGCGGCAAATTACTCAAAATACTTAACTCGCCGGGAAAAACACTTTTATTTGCAAAATGAATGTTTGCCAGAAAAGAGTTAATTTTGATGCAAGCCGCTCTGGAACCAACCGGCAAATTACTCAAAATGCTTAACTCGCCGAGAAAATCACTTTTTTCCCAAAATGAATGTTTGCCACTAAATAGTTAATTTTGAGGCATGTCGTTCTGAAACCAACCGGCAAATGCTCAAAATGCTTAACCCGCCGAGAAAATCACTTTTTTCCCAAAATAAATGTTTGGCAAAAAAATTGTTAAAAGTGAGGCAAGCCGTTCTGAAACCTATCGGTAAATTACTCAAAATGCTGAACTCGTCGAGAAAATCATTTTTTTCCAAAATGAATGTTTGTCAAAATAATATCGGTAAATGACTCAAAATGCTTAACTCGCCGAGAAAATCACTCTTTTTCCAAAATAAATGTTTGGCAAAAAAATAGTTAATAGTGAGGCAAGCCGTTCTGAAACCTATCGGTAAAGTACTCTAAATGCTTAACTCGCCGAGAAACTCATTTTTTGTCCAAAATTTATGTTTGCCACAAAATAGTTAATTTTGAGGTAAGTCGTTCCGAAACCAACCGGCAAATTGCTCAAAATGCTTAACTCGCCGAGAAAATCACTTTTTTCCCAAAACGAATGTTTGCCTCAAAATAGTTAATTTTCAGGCAAGTCGTTCTGAAACCAACTGGCAAATTACTCAAAATGCTTAACTCGCCGGGAAAAACACTTTTATTTGCAAAATGAATGTTTGTCAAAAAAATAGTTAATTTTGAGGCAAGTCATTCTGAAACCACCCGGCAAATTACTCAAAATGCTTAACTCGCCGAGAAACTCACTTTTTGTCCAAAATTTATGTTTGGTTAAAAATAGTTAATTTTGATACAAGCCGCTCTGGAACCAACCGGCACATTACTCAAAATGCTTAACTCGCCGAGAAAATCACTTTTTTCCCAAAATGAATGTTTGTCAAAGAATGTCGGTAAATTACACAAAATGCTTAACTCGCCGAGAAAATCACTCTTTTTCCAAAATAAATGTTTGGCAAAAAAATAGTTAATAGTGAGGCAAGCCGTTCTGAAACCTATCGGGAAAGTACTCTACATGTTTAACTCGCCGAGAAACTCAATATTTCTCCAAAATTTATGTTTGATTAAAAATAGTTAATTTTGATGCAAGCCGCTCTGGAACCAACCAGCAAATTACTCAAAATGCTTAACTCGCCGAGAAAGTCACTTTTTTCCCAAAATGAATGTTTGCCACAAAATAGTTAATTTTGAGTCAAGTCGTTCTGAAACAAACCGGCAAATTACTCAAAATATTTAACTCGCCGGGAAAAACACTTTTATTTGCAAAATGAATGTTTGCCACAAAATAGATAATTTTGAGGCAAGTCGTTCTGAAACCAACTGGCAAATTACTCAAAATGCTTAACTCGCCGAGAAAATCACTTTTTTTCCAAAATAAATGTTTGGCAAATAAATAGTTAATAGTGAGGCAAGCCGTTCTGAAACCTATCGGTAAAGTACTCTAAATGCTTAACTCGCCGAGAAACTCATTTTTTGTCCAAAATTTATGTTTGGTTAAAAATATTTAATTTTGATGCAAGCCGCTCTGGAACCAACCGGCAAATTACTCAAAATGCTTAACTCGCCGAGAAAATCACTTTTTTCCCAAAATGAATGTTTGCCACAAAATAGTTAATTTTGAGTCAAGTCGTTCTGAAACAAACCGGCAAATTACTCAAAATGCTTAACTCGCCGAGAAAACAACTTTGTTTCCAAAATAAATGTTTGCCACAAAATAGTTAATTTTCAGGCAAGCAGTTCTGAAACCTATCGGTAAAGTACTCTAAATGCTTAACTCGCCGAGAAACTCATTTTTTGTCCAAAATTTATATTTGCCACAAAATAGTTAATAGTGAGGCAAGCCGTTCTGAAACCTATCGGTAAATTACTCAAAATGCTTTACTCGCCGAGAAAATCACTTTTTATCCAAAATAAATGTTTGGCAAAAAAATAGTTAATAGTGAGGCAAGCCGTTCTGAAACCTATCGGTAAAGTATATCGGTAAAGTACTCTAAATGCTTAACTCGCCGAGAAACTCATTTTTTGTCCAAAATTTATGTTTGGTTAAATATATTTAATTTTGATGCAAGCCGCTCTGGAACCAACCGGCAAATTACTCAAAATGCTTAACTCGCCGAGAAAATCACTTTTTTCCCAAAATGAATGTTTGCCACAAAATAGTTAATTTTGAGTCAAGTCGTTCTGAAACAAACCGGCAAATTACTCAAAATGCTTAACTCGCCGAGAAAATCACTTTGTTTCCAAAATAAATGTTTGCCATAAAATAGTTAATTTTCAGGCAAGCAGTTCTGAAACCTATCGGTAAAGTACTCTAAATGCTTAACTCGCCGAGAAACTCATTTTTTGTCCAAAATTTATATTTGCCACAAAATAGTTAATAGTGAGGCAAGCCGTTCTGAAACCTATCGGTAAATTACTCAAAATGCTTTACTCGCCGAGAAAATCACTTTTTATCTAAAATAAATGTTTGGCAAAAAAATAGTTAATAGTGAGGCAAGCCGTTCTGAAACCTATCGGTAAAGTACTCTAAATGCTTAACTCGCCGAGAAACTCATTTTTTGTCCAAAATGAATGTTTGCCACAAAATAGTTAATTTTGAGGCAAGTCGTTCTGAAACTAACCGGCAAATTACTCAAAATACTTAATTCGCCGGGAAAAACACTTTTATTTGCAAAATGAATGTTTGCCAGAAAATAGTTAATTTTGATGCAAGCCGCTCTGGAACCAACCGGCAAATTACTCAAAATGCTTAACTCGCCGAGAAAATCACTTTTTTCCCAAAATGAATGTTTGCCACTAAATAGTTAATTTTGAGGCAAGTCGTTCTGAAACCAGCCGACAAATTACTCAAAATGCTTCACTCGCCGGGAAAAACACTTTTATTTGCAAAATGAATGTTTGTCAAAAAAATAGTTAATTTTGAGGCAAGTCGTTCTGAAACCAACCGGCAAATTACTCAAAATGCTTAACTCGCCGAGAAACTCACTTTTTCTCCAAAATTTATGTTTGGTTAAAAATAGTTAATTTTGATACAAGCCGCTCTGGAACCAACCGGCACATTACTCTAAATGCTTAACTCGCCCATAAACTCACTTTTTGTTCAAAATCTATTTTTGGTTAAAAATAGTTCATTTTGATGCAAGCCGCTCTGGAACCAATCGGCAAATTACTCAAAATGCTTAACTCGCCGAGAAAATCACTTTTTTCCCACAATGAATGTTTGTCAAAGAATGTCGGTAAATTACACAAAATGCTTAACTCGCCGAGAAAATCACTCTTTTTCCCAAAATAAATGTTTGGCAAAAAAATAGTTAATAGTGAGGCAAGCCGTTCTGAAACCTATCGGTAAAGTACTCTACATGTTTAACTCGCCGAGAAACTCACTATTTCTACAAAATTTATGTTTGATTAAAAATAGTTAATTTTGATGCAAGCCGCTCTGGAACCAACCGGCAAATTACTCAAAATGCTTAACTCGCCGAGAAAGTCACTATTTTCCCAAAATGAATGTTTGCCACAAAATAATTAATTTTGAGTCAAGTCGTTCTGAAACAAACCGGCAAATTACTCAAAATACTTAACTCGCCGGGAAAAACACTTTTATTTGCAAAATGAATGTTTGCCACAAAATAGATAATTTTGAGGCAAGCCGTTCGGAAACCTATCGGTAAAGTACTCTAAATGCTTAACTCGCCGAGAAACTCATTTTTTGTCCAAAATTTATGTTTGGTTAAATATATTTAATTTTGATGCAAGCCGCTCTGGAACCAACCGGCAAATTACTCAAAATGCTTAACTCGCCGAGAAAATCACTTTTTTCCCAAAATGAATGTTTGCCACAAAATAGTTAATTTTGAGTCAAGTCGTTCTGAAACAAACCGGCAAATTACTCAAAATGCTTAACTCGCCGAGAAACTCATTTTTTGTCCAAAATTTATATTTGCCACAAAATAGTTAAAAGTCAGGCAAGCCGTTCTGAAACCTATCGGTAAATTACTCAAAATTCTTATCTCGCCGAGAAAATCACTTTTTTTCCAAAATAAATGTTTGGCAAATAAATAGTTAATAGTGAGGCAAGCCGTTCTGAAACCTATCGGTAAAGTACTCTAAATGCTTAACTCGCCGAGAAACTCATTTTTTGTCCAAAATTTATGTTTGCCACAAAATAGTTAATTTTGAGTCAAGTCGTTCTGAAACCAACCGGCAAATTACTCAAAATGCTTATCTCGCCGAGAAAATCACTTTTTTTCCAAAATAAATGTTTGGCAAAAAAATAGTGAATAGTGAGGCAAGCCGTTCTGAAACCTATCGGTAAAGTACTCTACATGTTTAACTCGCCGAGAAACTCACTATTTCTCCAAAATTTATGTTTGATTAAAAATAGTTAATTTTGATGCAAGCCGCTCTGGAACCAACCGGCAAATTACTCAAAATGCTTAACTCGCCGAGAAAGTCACTTTTTTCCCAAAATGAATGTTTGCCACAAAATAGTTAATTTTGAGTCAAGTCGTTCTGAAACAAACCGGCAAATTACTCAAAATACTTAACTCGCCGGGAAAAACACTTTTATTTGCAAAATGAATGTTTGCCACAAAATAGATAATTTTGAGGCAAGTCGTTCTGAAACCAACTGGCAAATTACTCAAAATGCTTAACTCGCCGAGAAAATCACTTTTTTTCCAAAATAAATGTTTGGCAAATAAATAGTTAATAGTGAGGCAAGCCGTTCTGAAACCTATCGGTAAAGTACTCTAAATGCTTAACTCGCCGAGAAACTCATTTTTTGTCCAAAATTTATGTTTGGTTAAAAATATTTAATTTTGATGCAAGCCGCTCTGGAACCAACCGGCAAATTACTCAAAATGCTTAACTCGCCGAGAAAATCACTTTTTTCCCAAAATGAATGTTTGCCACAAAATAGTTAATTTTGAGTCAAGTCGTTCTGAAACAAACCGGCAAATTACTCAAAATGCTTAACTCGCCGAGAAAATCACTTTGTTTCCAAAATAAATGTTTGCCACAAAATAGTTAATTTTCAGGCAAGCAGTTCTGAAACCTATCGGTAAAGTACTCTAAATGCTTAACTCGCCGAGAAACTCATTTTTTGTCCTAAATTTATATTTGCCACAAAATAGTTAATAGTGAGGCAAGCCGTTCTGAAACCTATCGGTAAATTACTCAAAATGCTTTACTCGCCGAGAAAATCACTTTTTATCCAAAATAAATGTTTGGCAAAAAAATAGTTAATAGTGAGGCAAGCCGTTCTGAAACCTATCGGTAAAGTACTCTAAATGCTTAACTCGCCGAGAAACTCATTTTTTGTCCAAAATGAATGTTTGCCACAAAATAGTTAATTTTGAGGCAAGTCGTTCTGAAACTAACCGGCAAATTACTCAAAATACTTAACTCGCCGGGAAAAACACTTTTATTTGCAAAATGAATGTTTGCCAGAAAATAGTTAATTTTGATGCAAGCCGCTCTGGAACCAACCGGCAAATTACTCAAAATGCTTAACTCGCCGAGAAAATCACTTTTTTCCCAAAATGAATGTTTGCCACTAAATAGTTAATTTTGAGGCAAGTCGTTCTGAAACCAGCCGACAAATTACTCAAAATGCTTAACTCGCCGGGAAAAACACTTTTATTTGCAAAATGAATGTTTGTCAAAAAAATAGTTAATTTTGAGGCAAGTCGTTCTGAAACCAACCGGCAAATTACTCAAAATGCTTAACTCGCCGAGAAACTCACTTTTTCTCCAAAATTTATGTTTGGTTAAAAATAGTTAATTTTGATACAAGCCGCTCTGGAACCAACCGGCACATTACTCTAAATGCTTAACTCGCCCATAAACTCACTTTTTGTTCAAAATCTATTTTTGGTTAAAAATAGTTCATTTTGATGCAAGCCGCTCTGGAACCAATCGGCAAATTACTCAAAATGCTTAACTCGCCGAGAAAATCACTTTTTTCCCACAATGAATGTTTGTCAAAGAATGTCGGTAAATTACACAAAATGCCGAGAAAATCACTCTTTTTCCAAAATAAATGTTTGGCAAAAAAATAGTTAATAGTGAGGCAAGCCGTTCTGAAACCTATCGGTAAAGTACTCTACATGTTTAACTCGCCGAGAAACTCACTATTTCTCCAAAATTTATGTTTGATTAAAAATAGTTAATTTTGATGCAAGCCGCTCTGGAACCAACCGGCAAATTACTCAAAATGCTTAACTCGCCGAGAAAGTCACTTTTTTCCCAAAATGAATGTTTGCCACAAAATAATTAATTTTGAGTCAAGTCGTTCTGAAACAAACCGGCAAATTACTCAAAATACTTAACTCGCCGGGAAAAACACTTTTATTTGCAAAATGAATGTTTGCCACAAAATAGATAATTTTGAGGCAAGTCGTTCTGAAACCAACTGGCAAATTGCTCAAAATGCTTAACTCGCCGAGAAAATCACTTGTTTTCAAAAATAAATGTTTGGCAAAAAAATAGTTAATAGTGAGGCAAGTCGTTCTGAAACCAACCGGCAAATTAATCAAAATGCTTAACTCGCCGAGAAAATCACTTTGTTTCCAAAATAAATGTTTGCCACAAAATAGTTAATTTTCAGGCAAGCAGTTCTGAAACCTATCGGTAAAGTACTCTAAATGCTTAACTCGCCGAGAAACTCATTTTTTGTCCAAAATTGATATTTGCCACAAAATAGTTAATAGTGAGGCAAGCCGTTCTGAAACCTATCGGTAAATTACTCAAAATGCTTTACTCGGCGAGAAAATCACTGTTTATCCAAAATAAATGTTTGGCAAAAAAATAGTTAATAGTGAGGCAAGCCGTTCCGAAACCTATCGGTAAAGTACTCTAAATGCTTAACTCGCCGAGAAACTCATTTTTTGTCCAAAATGAAAGTTTGCCACAAAATAGTTAATTTTGAGGCAAGTCGTTCTGAAACTAAGCGGCAAATTACTCAAAATACTTAACTCGCCGGGAAAAACACTTTTATTTGCAAAATGAATGTTTGCCAGAAAAGAGTTAATTTTGATGCAAGCCGCTCTGGAACCAACCGGCAAATTACTCAAAATGCTTAACTCGCCGAGAAAATCACTTTTTTCCCAAAATGAATGTTTGCCACTAAATAGTTAATTTTGAGGCATGTCGTTCTGAAACCAACCGGCAAATGCTCAAAATGCTTAACCCGCCGAGAAAATCACTTTTTTCCCAAAATAAATGTTTGGCAAAAAAATTGTTAAAAGTGAGGCAAGCCGTTCTGAAACCTATCGGTAAATTACTCAAAATGCTGAACTCGTCGAGAAAATCATTTTTTTCCAAAATGAATGTTTGTCAAAATAATATCGGTAAATGACTCAAAATGCTTAACTCGCCGAGAAAATCACTCTTTTTCCAAAATAAATGTTTGGCAAAAAAATAGTTAATAGTGAGGCAAGCCGTTCTGAAACCTATCGGTAAAGTACTCTAAATGCTTAACTCGCCGAGAAACTCATTTTTTGTCCAAAATTTATGTTTGCCACAAAATAGTTAATTTTGAGGTAAGTCGTTCCGAAACCAACCGGCAAATTGCTCAAAATGCTTAACTCGCCGAGAAAATCACTTTTTTCCCAAAACGAATGTTTGCCTCAAAATAGTTAATTTTCAGGCAAGTCGTTCTGAAACCAACTGGCAAATTACTCAAAATGCTTAACTCGCCGGGAAAAACACTTTTATTTGCAAAATGAATGTTTGTCAAAAAAATAGTTAATTTTGAGGCAAGTCATTCTGAAACCACCCGGCAAATTACTCAAAATGCTTAACTCGCCGAGAAACTCACTTTTTGTCCAAAATTTATGTTTGGTTAAAAATAGTTAATTTTGATACAAGCCGCTCTGGAACCAACCGGCACATTACTCAAAATGCTTAACTCGCCGAGAAAATCACTTTTTTCCCAAAATGAATGTTTGTCAAAGAATGTCGGTAAATTACACAAAATGCTTAACTCGCCGAGAAAATCACTCTTTTTCCAAAATAAATGTTTGGCAAAAAAATAGTTAATAGTGAGGCAAGCCGTTCTGAAACCTATCGGGAAAGTACTCTACATGTTTAACTCGCCGAGAAACTCAATATTTCTCCAAAATTTATGTTTGATTAAAAATAGTTAATTTTGATGCAAGCCGCTCTGGAACCAACCAGCAAATTACTCAAAATGCTTAACTCGCCGAGAAAGTCACTTTTTTCCCAAAATGAATGTTTGCCACAAAATAGTTAATTTTGAGTCAAGTCGTTCTGAAACAAACCGGCAAATTACTCAAAATATTTAACTCGCCGGGAAAAACACTTTTATTTGCAAAATGAATGTTTGCCACAAAATAGATAATTTTGAGGCAAGTCGTTCTGAAACCAACTGGCAAATTACTCAAAATGCTTAACTCGCCGAGAAAATCACTTTTTTTCCAAAATAAATGTTTGGCAAATAAATAGTTAATAGTGAGGCAAGCCGTTCTGAAACCTATCGGTAAAGTACTCTAAATGCTTAACTCGCCGAGAAACTCATTTTTTGTCCAAAATTTATGTTTGGTTAAAAATATTTAATTTTGATGCAAGCCGCTCTGGAACCAACCGGCAAATTACTCAAAATGCTTAACTCGCCGAGAAAATCACTTTTTTCCCAAAATGAATGTTTGCCACAAAATAGTTAATTTTGAGTCAAGTCGTTCTGAAACAAACCGGCAAATTACTCAAAATGCTTAACTCGCCGAGAAAACAACTTTGTTTCCAAAATAAATGTTTGCCACAAAATAGTTAATTTTCAGGCAAGCAGTTCTGAAACCTATCGGTAAAGTACTCTAAATGCTTAACTCGCCGAGAAACTCATTTTTTGTCCAAAATTTATATTTGCCACAAAATAGTTAATAGTGAGGCAAGCCGTTCTGAAACCTATCGGTAAATTACTCAAAATGCTTTACTCGCCGAGAAAATCACTTTTTATCCAAAATAAATGTTTGGCAAAAAAATAGTTAATAGTGAGGCAAGCCGTTCTGAAACCTATCGGTAAAGTATATCGGTAAAGTACTCTAAATGCTTAACTCGCCGAGAAACTCATTTTTTGTCCAAAATTTATGTTTGGTTAAATATATTTAATTTTGATGCAAGCCGCTCTGGAACCAACCGGCAAATTACTCAAAATGCTTAACTCGCCGAGAAAATCACTTTTTTCCCAAAATGAATGTTTGCCACAAAATAGTTAATTTTGAGGCAAGTCGTTCTGAAACTAACCGGCAAATTACTCAAAATACTTAACTCGCCGGGAAAAACACTTTTATTTGCAAAATGAATGTTTGCCAGAAAATAGTTAATTTTGATGCAAGCCGCTCTGGAACCAACCGGCAAATTACTCAAAATGCTTAACTCGCCGAGAAAATCACTTTTTTCCCAAAATGAATGTTTGCCACTAAATAGTTAATTTTGAGGCAAGTCGTTCTGAAACCAGCCGACAAATTACTCAAAATGCTTAACTCGCCGGGAAAAACACTTTTATTTGCAAAATGAATGTTTGTCAAAAAAATAGTTAATTTTGAGGCAAGTCGTTCTGAAACCAACCGGCAAATTACTCAAAATGCTTAACTCGCCGAGAAACTCACTTTTTCTCCAAAATTTATGTTTGGTTAAAAATAGTTAATTTTGATACAAGCCGCTCTGGAACCAACCGGCACATTACTCTAAATGCTTAACTCGCCCATAAACTCACTTTTTGTTCAAAATCTATTTTTGGTTAAAAATAGTTCATTTTGATGCAAGCCGCTCTGGAACCAATCGGCAAATTACTCAAAATGCTTAACTCGCCGAGAAAATCACTTTTTTCCCACAATGAATGTTTGTCAAAGAATGTCGGTAAATTACACAAAATGCCGAGAAAATCACTCTTTTTCCAAAATAAATGTTTGGCAAAAAAATAGTTAATAGTGAGGCAAGCCGTTCTGAAACCTATCGGTAAAGTACTCTACATGTTTAACTCGCCGAGAAACTCACTATTTCTCCAAAATTTATGTTTGATTAAAAATAGTTAATTTTGATGCAAGCCGCTCTGGAACCAACCGGCAAATTACTCAAAATGCTTAACTCGCCGAGAAAGTCACTTTTTTCCCAAAATGAATGTTTGCCACAAAATAATTAATTTTGAGTCAAGTCGTTCTGAAACAAACCGGCAAATTACTCAAAATACTTAACTCGCCGGGAAAAACACTTTTATTTGCAAAATGAATGTTTGCCACAAAATAGATAATTTTGAGGCAAGTCGTTCTGAAACCAACTGGCAAATTGCTCAAAATGCTTAACTCGCCGAGAAAATCACTTGTTTTCAAAAATAAATGTTTGGCAAAAAAATAGTTAATAGTGAGGCAAGTCGTTCTGAAACCAACCGGCAAATTAATCAAAATGCTTAACTCGCCGAGAAAATCACTTTGTTTCCAAAATAAATGTTTGCCACAAAATAGTTAATTTTCAGGCAAGCAGTTCTGAAACCTATCGGTAAAGTACTCTAAATGCTTAACTCGCCGAGAAACTCATTTTTTGTCCAAAATTGATATTTGCCACAAAATAGTTAATAGTGAGGCAAGCCGTTCTGAAACCTATCGGTAAATTACTCAAAATGCTTTACTCGGCGAGAAAATCACTGTTTATCCAAAATAAATGTTTGGCAAAAAAATAGTTAATAGTGAGGCAAGCCGTTCCGAAACCTATCGGTAAAGTACTCTAAATGCTTAACTCGCCGAGAAACTCATTTTTTGTCCAAAATGAAAGTTTGCCACAAAATAGTTAATTTTGAGGCAAGTCGTTCTGAAACTAAGCGGCAAATTACTCAAAATACTTAACTCGCCGGGAAAAACACTTTTATTTGCAAAATGAATGTTTGCCAGAAAAGAGTTAATTTTGATGCAAGCCGCTCTGGAACCAACCGGCAAATTACTCAAAATGCTTAACTCGCCGAGAAAATCACTTTTTTCCCAAAATGAATGTTTGCCACTAAATAGTTAATTTTGAGGCATGTCGTTCTGAAACCAACCGGCAAATGCTCAAAATGCTTAACCCGCCGAGAAAATCACTTTTTTCCCAAAATAAATGTTTGGCAAAAAAATTGTTAAAAGTGAGGCAAGCCGTTCTGAAACCTATCGGTAAATTACTCAAAATGCTGAACTCGTCGAGAAAATCATTTTTTTCCAAAATGAATGTTTGTCAAAATAATATCGGTAAATGACTCAAAATGCTTAACTCGCCGAGAAAATCACTCTTTTTCCAAAATAAATGTTTGGCAAAAAAATAGTTAATAGTGAGGCAAGCCGTTCTGAAACCTATCGGTAAAGTACTCTAAATGCTTAACTCGCCGAGAAACTCATTTTTTGTCCAAAATTTATGTTTGCCACAAAATAGTTAATTTTGAGGTAAGTCGTTCCGAAACCAACCGGCAAATTGCTCAAAATGCTTAACTCGCCGAGAAAATCACTTTTTTCCCAAAACGAATGTTTGCCTCAAAATAGTTAATTTTCAGGCAAGTCGTTCTGAAACCAACTGGCAAATTACTCAAAATGCTTAACTCGCCGGGAAAAACACTTTTATTTGCAAAATGAATGTTTGTCAAAAAAATAGTTAATTTTGAGGCAAGTCATTCTGAAACCACCCGGCAAATTACTCAAAATGCTTAACTCGCCGAGAAACTCACTTTTTGTCCAAAATTTATGTTTGGTTAAAAATAGTTAATTTTGATACAAGCCGCTCTGGAACCAACCGGCACATTACTCAAAATGCTTAACTCGCCGAGAAAATCACTTTTTTCCCAAAATGAATGTTTGTCAAAGAATGTCGGTAAATTACACAAAATGCTTAACTCGCCGAGAAAATCACTCTTTTTCCAAAATAAATGTTTGGCAAAAAAATAGTTAATAGTGAGGCAAGCCGTTCTGAAACCTATCGGGAAAGTACTCTACATGTTTAACTCGCCGAGAAACTCAATATTTCTCCAAAATTTATGTTTGATTAAAAATAGTTAATTTTGATGCAAGCCGCTCTGGAACCAACCAGCAAATTACTCAAAATGCTTAACTCGCCGAGAAAGTCACTTTTTTCCCAAAATGAATGTTTGCCACAAAATAGTTAATTTTGAGTCAAGTCGTTCTGAAACAAACCGGCAAATTACTCAAAATATTTAACTCGCCGGGAAAAACACTTTTATTTGCAAAATGAATGTTTGCCACAAAATAGATAATTTTGAGGCAAGTCGTTCTGAAACCAACTGGCAAATTACTCAAAATGCTTAACTCGCCGAGAAAATCACTTTTTTTCCAAAATAAATGTTTGGCAAATAAATAGTTAATAGTGAGGCAAGCCGTTCTGAAACCTATCGGTAAAGTACTCTAAATGCTTAACTCGCCGAGAAACTCATTTTTTGTCCAAAATTTATGTTTGGTTAAAAATATTTAATTTTGATGCAAGCCGCTCTGGAACCAACCGGCAAATTACTCAAAATGCTTAACTCGCCGAGAAAATCACTTTTTTCCCAAAATGAATGTTTGCCACAAAATAGTTAATTTTGAGTCAAGTCGTTCTGAAACAAACCGGCAAATTACTCAAAATGCTTAACTCGCCGAGAAAACAACTTTGTTTCCAAAATAAATGTTTGCCACAAAATAGTTAATTTTCAGGCAAGCAGTTCTGAAACCTATCGGTAAAGTACTCTAAATGCTTAACTCGCCGAGAAACTCATTTTTTGTCCAAAATTTATATTTGCCACAAAATAGTTAATAGTGAGGCAAGCCGTTCTGAAACCTATCGGTAAATTACTCAAAATGCTTTACTCGCCGAGAAAATCACTTTTTATCCAAAATAAATGTTTGGCAAAAAAATAGTTAATAGTGAGGCAAGCCGTTCTGAAACCTATCGGTAAAGTATATCGGTAAAGTACTCTAAATGCTTAACTCGCCGAGAAACTCATTTTTTGTCCAAAATTTATGTTTGGTTAAATATATTTAATTTTGATGCAAGCCGCTCTGGAACCAACCGGCAAATTACTCAAAATGCTTAACTCGCCGAGAAAATCACTTTTTTCCCAAAATGAATGTTTGCCACAAAATAGTTAATTTTGAGTCAAGTCGTTCTGAAACAAACCGGCAAATTACTCAAAATGCTTAACTCGCCGAGAAAATCACTTTGTTTCCAAAATAAATGTTTGCCATAAAATAGTTAATTTTCAGGCAAGCAGTTCTGAAACCTATCGGTAAAGTACTCTAAATGCTTAACTCGCCGAGAAACTCATTTTTTGTCCAAAATTTATATTTGCCACAAAATAGTTAATAGTGAGGCAAGCCGTTCTGAAACCTATCGGTAAATTACTCAAAATGCTTTACTCGCCGAGAAAATCACTTTTTATCTAAAATAAATGTTTGGCAAAAAAATAGTTAATAGTGAGGCAAGCCGTTCTGAAACCTATCGGTAAAGTACTCTAAATGCTTAACTCGCCGAGAAACTCATTTTTTGTCCAAAATGAATGTTTGCCACAAAATAGTTAATTTTGAGGCAAGTCGTTCTGAAACTAACCGGCAAATTACTCAAAATACTTAATTCGCCGGGAAAAACACTTTTATTTGCAAAATGAATGTTTGCCAGAAAATAGTTAATTTTGATGCAAGCCGCTCTGGAACCAACCGGCAAATTACTCAAAATGCTTAACTCGCCGAGAAAATCACTTTTTTCCCAAAATGAATGTTTGCCACTAAATAGTTAATTTTGAGGCAAGTCGTTCTGAAACCAGCCGACAAATTACTCAAAATGCTTCACTCGCCGGGAAAAACACTTTTATTTGCAAAATGAATGTTTGTCAAAAAAATAGTTAATTTTGAGGCAAGTCGTTCTGAAACCAACCGGCAAATTACTCAAAATGCTTAACTCGCCGAGAAACTCACTTTTTCTCCAAAATTTATGTTTGGTTAAAAATAGTTAATTTTGATACAAGCCGCTCTGGAACCAACCGGCACATTACTCTAAATGCTTAACTCGCCCATAAACTCACTTTTTGTTCAAAATCTATTTTTGGTTAAAAATAGTTCATTTTGATGCAAGCCGCTCTGGAACCAATCGGCAAATTACTCAAAATGCTTAACTCGCCGAGAAAATCACTTTTTTCCCACAATGAATGTTTGTCAAAGAATGTCGGTAAATTACACAAAATGCTTAACTCGCCGAGAAAATCACTCTTTTTCCCAAAATAAATGTTTGGCAAAAAAATAGTTAATAGTGAGGCAAGCCGTTCTGAAACCTATCGGTAAAGTACTCTACATGTTTAACTCGCCGAGAAACTCACTATTTCTACAAAATTTATGTTTGATTAAAAATAGTTAATTTTGATGCAAGCCGCTCTGGAACCAACCGGCAAATTACTCAAAATGCTTAACTCGCCGAGAAAGTCACTATTTTCCCAAAATGAATGTTTGCCACAAAATAATTAATTTTGAGTCAAGTCGTTCTGAAACAAACCGGCAAATTACTCAAAATACTTAACTCGCCGGGAAAAACACTTTTATTTGCAAAATGAATGTTTGCCACAAAATAGATAATTTTGAGGCAAGCCGTTCGGAAACCTATCGGTAAAGTACTCTAAATGCTTAACTCGCCGAGAAACTCATTTTTTGTCCAAAATTTATGTTTGGTTAAATATATTTAATTTTGATGCAAGCCGCTCTGGAACCAACCGGCAAATTACTCAAAATGCTTAACTCGCCGAGAAAATCACTTTTTTCCCAAAATGAATGTTTGCCACAAAATAGTTAATTTTGAGTCAAGTCGTTCTGAAACAAACCGGCAAATTACTCAAAATGCTTAACTCGCCGAGAAACTCATTTTTTGTCCAAAATTTATATTTGCCACAAAATAGTTAAAAGTCAGGCAAGCCGTTCTGAAACCTATCGGTAAATTACTCAAAATTCTTATCTCGCCGAGAAAATCACTTTTTTTCCAAAATAAATGTTTGGCAAATAAATAGTTAATAGTGAGGCAAGCCGTTCTGAAACCTATCGGTAAAGTACTCTAAATGCTTAACTCGCCGAGAAACTCATTTTTTGTCCAAAATTTATGTTTGCCACAAAATAGTTAATTTTGAGTCAAGTCGTTCTGAAACCAACCGGCAAATTACTCAAAATGCTTATCTCGCCGAGAAAATCACTTTTTTTCCAAAATAAATGTTTGGCAAATAAATAGTTAATAGTGAGGCAAGCCGTTCTGAAACCTATCGGTAAAGTACTCTAAATGCTTAACTCGCCGAGAAACTCATTTTTTGTCCAAAATTTATGTTTGCCACAAAATAGTTAATTTTGTGGCAAGTCGTCCTGAAAACAACCGGCAAGTTACTCAAAATGCTTAACTCGCCGAGAAGATCACTTTTTTCCCAAAATAAATGTTTGGCAAAAAAATAGTTAATCGTGAGGCAAGCCGTTCTGAAACCTATCGGTAAATTACACTAAATGCTTAACTCACCGAGAAAATCACTTTTTTCCCAAAATGAATGTTTGCCACAAAATAGTTAATTTTGAGGCAAGTCGTTCTGAAACCAACCGGCAAATTACTCAAAATGCTTGACTCGCCGAGAAAATCACTTTTTTCCCAAAATGAATGCTGCCACAAAATAGTTAATTTTGAGGTAAGTCGTTCTGAAACCAACCGGCAAATTGCTCAAAATGCTTAACTCGCCGAGAAAATCACTTTTTTCCCAAAACGAATGTTTGCCTCAAAATAGTTAATTTTCAGGCAAGTCGTTCTGAAACCAACTGGCAAATTACTCAAAATGCTTAACTCGCCGGGAAAAACACTTTTATTTGCAAAATGAATGTTTGTCAAAAAAATAGTTAATTTTGAGGCAAGTCATTCTGAAACCAACCGGCAAATTACTCAAAATGCTTAACTCGCCGAGAAACTCACTTTTTCTCCAAAATTTATGTTTGGTTAAAAATAGTTAATTTTGATACAAGCCGCTCTGGAACCAACCGGCACATTACTCTAAATGCTTAACTCGCCCATAAACTCACTTTTTGTTCAAAATCTATTTTTGGTTAAAAATAGTTCATTTTGATGCAAGCCGCTCTGGAACCAATCGGCAAATTACTCAAAATGCTGAACTCGCCGAGAAAATCACTTTTTTCCCAAAATGAATGTTTGTCAAAGAATGTCGGTAAATTACACAAAATGCTTAACTCACCGAGAAAATCACTCTTTTTCCAAAATGAATGTTTGCCAGAAAATAGTTAATTTTGATGCAAGCCGCTCTGGAACCAACCGGCAAATTACTCAAAATGCTTAACTCGCCGAGAAAATCACTTTTTTCCCAAAATGAATGTTTGCCACTAAATAGTTAATTTTGAGGCAAGTCGTTCTGAAACCAGCCGACAAATTACTCAAAATGCTTAACTCGCCGGGAAAAACACTTTTATTTGCAAAATGAATGTTTGTCAAAAAAATAGTTAATTTTGAGGCAAGTCGTTCTGAAACCAACCGGCAAATTACTCAAAATGCTTAACTCGCCGAGAAACTCACTTTTTCTCCAAAATTTATGTTTGGTTAAAAATAGTTAATTTTGATACAAGCCGCTCTGGAACCAACCGGCACATTACTCTAAATGCTTAACTCGCCCATAAACTCACTTTTTGTTCAAAATCTATTTTTGGTTAAAAATAGTTCATTTTGATGCAAGCCGCTCTGGAACCAATCGGCAAATTACTCAAAATGCTTAACTCGCCGAGAAAATCACTTTTTTCCCACAATGAATGTTTGTCAAAGAATGTCGGTAAATTACACAAAATGCTAAACTCGCCGAGAAAATCACTCTTTTTCCAAAATAAATGTTTGGCAAAAAAATAGTTAATAGTGAGGCAAGCCGTTCTGAAACCTATCGGTAAAGTACTCTACATGTTTAACTCGCCGAGAAACTCACTATTTCTACAAAATTTATGTTTGATTAAAAATAGTTAATTTTGATGCAAGCCGCTCTGTAACCAACCGGCAAATTACTCAAAATGCTTAACTCGCCGAGAAAGTCACTTTTTTCCCAAAATGAATGTTTGCCACAAAATAATTAATTTTCAGTCAAGTCGTTCTGAAACAAACCGGTAAATTACTCAAAATACTTAACTCGCCGGGAAAAACACTTTTATTTGCAAAATGAATGTTTGCCACAAAATAGATAATTTTGAGGCAAGTCGTTCTGAAACCAACTGGCAAATTACTCAAAATGCTTAACTCGCCGAGAAAATCACTTTTTTTCCAAAATAAATGTTTGGCAAATAAATAGTTAATAGTGAGGCAAGCCGTTCTGAAACCTATCGGTAAAGTACTCTAAATGCTTAACTCGCCGAGAAACTCATTTTTTGTCCAAAATTTATGTTTGGTTAAATATATTTAATTTTGATGCAAGCCGCTCTGGAACCAACCGGCAAATTACTCAAAATGCTTAACTCGCCGAGAAAATCACTTTTTTCCCAAAATGAATGTTTGCCACAAAATAGTTAATTTTGAGGCAAGTCGCTCTGGAACCAACCGGCAAATTACTCAAAATGCTTAACTCGCCGAGAAAATCACTTTGTTTCCAAAATAAATGTTTGCCATAAAATAGTTAATTTTCAGGCAAGCAGTTCTGAAACCTATCGGTAAAGTACGCTAAATGCTTAACTCGCCGAGAAACTCATTTTTTGTCCAAAATTTATATTTGCCACAAAATAGTTAATAGTGAGGCAAGCCGTTCTGAAACCTATCGGTAAATTACTCAAAATGCTTTACTCGCCGAGAAAATCACTTTTTATCCAAAATAAATGTTTGGCAAAAAAATAGTTAATAGTGAGGCAAGCCGTTCTGAAACCTATCGGTAAAGTACTCGAAATGCTTAACTCGCCGAGAAACTCATTTTTTGTCCAAAATTTAAGTTTGGTTAAAAATAGTTCATTTTGATGCAATCCGCTCTGGAACCAATCGGCAAATTACTCAAAATGCTTAACTCGCCGAGAAAATCACTTTTTTCCCAAAATGAATGTTTGTCAAAGAATGTCGGTAAATTACACAAAATGCTTAACTCACCGAGAAAATCACTCTTTTTCCAAAATGAATGTTTGCCAGAAAATAGTTAATTTTGATGCAAGCCGCTCTGGAACCAACCGGCAAATTACTCAAAATGCTTAACTCGCCGGGAAAATCACTTTTTTCCCAAAATGAATGTTTGCCACTAAATAGTTAATTTTGAGGCAAGTCGTTCTGAAACCAGCCGACAAATTACTCAAAATGCTTAACTCGCCGGGAAAAACACTTTTATTTGCAAAATGAATGTTTGTCAAAAAAATAGTTAATTTTGAGGCAAGTCGTTCTGAAACCAACCGGCAAATTACTCAAAATGCTTAACTCGCCCATAAACTCACTTTTTGTTCAAAATCTATTTTTGGTTAAAAATAGTTCATTTTGATGCAAGCCGCTCTGGAACCAACCGGCACATTACTCTAAATGCTTAACTCGCCCATAAACTCACTTTTTGTTCAAAATCTATTTTTGGTTAAAAATAGTTCATTTTGATGCAAGCCGCTCTGGAACCAATCGGCAAATTACTCAAAATGCTTAACTCGCCGAGAAAATCACTTTTTTCCCACAATGAATGTTTGTCAAAGAATGTCGGTAAATTACACAAAATGCTTAACTCGCCGAGAAAATCACTCTTTTTCCAAAATAAATGTTTGGCAAAAAAATAGTTAATAGTGAGGCAAGCCGTTCTGAAACCTATCGGTAAAGTACTCTACATGTTTAACTCGCCGAGAAACTCACTATTTCTACAAAACTTATGTTTGATTAAAAATAGTTAATTTTGATGCAAGCCGCTCTGGAACCAACCGGCAAATTACTCAAAATGCTTAACTCGCCGAGAAAGTCACTATTTTCCCAAAATGAATGTTTGCCACAAAATAGTTAATTTTGAGGCAAGTCGTTCTGAAACCAACCGGCAAATTACTCAAAATGCTTGACTCGCCGAGAAAATCACTTTTTTCCCAAAATGAATGCTGCCACAAAATAGTTAATTTTGAGGTAAGTCGTTCTGAAACCAACCGGCAAATTGCTCAAAATGCTTAACTCGCCGAGAAAATCACTTTTTTCCCAAAACGAATGTTTGCCTCAAAATAGTTAATTTTCAGGCAAGTCGTTCTGAAACCAACTGGCAAATTACTCAAAATGCTTCACTCGCCGGGAAAAACACTTTTATTTGCAAAATGAATGTTTGTCAAAAAAATAGTTAATTTTGAGGCAAGTCGTTCTGAAACCAACCGGCAAATTACTCAAAATGCTTAACTCGCCGAGAAACTCACTTTTTCTCCAAAATTTATGTTTGGTTAAAAATAGTTAATTTTGATACAAGCCGCTCTGGAACCAACCGGCACATTACTCTAAATGCTTAACTCGCCCATAAACTCACTTTTTGTTCAAAATCTATTTTTGGTTAAAAATAGTTCATTTTGATGCAAGCCGCTCTGGAACCAATCGGCAAATTACTCAAAATGCTTAACTCGCCGAGAAAATCACTTTTTTCCCACAATGAATGTTTGTCAAAGAATGTCGGTAAATTACACAAAATGCTAAACTCGCCGAGAAAATCACTCTTTTTCCAAAATAAATGTTTGGCAAAAAAATAGTTAATAGTGAGGCAAGCCGTTCTGAAACCTATCGGTAAAGTACTCTACATGTTTAACTCGCCGAGAAACTCACTATTTCTACAAAATTTATGTTTGATTAAAAATAGTTAATTTTGATGCAAGCCGCTCTGTAACCAACCGGCAAATTACTCAAAATGCTTAACTCGCCGAGAAAGTCACTTTTTTCCCAAAATGAATGTTTGCCACAAAATAATTAATTTTGAGTCAAGTCGTTCTGAAACAAACCGGTAAATTACTCAAAATACTTAACTCGCCGGGAAAAACACTTTTATTTGCAAAATGAATGTTTGCCACAAAATAGATAATTTTGAGGCAAGTCGTTCTGAAACCAACTGGCAAATTACTCAAAATGCTTAACTCGCCGAGAAAATCACTTTTTTTCCAAAATAAATGTTTGGCAAATAAATAGTTAATAGTGAGGCAAGCCGTTCTGAAACCTATCGGTAAAGTACTCTAAATGCTTAACTCGCCGAGAAACTCATTTTTTGTCCAAAATTTATGTTTGGTTAAATATATTTAATTTTGATGCAAGCCGCTCTGGAACCAACCGGCAAATTACTCAAAATGCTTAACTCGCCGAGAAAATCACTTTTTTCCCAAAATGAATGTTTGCCACAAAATAGTTAATTTTGAGGCAAGTCGCTCTGGAACCAACCGGCAAATTACTCAAAATGCTTAACTCGCCGAGAAAATCACTTTGTTTCCAAAATAAATGTTTGCCATAAAATAGTTAATTTTCAGGCAAGCAGTTCTGAAACCTATCGGTAAAGTACGCTAAATGCTTAACTCGCCGAGAAACTCATTTTTTGTCCAAAATTTATATTTGCCACAAAATAGTTAATAGTGAGGCAAGCCGTTCTGAAACCTATCGGTAAATTACTCAAAATGCTTTACTCGCCGAGAAAATCACTTTTTATCCAAAATAAATGTTTGGCAAAAAAATAGTTAATAGTGAGGCAAGCCGTTCTGAAACCTATCGGTAAAGTACTCTAAATGCTTAACTCGCCGAGAAACTCATTTTTTGTCCAAAATTTATGTTTGGTTAAAAATAGTTCATTTTGATGCAAGCCGCTCTGGAACCAATCGGCAAATTACTCAAAATGCTTAACTCGCCGAGAAAATCACTTTTTTCCCAAAATGAATGTTTGTCAAAGAATGTCGGTAAATTACACAAAATGCTTAACTCACCGAGAAAATCACTCTTTTTCCAAAATGAATGTTTGCCAGAAAATAGTTAATTTTGATGCAAGCCGCTCTGGAACCAACCGGCAAATTACTCAAAATGCTTAACTCGCCGAGAAAATCACTTTTTTCCCAAAATGAATGTTTGCCACTAAATAGTTAATTTTGAGGCAAGTCGTTCTGAAACCAGCCGACAAATTACTCAAAATGCTTAACTCGCCGGGAAAAACACTTTTATTTGCAAAATGAATGTTTGTCAAAAAAATAGTTAATTTTGAGGCAAGTCGTTCTGAAACCAACCGGCAAATTACTCAAAATGCTTAACTCGCCGAGAAACTCACTTTTTCTCCAAAATTTATGTTTGGTTAAAAATAGTTAATTTTGATACAAGCCGCTCTGGAACCAACCGGCACATTACTCTAAATGCTTAACTCGCCCATAAACTCACTTTTTGTTCAAAATCTATTTTTGGTTAAAAATAGTTCATTTTGATGCAAGCCGCTCTGGAACCAATCGGCAAATTACTCAAAATGCTTAACTCGCCGAGAAAATCACTTTTTTCCCACAATGAATGTTTGTCAAAGAATGTCGGTAAATTACACAAAATGCTAAACTCGCCGAGAAAATCACTCTTTTTCCAAAATAAATGGTTATATTTGCCACAAAATAGTTAATAGTGAGGCAAGCCGTTCTGAAACCTATCGGTAAATTACTCAAAATGCTTTACTCGCCGAGAAAATCACTTTTTATCCAAAATAAATGTTTGGCAAACAAATAGTTAATAGTGAGGCAAGCCGTTCTGAAACCTATCGGTAAAGTACTCTACATGTTTAACTCGCCGAGAAACTCACTATTTCTACAAAATTTATGTTTGATTAAAAATAGTTAATTTTGATGCAAGCCGCTCTGTAACCAACCGGCAAATTACTCAAAATGCTTAACTCGCCGAGAAAATCACTTTTTTCCCAAAATGAATGTTTGCCACAAAATAGTTAATTTTGAGGCAAGTCGCTCTGGAACCAACCGGCAAATTACTCAAAATGCTTAACTCGCCGAGAAAATCACTTTGTTTCCAAAATAAATGTTTGCCATAAAATAGTTAATTTTCAGGCAAGCAGTTCTGAAACCTATCGGTAAAGTACGCTAAATGCTTAACTCGCCGAGAAACTCATTTTTTGTCCAAAATTTATATTTGCCACAAAATATTACTCAAATATTACTCAAATATTACTCAAACAAGTCGTTCTGAAACCATCTGGCAAATTTCTCAAAATGCTTAACTCGCCGAGAAAATCACTTGTTTACAAAAATAAATGTTTGGCAAAAAATAGTTAATAGTGAGGCAAGTCGTTCTGAAACCAACCGGCAAATTAATCAAAATGCTTAACTCGCCGAGAAAATCACTTTGTTTCCAAAATAAATGTTTGCCACAAAATAGTTAATTTTCAGGCAAGCAGTTCTGAAACCTATCGGTAAAGTACTCTAAATGCTTAACTCGCCGAGAAACTCATTTTTTGTCCAAAATTGATATTTGCCACAAAATAGTTAATAGTGAGGCAAGCCGTTCTGAAACCTATCGGTAAATTACTCAAAATGCTTTACTCGGCGAGAAAATCACTTTTTATCCAAAATAAATCTTTGGCAAAAAAATAGTTAATAGTGAGGCAAGCCGTTCCGAAACCTATCGGTAAAGTACTCTAAATGCTTAACTCGCCGAGAAACTCATTTTTTGTCCAAAATGAAAGTTTGCCACAAAATAGTTAATTTTGAGGCAAGTCGTTCTGAAACTAAGCGGCAAATTACTCAAAATACTTAACTCGCCGGGAAAAACACTTTTATTTGCAAAATGAATGTTTGCCAGAAAATAGTTAATTTTGAGGCAAGTCGTTCTGAAACCAACCGGCAAATTACTCAAAATGCTTAACTCGCCGAGAAAATCACTTTTTTTCCAAAATGAATGTTTGCCACTAAATAGTTAATTTTGAGGCATGTCGTTCTGAAACCAACCGGCAAATGCTCAAAATGCGTAACTCGCCGAGAAAATCACTTTTTTTCCAAAATGAATGTTTGTCAAAAAAATTGTTAAAAGTGAGGCAAGCCGTTCTGAAACCTATCGGTAAATTACTCAAAATGCTTAACTCGCCGAGAAAATCACTTTTTTCCCAAAATGAATGTTTGCCACAAAATAGTTAATTTCGAGGCAAGTCGTTCTGAAACCAACCGGCAAATTACTCAAAATGCTTAACTCGCCGAGAAAATCACTTTTTTCTAAAATAAATGTTTGGCAAATTGAGGCTAGCCGTTCTGAAACCTATCGGTAAAGTACTCTAAATGCTTAACTCGCCGAGAAACTCATTTTTTGTCCAAAATTTATGTTTGCCACAAAATAGTTAATTTTGAGTCAAGTCGTTCTGAAACCAACCGGCAAATTACTCAAAATGCTTATCTCGCCGAGAAAATCACTTTTTTTCCAAAATAAATGTTTGGCAAATAAATAGTTAATAGTGAGGCAAGCCGTTCTGAAACCTATCGGTAAAGTACTCTAAATGCTTAACTCGCCGAGAAACTAATTTTTTGTCCAAAATTTATGTTTGCCACAAAATAGTTAATTTTGTGGCAAGTCGTCCTGAAAACAACCGGCAAGTTACTCAAAATGCTTAACTCGCCGAGAAACTCACTTTTTCTCCAAAATTTATGTTTGGTTAAAAATAGTTAATTTTGATACAAGCCGCTCTGGAACCAACCGGCACATTACTCTCAATGCTTAACTCGCCGGGAAAAACACTTTTATTTGCAAAATGAATGTTTGTCAAAAAAATAGTTAATTTTGAGGCAAGTCATTCTGAAACCAACCGGCAAATTACTCAAAATGCTTAACTCGCCGAGAAACTCACTTTTTCTCCAAAATTTATGTTTGGTTAAAAATAGTTAATTTTGATACAAGCCGCTCTGGAACCAACCGGCACATTACTCTAAATGCTTAACTCGCCCATAAACTCACTTTTTGTTCAAAATCTATTTTTGGTTAAAAATAGTTCATTTTGATGCAAGCCGCTCTGGAACCAATCGGCAAATTATTCAAAATGCTTAACTCGCCGTGAAAATCACTTTTTTCCCAAAATGAATGTTTGTCAAAGAATGTCGGTAAATTACACAAAATGCTTAACTCACCGAGAAAATCACTCTTTTTCCAAAATAAATGTTTGGCAAAAAAATAGCTAATAGTGAGGCAAGCCGTTCTGAAACCTATCGGTCAAGTACTCTACATGTTTAACTCGCCGAGAAACTCAAAATTTCTCCAAAATTTATGTTTGATTAAAAATAGTTAATTTTGATGCAAGCCGCTCTGGAACCAACCAGCAAATTACTCAAAATGCTTAACTCGCCGAGAAAGTCACTTTTTTCCCAAAATGAATGTTTGCCACAAAATAGTTAATTTTGAGTCAAGTCGTTCTGAAACAAACCGGCAAATTACTCAAAATACTTAACTCGCCGGGAAAAACACTTTTATTTGCAAAATGAATGTTTGCCACAAAATAGATAATTTTGAGGCAAGTCGTTCTGAAACCAACTGGCAAATTACTCAAAATGCTTAACTCGCCGAGAAAATCACTTTTTTTCCAAAATAAATGTTTGGCAAATAAATAGTTAATAGTGAGGCAAGCCGTTCTGAAACCTATCGGTAAAGTACTCTAAATGCTTAACTCGCCGAGAAACTCATTTTTTGTTCAAAATTTATGTTTGGTTAAAAATATTTAATTTTGATGCAAGCCGCTCTGGAACCAACCGGCAAATTACTCAAAATGCTTAACTCGCCGAGAAAATCACTTTTTTCCCAAAATGAATGTTTGCCACAAAATAGTTAATTTGAGTCAAGTCGTTCTGAAACAAACCGGCAAATTACTCAAAATGCTTAACTCGCCGAGAAAATCACTTTGTTTCCAAAATAGATGTTTGCCACAAAATAGTTAATAGTGAGGCAAGCCGTTCTGAAACCTATCGGTAAAGTACTCTAAATGCTTAACTCGCTGAGAAACTCATTTTTTGTCCAAAATTTATATTTGCCACAAAATAGTTAATAGTGAGGCAAGCCGTTCTGAAACCTATCGGTAAAGTACTCTAAATGCTTAACTCGCCGAGAAACTCATTTTTTGTCCAAAATGAATGTTTGCCACAAAATAGTTAATTTTGAGGCAAGTCGTTCTGAAACTAACCGGCAAATTACTCAAAATACTTAACTCGCCGGGAAAAACACTTTTATTTGCAAAATGAATGTTTGCCAGAAAATAGTTAATTTTGATGCAAGCCGCTCTGGAACCAACCGGCAAATTACTCAAAATGCTTAACTCGCCGAGAAAATCACTTTTTTCCCAAAATGAATGTTTGCCACTAAATAGTTAATTTTGAGGCAAGTCGTTCTGAAACCAGCCGACAAATTACTCAAAATGCTTCACTCGCCGGGAAAAACACTTTTATTTGCAAAATGAATGTTTGTCAAAAAAATAGTTAATTTTGAGGCAAGTCGTTCTGAAACCAACCGGCAAATTACTCAAAATGCTTAACTCGCCGAGAAACTCACTTTTTCTCCAAAATTTATGTTTGGTTAAAAATAGTTCATTTTGATGCAAGCCGCTCTGGAACCAATCGGCAAATTATTCAAAATGCTTAACTCGCCGTGAAAATCACTTTTTTCCCAAAATGAATGTTTGTCAAAGAATGTCGGTAAATTACACAAAATGCTTAACTCACCGAGAAAATCACTCTTTTTCCAAAATAAATGTTTGGCAAAAAAATAGTTAATAGTGAGGCAAGCCGTTCTGAAACCTATCGGTCAAGTACTCTACATGTTTAACTCGCCGAGAAACTCAAAATTTCTCCAAAATTTATGTTTGATTAAAAATAGTTAATTTTGATGCAAGCCGCTCTGGAACCAACCAGCAAATTACTCAAAATGCTTAACTCGCCGAGAAAGTCACTTTTTTCCCAAAATGAATGTTTGCCACAAAATAGTTAATTTTGAGTCAAGTCGTTCTGAAACAAACCGGCAAATTACTCAAAATACTTAACTCGCCGGGAAAAACACTTTTATTTGCAAAATGAATGTTTGCCACAAAATAGATAATTTTGAGGCAAGTCGTTCTGAAACCAACTGGCAAATTACTCAAAATGCTTAACTCGCCGAGAAAATCACTTTTTTTCCAAAATAAATGTTTGGCAAATAAATAGTTAATAGTGAGGCAAGCCGTTCTGAAACCTATCGGTAAAGTACTCTAAATGCTTAACTCGCCGAGAAACTCATTTTTTGTTCAAAATTTATGTTTGGTTAAAAATATTTAATTTTGATGCAAGCCGCTCTGGAACCAACCGGCAAATTACTCAAAATGCTTAACTCGCCGAGAAAATCACTTTTTTCCCAAAATGAATGTTTGCCACAAAATAGTTAATTTGAGTCAAGTCGTTCTGAAACAAACCGGCAAATTACTCAAAATGCTTAACTCGCCGAGAAAATCACTTTGTTTCCAAAATAGATGTTTGCCACAAAATAGTTAATTTTCAGGCAAGAAGTTCTGAAACCTATCGGTAAAGTACTCTAAATGCTTAACTCGCCGAGAAACTCATTTTTTGTCCAAAATTTATATTTGCCACAAAATAGTTAAAAGTGAGGCAAGCCGTTCTGAAACCTATCGGTAAATTACTCAAAATTCTTATCTCGCCGAGAAAATCACTTTTTTTCCAAAATAAATGTTTGGCAAATAAATAGTTAATAGTGAGGCAAGCTGTTCTGAAACCTATCGGTAAAGTACTCTAAATGCTTAACTCGCCGAGAAACTCATTTTTTGTCCAAAATTTATGTTTGCCACAAAATAGTTAATTTTGAGTCAAGTCGTTCTGAAACCAACCAGCAAATTACTCAAAATGCTTATCTCGCCGAGAAAATCACTTTTTTTCCAAAATAAATGTTTGGCTAATAAATAGTTAATAGTGAGGCAAGCCGTTCTGAAACCTATCGGTAAAGTACTCTAAATGCTTAACTCGCCGAGAAACTAATTTTTTGTCCAAAATTTATGTTTGCCACAAAATAGTTAATTTTGTGGCAAGTCGTTCTGAAAACAACCGGCAAGTTACTCAAAATGCTTAACTCGCCGAGAAACTCACTTTTTCTCCAAAATTTATGTTTGGTTAAAAATAGTTAATTTTGATACAAGCCGCTCTGGAACCAACCGGCACATTACTCTCAATGCTTAACTCGCCGGGAAAAACACTTTTATTTGCAAAATGAATGTTTGTCAAAAAAATAGTTAATTTTGAGGCAAGTCATTCTGAAACCAACCGGCAAATTACTCAAAATGCTTAACTCGCCGAGAAACTCACTTTTTCTCCAAAATTTATGTTTGGTTAAAAATAGTTAATTTTGATACAAGCCGCTCTGGAACCAACCGGCACATTACTCTAAATGCTTAACTCGCCCATAAACTCACTTTTTGTTCAAAATCTATTTTTGGTTAAAAATAGTTCATTTTGATGCAAGCCGCTCTGGAACCAATCGGCAAATTACTCAAAATGCTTAACTCGCCGTGAAAATCACTTTTTTCCCAAAATGAATGTTTGTCAAAGAATGTCGGTAAATTACACAAAATGCTTAACTCACCGAGAAAATCACTCTTTTTCCAAAATAAATGTTTGGCAAAAAAATAGTTAATAGTGAGGCAAGCCGTTCTGAAACCTATCGGTAAAGTACTCTAAATGCTTAACTCGCCGAGAAACTCATTTTTTGTCCAAAATTTATGTTTGGTTAAAAATATTTAATTTTGATGCAAGCCGCTCTGGAACCAACCGGCAAATTACTCAAAATGCTTAACTCGCCGAGAAAATCACTTTTTTCCCAAAATGAATGTTTGCCACAAAATAGTTAATTTGAGTCAAGTCGTTCTGAAACAAACCGGCAAATTACTCAAAATGCTTAACTCGCCGAGAAAATCACTTTGTTTCCAAAATAGATGTTTGCCACAAAATAGTTAATAGTGAGGCAAGCCGTTCTGAAACCTATCGGTAAAGTACTCTAAATGCTTAACTCGCTGAGAAACTCATTTTTTGTCCAAAATTTATATTTGCCACAAAATAGTTAATAGTGAGGCAAGCCGTTCTGAAACCTATCGGTAAAGTACTCTAAATGCTTAACTCGCCGAGAAACTCATTTTTTGTCCAAAATGAATGTTTGCCACAAAATAGTTAATTTTGAGGCAAGTCGTTCTGAAACTAACCGGCAAATTACTCAAAATACTTAACTCGCCGGGAAAAACACTTTTATTTGCAAAATGAATGTTTGCCAGAAAATAGTTAATTTTGATGCAAGCCGCTCTGGAACCAACCGGCAAATTACTCAAAATGCTTAACTCGCCGAGAAAATCACTTTTTTCCCAAAATGAATGTTTGCCACTAAATAGTTAATTTTGAGGCAAGTCGTTCTGAAACCAGCTGACAAATTACTCAAAATGCTTCACTCGCCGGGAAAAACACTTTTATTTGCAAAATGAATGTTTGTCAAAAAAATAGTTAATTTTGAGGCAAGTCGTTCTGAAACCAACCGGCAAATTACTCTAAATGCTTAACTCGCCCATAAACTCACTTTTTGTTCAAAATCTATTTTTGGTTAAAAATAGTTCATTTTGATGCAAGCCGCTCTGGAACCAATCGGCAAATTACTCAAAATGCTTAACTCGCCGAGAAAATCACTTTTTTCCCACAATGAATGTTTGTCAAAGAATGTCTGTAAATTACACAAAATGCTTAACTCGCCGAGAAAATCACTCTTTTTCCAAAATAAATGTTTGGCAAAAAAATAGTTAATAGTGAGGCAAGCCGTTCTGAAACCTATCGGTAAAGTACTCTACATGTTTAACTCGCCGAGAAACTCACTATTTCTCCAAAATTTATGTTTGATTAAAAATAGTTAATTTTGATGCAAGCCGCTCTGGAACCAACCGGCAAATTACTCAAAATGCTTAACTCGCCGAGAAAGTCACTTTTTTCCCAAAATGAATGTTTGCCACCAAATAATTAATTTTGAGTCAAGTCGTTCTGAAACAAACCGGCAAATTACTCAAAATACTTAACTCGCCGGGAAAAACACTTTAATTTGCAAAATGAATGTTTGCCACAAAATAGATAATTTTGAGGCAAGTCGTTCTGAAACCAACTGGCAAATTGCTCAAAATGCTTAACTCGCCGAGAAAATCACTTGTTTTCAAAAATAAATGTTTGCCACAAAATAGTTAATTTTCAGGCAAGCAGTTCTGAAACCTATCGGTAAAGTACTCTAAATGCTTAACTCGCCGAGAAACTCATTTTTTGTCCAAAATTGATATTTGCCACAAAATAGTTAATAGTGAGGCAAGCCGTTCTGAAACCTATCGGTAAATTACTCAAAATGCTTTACTCGGCGAGAAAATCACTTTTTATCCAAAATAAATGTTTGGCAAAAAAATAGTTAATAGTGAGGCAAGCCGTTCCGAAACCTATCGGTAAAGTACTCTAAATGCTTAACTCGCCGAGAAACTCATTTTTTGTCCAAAATGAAAGTTTGCCACAAAATAGTTAATTTTGAGGCAAGTCGTTCTGAAACTAAGCGGCAAATTACTCAAAATACTTAACTCGTCGGGAAAAACACTTTTATTTGCAAAATGAATGTTTGCCAGAAAATAGTTAATTTTGATGCAAGCCGCTCTGGAACCAACCGGCAAATTACTCAAAATGCTTATCTCGCCGAGAAAATCACTTTTTTCCCAAAATGAATGTTTGCCACTAAATAGTTAATTTTGAGGCATGTCGTTCTGAAACCAACCGGCAAATGCTCAAAATGCTTAACCCGCCGAGAAAATCACTTTTTTCCCAAAATAAATGTTTGGCAAAAAAATTGTTAAAAGTGAGGCAAGCCGTTCTGAAACCTATCGGTAAATTACTCAAAATGCTGAACTCGTCGAGAAAATCATTTTTTTCCAAAATGAATGTTTGTCAAAATAATATCGGTAAATGACTCAAAATGCGTAACTCGCCGAGAAAATCACTTTTTTTCCAAAATGAATGTTTGTCAAAAAAATTGTTAAAAGTGAGGCAAGCCGTTCTGAAACCTATCGGTAAATTACTCAAAATGCTTAACTCGCCGAGAAAATCACTTTTTTCCCAAAATGAATGTTTGCCACAAAATAGTTAATTTTGAGGCAAGTCGTTCTGAAACCAACCGGCAAATTACTCAAAATGCTTAACTCGCCGAGAAAATCACTTTTTTTCCAAAATAAATGTTTGGCAAATTGAGGCTAGCCGTTCTGAAACCTATCGGTAAAGTACTCTAAATGCTTAACTCGCCGAGAAACTCATTTTTTGTCCAAAATTTATGTTTGCCACAAAATAGTTAATTTTGAGGCAAGTCGTTCTGAAACTAAGCGGGAAATTACTCAAAATACTTAACTCGTCGGGAAAAACACTTTTATTTGCAAAATGAATGTTTGCCAGAAAATAGTTAATTTTGATGCAAGCCGCTCTGGAACCAACCGGCAAATTACTCAAAATGCTTATCTCGCCGAGAAAATCACTTTTTTCCCAAAATGAATGTTTGCCACTAAATAGTTAATTTTGAGGCATGTCGTTCTGAAACCAACCGGCAAATGCTCAAAATGCTTAACCCGCCGAGAAAATCACTTTTTTCCCAAAATAAATTTTTGGCAAAAAAATTGTTAAAAGTGAGGCAAGCCGTTCTGAAACCTATCGGTAAATTACTCAAAATGCTGAACTCGTCGAGAAAATCATTTTTTCCAAAATGAATGTTTGTCAAAATAATATCGGTAAATGACTCAAAATGCGTAACTCGCCGAGAAAATCACTTTTTTTCCAAAATGAATGTTTGTCAAAAAAATTGTTAAAAGTGAGGCAAGCCGTTCTGAAACCTATCGGTAAATTACTCAAAATGCTTAACTCGCCGAGAAAATCACTTTTTTCCCAAAATGAATGTTTGCCACAAAATAGTTAATTTTGAGGCAAGTCGTTCTGAAACCAACTGGCAAATTACTCAAAATGCTTAACTCGCCGGGAAAAACACTTTTATTTGCAAAATGAATGTTTGTCAAAAAAATAGTTAATTTTGAGGCAAGTCATTCTGAAACCAACCGGCAAATTACTCAAAATGCTTAACTCGCCGAGAAACTCACTTTTTCTCCAAAATTTATGTTTGGTTAAAAATAGTTAATTTTGATACAAGCCGCTCTGGAACCGACCGGCACATTACTCTAAATGCTTAACTCGCCCATAAACTCACTTTTTGTTCAAAATCTATTTTTGGTTAAAAATAGTTCATTTTGATGCAAGCCGCTCTGGAACCAATCGGCAAATTACTCAAAATGCTTAACTCGCCGAGAAAATCACTTTTTTCCCAAAATGAATGTTTGTCAAAGAATGTCGGTAAATTACACAAAATGCTTAACTCGCCGAGAAAATCACTCTTTTTCCAAAATAAATGTTTGGCAAAAAAATAGTTAATAGTGAGGCAAGCCGTTCTGAAACCTATCGGTAAAGTACTCTACATGTTTAACTCGCCGAGAAACTCAATATTTCTCCAAAATTTATGTTTGATTTAAAATAGTTAATTTTGATGCAAGCCGCTCTGGAACCAACCAGCAAATTACTCAAAATGCTCAACTCGCCGAGAAAGTCACTTTTTTCCCAAAATGAATGTTTGCCACAAAATAGTTAATTTTGAGTCAAGTCGTTCTGAAACAAACCGGCAAATTACTCAAAATACTTAACTCGCCGGGAAAAACACTTTTATTTGCAAAATGAATGTTTGCCACAAAATAGATAATTTTGAGGCAAGTCGTTCTGAAACCAACTGGCAAATTACTCAAAATGCTTAACTCACCGAGAAAATCACTTTTTATCCAAAATAAATGTTTGGCAAAAAAATAGTTAATAGTGAGGCAAGCCGTTCCGAAACCTATCGGTAAAGTACTCTAAATGCTTAACTCGCCGAGAAACTCATTTTTTGTCCAAAATGAAATTTTGCCACAAAATAGTTAATTTTGAGGCAAGTCGTTCTGAAACTAAGCGGCAAATTACTCAAAATACTTAACTCGTCGGGAAAAACACTTTTATTTGCAAAATGAATGTTTGCCAGAAAATAGTTAATTTTGATGCAAGCCGCTCTGGAACCAACCGGCAAATTACTCAAAATGCTTATCCTGCCGAGAAAATCACTTTTTTCCCAAAATGAATGTTTGCCACTAAATAGTTAATTTTGAGGCATGTCGTTCTGAAACCAACCGGCAAATGCTCAAAATGCTTAACCCGCCGAGAAAATCACTTTTTTCCCAAAATAAATGTTTGGCAAAAAAATTGTTAAAAGTGAGGCAAGCCGTTCTGAAACCTATCGGTAAATTACTCAAAATGCTGAACTCGTCGAGAAAATCATTTTTTTCCAAAATGAATGTTTGTCAAAATAATATCGGTAAATGACTCAAAATGCGTAACTCGCCGAGAAAATCACTTTTTTTCAAAAATGAATGTTTGTCAAAAAAATTGTTAAAAGTGAGGCAAGCCGTTCTGAAACCTATCGGTAAATTACTCAAAATGCTTAACTCGCCGAGAAAATCACTTTTTTCCCAAAATGAATGTTTGCCACAAAATAGTTAATTTTGAGGCAAGTCGTTCTGAAACCAACCGGCAAATTACTCAAAATGCTTAACTCGCCGAGAAAATCACTTTTTTTCCAAAATAAATGTTTGGCAAATTGAGGCTAGCCGTTCTGAAACCTATCGGTAAAGTACTCTAAATGCTTAACTCGCCGAGAAACTCATTTTTTGTCCAAAATATATGTTTGCCACAAAATAGTTAATAGTGAGGCAAGCCGTTCTGAAACCAACCGGCAAGTTACTCAAAATGCTTAACTCGCCGAGAAAATCACTTTTTATCCAAAATAAATGTTTGGCAAAAAAATAGTTAATAGTGAGGCAAGCCGTTCTGAAACCTATCGGTAAAGTACTCTAAATGCTTAACTCGTCGAGAAAATCACTTTTTTCCAAAATGAATGTTTGTCCAAATAATATCGGTAAATTACTCAAAATGCGTAACTCGCCGAGAAAATCACCTTTTTTTCCAAAATAAATGTTTGGCACAAAATAGTTAATTTTGAGGCAAGTCGTTCTGAAACCAACCGGCAAATTACTCAAAATGCTTAACTCGCCGAGAAAATCACTTTTTTTCCAAAATAAATGTTTGGCAAAAAAATAGTTAATAGTGAGGCAAGCCGTTCTGAAACCTATTGGTAAATTACTCAAAATGCTCAACTCGCCGAGAAAATCACTTTGTTTCCAAAATAAATGTTTGCCACAAAATAGTTAATTTTCAGGCAAGAAGTTCTGAAACCTATCGGTAAAGTACTCTAAATGCTTAACTCGCCGAGAAACTCATTTTTTGTCCAAAATTTATATTTGCCACAAAATAGTTAAAAGTGAGGCAAGCCGTTCTGAAACCTATCGGTAAATTACTCAAAATTCTTATCTCGCCGAGAAAATCACTTTTTTTCCAAAATAAATGTTTGGCAAATAAATAGTTAATAGTGAGGCAAGCCGTTCTGAAACCTATCGGTAAAGTACTCTAAATGCTTAACTCGCCGAGAAACTCATTTTTTGTCCAAAATTTATGTTTGCCACAAAATAGTTAATTTTGAGTCAAGTCGTTCTGAAACCAACCGGCAAATTACTCAAAATGCTTATCTCGCCGAGAAAATCACTTTTTTCCCAAAATGAATGTTTGCCACTAAATAGTTAATTTTGAGGCATGTCGTTCTGAAACCAACCGGCAAATGCTCAAAATGCTTAACCCGCCGAGAAAATCACTTTTTTCCCAAAATAAATGTTTGGTTAAAAAATTGTTAAAAGTGAGGCAAGCCGTTCTGAAACCTATCGGTAAATTACTCAAAATGCTGAACTCGTCGAGAAAATCATTTTTTTCCAAAATGAATGTTTGTCAAAATAATATCGGTAAATGACTCAAAATGCGTAACTCGCCGAGAAAATCACTTTTTTTCCAAAATGAATGTTTGTCAAAAAAATTGTTAAAAGTGAGGCAAGCCGTTCTGAAACCTATCGGTAAATTACTCAAAATGCTTAACTCGCCGAGAAAATCACTTTTTTCCCAAAATGAATGTTTGCCACAAAATAGTTAATTTTGAGGCAAGTCGTTCTGAAACCAACCGGCAAATTACTCAAAATGCTTAACTCGCCGAGAAAATCACTTTTTTTCCAAAATAAATGTTTGGCAAATTGAGGCTAGCCGTTCTGAAACCTATCGGTAAAGTACTCTAAATGCTTAACTCGCCGAGAAACTCATTTTTTGTCCAAAATTTATGTTTGCCACAAAATAGTTAATTTTGAGGTAAGTCGTTCTGAAACCAACCGGCAAATTGCTCAAAATGCTTAACTCGCCGAGAAAATCACTTTTTTCCCAAACCGAATGTTTGCCTCAAAATAGTTAATTTTCAGGCAAGTCGTTCTGAAACCAACTGGCAAATTACTCAAAATGCTTAACTCGCCGGGAAAAACACTTTTATTTGCAAAATGAATGTTTGTCAAAAAAATAGTTAATTTTGAGGCAAGTCATTCTGAAACCAACCGGCAAATTACTCAAAATGCTTAACTCGCCGAGAAACTCACTTTTTCTCCAAAATTTATGTTTGGTTAAAAATAGTTAATTTTGATACAAGCCGCTCTGGAACCAACCGGCACATTACTCTAAATGCTTAACTCGCCCATAAACTCACTTTTTGTTCAAAATCTATTTTTGGTTAAAAATAGTTCATTTTGATGCAAGCCGCTCTGGAACCAATCGGCAAATTACTCAAAATGCTTAACTCGCCGAGAAAATCACTTTTTTCCCAAAATGAATGTTTGTCAAAGAATGTCGGTAAATTACACAAAATGCTTAACTCGCCGAGAAAATCACTCTTTTTCCAAAATAAATGTTTGGCAAAAAAATAGTTAATAGTGAGGCAAGCCGTTCTGAAACCTATCGGTAAAGTACTCTACATGTTTAACTCGCCGAGAAACTCAATATTTCTCCAAAATTTATGTTTGATTTAAAATAGTTAATTTTGATGCAAGCCGCTCTGGAACCAACCAGCAAATTACTCAAAATGCTCAACTCGCCGAGAAAGTCACTTTTTTCCCAAAATGAATGTTTGCCACAAAATAGTTAATTTTGAGTCAAGTCGTTCTGAAACAAACCGGCAAATTACTCAAAATACTTAACTCGCCGGGAAAAACACTTTTATTTGCAAAATGAATGTTTGCCACAAAATAGATAATTTTGAGGCAAGTCGTTCTGAAACCAACTGGCAAATTACTCAAAATGCTTAACTCGCCGAGAAAATCACTTTTTATCCAAAATAAATGTTTGGCCAAAAAATAGTTAATAGTGAGGCAAGCCGTTCCGAAACCTATCGGTAAAGTACTCTAAATGCTTAACTCGCCGAGAAACTCATTTTTTGTCCAAAATGAAAGTTTGCCACAAAATAGTTAATTTTGAGGCAAGTCGTTCTGAAACTAAGCGGCAAATTACTCAAAATACTTAACTCGTCGGTAAAAACACTTTTATTTGCAAAATGAATGTTTGCCAGAAAATAGTTAATTTTGATGCAAGCCGCTCTGGAACCAACCGGCAAATTACTCAAAATGCTTATCTCGCCGAGAAAATCACTTTTTTCCCAAAATGAATGTTTGCCACCAAATAGTTAATTTTGAGGCATGTCGTTCTGAAACCAACCGGCAAATGCTCAAAATGCTTAACCCGCCGAGAAAATCACTTTTTTCCCAAAATAAATGTTTGGCAAAAAAATTGTTAAAAGTGAGGCAAGCCGTTCTGAAACCTATCGGTAAATTACTCAAAATGCTGAACTCGTCGAGAAAATCATTTTTTTCCAAAATGAATGTTTGTCAAAATAATATCGGTAAATGACTCAAAATGCGTAACTCGCCGAGAAAATCACTTTTTTTCCAAAATGAATGTTTGTCAAAAAAATTGTTAAAAGTGAGGCAAGCCGTTCTGAAACCTATCGGTAAATTACTCAAAATGCTTAACTCGCCGAGAAAATCACTTTTTTCCCAAAATGAATGTTTGCCACAAAATAGTTAATTTTGAGGCAAGTCGTTCTGAAACCAACCGGCAAATTACTCAAAATGCTTAACTCGCCGAGAAAATCACTTTTTTTCCAAAATAAATGTTTGGCAAATTGAGGCTAGCCGTTCTGAAACCTATCGGTAAAGTACTCTAAATGCTTAACTCGCCGAGAAACTCATTTTTTGTCCAAAATATATGTTTGCCACAAAATAGTTAATAGTGAGGCAAGCCGTTCTGAAACCAACCGGCAAGTTACTCAAAATGCTTAACTCGCCGAGAAAATCACTTTTTATCCAAAATAAATGTTTGGCAAAAAAATAGTTAATAGTGAGGCAAGCCGTTCTGAAACCTATCGGTAAAGTACTCTAAATGCTTAACTCGTCGAGAAAATCACTTTTTTCCAAAATGAATGTTTGTCAAAATAATATCGGTAAATTACTCAAAATGCGTAACTCGCCGAGAAAATCACCTTTTTTTCCAAAATAAATGTTTGGCACAAAATAGTTAATTTTGAGGCAAGTCGTTCTGAAACCAACCGGCAAATTACTCAAAATGCTTAACTCGCCGAGAAAATCACTTTTTTTCCAAAATAAATGTTTGGCAAAAAAATAGTTAATAGTGAGGCAAGCCGTTCTGAAACCTATTGGTAAATTACTCAAAATGCTCAACTCGCCGAGAAAATCACTTTGTTTCCAAAATAAATGTTTGCCACAAAATAGTTAATTTTCAGGCAAGAAGTTCTGAAACCTATCGGTAAAGTACTCTAAATGCTTAACTCGCCGAGAAACTCATTTTTTGTCCAAAATTTATATTTGCCACAAAATAGTTAAAAGTGAGGCAAGCCGTTCTGAAACCTATCGGTAAATTACTCAAAATTCTTATCTCGCCGAGAAAATCACTTTTTTTCCAAAATAAATGTTTGGCAAATAAATAGTTAATAGTGAGGCAAGCCGTTCTGAAACCTATCGGTAAAGTACTCTAAATGCTTAACTCGCCGAGAAACTCATTTTTTGTCCAAAATTTATGTTTGCCACAAAATAGTTAATTTTGAGTCAAGTCGTTCTGAAACCAACCGGCAAATTACTCAAAATGCTTATCTCGCCGAGAAAATCACTTTTTTCCCAAAATGAATGTTTGCCACTAAATAGTTAATTTTGAGGCATGCCGTTCTGAAACCAACCGGCAAATGCTCAAAATGCTTAACCCGCCGAGAAAATCACTTTTTTCCCAAAATAAATGTTTGGTTAAAAAATTGTTAAAAGTGAGGCAAGCCGTTCTGAAACCTATCGGTAAATTACTCAAAATGCTGAACTCGTCGAGAAAATCATTTTTTTCCAAAATGAATGTTTGTCAAAATAATATCGGTAAATGACTCAAAATGCGTAACTCGCCGAGAAAACCACTTTTTTTCCAAAATGAATGTTTGTCAAAAAAATTGTTAAAAGTGAGGCAAGCCGTTCTGAAACCTATCGGTAAATTACTCAAAATGCTTAACTCGCCGAGAAAATCACTTTTTTCCCAAAATGAATGTTTGCCACAAAATAGTTAATTTTGAGGCAAGTCGTTCTGAAACCAACCGGCAAATTACTCAAAATGCTTAACTCGCCGAGAAAATCACTTTTTTTCCAAAATAAATGTTTGTCAAATTGAGGCTAGCCGTTCTGAAACCTATCGGTAAAGTACTCTAAATGCTTAACTCGCCGAGAAACTCATTTTTTGTCCAAAATTTATGTTTGCCACAAAATAGTTAATTTTGAGGTAAGTCGTTCTGAAACCAACCGGCAAATTGCTCAAAATGCTTAACTCGCCGAGAAAATCACTTTTTTCCCAAACCGAATGTTTGCCTCAAAATAGTTAATTTTCAGGCAAGTCGTTCTGAAACCAACTGGCAAATTACTCAAAATGCTTAACTCGCCGGGAAAAACACTTTTATTTGCAAAATGAATGTTTGTCAAAAAAATAGTTAATTTTGAGGCAAGTCATTCTGAAACCAACCGGCAAATTACTCAAAATGCTTAACTCGCCGAGAAACTCACTTTTTCTCCAAAATTTATGTTTGGTTAAAAATAGTTAATTTTGATACAAGCCGCTCTGGAACCAACCGGCACATTACTCTAAATGCTTAACTCGCCCATAAACTCACTTTTTGTTCAAAATCTATTTTTGGTTAAAAATAGTTCATTTTGATGCAAGCCGCTCTGGAACCAATCGGCAAATTACTCAAAATGCTTAACTCGCCGAGAAAATCACTTTTTTCCCAAAATGAATGTTTGTCAAAGAATGTCGGTAAATTACACAAAATGCTTAACTCGCCGAGAAAATCACTCTTTTTCCAAAATAAATGTTTGGCAAAAAAATAGTTAATAGTGAGGCAAGCCGTTCTGAAACCTATCGGTAAAGTACTCTACATGTTTAACTCGCCGAGAAACTCAATATTTCTCCAAAATTTATGTTTGATTTAAAATAGTTAATTTTGATGCAAGCCGCTCTGGAACCAACCAGCAAATTACTCAAAATGCTCAACTCGCCGAGAAAGTCACTTTTTTCCCAAAATGAATGTTTGCCACAAAATAGTTAATTTTGAGTCAAGTCGTTCTGAAACAAACCGGCAAATTACTCAAAATACTTAACTCGCCGGGAAAAACACTTTTATTTGCAAAATGAATGTTTGCCACAAAATAGATAATTTTGAGGCAAGTCGTTCTGAAACCAACTGGCAAATTACTCAAAATGCTTAACTCGCCGAGAAAATCACTTTTTATCCAAAATAAATGTTTGGCAAAAAAATAGTTAATAGTGAGGCAAGCCGTTCCGAAACCTATCGGTAAAGTACTCTAAATGCTTAACTCGCCGAGAAACTCATTTTTTGTCCAAAATGAAAGTTTGCCACAAAATAGTTAATTTTGAGGCAAGTCGTTCTGAAACTAAGCGGCAAATTACTCAAAATACTTAACTCGTCGGGAAAAACACTTTTATTTGCAAAATGAATGTTTGCCAGAAAATAGTTAATTTTGATGCAAGCCGCTCTGGAACCAACCGGCAAATTACTCAAAATGCTTATCTCGCCGAGAAAATCACTTTTTTCCCAAAATGAATGTTTGCCACTAAATAGTTAATTTTGAGGCATGTCGTTCTGAAACCAACCGGCAAATGCTCAAAATGCTTAACCCGCCGAGAAAATCACTTTTTTCCCAAAATAAATGTTTGGTTAAAAAATTGTTAAAAGTGAGGCAAGCCGTTCTGAAACCTATCGGTAAATTACTCAAAATGCTGAACTCGTCGAGAAAATCATTTTTTTCCAAAATGAATGTTTGTCAAAATAATATCGGTAAATGACTCAAAATGCGTAACTCGCCGAGAAAACCACTTTTTTTCCAAAATGAATGTTTGTCAAAAAAATTGTTAAAAGTGAGGCAAGCCGTTCTGAAACCTATCGGTAAATTACTCAAAATGCTTAACTCGCCGAGGAAATCACTTTTTTCCCAAAATGAATGTTTGCCACAAAATAGTTAATTTTGAGGCAAGTCGTTCTGAAACCAACCGGCAAATTACTCAAAATGCTTAACTCGCCGAGAAAATCACTTTTTTTCCAAAATAAATGTTTGTCAAATTGAGGCTAGCCGTTCTGAAACCTATCGGTAAAGTACTCTAAATGCTTAACTCGCCGAGAAACTCATTTTTTGTCCAAAATTTATGTTTGCCACAAAATAGTTAATTTTGAGGTAAGTCGTTCTGAAACCAACCGGCAAATTGCTCAAAATGCTTAACTCGCCGAGAAAATCACTTTTTTCCCAAACCGAATGTTTGCCTCAAAATAGTTAATTTTCAGGCAAGTCGTTCTGAAACCAACTGGCAAATTACTCAAAATGCTTAACTCGCCGGGAAAAACACTTTTATTTGCAAAATGAATGTTTGTCAAAAAAATAGTTAATTTTGAGGCAAGTCATTCTGAAACCAACCGGCAAATTACTCAAAATGCTTAACTCGCCGAGAAACTCACTTTTTCTCCAAAATTTATGTTTGGTTAAAAATAGTTAATTTTGATACAAGCCGCTCTGGAACCAACCGGCACATTACTCTAAATGCTTAACTCGCCCATAAACTCACTTTTTGTTCAAAATCTATTTTTGGTTAAAAATAGTTCATTTTGATGCAAGCCGCTCTGGAACCAATCGGCAAATTACTCAAAATGCTTAACTCGCCGAGAAAATCACTTTTTTCCCAAAATGAATGTTTGTCAAAGAATGTCGGTAAATTACACAAAATGCTTAACTCGCCGAGAAAATCACTCTTTTTCCAAAATAAATGTTTGGCAAAAAAATAGTTAATAGTGAGGCAAGCCGTTCTGAAACCTATCGGTAAAGTACTCTACATGTTTAACTCGCCGAGAAACTCAATATTTCTCCAAAATTTATGTTTGATTTAAAATAGTTAATTTTGATGCAAGCCGCTCTGGAACCAACCAGCAAATTACTCAAAATGCTCAACTCGCCGAGAAAGTCACTTTTTTCCCAAAATGAATGTTTGCCACAAAATAGTTAATTTTGAGTCAAGTCGTTCTGAAACAAACCGGCAAATTACTCAAAATACTTAACTCGCCGGGAAAAACACTTTTATTTGCAAAATGAATGTTTGCCACAAAATAGATAATTTTGAGGCAAGTCGTTCTGAAACCAACTGGCAAATTACTCAAAATGCTTAACTCGCCGAGAAAATCACTTTTTATCCAAAATAAATGTTTGGCAAAAAAATAGTTAATAGTGAGGCAAGCCGTTCCGAAACCTATCGGTAAAGTACTCTAAATGCTTAACTCGCCGAGAAACTCATTTTTTGTCCAAAATGAAAGTTTGCCACAAAATAGTTAATTTTGAGGCAAGTCGTTCTGAAACTAAGCGGCAAATTACTCAAAATACTTAACTCGTCGGGAAAAACACTTTTATTTGCAAAATGAATGTTTGCCAGAAAATAGTTAATTTTGATGCAAGCCGCTCTGGAACCAACCGGCAAATTACTCAAAATGCTTATCTCGCCGAGAAAATCACTTTTTTCCCAAAATGAATGTTTGCCACTAAATAGTTAATTTTGAGGCATGTCGTTCTGAAACCAACCGGCAAATGCTCAAAATGCTTAACCCGCCGAGAAAATCACTTTTTTCCCAAAATAAATGTTTGGCAAAAAAATTGTTAAAAGTGAGGCAAGCCGTTCTGAAACCTATCGGTAAATTACTCAAAATGCTGAACTCGTCGAGAAAATCATTTTTTTCCAAAATGAATGTTTGTCAAAATAATATCGGTAAATGACTCAAAATGCGTAACTCGCCGAGAAAATCACTTTTTTTCCAAAATGAATGTTTGTCAAAAAAATTGTTAAAAGTGAGGCAAGCCGTTCTGAAACCTATCGGTAAATTACTCAAAATGCTTAACTCGCCGAGAAAATCACTTTTTTCCCAAAATGAATGTTTGCCACAAAATAGTTAATTTTGAGGCAAGTCGTTCTGAAACCAACCGGCAAATTACTCAAAATGCTTAACTCGCCGAGAAAATCACTTTTTTTCCAAAATAAATGTTTGGCAAATTGAGGCTAGCCGTTCTGAAACCTATCGGTAAAGTACTCTAAATGCTTAACTCCCCGAGAAACTCATTTTTTGTCCAAAATATATGTTTGCCACAAAATAGTTAATAGTGAGGCAAGCCGTTCTGAAACCAACCGGCAAGTTACTCAAAATGCTTAACTCGCCGAGAAAATCACTTTTTATCCAAAATAAATGTTTGGCAAAAAAATAGTTAATAGTGAGGCAAGCCGTTCTGAAACCTATCGGTAAAGTACTCTAAATGCTTAACTCGTCGAGAAAATCACTTTTTTCCAAAATGAATGTTTGTCAAAATAATATCGGTAAATTACTCAAAATGCGTAACTCGCCGAGAAAATCACCTTTTTTTCCAAAATAAATGTTTGGCACAAAATAGTTAATTTTGAGGCAAGTCGTTCTGAAACCAACCGGCAAATTACTCAAAATGCTTAACTCGCCGAGAAAATCACTTTTTTTCCAAAATAAATGTTTGGCAAAAAAATAGTTAATAGTGAGGCAAGCCGTTCTGAAACCTATTGGTAAATTACTCAAAATGCTCAACTCGCCGAGAAAATCACTTTGTTTCCAAAATAAATGTTTGCCACAAAATAGTTAATTTTCAGGCAAGAAGTTCTGAAACCTATCGGTAAAGTACTCTAAATGCTTAACTCGCCGAGAAACTCATTTTTTGTCCAAAATTTATATTTGCCACAAAATAGTTAAAAGTGAGGCAAGCCGTTCTGAAACCTATAGGTAAATTACTCAAAATTCTTATCTC
The DNA here is from genome assembly GCF_047496885.1 of Scyliorhinus torazame. Taxonomy (NCBI): domain Eukaryota; kingdom Metazoa; phylum Chordata; class Chondrichthyes; order Carcharhiniformes; family Scyliorhinidae; genus Scyliorhinus; species Scyliorhinus torazame. The sequence goes on along the minus strand of NC_092729.1, from coordinate 70,717,818 downwards.
GCCGAGAAAATCACTTTTTTTCCAAAATAAATGTTTGGCAAATAAATAGTTAATAGTGAGGCAAGCCGTTCTGAAACCTATCGGTAAAGTACTCTAAATGCTTAACTCGCCGAGAAACTCATTTTTTGTCCAAAATTTATGTTTGCCACAAAATAGTTAATTTTGAGTCAAGTCGTTCTGAAACCAACCGGCAAATTACTCAAAATGCTTATCTCGCCGAGAAAATCACTTTTTTTCCAAAATAAATGTTTGGCAAATAAATAGTTAATAGTGAGGCAAGCCGTTCTGAAACCTATCGGTAAAGTACTCTAAATGCTTAACTCGCCGAGAAACTAATTTTTTGTCCAAAATTTATGTTTGCCACAAAATAGTTAATTTTGTGGCAAGTCGTCCTGAAAACAACCGGCAAGTTACTCAAAATGCTTAACTCGCCGAGAAAATCACTTTTTTCCCAAAATAAATGTTTGGCAAAAAAATAGTTAATAGTGAGGCAAGCCGTTCTGAAACCTATCGGTAAATTACTCTAAATGCTTAACTCACCGAGAAAATCACTTTTTTCCCAAATGAATGTTTGCCACAAAATAGTTAATTTTGAGGCAAGTCGTTCTGAAACCAACCGGCAAATTACTCAAAATGCTTGATTCGCCGAGAAAATCACTTTTTTCCCAAAATGAATGCTGCCACAAAACAGTTAATTTTGAGGTAAGTCGTTCTGAAACCAACCGGCAAATTGCTCAAAATGCTTAACTCGCCGAGAAAATCACTTTTTTCCCAAAACGAATGTTTGCCTCAAAATAGTTAATTTTCAGGCAAGTCGTTCTGAAACCAACTGGCAAATTACTCAAAATGCTTAACTCGCCGGGGAAAACACTTTTATTTGCAAAATGAATGTTTGTCAAAAAAATAGTTAATTTTGAGACAAGTAATTCTGAAACCAACCGGCAAATTACTCAAAATGCTTAACTCGCCGAGAAACTCACTTTTTCTCCAAAATTTATGTTTGGTTAAAAATAGTTAATTTTGATACAAGCCGCTCTGGAACCAACCGGCACATTACTCTAAATGCTTAACTCGCCCATAAACTCACTTTTTGTTCAAAATCTATTTTTGGTTAAAAATAGTTCATTTTGATGCAAGCCGCTCTGGAACCAATCGGCAAATTACACAAAATGCTTAACTCGCCGAGAAAATCACTTTTTTCCCAAAATGAATGTTTGTCAAAGAATGTCGGTAAATTACACAAAATGCTTAACTCGCCGAGAAAATCACTCTTTTTCCAAAAAAAATAGTTAATAGTGAGGCAAGCCGTTCTGAAACCTATCGGTAAAGTACTCTCCATGTTTAACTCGCCGAGAAACTCAATATTTCTCCAAAATTTATGTTTGATTAAAAATAGTTAATTTTGATGCAAGCCGCTCTGGAACCAACCAGCAAATTACTCAAAATGCTTAACTCGCCGAGAAAGTCACTTTTTTCCCAAAATGAATGTTTGCCACAAAATAATTAATTTTGAGTCAAGTCGTTCTGAAACAAACCGGCAAATTACTCAAAATACTTAACTCGCCGGGAAAAACACTTTTATTTGCAAAATGAATGTTTGCCACAAAATAGATAATTTTGAGGCAAGTCGTTCTGAAACCAACTGGCAAATTACTCAAAATGCTTAACTCGCCGAGAAAATCACTTTTTTTCCAAAATAAATGTTTGGCAAATAAATAGTTAATAGTGAGGCAAGCCGTTCTGAAACCTATCGGTAAAGTACTCTAAATGCTTAACTCGCCGAGAAACTCATTTTTTGTCCAAAATTTATGTTTGGTTAAAAATATTTAATTTTGATGCAAGCCGCTCTGGAACCAACCGGCAAATTACTCAAAATGCTTAACTCGCCGAGAAAATCACTTTTTTCCCAAAATGAATGTTTGCCACAAAATAGTTAATTTTGAGTCAAGTCGTTCTGAAACAAACCGGCAAATTACTCAAAATGCTTAACTCGCCGGGAAAAACACTTTTATTTGCAAAATGAATGTTTGCCACAAAATAGATAATTTTGAGGCAAGTCGTTCTGAAACCAACTGGCAAATTACTCAAAATGCTTAACTCGCCGAGAAAATCACTTTTTTTCCAAAATAAATGTTTGGCAAATAAATAGTTAATAGTGAGGCAAGCCGTTCTGAAACCTATCGGTAAAGTACTCTAAATGCTTAACTCGCCGAGAAACTCATTTTTTGTCCAAAATTTATGTTTGGTTAAAAATATTTAATTTTGATGCAAGCCGCTCTGGAACCAACCGGCAAATTACTCAAAATGCTTAACTCGCCGAGAAAATCACTTTTTTCCCAAAATGAATGTTTGCCACAAAATAGTTAATTTTGAGTCAAGTCGTTCTGAAACAAACCGGCAAATTACTCAAAATGCTTAACTCGCCGAGAAAATCACTTTGTTTCCAAAATAGATGTTTGCCACAAAATAGTTAATAGTGAGGCAAGCCGTTCTGAAACCTATCGGTAAAGTACTCTAAATGCTTAACTCGCCGAGAAACTCATTTTTTGTCCAAAATTTATGTTTGGTGAAAAATATTTAATTTTGATGCAAGCCGCTCTGGAACCAACCGGCAAATTACTCAAAATGCTTAACTCGCCGAGAAAATCACTTTTTTCCCAAAATGAATGTTTGCCACAAAATAGTTAATTTTGAGTCAAGTCGTTCTGAAACAAACCGGCAAATTACTCAAAATGCTTAACTCGCCGAGAAAATCACTTTGTTTCCAAAATAAATGTTTGCCACAAAATAGTTAATTTTCAGGCAAGCAGTTCTGAAACCTATCGGTAAAGTACTCTAAATGCTTAACTCGCCGAGAAACTCATTTTTTGTCCAAAATTTATATTTGCCACAAAATAGTTAATAGTGAGGCAAGCCGTTCTGAAACCTATCGGTAAATTACTCAAAATGCTTTACTCGCCGAGAAAATCACTTTTTATCCAAAATAAATGTTTGGCAAAAAAATAGTTAATAGTGAGGCATGCCGTTCTGAAACCTATCGGTAAAGTACTCTAAATGTTTGGCAAAAAAATAGTTAATAGTGAGGCAAGCCGTTCTGAAACCTATCGGTAAAGTACTCTAAATGCTTAACTCGCCGAGAAACTCATTTTTTGTCCAAAATGAATGTTTGCCACAAAATAGTTAATTTTGAGGCAAGTCGTTCTGAAACCAACCGGCAAATTACTCAAAATACTTAACTCGCCGGGAAAAACACTTTTATTTGCAAAATGAATGTTTGCCAGAAAATAGTTAATTTTGATGCAAGCCGCTCTGGAACCAACCGGCAAATGACTCAAAATGCTTAACTCGCCGAGAAAATCACTTTTTTCCCAAAACGAATGTTTGCCACTAAATAGTTAATTTTGAGGCAAGTCGTTCTGAAACCAGCCGACAAATTACTCAAAATGCTTAACTCGCCGGGAAAAACACTTTTATTTGCAAAATGAATGTTTGTCAAAAAAATAGTTAATTTTGAGGCAAGTCGTTCTGAAACGAACCGGCAAATTACTCAAAATGCTTAACTCGCCGAGAAACTCACTTTTTCTCCAAAATTTATGTTTGGTTAAAAATAGTTAATTTTGATACAAGCCGCTCTGGAACCAACCGGCACATTACTCTAAATGCTTAACTCGCCCATAAACTCACTTTTTGTTCAAAATCTATTTTTGGTTAAAAATAGTTCATTTTGATGCAAGCCGCTCTGGAACCAATCGGCAAATTACTCAAAATGCTTAACTCGCCGAGAAAATCACTTTTTTCCCACAATGAATGTTTGTCAAAGAATGTCGGTAAATTACACAAAATGCTTAACTCGCCGAGAAAATCACTCTTTTTCCAAAAAAAATAGTTAATAGTGAGGCAAGCCGTTCTGAAACCTATCGGTAAAGTACTCTCCATGTTTAACTCGCCGAGAAACTCAATATTTCTCCAAAATTTATGTTTGATTAAAAATAGTTAATTTTGATGCAAGCCGCTCTGGAACCAACCAGCAAATTACTCAAAATGCTTAACTCGCCGAGAAAGTCACTTTTTTCCCAAAATGAATGTTTGCCACAAAATAGTTAATTTTGAGTCAAGTCGTTCTGAAACAAACCGGCAAATTACTCAAAATACTTAACTCGCCGGGAAAAACACTTTTATTTGCAAAATGAATGTTTGCCACAAAATAGATAATTTTGAGGCAAGTCGTTCTGAAACCAACTGGCAAATTACTCAAAATGCTTAACTCGCCGAGAAAATCACTTTTTTTCCAAAATAAATGTTTGGCAAATAAATAGTTAATAGTGAGGCAAGCCGTTCTGAAACCTATCGGTAAAGTACTCTAAATGCTTCACTCGCCGAGAAACTCATTTTTTGTCCAAAATTTATGTTTGCCACAAAATAGTTAATTTTGAGTCAAGTCGTTCTGAAACCAACCGGCAAATTACTCAAAATGCTTATCTCGCCGAGAAAATCACTTTTTTCCCAAAATGAATGTTTGCCACTAAATAGTTAATTTTGAGGCATGTCGTTCTGAAACCAACCGGCAAATGCTCAAAATGCTTAACCCGCCGAGAAAATCACTTTTTTCCCAAAATAAATGTTTGGCAAAAAAATTGTTAAAAGTGAGGCAAGCCGTTCTGAAACCTATCGGTAAATTACTCAAAATGCTGAACTCGTCGAGAAAATCATTTTTTTCCAAAATGAATGTTTGTCAAAATAATATCGGTAAATGACTCAAAATGCGTAACTCGCCGAGAAAATCACTTTTTTTCCAAAATGAATGTTTGTCAAAAAAATTGTTAAAAGTGAGGCAAGCCGTTCTGAAACCTATCGGTAAATTACTCAAAATGCTTAACTCGCCGAGAAAATCACTTTTTTCCCAAAATGAATGTTTGCCACAAAATAGTTAATTTTGAGGCAAGTCGTTCTGAAACCAACCGGCAAATTACTCAAAATGCTTAACTCGCCGAGAAAATCACTTTTTTTCCAAAATAAATGTTTGGCAAATTGAGGCTAGCCGTTCTGAAACCTATCGGTAAAGTACTCTAAATGCTTAACTCGCCGAGAAACTCATTTTTTGTCCAAAATTTATGTTTGCCACAAAATAGTTAATTTTGAGGTAAGTCGTTCTGAAACCAACCGGCAAATTGCTCAAAATGCTTAACTCGCCGAGAAAATCACTTTTTTCCCAAACCGAATGTTTGCCTCAAAATAGTTAATTTTCAGGCAAGTCGTTCTGAAACCAACTGGCAAATTACTCAAAATGCTTAACTCGCCGGGAAAAACACTTTTATTTGCAAAATGAATGTTTGTCAAAAAAATAGTTAATTTTGAGGCAAGTCATTCTGAAACCAACCGGCAAATTACTCAAAATGCTTAACTCGCCGAGAAACTCACTTTTTCTCCAAAATTTATGTTTGGTTAAAAATAGTTAATTTTGATACAAGCCGCTCTGGAACCAACCGGCACATTACTCTAAATGCTTAACTCGCCCATAAACTCACTTTTTGTTCAAAATCTATTTTTGTTTAAAAATAGTTCATTTTGATGCAAGCCGCTCTGGAACCAATCGGCAAATTACTCAAAATGCTTAACTCGCCGAGAAAATCACTTTTTTCCCAAAATGAATGTTTGTCAAAGAATGTCGGTAAATTACACAAAATGCTTAACTCTCCGAGAAAATCACTCTTTTTCCAAAATAAATGTTTGGCAAAAAAATAGTTAATAGTGAGGCAAGCCGTTCTGAAACCTATCGGTAAAGTACTCTACATGTTTAACTCGCCGAGAAACTCAATATTTCTCCAAAATTTATGTTTGATTTAAAATAGTTAATTTTGATGCAAGCCGCTCTGGAACCAACCAGCAAATTACTCAAAATGCTCAACTCGCCGAGAAAGTCACTTTTTTCCCAAAATGAATGTTTGCCACAAAATAGTTAATTTTGAGTCAAGTCGTTCTGAAACAAACCGGCAAATTACTCAAAATACTTAACTCGCCGGGAAAAACACTTTTATTTGCAAAATGAATGTTTGCCACAAAATAGATAATTTTGAGGCAAGTCGTTCTGAAACCAACTGGCAAATTACTCAAAATGCTTAACTCGCCGAGAAAATCACTTTTTATCCAAAATAAATGTTTGGCAAAAAAATAGTTAATAGTGAGGCAAGCCGTTCCGAAACCTATCGGTAAAGTACTCTAAATGCTTAACTCGCCGAGAAACTCATTTTTTGTCCAAAATGAAAGTTTGCCACAAAATAGTTAATTTTGAGGCAAGTCGTTCTGAAACTAAGCGGCAAATTACTCAAAATACTTAACTCGTCGGGAAAAACACTTTTATTTGCAAAATGAATGTTTGCCAGAAAATAGTTAATTTTGATGCAAGCCGCTCTGGAACCAACCGGCAAATTACTCAAAATGCTTATCTCGCCGAGAAAATCACTTTTTTCCCAAAATGAATGTTTGCCACTAAATAGTTAATTTTGAGGCATGTCGTTCTGAAACCAACCGGCAAATGCTCAAAATGCTTAACCCGCCGAGAAAATCACTTTTTTCCCAAAATAAATGTTTGGCAAAAAAATTGTTAAAAGTGAGGCAAGCCGTTCTGAAACCTATCGGTAAATTACTCAAAATGCTGAACTCGTCGAGAAAATCATTTTTTTCCAAAATGAATGTTTGTCAAAATAATATCGGTAAATGACTCAAAATGCGTAACTCGCCGAGAAAATCACTTTTTTTCCAAAATGAATGTTTGTCAAAAAAATTGTTAAAAGTGAGGCAAGCCGTTCTGAAACCTATCGGTAAATTACTCAAAATGCTTAACTCGCCGAGAAAATCACTTTTTTCCCAAAATGAATGTTTGCCACAAAATAGTTAATTTTGAGGCAAGTCGTTCTGAAACCAACCGGCAAATTACTCAAAATGCTTAACTCGCCGAGAAAATCACTTTTTTTCCAAAATAAATGTTTGGCAAATTGAGGCTAGCCGTTCTGAAACCTATCGGTAAAGTACTCTAAATGTTTAACTCGCCGAGAAACTCATTTTTTGTCCAAAATATATGTTTGCCACAAAATAGTTAATAGTGAGGCAAGCCGTTCTGAAACCAACCGGCAAGTTACTCAAAATGCTTAACTCGCCGAGAAAATCACTTTTTATCCAAAATAAATGTTTGGCAAAAAAATAGTTAATAGTGAGGCAAGCCGTTCTGAAACCTATCGGTAAAGTACTCTAAATGCTTAACTCGTCTTGAAAATCACTTTTTTCCAAAATGAATGTTTGTCAAAATAATATCGGTAAATTACTCAAAATGCGTAACTCGCCGAGAAAATCACCTTTTTTTCCAAAATAAATGTTTGGCACAAAATAGTTAATTTTGAGGCAAGTCGTTCTGAAACCAACCGGCAAATTACTCAAAATGCTTAACTCGCCGAGAAAATCACTTTTTTTCCAAAATAAATGTTTGGCAAAAAAATAGTTAATAGTGAGGCAAGCCGTTCTGAAACCTATTGGTAAATTACTCAAAATGCTCAACTCGCCGAGAAAATCACTTTGTTTCCAAAATAAATGTTTGCCACAAAATAGTTAATTTTCAGGCAAGAAGTTCTGAAACCTATCGGTAAAGTACTCTAAATGCTTAACTCGCCGAGAAACTAATTTTTTGTCCAAAATTTATGTTTGCCACAAAATAGTTAATTTTGAGGCAAGTCGTTCTGAAACCAACCGGCAAATTACTCAAAATGCTTGACTCGCCGAGAAAATCACTTTTTTCCCAAAATGAATGCTGCCACAAAACAGTTAATTTTGAGGTAAGTCGTTCTGAAACCAACCGGCAAATTGCTCAAAATGCTTAACTCGCCGAGAAAATCACTTTTTTCCCAAAACGAATGTTTGCCTCAAAATAGTTAATTTTCAGGCAAGTCGTTCTGAAACCAACTGGCAAATTACTCAAAATGCTTAACTCGCCGGGAAAAACACTTTTATTTGCAAAATGAATGTTTGTCAAAAAAATAGTTAATTTTGAGACAAGTAATTCTGAAACCAACCGGCAAATTACTCAAAATGCTTAACTCGCCGAGAAACTCACTTTTTCTCCAAAATTTATGTTTGGTTAAAAATAGTTAATTTTGATACAAGCCGCTCTGGAACCAACCGGCACATTACTCTAAATGCTTAACTCGCCCATAAACTCACTTTTTGTTCAAAATCTATTTTTGGTTAAAAATAGTTCATTTTGATGCAAGCCGCTCTGGAACCAATCGGCAAATTACACAAAATGCTTAACTCGCCGAGAAAATCACTTTTTTCCCAAAATGAATGTTTGTCAAAGAATGTCGGTAAATTACACAAAATGCTTAACTCGCCGAGAAAATCACTCTTTTTCCAAAAAAAATAGTTAATAGTGAGGCAAGCCGTTCTGAAACCTATCGGTAAAGTACTCTCCATGTTTAACTCGCCGAGAAACTCAATATTTCTCCAAAATTTATGTTTGATTAAAAATAGTTAATTTTGATGCAAGCCGCTCTGGAACCAACCAGCAAATTACTCAAAATGCTTAACTCGCCGAGAAAGTCACTTTTTTCCCAAAATGAATGTTTGCCACAAAATAGTTAATTTTGAGTCAAGTCGTTCTGAAACAAACCGGCAAATTACTCAAAATACTTAACACGCCGGGAAAAACACTTTTATTTGCAAAATGAATGTTTGCCACAAAATAGATAATTTTGAGGCAAGTCGTTCTGAAACCAACTGGCAAATTACTCAAAATGCTTAACTCGCCGAGAAAATCACTTTTTTTCCAAAATAAATGTTTGGCAAATAAATAGTTAATAGTGAGGCAAGCCGTTCTGAAACCTATCGGTAAAGTACTCTAAATGCTTAACTCGCCGAGAAACTCATTTTTTGTCCAAAATTTATGTTTGGTTAAAAATATTTAATTTTGATGCAAGCCGCTCTGGAACCAACCGGCAAATTACTCAAAATGCTTAACTCGCCGAGAAAATCACTTTTTTCCCAAAATGAATGTTTGCCACAAAATAGTTAATTTTGAGTCAAGTCGTTCTGAAACAAACCGGCAAATTACTCAAAATGCTTAACTCGCCGAGAAAATCACTTTGTTTCCAAAATAGATGTTTGCCACAAAATAGTTAATAGTGAGGCAAGCCGTTCTGAAACCTATCGGTAAAGTACTCTAAATGCTTAACTCGCCGAGAAACTCATTTTTTGTCCAAAATTTATGTTTGGTGAAAAATATTTAATTTTGATGCAAGCCGCTCTGGAACCAACCGGCAAATTACTCAAAATGCTTAACTCGCCGAGAAAATCACTTTTTTCCCAAAATGAATGTTTGCCACAAAATAGTTAATTTTGAGTCAAGTCGTTCTGAAACAAACCGGCAAATTACTCAAAATGCTTAACTCGCCGAGAAAATCACTTTGTTTCCAAAATAAATGTTTGCCACAAAATAGATAATTTTCAGGCAAGCAGTTCTGAAACCTATCGGTAAAGTACTCTAAATGCTTAACTCGCCGAGAAACTCATTTTTTGTCCAAAATTTATATTTGCCACAAAATAGTTAATAGTGAGGCAAGCCGTTCTGAAACCTATCGGTAAATTACTCAAAATGCTTTACTCGCCGAGAAAATCACTTTTTATCCAAAATAAATGTTTGGCAAAAAAATAGTTAATAGTGAGGCAAGCCGTTCTGAAACCTATCGGTAAAGTACTCTAAATGTTTGGCAAAAAAATAGTTAATCGTGAGGCAAGCCGTTCTGAAACCTATCGGTAAAGTACTCTAAATGCTTAACTCGCCGAGAAACTCATTTTTTGTCCAAAATGAATGTTTGCCACAAAATAGTTAATTTTGAGGCAAGTCGTTCTGAAACTAACCGGCAAATTACTCAAAATACTTAACTCGCCGGGAAAAACACTTTTATTTGCAAAATGAATGTTTGTCAAAAAAATAGTTAATTTTGAGGCAAGTCGTTCTGAAACGAACCGGCAAATTACTCAAAATGCTTAACTCGCCGAGAAACTCACTTTTTCTCCAAAATTTATGTTTGGTTAAAAATAGTTAATTTTGATACAAGCCGCTCTGGAACCAACCGGCACATTACTCTAAATGCTTAACTCGCCCATAAACTCACTTTTTGTTCAAAATCTATTTTTGGTTAAATATAGTTCATTTTGATGCAAGCCGCTCTGGAACCAATCGGCAAATTACTCAAAATGCTTAACTCGCCGAGAAAATCACTTTTTTCCCACAATGAATGTTTGTCAAAGAATGTCGGTAAATTACACAAAATGCTTAACTCGCCGAGAAAATCACTCTTTTTCCAAAATAAATGTTTGGCAAAAAAATAGTTAATAGTGAGGCAAGCCGTTCTGAAACCTATCGGTAAAGTACTCTACATGTTTAACTCGCCGAGAAACTCACTATTTCTCCAAAATTTATGTTTGATTAAAAATAGTTAATTTTGATGCAAGCCGCTCTGGAACCAACCGGCAAATTACTCAAAATGCTTAACTCGCCGAGAAAGTCACTTTTTTCCCAAAATGAATGTTTGCCACAAAATAATTAATTTTGAGTCAAGTCGTTCTGAAACAAACCGGCAAATTACTCAAAATACTTAACTCGCCGGGAAAAACACTTTTATTTGCAAAATGAATGTTTGCCACAAAATAGATAATTTTGAGGCAAGTCGTTCTGAAACCAACTGGCAAATTGCTCAAAATGCTTAACTCGCCGAGAAAATCACTTGTTTTCAAAAATAAATGTTTGGCAAAAAAATAGTTAATAGTGAGGCAAGTCGTTCTGAAACCAACCGGCAAATTAATCAAAATGCTTAACTCGCCGAGAAAATCACTTTGTTTCCAAAATAAATGTTTGCCACAAAATAGTTAATTTTCAGGCAAGCAGTACTGAAACCTATCGGTAAAGTACTCTAAATGCTTAACTCGCCGAGAAACTCATTTTTTGTCCAAAATTGATATTTGCCACAAAATAGTTAATAGTGAGGCAAGCCGTTCTGAAACCTATCGGTAAATTACTCAAAATGCTTTACTCGGCGAGAAAATCACTTTTTATCCATAATAAATGTTCGGCAAAAAAATAGTTAATAGTGAGGCAAGCCGTTCTGAAACCTATCGGTAAAGTACTCTAAATGCTTAACTCGCCGAGAAACTCATTTTTTGTCCAAAATGAAAGTTTGCCACAAAATAGTTAATTTTGAGGCAAGTCGTTCTGAAACTAAGCGGCAAATTACTCAAAATACTTAACTCGCCGGGAAAAACACTTTTATTTGCAAAATGAATGTTTGCCAGAAAATAGTTAATTTTGATGCAAGCCGCTCTGGAACCAACCGGCAAATTACTCAAAATGCTTAACTCGCCGAGAAAATCACTTTTTTCCCAAAATGAATGTTTGCCACTAAATAGTTAATTTTGAGGCATGTCGTTCTGAAACCAACCGGCAAATGCTCAACATGCTTAACCCGCCGAGAAAATCACTTTTTTCCCAAAATAAATGTTTGGCAAAAAAATTGTTAGAAGTGAGGCAAGCCGTTCTGAAACCTATCGGTAAATTACTCAAAATGCTGAACTCGTCGAGAAAATCATTTTTTTCCAAAATGAATGTTTGTCAAAATAATATCGGTAAATGACTCAAAATGCGTAACTCGCCGAGAAAATCACTTTTTTCCCAAAATGAATGTTTGCCACAAAATAGTTAATTTTGAGGCAAGTCGTTCTGAAACCAACCGGCAAATTACTCAAAATGCTTAACTCGCCGAGAAAATCACTTTTTTTCCAAAATAAATGTTTGGCAAATTGAGGCGAGCCGTTCTGAAACCTATCGGTAAAGTACTCTAAATGCTTAACTCGCCGAGAAACTCATTTTTTGTCCAAAATTTATGTTTGCCACAAAATAGTTAATTTTGAGGTAAGTCGTTCTGAAACCAACCGGCAAATTGCTCAAAATGCTTAACTCGCCGCGAAAATCACTTTTTTCCCAAAACGATTGTTTGCCTCAAAATAGTTAATTTTCAGGCAAGTCGTTCTGAAACCAACTGGCAAATTACTCAAAATGCTTAACTCGCCGGGAAAAACACTTTTATTTGCAAAATGAATGTTTGTCAAAAAAATAGTTAATTTTGAGGCAAGTCATTCTGAAACCAACCGGCAAATTACTCAAAATGCTTAACTCGCCGAGAAACTCACTTTTTCTCCAAAATTTCTGTTTGGTTAAAAATAGTTAATTTTGAGGCAAGTCGTTCTGAAACCAACTGGCAAATTACTCAAAATGCTTAACTCGCCGAGAAAATCACTTTTTTTCCAAAATAAATATTTGGCAAATAAATAGTTAATAGTGAGGCAAGCCGTTCTGAAACCTATCGGTAAAGTACTCTAAATGCTTAACTCGCCGAGAAACTCATTTTTTGTCCAAAATTTATGTTTGGTTAAAAATATTTAATTTTGATGCAAGCCGCTCTGGAACCAACCGGCAAATTACTCAAAATGCTTAACTCGCCGAGAAAATCACTTTTTTCCCAAAATGAATGTTTGCCACAAAATAATTAATTTTGAGTCAAGTCGTTCTGAAACAAACCGGCAAATTACTCAAAATACTTAACTCGCCGGGAAAAACACTTTTATTTGCAAAATGAATGTTTGCCACAAAATAGATAATTTTGAGGCAAGTCGTTCTGAAACCAACTGGCAAATTACTCAAAATGCTTAACTCGCCGAGAAAATCACTTTTTTTCCAAAATAAATGTTTGGCAAATAAATAGTTAATAGTGAGGCAAGCCGTTCTGAAACCTATCGGTAAAGTACTCTAAATGCTTAACTCGCCGAGAAACTCATTTTTTGTCCAAAATTTATATTTGCCACAAAATAGTTAATAGTGAGGCAAGCCGTTCTGAAACCTATCGGTAAATTACTCAAAATGCTTTACTCGCCGAGAAAATCACTTTTTATCCAAAATAAATGTTTGGCAAAAAAATAGTTAATAGTGAGGCAAGCCGTTCTGAAACCTATCGGTAAAGTACTCTAAATGCTTAACTCGCCGAGAAACTCATTTTTTGTCCAAAATGAATGTTTGCCACAAAATAGTTAATTTTGAGGCAAGTCGTTCTGAAACTAACCGGCAAATTACTCAAAATACTTAACTCGCCGGGAAAAACACTTTTATTTGCAAAATGAATGTTTGCCAGAAAATAGTTAATTTTGATGCAAGCCGATCTGGAACCAACCGGTAAATTACACAAAATGCTTAACCCGCCGAGAAACTCACTTTTTCTCCAAAATTTATGTTTGATTAAAAATAGTTAATTTTGATACAAGCCGCTCTGGAACCAACCGGCACATTACTCTAAATGCTTAACTCGCCCATAAACTCACTTTTTGTTCAAAATCTATTTTTGGTTAAAAAGAGTTCATTTTGATGCAAGCCGCTCTGGAACCAATCGGCAAATTACTCAAAATGCTTAACTCGCCGAGAAAATCACTTTTTTCCCACAATGAATGTTTGTCAAAGAATGTCGGTAAATTACACAAAATGCTTAACTCGGCGAGAAAATCACTTTTTATCCAAAATAAATGTTTGGCAAAAAAATAGTTAATAGTGAGGCAAGCCGTTCTGAAACCTATCGGTAAAGTACTCTAAATGCTTAACTCGCCGAGAAACTCATTTTTTGTCCAAAATGAAAGCTTGCCACAAAATAGTTAATTTTGAGGCAAGTCGTTCTGAAACTAAGCGGCAAATTACTCAAAATACTTAACTCGCCGGGAAAAACACTTTTATTTGCAAAATGAATGTTTGCCAGAAAATAGTTAATTTTGATGCAAGCCGCTCTGGAACCAACCGGCAAATTACTCAAAATGCTTAACTCGCCGAGAAAATCACTTTTTTCCCAAAATGAATGTTTGCCACTAAATAGTTAATTTTGAGGCATGTCGTTCTGAAACCAACCGGCAAATGCTCAAAATGCTTAACCCGCCGAGAAAATCTCTTTTTTCCCACAATAAATGTTTGGCAAAAAAATTGTTAAAAGTGAGGCAAGCCGTTCTGAAACCTATCGGTAAATTACTCAAAATGCTTAACTCGTCGAGAAAATCACTTTTTTCCAAAATGAATGTTTGTCAAAATAATATCGGTAAATTACGCAAAATGCTTAACTCGCCGAGAAAATCACTTTTTTCCCAAAATGAATGTTTGCCACAAAATAGTTAATTTTGAGGCAAGTCGTTCTTAAACCAACCGGCAAATTACTCAAAATGCTTAACTCGCCGAGAAAATCACTTTTTATCCAAAATAAATGTTTGGCAAATTGAGGCTAGCCGTTCTGAAACCTATCGGTAAAGTACTCTAAATGCTCAACTCGCCGAGAAACTCATTTTTTGTCCAAAATTTATGTTTGCCACAAAATAGTTAATAGTGAGGCAAGCCGTTCTGAAACCAACCGGCAAGTTACTCAAAATGCTTAACTCGCCGAGAAAATCACCTTTTTATCCAAAATAAATGTTTGGCAAAAAAATAGTTAAGAGTGAGGCAAGCCGTTCTGAAACCTATCGGTAAAGTACTCTAAATGCTTAACTCGTCGAGAAAAACACTTTTTTCCAAAATGAATGTTTGTCAAAATAATATCGGTAAATTACTCAAAATGCGTAACTCGCCGAGAAAATCACCTTTTTTTCCAAAATAAATGTTTGTCACAAAATAGTTAATTTTGAGGCAAGTCGTTCTGAAACCAACCGGCAAATTACTCAAAATGCTTAACTCGCCGAGAAAATCACTTTTTTTCCAAAATAAATGTTTGGCAAAAAAATAGTTAATAGTGAGGCAAGCCGTTCTGAAACCTATCGGTAAATTACTCAAAATGCTCAACTCGCCGAGAAAATCACTTTGTTTCCAAAATAAATGTTTGCCACAAAATAGTTAATTTTCAGGCAAGAAGTTCTGAAACCTATCGGTAAAGTACTCTAAATGCTTAACTCGCCGAGAAGCTCATTTTTTGTCCAAAATTTATATTTGCCACAAAATAGTTAAAAGTGAGGCAAGCCGTTCTAAAACCTATCGGTAAATTACTCAAAATTCTTATCTCGCCGAGAAAATCACTTTTTTTCCAAAATAAATGTTTGGCAAATAAATAGTTAATAGTGAGGCAAGCCATTCTGAAACCTATCGGTAAAGTACTCTAAATGCTTAACTCGCCGAGAAACTCATTTTTTGTCCAAAATTTATGTTTGCCACAAAATAGTTAATTTTGAGTCAAGTCGTTCTGAAACCAACCGGCAAATTACTCAAAATGCTTATCTCGCCGAGAAAATCACTTTTTTCCCAAAATGAATGCTGCCACAAAATAGTTAATTTTGAGGTAAGTCGTTCTGAAACCAACCGGCAAGTTACTCAAAATGCTTAACTCGCCGAGAAAATCACTTTTTTCCCAAAATAAATGTTTGGCAAAAAAAATAGTTAATAGTGAGGCAAGCCGTTCTGAAACCTATCGGAAAATTACTCTAAATGCTTATCTCACCGAGAAAATCACTTTTTTCCCAAAATGAATGTTTGCCACAAAATAGTTAATTTTGAGGCAAGTCGTTCTGAAACCAACCGGCAAATTACTCAAAATGCTTGACTCGCCGAGAAAATTACTTTTTTCCCAAAATGAATGCTGCCACAAAATAGTTAATTTTGAGGTAAGTCGTTCTGAAACCAACCGGCAAATTGCTCAAAATGCTTAACTCGCCGAGAAAATCACTTTTTTCCCAAAACGAATGTTTGCCTCAAAATAGTTAATTTTCAGGCAAGTCGTTCTGAAACCAACTGGCAAATTACTCAAAATGCTTAACTCGCCGAGAAAATCACTTTTTTTCCAATATGAATGTTATTTTTAAAACCTATCGGTAAATTACTCAAAATGCTTAACTCGCCGAGAAAATCACTTTTTTTCCAAAATTTATGTTTGGTTAAAAATATTTAATTTTGATGCAAGCCACTCTGGAACCAACCGGCAAATTACTCAAAATGCTTGACTCGCCGAGAAAATTACTTTTTTCCCAAAATGAATGCTGCCACAAAATAGTTAATTTTGAGGTAAGTCGTTCTGAAACCAACCGGCAAATTGCTCAAAATGCTTAACTCGCCGAGAAAATCACTTTTTTCCCAAAACGAATGTTTGCCTCAAAATAGTTAATTTTCAGGCAAGTCGTTCTGAAACCAACTGGCAAATTAGTCAAAATGCTTAACTCGCCGAGAAAATCACTTTTTTTCCAATATGAATGTTATTTTTAAAACCTATCGGTAAATTACTCAAAATGCTTAACTCGCCGAGAAAATCACTTTTTTTCCAAAATTTATGTTTGGTTAAAAATATTTAATTTTGATGCAAGCCACTCTGGAACCAACCGGCAAATTACTCAAAATGCTTAACTCGCCAAGAAAATCACTTTGTTTCCAAAATAAATGTTTGCCACAAAATAGTTAATTTTCAGGCAAGCAGTTCTGAAACCTATCGGTAAAGTACTCTAAATGCTTAACTCGCCGAGAAACTCATTTTTTGTCCAAAATTTATATTTGCCACAAAATAGTTAATTTTGAGTCAAGTCGTTCTGAAACAAACCGGCAAATTACTCAAAATCCTTAACTCGCCGAGAAAATCACTTTGTTTCCAAAATAAATGTTTGTCAAAATAATATCGGTAAATTACTCAAAATGCGTAACTCGCCGAGAAAATCACCTTTTTTTCCAAAATAAATGTTTGGCACAAAATAGTTAATTTTGAGGCAAGTCGTTCTGAAACCAACCGGCAAATTACTCAAAATGCTTAACTCGCCGAGAAAATCACTTTTTTTCCAAAATAAATGTTTGGCAAAAAAATAGTTAATAGTGAGGCAAGCCGTTCTGAAACCTATCGGTAAATTACTCAAAATGCTCAACTCGCCGAGAAAATCACTTTGTTTCCAAAATAAATGTTTGCCACAAAATAGTTAATTTTCAGGCAAGAAGTTCTGAAACCTATCGGTAAAGTACTCTAAATGCTTAACTCGCCGAGAAGCTAATTTTTTGTCCAAAATTTATATTTGCCACAAAATAGTTAAAAGTGAGGCAAGCCGTTCTAAAACCTATCTGTAAATTACTCAAAATTCTTATCTCGCCGAGAAAATCACTTTTTTTCCAAAATAAATGTTTGGCAAATAAATAGTTAATAGTGAGGCAAGCCATTATGAAACCTATCGGTAAAGTACTCTAAATGCTTAACTCGCCGAGAAACTCATTTTTTGTCCAAAATTTATGTTTGCCACAAAATAGTTAATTTTGAGTCAAGTCGTTCTGAAACCAACCGGCAAGTTACTCAAAATGCTTAACTCGCCGAGAAAATCACTTTTTTCCCAAAATAAATGTTTGGCAAAAAAAATAGTTAATAGTGAGGCAAGCCGTTCTGAAACCTATCGGTAAATTACTCTAAATGCTTAACTCACCGAGAAAATCACTTTTTTCCCAAAATGAATGTTTGCCACAAAATAGTTAATTTTGAGGCAAGTCGTTCTGAAACCAACCGGCAAATTACTCAAAATGCTTGACTCGCCGAGAAAATTACTTTTTTCCCAAAATGAATGCTGCCACAAAATAGTTAATTTTGAGGTAAGTCGTTCTGAAACCAACCGGCAAATTGCTCAAAATGCTGAACTCGCCGAGAAAATCACTTTTTTCCCAAAACGAATGTTTGCCTCAAAATAGTTAATTTTCAGGCAAGTCGTTCTGAAACCAACTGGCAAATTACTCAAAATGCTTAACTCGCCGAGAAAATCACTTTTGTTCCAATATGAATGTTATTTTTAAAACCTATCGGTAAATTACTCAAAATGCTTAACTCGCCGAGAAAATCACTTTTTTTCCAAAATTTATGTTTGGTTAAAAATATTTAATTTTGATGCAAGCCACTCTGGAACCAACCGGCAAATTACTCAAAATGCTTGACTCGCCGAGAAAATTACTTTTTTCCCAAAATGAATGCTGCCACAAAATAGTTAATTTTGAGGTAAGTCGTTCTGAAACCAACCGGCAAATTGCTCAAAATGCTTAACTCGCCGAGAAAATCACTTTTTTCCCAAAACGAATGTTTGCCTCAAAATAGTTAATTTTCAGGCAAGTCGTTCTGAAACCAACTGGTAAATTACTCAAAATGCTTAACTCGCCGAGAAAATCACTTTTTTTCCAATATGAATGTTATTTTTAAAACCTATCGGTAAATTACTCAAAATGCTTAACTCGCCGAGAAAATCACTTTGTTTCCAAAATAAATGTTTGCCACAAAATAGTTAATTTTCAGGCAAGCAGTTCTGAAACCTATCGGTAAAGTACTCTAAATGCTTAACTCGCCGAGAAACTCATTTTTTGTCCAAAATTTATGTTTGCCACAAAGTAGTTAATTTTGAGTCAAGTCGTTCTGAAACAAACCGGCAAATTACTCAAAATGCTTAACTCGCCGAGAAAATCACTTTGTTTCCAAAATAAATGTTTGCCACAATATAGTTAATTTTCAGGCAAGCAGTTCTGAAACCTATCGGTAAAGTACTCTAAATGCTTAACTCGCCGAGAAACTCTTTTTTTGTCCAAAATTTATGTTTGCCACAAAATAGTTAATTTTGTGGCAAGCCGTTCTGAAACCTATCGGTAAATTACTCAAAATACTTTACTCGCCGAGAAAATCACTTTTTATCCAAAATAAATGTTTGGCAAAAAAATAGTTAATAGTGAGGCAAGCCTTTCTGAAACCTATCGGTAAAATACTCTAAATGCTTAACTCGCCGAGAAACTCATTTTTTGTCCAAAATGAATGTTTGCCACAAAATAGTTAATTTTGAGGCAAGTCGTTCTGAAACTAACCGGCAAATTACTCAAAATACTTAACTCGCTGGGAAAAACACTTTTATTTGTAAAATGAATGTTTGCCAGAAAATAGTTAATGTTGATGCAATCCGCTCTGGAACCAACCGGCAAATTACTCAAAATGCTTAACTCGCCGAGAAAATCACTTTTTTCCCAAAATGAATGTTTGCCATTAAATAGTTAATTTTGAGGCAAGTCGTTCTGAAACCAGTCGACAAATTACTCAAAATGCTTAACTCGCCGGGAAAAACACTTTTATTTGCAAAATGAATGTTTGTCAAAAAAATAGTTAATTTTGAGGCAAGTCATTCTGAAACCAACCGGCAAATTACTCAAAATGCTTAACTCGCCGAGAAACTCACTTTTTCTCCAAAATTTATGTTTGGTTAAAAATAGTTAATTTTGATACAAGCCGCTCTGGAACCAACCGGCACATTACTCTAAATGCTTAACTCGCCCATAAACTCACTTTTTGTTCAAAATCTATTTTTGGTTAAAAATAGTTCATTTTGATGCAAGCCGCTCTGGAACCAATCGGCAAATTACTCAAAATGCTTAACTCGCCGAGAAAATCACTTTTTTCCCAAAATAAATGTTTGGCAAAAAAAATAGTTAATAGTGAGGCAAGCCGTTCTGAAACCTATCGGTAAATTACTCTACATGCTTAACTCACCGAGAAAATCACTTTTTTCCCAAAATGAATGTTTGCCACAAAATAGTTAATTTTGAGGCAAGTCGTTCTGAAACCAACCGGCAAATTACTCAAAATGCTTGACTCGCCGAGAAAATTACTTTTTTCCCAAAATGAATGCTGCCACAAAATAGTTAATTTTGAGGTAAGTCGTTCTGAAACCAACCGGCAAATTGCTCAAAATGCTGAACTCGCCGAGAAAATCACTTTTTTCCCAAAACGAATGTTTGCCTCAAAATAGTTAATTTTCAGGCAAGTCGTTCTGAAACCAACTGGCAAATTACTCAAAATGCTTAACTCGCCGAGAAAATCACTTTTGTTCCAATATGAATGTTATTTTTAAAACCTATCGGTAAATTACTCAAAATGCTTAACTCGCCGAGAAAATCACTTTTTTTCCAAAATTTATGTTTGGTTAAAAATATTTAATTTTGATGCAAGCCACTCTGGAACCAACCGGCAAATTACTCAAAATGCTTGACTCGCCGAGAAAATTACTTTTTTCCCAAAATGAATGCTGCCACAAAATAGTTAATTTTGAGGTAAGTCGTTCTGAAACCAACCGGCAAATTGCTCAAAATGCTTAACTCGCCGAGAAAATCACTTTTTTCCCAAAACGAATGTTTGCCTCAAAATAGTTAATTTTCAGGCAAGTCGTTCTGAAACCAACTGGCAAATTACTCAAAATGCTTAACTCGCCGAGAAAATCACTTTTTTTCCAATATGAATGTTATTTTTAAAACCTATCGGTAAATTACTCAAAATGCTTAACTCGCCGAGAAAATCACTTTGTTTCCAAAATAAATGTTTGCCACAAAATAGTTAATTTTCAGGCAAGCAGTTCTGAAACCTATCGGTAAAGTACTCTAAATGCTTAACTCGCCGAGAAACTCATTTTTTGTCCAAAATTTATGTTTGCCACAAAGTAGTTAATTTTGAGTCAAGTCGTTCTGAAACAAACCGGCAAATTACTCAAAATGCTTAACTCGCCGAGAAAATCACTTTGTTTCCAAAATAAATGTTTGCCACAATATAGTTAATTTTCAGGCAAGCAGTTCTGAAACCTATCGGTAAAGTACTCTAAATGCTTAACTCGCCGAGAACCTCATTTTTTGTCCAAAATTTATGTTTGCCACAAAATAGTTAATTTTGTGGCAAGCCGTTCTGAAACCTATCGGTAAATTACTCAAAATACTTTACTCGCCGAGAAAATCACTTTTTATCCAAAATAAATGTTTGGCAAAAAAATAGTTAATAGTGAGGCAAGCCGTTCTGAAACCTATCGGTAAAATACTCTAAATGCTTAACTCGCCGAGAAACTCATTTTTTGTCCAAAATGAATGTTTGCCACAAAATAGTTAATTTTGAGGCAAGTCGTTCTGAAACTAACCGGCAAATTACTCAAAATACTTAACTCGCTGGGAAAAACACTTTTATTTGTAAAATGAATGTTTGCCAGAAAATAGTTAATGTTGATGCAATCCGCTCTGGAACCAACCGGCAAATTACTCAAAATGCTTAACTCGCCGAGAAAATCACTTTTTTCCCAAAATGAATGTTTGCCATTAAATAGTTAATTTTGAGGCAAGTCGTTCTGAAACCAGTCGACAAATTACTCAAAATGCTTAACTCGCCGGGAAAAACACTTTTATTTGCAAAATGAATGTTTGTCAAAAAAATAGTTAATTTTGAGGCAAGTCATTCTGAAACCAACCGGCAAATTACTCAAAATGCTTAACTCGCCGAGAAACTCACTTTTTCTCCAAAATTTATGTTTGGTTAAAAATAGTTAATTTTGATACAAGCCGCTCTGGAACCAACCGGCACATTACTCTAAATGCTTAACTCGCCCATAAACTCACTTTTTGTTCAAAATCTATTTTTGGTTAAAAATAGTTCATTTTGATGCAAGCCGCTCTGGAACCAATCGGCAAATTACTCAAAATGCTTAACTCGCCGAGAAAATCACTTTTTTTCCAAAATGAATGTTTATCAAAGAATGTCGGTAAATTACACAAAATGCTTAACTCGCCGAGAAAATCACTCTTTTTCCAAAATAAATGTTTGGCAAAAAAATAGTTAATAGTGAGGCAAGCCGTTCTGAAACCTATCGGTAAAGTACTCTACATGTTTAACTCGCCGAGAAACTCAGTATTTCTCCGAAATTGATGTTTGATTAAAAATAGTTAATTTTGATGCAAGCCGCTCTGGAACCAACCGGCAAATTACTCAAAATGCTTAACTCGCCGAGAAAGTCACTTTTTTCCCAAAATGAATGTTTGCCACAAAATAATTAATTTTGAGTCAAGTCGTTCTGAAACAAACCGGCAAATTACTCAAAATACTTAACTCGCCGGGAAAAACACTTTTATTTGCAAAATGAATGTTTGCCACAAAATAGATAATTTTGAGGCAAGTCGTTCTGAAACCAACTGGCAAATTGCTCAAAATGCTTTACTCGCCGAGAAAATCACTTGTTTTCAAAAATAAATGTTTGGCAAAAGAATAGTTAATTTTCAGGCAAGCAGTTCTGAAACCTATCGGTAAAGTACTCTAAATGCTTAACTCGCCGAGAAACTCATTTTTTGTCCAAAATTGATATTTGCCACAAAATAGTTAATAGTGAGGCAAGCCGTTCGGAAACCTATCGGTAATGTACTCTAAATGCTTAACTCGCCGAGAGACTCATTTTTTGTCCAAAATGAATGTTTGCCACAAAATAGTTAATTTTGAGGCAAGTCGTTCTGAAACTAACCGGCAAATTACACAAAATACTTAACTCGCCTGGAAAAACACTTTTATTTGCAAAATGAATGTTTGCCAGAAAATAGTTAATTTTGAGGCAAGCCGCTCTGAAACCAACCGGCAAATTACTCAAAATGCTTAACTCGCCGAGAAAATCACTTTTTTTCAAAAATGAATGTTTGTCAAAAAAATATCGGGAAATTACTCAAAATGCTTAACTCGCCGAGAAAATCACTTTTTTCCCAAAATAAATGTTTGGCAAAAAAATTGTTAAAAGTGAGGCAAGCCGTTCTGAAACCTATCGGTAAATTACTCAAAATGCTTAACTCGCCGAGAAAATCACTTTTTTCCCAAAATGAATGTTTGCCACAAAATAGTTAATTTTGAGGCAAGTCGTTCTGAAACCAACCGGCAAATTACTCAAAATGCTTAACTCGCCGAGAAAATCACTTTTTTTCCAAAATAAATGTTTGGCAAAAAAATAGTTAATTTTGATGCAACCCGCTCTGGAACCAACCGGCAAATTACTCAAAATGTTTAACTCGCCGGGAAAAACACTTTTATTTGCAAAATAAATGTTTGCCACAAAATAGTTAATTTTCAGGCAAGAAGTTCTGAAACCTATCGGTAAAGTACTCTAAATGCTTAACTCGCCGAGAAGCTAATTTTTTGTCCAAAATTTATATTTGCCACAAAATAGTTAAAAGTGAGGCAAGCCGTTCTAAAACCTATCTGTAAATTACTCAAAATTCTTATCTCGCCGAGAAAATCACTTTTTTTCCAAAATAAATGTTTGGCAAATAAATTGTTAATAGTGAGGCAAGCCATTATGAAACCTATCGGTAAAGTACTCTAAATGCTTAACTCGCCGAGAAACTCATTTTTTGTCCAAAATTTATGTTTGCCACAAAATAGTTAATTTTGAGTCAAGTCGTTCTGAAACCAACCGGCAAATTACTCAAAATGCTTATCTCGCCGAGAAAATCACTTTTTTTCCAAAATAAAGGTTTGGCAAATAAATAGTTAATAGTGAGGCAAGCCGTTCTGAAACCTATCGGTAAAGTACTCTAAATGCTTAACTCGCCGAGAAAGTCATTTTTTGTCCAAAATTTATGTTTGCCACAAAATAGTTAATTTTGTGGCAAGTCGTCCTGAAAACAACCGGCAAGTTACTCAAAATGCTTAACTCGCCGAGAAAATCACTTTTTTCCCAAAATAAATGTTTGGCAAAAAAAATAGTTAATAGTGAGGCAAGCCGTTCTGAAACCTATCGGTAAATTACTCTAAATGCTTAACTCACCGAGAAAATCACTTTTTTCCCAAAATGAATGTTTGCCACAAAATAGTTAATTTTGAGGCAAGTCGTTCTGAAACCAACCGGCAAATTACTCAAAATGCTTGACTCGCCGAGAAAATTACTTTTTTCCCAAAATGAATGCTGCCACAAAATAGTTAATTTTGAGGTAAGTCGTTCTGAAACCAACCGGCAAATTGCTCAAAATGCTTAACTCGCCGAGAAAATCACTTTTTTCCCAAAACGAATGTTTGCCTCAAAATAGTTAATTTTCAGGCAAGTCGTTCTGAAACCAACTGGCAAATTACTCAAAATGCTTAACTCGCCGAGAAAATCACTTTTTTTCCAATATGAATGTTATTTTTAAAACCTATCGGTAAATTACTCAAAATGCTTAACTCGCCGAGAAAATCACTTTGTTTCCAAAATAAATGTTTGCCACAAAATAGTTAATTTTCAGGCAAGCAGTTCTGAAACCTATCGGTAAAGTACTCTAAATGCTTAACTCGCCGAGAAACTCATTTTTTGTCCAAAATTTATGTTTGCCACAAAGTAGTTAATTTTGAGTCAAGTCGTTCTGAAACAAACCGGCAAATTACTCAAAATGCTTAACTCGCCGAGAAAATCACTTTGTTTCCAAAATAAATGTTTGCCACAATATAGTTAATTTTCAGGCAAGCAGTTCTGAAACCTATCGGTAAAGTACTCTAAATGCTTAACTCGCCGAGAAACTCATTTTTTGTCCAAAATTTATGTTTGCCACAAAATAGTTAATTTTGTGGCAAGCCGTTCTGAAACCTATCGGTAAATTACTCAAAATACTTTACTCGCCGAGAAAATCACTTTTTATCCAAAATAAATGTTTGGCAAAAAAATAGTTAATAGTGAGGCAAGCCGTTCTGAAACCTATCGGTAAAATACTCTAAATGCTTAACTCGCCGAGAAACTCATTTTTTGTCCAAAATGAATGTTTGCCACAATATAGTTAATTTTGAGGCAAGTCGTTCTGAAACTAACCGGCAAATTACTCAAAATACTTAACTCGCTGGGAAAAACACTTTTATTTGTAAAATGAATGTTTGCCAGAAAATAGTTAATGTTGATGCAATCCGCTCTGGAACCAACCGGCAAATTACTCAAAATGCTTAACTCGCCGAGAAAATCACTTTTTTCCCAAAATGAATGTTTGCCATTAAATAGTTAATTTTGAGGCAAGTCGTTCTGAAACCAGTCGACAAATTACTCAAAATGCTTAACTCGCCGGGAAAAACACTTTTATTTGCAAAATGAATGTTTGTCAAAAAAATAGTTAATTTTGAGGCAAGTCATTCTGAAACCAACCGGCAAATTACTCAAAATGCTTAACTCGCCGAGAAACTCGCTTTTTCTCCAAAATTTATGTTTGGTTAAAAATAGTTAATTTTGATACAAGCCGCTCTGGAACCAACCGGCACATTACTCTAAATGCTTAACTCGCCCATAAACTCACTTTTTGTTCAAAATCTATTTTTGGTTAAAAATAGTTCATTTTGATGCAAGCCGCTCTGGAACCAATCGGCAAATTACTCAAAATGCTTCACTCGCCGAGAAAATCACTTTTTTTCCAAAATGAATGTTTATCAAAGAATGTCGGTAAATTACACAAAATGCTTAACTCGCCGAGAAAATCACTCTTTTTCCAAAATAAATGTTTGGCAAAAAAATAGTTAATAGTGAGGCAAGCCGTTCTGAAACCTATCGGTAAAGTACTCTACATGTTTAACTCGCCGAGAAACTCACTATTTCTCCGAAATTGATGTTTGATTAAAAATAGTTAATTTTGATGCAAGCCGCTCTGGAACCAACCGGCAAATTACTCAAAATGCTTAACTCGCCGAGAAAGTCACTTTTTTCCCAAAATGAATGTTTGCCACAAAATAATTAATTTTGAGTCAAGTCGTTCTGAAACAAACCGGCAAATTACTCAAAATACTTAACTCGCCGGGAAAAACACTTTTATTTGCAAAATGAATGTTTGCCACAAAATAGATAATTTTGAGGCAAGTCGTTCTGAAACCAACTGGCAAATTGCTCAAAATGCTTTACTCGCCGAGAAAATCACTTGTTTTCAAAAATAAATGTTTGGCAAAAGAATAGTTAATTTTCAGGCAAGCAGTTCTGAAACCTATCGGTAAAGTACTCTAAATGCTTAACTCGCCGAGAAACTCATTTTTTGTCCAAAATTGATATTTGCCACAAAATAGTTAATAGTGAGGCAAGCCGTTCGGAAACCTATCGGTAATGTACTCTAAATGCTTAACTCGCCGAGAGACTCATTTTTTGTCCAAAATGAATGTTTGCCACAAAATAGTTAATTTTGAGGCAAGTCGTTCTGAAACTAACCGGCAAATTACTCAAAATACTTAACTCGCCTGGAAAAACACTTTTATTTGCAAAATGAATGTTTGCCAGAAAATAGTTAATTTTGAGGCAAGCCGCTCTGAAACCAACCGGCAAATTACTCAAAATGCTTAACTCGCCGAGAAAATCACTTTTTTTCCAAAATGAATGTTTGTCAAAAAAATATCGGGAAATTACTCAAAATGCTTAACTCGCCGAGAAAATCACTTTTTTCCCAAAATAAATGTTTGGCAAAAAAATTGTTAAAAGTGAGGCAAGCCGTTCTGAAACCTATCGGTAAATTACTCAAAATGCTTAACTCGCCGAGAAAATCACTTTTTTCCCAAAATGAATGTTTGCCACAAAATAGTTAATTTTGAGGCAAGTCGTTCTGAAACCAACCGGCAAATTACTCAAAATGCTTAACTCGCCGAGAAAATCACTTTTTTTCCAAAATAAATGTTTGGCAAAAAAATAGTTAATTTTGATGCAACCCGCTCTGTAACCAACCGGCAAATTACTCAAAATGTTTAACTCGCCGGGAAAAACACTTTTATTTGCAAAATGAATGTTTGCCACAAAATAGTTAATTTTCAGGCAAGTCGTTTTGAAACCAACTGGCAAATTGCTCAAAATGCTTAACTCGCCGAGAAAATCACTTTGTTTCCAAAATAAATGTTTGCCGCAAAATAGTTAATTTTCAGGCAAGCAGTTCTGAAACCTATCGGTAAAGTACTCTAAATGCTTAACTCGCCGAGAAACTCATTTTTTGTCCAAAATTTATGTTTGCCACAAAATAGTTAAAAGTGAGGCAAGCCGTTCTGAAACCTATCGGTAAATTACTCAAAATTCTTATCTCGCCGAGAAAATCACTTTTTTTCCAAAATACATGTTTGCCACAAAATAGTTAATTTTCAGGCAAACAGTTCTGAAACCTATCGGTAAAGTACTCTAAATGCTTAACTCGCCGAGAAACTCATTTTTTGTCCAAAATTTATGTTTGCCACAAAATAGTTAATTTTGTGGCAAGTCGTCCTGAAAACAACCGGCAAGTTACTCAAAATGCTTAACTCGCCGAGAAAATCACTTTTTTCCCAAAATGAATGTTTGCCACAAAATAGTTAATTTTGAGGCAAGTCGTTCTGAAACCAACCGGCAAATTACTCAAAATGCTTGACTCGCCGAGAAAATCACTTTTTTCCCAAAATGAATGCTGCCACAAAATAGTTAATTTTGAGGTAAGTCGTTCTGAAACCAACCGGCAAATTGCTCAAAATGCTTAACTCGCCGAGAAAATCACTTTTTTCCCAAAATGAATGTTTGCCTCAAAATAGTTAATTTTCAGGCAAGTCGTTCTGAAACCAACTGGCAAATTACTCAAAATGCTTACCTCGCCGAGAAAATCACTTTTTTTCCAAAATGAATATTATTTTTAACACCTATCGGTAAATTACTCAAAATGCTTAACTCGACGAGAAAATCACTTTTTTTCCAAAATTTATGTTTGGTTAAAAATATTTAATTTTGATGCAAGCCGCTCTGGAACCAACCGGCAAATTACTCAAAATGCTTAACTCGCCAAGAAAATCACTTTGTTTCCAAAATAAATGTTTGCCACAAAATAGTTAATTTTCAGGCAAGCAGTTCTGAAACCTATCGGTAAAGTACTCTAAATGCTTAACTCGCCGAGAAATTCATTTTTTGTCCAAAATTTATATTTGCCACAAAATAGTTAATAGTGAGGCAAGCCGTTCTGAAACCTATCGGTAAAGTACTCTAAATGCTTAACTCGCCGAGAAACTCATTTTTTGTCCAAAATTTATGTTTGCCACAAAATAGTTAATTTTGTGGCAAGTCGTTCTGAAACCAACCGGCAAATTGCTCAAAATGCTTAACTCGCTGAGAAAATCACTTTTTCCCCAAAATGAATGTTTGCCACAAAATAGTTAATTTTGTGGCAAGTCGTTCTGAAACCAACTGGCAAATTACTCAAAATGCTTAACTCGCCGAGAAAATCAATTTTTTTCCAAAATAAATGTTTTTTTAAAAACATATCGGTAAATTGCTCAAAATGCTTAACTCGCCGAGAAAATCACTTGTTTTCAAAAATAAATGTTTGGCAAAAAAATAGTTAATAGTGAGGCAAGTCGTTCTGAAACCAACCGGCATATTAATCAAAATGCTTAACTCGCCGAGAAAATCACTTTTTTCCCAAAATGAATGTTTGCCACAAAATAGTTAATTTTGAGGCAAGTCGTTCTGAAACCAACAGGCAAATTACTCAAAATGCTTAACTCGCCGAGAAAATCACTTTTTATCCAAAATAAATGTTTGGCAACAAAATAGTTAATTTTGATGCAACCCGCTCTGGAACCAACCGGCAAATTACTCAAAATGTTTAACTCCCCGGGAAAAACACTTTTATTTGCAAAATGAATGTTTGCCACAAAATAGTTAATTTTCAGGCAAGCAGTTCTGAAACCTATCGGTAAAGTACTCTAAATGCTTAACTCGCCGAGAAACTCATTTTTTGTCCAAAATTTATGTTTGCCACAAAATAGTTAAAAGTGAGGCAAGCCGTTCTGAAACCTATCGGTAAATTACTCAAAATACTTAACACGCCGGGAAAAACACTTTTATTTGCAAAATGAATGTTTGCCACAAAATAGATAATTTTGAGGCAAGTCGTTCTGAAACCAACTGGCAAATTACTCAAAATGCTTAACTCGCCGAGAAAATCACTTTTTTTCCAAAATAAATGTTTGGCAAATAAATAGTTAATAGTGAGGCAAGCCGTTCTGAAACCTATCGGTAAAGTACTCTAAATGCTTAACTCGCCGAGAAACTCATTTTTTGTCCAAAATTTATGTTTGGTTAAAAATATTTAATTTTGATGCAAGCCGCTCTGGAACCAACCGGCAAATTACGCAAAATGCTTAACTCGCCGAGAAAATCACTTTTTTCCCAAAATGAATGTTTGCCACAAAATAGTTAATTTTGAGTCAAGTCGTTCTGAAACAAACCGGCAAATTACTCAAAATGCTTAACTCGCCGAGAAAATCACTTTGTTTCCAAAATAGATGTTTGCCACAAAATAGTTAATAGTGAGGCAAGCCGTTCTGAAACCTATCGGTAAAGTACTCTAAATGCTTAACTCGCCGAGAAACTCATTTTTTGTCCAAAATTTATGTTTGGTGAAAAATATTTAATTTTGATGCAAGCCGCTCTGGAACCAACCGGCAAATTACTCAAAATGCTTAACTCGCCGAGAAAATCACTTTTTTCCCAAAATGAATGTTTGCCACAAAATAGTTAATTTTGAGTCAAGTCGTTCTGAAACAAACCGGCAAATTACTCAAAATGCTTAACTCGCCGAGAAAATCACTTTGTTTCCAAAATAAATGTTTGCCACAAAATAGATAATTTTCAGGCAAGCAGTTCTGAAACCTATCGGTAAAGTACTCTAAATGCTTAACTCGCCGAGAAACTCATTTTTTGTCCAAAATTTATATTTGCCACAAAATAGTTAATAGTGAGGCAAGCCGTTCTGAAACCTATCGGTAAATTACTCAAAATGCTTAACCCGCCGAGAAACTCACTTTTTCTCCAAAATTTATGTTTGATTAAAAATAGTTAATTTTGATACAAGCCGCTCTGGAACCAACCGGCACATTACTCTAAATGCTTAACTCGCCCATAAACTCACTTTTTGTTCAAAATCTATTTTTGGTTAAAAAGAGTTCATTTTGATGCAAGCCGCTCTGGAACCAATCGGCAAATTACTCAAAATGCTTAACTCGCCGAGAAAATCACTTTTTTCCCACAATGAATGTTTGTCAAAGAATGTCGGTAAATTACACAAAATGCTTAACTCGGCGAGAAAATCACTTTTTATCCAAAATAAATGTTTGGCAAAAAAATAGTTAATAGTGAGGCAAGCCGTTCTGAAACCTATCGGTAAAGTACTCTAAATGTTTGGCAAAAAAATAGTTAATAGTGAGGCAAGCCGTTCTGAAACCTATCGGTAAAGTACTCTAAATGCTTAACTCGCCGAGAAACTCATTTTTTGTCCAAAATGAATGTTTGCCACAAAATAGTTAATTTTGAGGCAAGTCGTTCTGAAACTAACCGGCAAATTACTCAAAATACTTAACTCGCCGGGAAAAACACTTTTATTTGCAAAATGAATGTTTGTCAAAAAAATAGTTAATTTTGAGGCAAGTCGTTCTGAAACGAACCGGCAAATTACTCAAAATGCTTAACTCGCCGAGAAACTCACTTTTTCTCCAAAATTTATGTTTGGTTAAAAATAGTTAATTTTGATACAAGCCGCTCTGGAACCAACCGGCACATTACTCTAAATGCTTAACTCGCCCATAAACTCACTTTTTGTTCAAAATCTATTTTTGGTTAAATATAGTTCATTTTGATGCAAGCCGCTCTGGAATCAATCGGCAAATTACTCAAA
Source organism: Scyliorhinus torazame (assembly GCF_047496885.1). Taxonomy (NCBI): domain Eukaryota; kingdom Metazoa; phylum Chordata; class Chondrichthyes; order Carcharhiniformes; family Scyliorhinidae; genus Scyliorhinus; species Scyliorhinus torazame. The sequence goes on along the minus strand of NC_092729.1, from coordinate 70,687,337 downwards.
ATGCTTAACTCGCCGAGAAAATCACTTTTTTCCCACAATGAATGTTTGTCAAAGAATGTCGGTAAATTACACAAAATGCTTAACTCGCCGAGAAAATCACTCTTTTTCCAAAATAAATGTTTGGCAAAAAAATAGTTAATAGTGAGGCAAGCCGTTCTGAAACCTATCGGTAAAGTACTCTACATGTTTAACTCGCCGAGAAACTCACTATTTCTCCAAAATTTATGTTTGATTAAAAATAGTTAATTTTGATGCAAGCCGCTCTGGAACCAACCGGCAAATTACTCAAAATGCTTAACTCGCCGAGAAAGTCACTTTTTTCCCAAAATGAATGTTTGCCACAAAATAATTAATTTTGAGTCAAGTCGTTCTGAAACAAACCGGCAAATTACTCAAAATACTTAACTCGCCGGGAAAAACACTTTTATTTGCAAAATGAATGTTTGCCACAAAATAGATAATTTTGAGGCAAGTCGTTCTGAAACCAACTGGCAAATTGCTCAAAATGCTTAACTCGCCGAGAAAATCACTTGTTTTCAAAAATAAATGTTTGGCAAAAAAATAGTTAATAGTGAGGCAAGTCGTTCTGAAACCAACCGGCAAATTAATCAAAATGCTTAACTCGCCGAGAAAATCACTTTGTTTCCAAAATAAATGTTTGCCACAAAATAGTTAATTTTCAGGCAAGCAGTACTGAAACCTATCGGTAAAGTACTCTAAATGCTTAACTCGCCGAGAAACTCATTTTTTGTCCAAAATTGATATTTGCCACAAAATAGTTAATAGTGAGGCAAGCCGTTCTGAAACCTATCGGTAAATTACTCAAAATGCTTTACTCGGCGAGAAAATCACTTTTTATCCATAATAAATGTTCGGCAAAAAAATAGTTAATAGTGAGGCAAGCCGTTCTGAAACCTATCGGTAAATTACTCAAAATGCTCAACTCGCCGAGAAAATCACTTTGTTTCCAAAATAAATGTTTGCCACAAAATAGTTAATTTTCAGGCAAGAAGTTCTGAAACCTATCGGTAAAGTACTCTAAATGCTTAACTCGCCGAGAAACTCATTTTTTGTCCAAAATTTATATTTGCCACAAAATAGTTAAAAGTGAGGCAAGCCGTTCTGAAACCTATCGGTAAAGTACTCTAAATGCTTAACTCGCCGAGAAACTCATTTTTTGTCCAAAATGAAAGTTTGCCACAAAATAGTTAATTTTGAGGCAAGTCGTTCTGAAACTAAGCGGCAAATTACTCAAAATACTTAACTCGCCGGGAAAAACACTTTTATTTGCAAAATGAATGTTTGCCAGAAAATAGTTAATTTTGATGCAAGCCGCTCTGGAACCAACCGGCAAATTACTCAAAATGCTTAACTCGCCGAGAAAATCACTTTTTTCCCAAAATGAATGTTTGCCACTAAATAGTTAATTTTGAGGCATGTCGTTCTGAAACCAACCGGCAAATGCTCAACATGCTTAACCCGCCGAGAAAATCACTTTTTTCCCAAAATAAATGTTTGGCAAAAAAATTGTTAGAAGTGAGGCAAGCCGTTCTGAAACCTATCGGTAAATTACTCAAAATGCTGAACTCGTCGAGAAAATCATTTTTTTCCAAAATGAATGTTTGTCAAAATAATATCGGTAAATGACTCAAAATGCGTAACTCGCCGAGAAAATCACTTTTTTTCCAAAATGAATGTTTGTCAAAAAAATTGTTAAAAGTGAGGCAAGCCGTTCTGAAACCTATCGGTAAATTACTCAAAATGCTTAACTCGCCGAGAAAATCACTTTTTTCCCAAAATGAATGTTTGCCACAAAATAGTTAATTTTGAGGCAAGTCGTTCTGAAACCAACCGGCAAATTACTCAAAATGCTTAACTCGCCGAGAAAATCACTTTTTTTCCAAAATAAATGTTTGGCAAATTGAGGCGAGCCGTTCTGAAACCTATCGGTAAAGTACTCTAAATGCTTAACTCGCCGAGAAACTCATTTTTTGTCCAAAATTTATGTTTGCCACAAAATAGTTAATTTTGAGGTAAGTCGTTCTGAAACCAACCGGCAAATTGCTCAAAATGCTTAACTCGCCGAGAAAATCACTTTTTTCCCAAAACGATTGTTTGCCTCAAAATAGTTAATTTTCAGGCAAGTCGTTCTGAAACCAACTGGCAAATTACTCAAAATGCTTAACTCGCCGGGAAAAACACTTTTATTTGCAAAATGAATGTTTGTCAAAAAAATAGTTAATTTTGAGGCAAGTCATTCTGAAACCAACCGGCAAATTACTCAAAATGCTTAACTCGCCGAGAAACTCACTTTTTCTCCAAAATTTCTGTTTGGTTAAAAATAGTTAATTTTGAGGCAAGTCGTTCTGAAACCAACTGGCAAATTACTCAAAATGCTTAACTCGCCGAGAAAATCACTTTTTTTCCAAAATAAATATTTGGCAAATAAATAGTTAATAGTGAGGCAAGCCGTTCTGAAACCTATCGGTAAAGTACTCTAAATGCTTAACTCGCCGAGAAACTCATTTTTTGTCCAAAATTTATGTTTGGTTAAAAATATTTAATTTTGATGCAAGCCGCTCTGGAACCAACCGGCAAATTACTCAAAATGCTTAACTCGCCGAGAAAATCACTTTTTTCCCAAAATGAATGTTTGCCACAAAATAATTAATTTTGAGTCAAGTCGTTCTGAAACAAACCGGCAAATTACTCAAAATACTTAACTCGCCGGGAAAAACACTTTTATTTGCAAAATGAATGTTTGCCACAAAATAGATAATTTTGAGGCAAGTCGTTCTGAAACCAACTGGCAAATTACTCAAAATGCTTAACTCGCCGAGAAAATCACTTTTTTTCCAAAATAAATGTTTGGCAAATAAATAGTTAATAGTGAGGCAAGCCGTTCTGAAACCTATCGGTAAAGTACTCTAAATGCTTAACTCGCCGAGAAACTCATTTTTTGTCCAAAATTTATATTTGCCACAAAATAGTTAATAGTGAGGCAAGCCGTTCTGAAACCTATCGGTAAATTACTCAAAATGCTTTACTCGCCGAGAAAATCACTTTTTATCCAAAATAAATGTTTGGCAAAAAAATAGTTAATAGTGAGGCAAGCCGTTCTGAAACCTATCGGTAAAGTACTCTAAATGCTTAACTCGCCGAGAAACTCATTTTTTGTCCAAAATGAATGTTTGCCACAAAATAGTTAATTTTGAGGCAAGTCGTTCTGAAACTAACCGGCAAATTACTCAAAATACTTAACTCGCCGGGAAAAACACTTTTATTTGCAAAATGAATGTTTGCCAGAAAATAGTTAATTTTGATGCAAGCCGATCTGGAACCAACCGGTAAATTACACAAAATGCTTAACCCGCCGAGAAACTCACTTTTTCTCCAAAATTTATGTTTGATTAAAAATAGTTAATTTTGATACAAGCCGCTCTGGAACCAACCGGCACATTACTCTAAATGCTTAACTCGCCCATAAACTCACTTTTTGTTCAAAATCTATTTTTGGTTAAAAAGAGTTCATTTTGATGCAAGCCGCTCTGGAACCAATCGGCAAATTACTCAAAATGCTTAACTCGCCGAGAAAATCACTTTTTTCCCACAATGAATGTTTGTCAAAGAATGTCGGTAAATTACACAAAATGCTTAACTCGGCGAGAAAATCACTTTTTATCCAAAATAAATGTTTGGCAAAAAAATAGTTAATAGTGAGGCAAGCCGTTCTGAAACCTATCGGTAAAGTACTCTAAATGCTTAACTCGCCGAGAAACTCATTTTTTGTCCAAAATGAAAGCTTGCCACAAAATAGTTAATTTTGAGGCAAGTCGTTCTGAAACTAAGCGGCAAATTACTCAAAATACTTAACTCGCCGGGAAAAACACTTTTATTTGCAAAATGAATGTTTGCCAGAAAATAGTTAATTTTGATGCAAGCCGCTCTGGAACCAACCGGCAAATTACTCAAAATGCTTAACTCGCCGAGAAAATCACTTTTTTCCCAAAATGAATGTTTGCCACTAAATAGTTAATTTTGAGGCATGTCGTTCTGAAACCAACCGGCAAATGCTCAAAATGCTTAACCCGCCGAGAAAATCTCTTTTTTCCCACAATAAATGTTTGGCAAAAAAATTGTTAAAAGTGAGGCAAGCCGTTCTGAAACCTATCGGTAAATTACTCAAAATGCTTAACTCGTCGAGAAAATCACTTTTTTCCAAAATGAATGTTTGTCAAAATAATATCGGTAAATTACGCAAAATGCTTAACTCGCCGAGAAAATCACTTTTTTCCCAAAATGAATGTTTGCCACAAAATAGTTAATTTTGAGGCAAGTCGTTCTTAAACCAACCGGCAATTTACTCAAAATGCTTAACTCGCCGAGAAAATCAATTTTTATCCAAAATAAATGTTTGGCAAATTGAGGCTAGCCGTTCTGAAACCTATCGGTAAAGTACTCTAAATGCTCAACTCGCCGAGAAACTCATTTTTTGTCCAAAATTTATGTTTGCCACAAAATAGTTAATAGTGAGGCAAGCCGTTCTGAAACCAACCGGCAAGTTACTCAAAATGCTTAACTCGCCGAGAAAATCACCTTTTTATCCAATATAAATGTTTGGCAAAAAAATAGTTAAGAGTGAGGCAAGCCGTTCTGAAACCTATCGGTAAAGTACTCTAAATGCTTAACTCGTCGAGAAAATCACTTTTTTCCAAAATGAATGTTTGTCAAAATAATATCGGTAAATTACTCAAAATGCGTAACTCGCCGAGAAAATCACCTTTTTTTCCAAAATAAATGTTTGTCACAAAATAGTTAATTTTGAGGCAAGTCGTTCTGAAACCAACCGGCAAATTACTCAAAATGCTTAACTCGCCGAGAAAATCACTTTTTTTCCAAAATAAATGTTTGGCAAAAAAATAGTTAATAGTGAGGCAAGCCGTTCTGAAACCTATCGGTAAATTACTCAAAATGCTCAACTCGCCGAGAAAATCACTTTGTTTCCAAAATAAATGTTTGCCACAAAATAGTTAATTTTCAGGCAAGAAGTTCTGAAACCTATCGGTAAAGTACTCTAAATGCTTAACTCGCCGAGAAGCTCATTTTTTGTCCAAAATTTATATTTGCCACAAAATAGTTAAAAGTGAGGCAAGCCGTTCTAAAACCTATCGGTAAATTACTCAAAATTCTTATCTCGCCGAGAAAATCACTTTTTTTCCAAAATAAATGTTTGGCAAATAAATAGTTAATAGTGAGGCAAGCCATTCTGAAACCTATCGGTAAAGTACTCTAAATGCTTAACTCGCCGAGAAACTCATTTTTTGTCCAAAATTTATGTTTGCCACAAAATAGTTAATTTTGAGTCAAGTCGTTCTGAAACCAACCGGCAAATTACTCAAAATGCTTATCTCGCCGAGAAAATCACTTTTTTCCCAAAATGAATGTTTGCCACAAAATAGTTAATTTTGAGGCAAGTCGTTCTGAAACCAACCGGCAAATTACTCAAAATGCTTGACTCGCCGAGAAAATTACTTTTTTCCCAAAATGAATGCTGCCACAAAATAGTTAATTTTGAGGTAAGTCGTTCTGAAACCAACCGGCAAATTGCTCAAAATGCTTAACTCGCCGAGAAAATCACTTTTTTCCCAAAACGAATGTTTGCCTCAAAATAGTTAATTTTCAGGCAAGTCGTTCTGAAACCAACTGGCAAATTACTCAAAATGCTTAACTCGCCGAGAAAATCACTTTTTTTCCAATATGAATGTTATTTTTAAAACCTATCGGTAAATTACTCAAAATGCTTAACTCGCCGAGAAAATCACTTTTTTTCCAAAATTTATGTTTGGTTAAAAATATTTAATTTTGATGCAAGCCACTCTGGAACCAACCGGCAAATTACTCAAAATGCTTGACTCGCCGAGAAAATTACTTTTTTCCCAAAATGAATGCTGCCACAAAATAGTTAATTTTGAGGTAAGTCGTTCTGAAACCAACCGGCAAATTGCTCAAAATGCTTAACTCGCCGAGAAAATCACTTTTTTCCCAAAACGAATGTTTGCCTCAAAATAGTTAATTTTCAGGCAAGTCGTTCTGAAACCAACTGGCAAATTAGTCAAAATGCTTAACTCGCCGAGAAAATCACTTTTTTTCCAATATGAATGTTATTTTTAAAACCTATCGGTAAATTACTCAAAATGCTTAACTCGCCGAGAAAATCACTTTTTTTCCAAAATTTATGTTTGGTTAAAAATATTTAATTTTGATGCAAGCCACTCTGGAACCAACCGGCAAATTACTCAAAATGCTTGACTCGCCGAGAAAATTACTTTTTTCCCAAAATGAATGCTGCCACAAAATAGTTAATTTTGAGGTAAGTCGTTCTGAAACCAACCGGCAAATTGCTCAAAATGCTTAACTCGCCGAGAAAATCACTTTTTTCCCAAAACGAATGTTTGCCTCAAAATAGTTAATTTTCAGGCAAGTCGTTCTGAAACCAACTGGCAAATTAGTCAAAATGCTTAACTCGCCGAGAAAATCACTTTTTTTCCAATATGAATGTTATTTTTAAAACCTATCGGTAAATTACTCAAAATGCTTAACTCGCCGAGAAAATCACTTTTTTTCCAAAATTTATGTTTGGTTAAAAATATTTAATTTTGATGCAAGCCACTCTGGAACCAACCGGCAAATTACTCAAAATGCTTAACTCGCCAAGAAAATCACTTTGTTTCCAAAATAAATGTTTGCCACAAAATAGTTAATTTTCAGGCAAGCAGTTCTGAAACCTATCGGTAAAGTACTCTAAATGCTTAACTCGCCGAGAAACTCATTTTTTGTCCAAAATTTATATTTGCCACAAAATAGTTAATTTTGAGTCAAGTCGTTCTGAAACAAACCGGCAAATTACTCAAAATCCTTAACTCGCCGAGAAAATCACTTTGTTTCCAAAATAAATGTTTGTCAAAATAATATCGGTAAATTACTCAAAATGCGTAACTCGCCGAGAAAATCACCTTTTTTTCCAAAATAAATGTTTGGCACAAAATAGTTAATTTTGAGGCAAGTCGTTCTGAAACCAACCGGCAAATTACTCAAAATGCTTAACTCGCCGAGAAAATCACTTTTTTTCCAAAATAAATGTTTGGCAAAAAAATAGTTAATAGTGAGGCAAGCCGTTCTGAAACCTATCGGTAAATTACTCAAAATGCTCAACTCGCCGAGAAAATCACTTTGTTTCCAAAATAAATGTTTGCCACAAAATAGTTAATTTTCAGGCAAGAAGTTCTGAAACCTATCGGTAAAGTACTCTAAATGCTTAACTCGCCGAGAAGCTAATTTTTTGTCCAAAATTTATATTTGCCACAAAATAGTTAAAAGTGAGGCAAGCCGTTCTAAAACCTATCTGTAAATTACTCAAAATTCTTATCTCGCCGAGAAAATCACTTTTTTTCCAAAATAAATGTTTGGCAAATAAATAGTTAATAGTGAGGCAAGCCATTCTGAAACCTATCGGTAAAGTACTCTAAATGCTTAACTCGCCGAGAAACTCATTTTTTGTCCAAAATTTATGTTTGCCACAAAATAGTTAATTTTGAGTCAAGTCGTTCTGAAACCAACCGGCAAATTACTCAAAATGCTTATCTCGCCGAGAAAATCACTTTTTTCCCAAAATGAATGTTTGCCACAAAATAGTTAATTTTGAGGCAAGTCGTTCTGAAACCAACCGGCAAATTACTCAAAATGCTTGACTCGCCGAGAAAATTACTTTTTTCCCAAAATGAATGCTGCCACAAAATAGTTAATTTTGAGGTAAGTCGTTCTGAAACCAACCGGCAAATTGCTCAAAATGCTTAACTCGCCGAGAAAATCACTTTTTTCCCAAAACGAATGTTTGCCTCAAAATAGTTAATTTTCAGGCAAGTCGTTCTGAAACCAACTGGCAAATTACTCAAAATGCTTAACTCGCCGAGAAAATCACTTTTTTTCCAATATGAATGTTATTTTTAAAACCTATCGGTAAATTACTCAAAATGCTTAACTCGCCGAGAAAATCACTTTTTTTCCAAAATTTATGTTTGGTTAAAAATATTTAATTTTGATGCAAGCCACTCTGGAACCAACCGGCAAATTACTCAAAATGCTTGACTCGCCGAGAAAATTACTTTTTTCCCAAAATGAATGCTGCCACAAAATAGTTAATTTTGAGGTAAGTCGTTCTGAAACCAACCGGCAAATTGCTCAAAATGCTTAACTCGCCGAGAAAATCACTTTTTTCCCAAAACGAATGTTTGCCTCAAAATAGTTAATTTTCAGGCAAGTCGTTCTGAAACCAACTGGCAAATTAGTCAAAATGCTTAACTCGCCGAGAAAATCACTTTTTTTCCAATATGAATGTTATTTTTAAAACCTATCGGTAAATTACTCAAAATGCTTAACTCGCCGAGAAAATCACTTTTTTTCCAAAATTTATGTTTGGTTAAAAATATTTAATTTTGATGCAAGCCACTCTGGAACCAACCGGCAAATTACTCAAAATGCTTGACTCGCCGAGAAAATTACTTTTTTCCCAAAATGAATGCTGCCACAAAATAGTTAATTTTGAGGTAAGTCGTTCTGAAACCAACCGGCAAATTGCTCAAAATGCTTAACTCGCCGAGAAAATCACTTTTTTCCCAAAACGAATGTTTGCCTCAAAATAGTTAATTTTCAGGCAAGTCGTTCTGAAACCAACTGGCAAATTAGTCAAAATGCTTAACTCGCCGAGAAAATCACTTTTTTTCCAATATGAATGTTATTTTTAAAACCTATCGGTAAATTACTCAAAATGCTTAACTCGCCGAGAAAATCACTTTTTTTCCAAAATTTATGTTTGGTTAAAAATATTTAATTTTGATGCAAGCCACTCTGGAACCAACCGGCAAATTACTCAAAATGCTTAACTCGCCAAGAAAATCACTTTGTTTCCAAAATAAATGTTTGCCACAAAATAGTTAATTTTCAGGCAAGCAGTTCTGAAACCTATCGGTAAAGTACTCTAAATGCTTAACTCGCCGAGAAACTCATTTTTTGTCCAAAATTTATATTTGCCACAAAATAGTTAATTTTGAGTCAAGTCGTTCTGAAACAAACCGGCAAATTACTCAAAATCCTTAACTCGCCGAGAAAATCACTTTGTTTCCAAAATAAATGTTTGTCAAAATAATATCGGTAAATTACTCAAAATGCGTAACTCGCCGAGAAAATCACCTTTTTTTCCAAAATAAATGTTTGGCACAAAATAGTTAATTTTGAGGCAAGTCGTTCTGAAACCAACCGGCAAATTACTCAAAATGCTTAACTCGCCGAGAAAATCACTTTTTTTCCAAAATAAATGTTTGGCAAAAAAATAGTTAATAGTGAGGCAAGCCGTTCTGAAACCTATCGGTAAATTACTCAAAATGCTCAACTCGCCGAGAAAATCACTTTGTTTCCAAAATAAATGTTTGCCACAAAATAGTTAATTTTCAGGCAAGAAGTTCTGAAACCTATCGGTAAAGTACTCTAAATGCTTAACTCGCCGAGAAGCTAATTTTTTGTCCAAAATTTATATTTGCCACAAAATAGTTAAAAGTGAGGCAAGCCGTTCTAAAACCTATCTGTAAATTACTCAAAATTCTTATCTCGCCGAGAAAATCACTTTTTTTCCAAAATAAATGTTTGGCAAATAAATAGTTAATAGTGAGGCAAGCCATTATGAAACCTATCGGTAAAGTACTCTAAATGCTTAACTCGCCGAGAAACTCATTTTTTGTCCAAAATTTATGTTTGCCACAAAATAGTTAATTTTGAGTCAAGTCGTTCTGAAACCAACCGGCAAGTTACTCAAAATGCTTAACTCGCCGAGAAAATCACTTTTTTCCCAAAATAAATGTTTGGCAAAAAAAATAGTTAATAGTGAGGCAAGCCGTTCTGAAACCTATCGGTAAATTACTCTAAATGCTTAACTCACCGAAAAAATCACTTTTTTCCCAAAATGAATGTTTGCCACAAAATAGTTAATTTTGAGGCAAGTCGTTCTGAAACCAACCGGCAAATTACTCAAAATGCTTGACTCGCCGAGAAAATTACTTTTTTCCCAAAATGAATGCTGCCACAAAATAGTTAATTTTGAGGTAAGTCGTTCTGAAACCAACCGGCAAATTGCTCAAAATGCTGAACTCGCCGAGAAAATCACTTTTTTCCCAAAACGAATGTTTGCCTCAAAATAGTTAATTTTCAGGCAAGTCGTTCTGAAACCAACTGGCAAATTACTCAAAATGCTTAACTCGCCGAGAAAATCACTTTTGTTCCAATATGAATGTTATTTTTAAAACCTATCGGTAAATTACTCAAAATGCTTAACTCGCCGAGAAAATCACTTTTTTTCCAAAATTTATGTTTGGTTAAAAATATTCAATTTTGATGCAAGCCACTCTGGAACCAACCGGCAAATTACTCAAAATGCTTGACTCGCCGAGAAAATTACTTTTTTCCCAAAATGAATGCTGCCACAAAATAGTTAATTTTGAGGTAAGTCGTTCTGAAACCAACCGGCAAATTGCTCAAAATGCTTAACTCGCCGAGAAAATCACTTTTTTCCCAAAACGAATGTTTGCCTCAAAATAGTTAATTTTCAGGCAAGTCGTTCTGAAACCAACTGGCAAATTACTCAAAATGCTTAACTCGCCGAGAAAATCACTTTTTTTCCAATATGAATGTTATTTTTAAAACCTATCGGTAAATTACTCAAAATGCTTAACTCGCCGAGAAAATCACTTTGTTTCCAAAATAAATGTTTGCCACAAAATAGTTAATTTTCAGGCAAGCAGTTCTGAAACCTATTGGTAAAGTACTCTAAATGCTTAACTCGCCGAGAAACTCATTTTTTGTCCAAAATTTATGTTTGCCACAAAGTAGTTAATTTTGAGTCAAGTCGTTCTGAAACAAACCGGCAAATTACTCAAAATGCTTAACTCGCCGAGAAAATCACTTTGTTTCCAAAATAAATGTTTGCCACAATATAGTTAATTTTCAGGCAAGCAGTTCTGAAACCTATCGGTAAAGTACTCTAAATGCTTAACTCGCCGAGAAACTCTTTTTTTGTCCAAAATTTATGTTTGCCACAAAATAGTTAATTTTGTGGCAAGCCGTTCTGAAACCTATCGGTAAATTACTCAAAATACTTTACTCGCCGAGAAAATCACTTTTTATCCAAAATAAATGTTTGGCAAAAAAATAGTTAATAGTGAGGCAAGCCGTTCTGAAACCTATCGGTAAAATACTCTAAATGCTTAACTCGCCGAGAAACTCATTTTTTGTCCAAAATGAATGTTTGCCACAAAATAGTTAATTTTGAGGCAAGTCGTTCTGAAACTAACCGGCAAATTACTCAAAATGCTTAACTCGCTGGGAAAAACACTTTTATTTGTAAAATGAATGTTTGCCAGAAAATAGTTAATGTTGATGCAATCCGCTCGGGAACCAACCGGCAAATTACTCAAAATGCTTAACTCGCCGAGAAAATCACTTTTTTCCCAAAATGAATGTTTGCCATTAAATAGTTAATTTTGAGGCAAGTCGTTCTGAAACCAGTCGACAAATTACTCAAAATGCTTAACTCGCCGGGAAAAACACTTTTATTTGCAAAATGAATGTTTGTCAAAAAAATAGTTAATTTTGAGGCAAGTCATTCTGAAACCAACCGGCAAATTACTCAAAATGCTTAACTCGCCGAGAAACTCACTTTTTCTCCAAAATTTATGTTTGGTTAAAAATAGTTAATTTTGATACAAGCCGCTCTGGAACCAACCGGCACATTACTCTAAATGCTTAACTCGCCCATAAACTCACTTTTTGTTCAAAATCTATTTTTGGTTAAAAATAGTTCATTTTGATGCAAGCCGCTCTGGAACCAATCGGCAAATTACTCAAAATGCTTAACTCGCCGAGAAAATCACTTTTTTTCCAAAATGAATGTTTATCAAAGAATGTCGGTAAATTACACAAAATGCTTAACTCGCCGAGAAAATCACTCTTTTTCCAAAATAAATGTTTGGCAAAAAAATAGTTAATAGTGAGGCAAGCCGTTCTGAAACCTATCGGTAAAGTACTCTACATGTTTAACTCGCCGAGAAACTCACTATTTCTCCGAAATTGATGTTTGATTAAAAATAGTTAATTTTGATGCAAGCCGCTCTGGAACCAACCGGCAAATTACTCAAAATGCTTAACTCGCCGAGAAAGTCACTTTTTTCCCAAAATGAATGTTTGCCACAAAATAATTAATTTTGAGTCAAGTCGTTCTGAAACAAACCGGCAAATTACTCAAAATACTTAACTCGCCGGGAAAAACACTTTTATTTGCAAAATGAATGTTTGCCACAAAATAGATAATTTTGAGGCAAGTCGTTCTGAAACCAACTGGCAAATTGCTCAAAATGCTTTACTCGCCGAGAAAATCACTTGTTTTCAAAAATAAATGTTTGGCAAAAGAATAGTTAATTTTCAGGCAAGCAGTTCTGAAACCTATCGGTAAAGTACTCTAAATGCTTAACTCGCCGAGAAACTCATTTTTTGTCCAAATTTGATATTTGCCACAAAATAGTTAATAGTGAGGCAAGCCGTTCGGAAACCTATCGGTAATGTACTCTAAATGCTTAACTCGCCGAGAGACTCATTTTTTGTCCAAAATGAATGTTTGCCACAAAATAGTTAATTTTGAGGCAAGTCGTTCTGAAACTAACCGGCAAATTACACAAAATACTTAACTCGCCTGGAAAAACACTTTTATTTGCAAAATGAATGTTTGCCAGAAAATAGTTAATTTTGAGGCAAGCCGCTCTGAAACCAACCGGCAAATTACTCAAAATGCTTAACTCGCCGAGAAAATCACTTTTTTTCCAAAATGAATGTTTGTCAAAAAAATATCGGGAAATTACTCAAAATGCTTAACTCGCCGAGAAAATCACTTTTTTCCCAAAATAAATGTTTGGCAAAAAAATTGTTAAAAGTGAGGCAAGCCGTTCTGAAACCTATCGGTAAATTACTCAAAATGCTTAACTCGCCGAGAAAATCACTTTTTTCCCAAAATGAATGTTTGCCACAAAATAGTTAATTTTGAGGCAAGTCGTTCTGAAACCAACCGGCAAATTACTCAAAATGCTTAACTCGCCGAGAAAATCACTTTTTTTCCAAAATAAATGTTTGGCAAAAAAATAGTTAATTTTGATGCAACCCGCTCTGGAACCAGTCGACAAATTACTCAAAATGCTTAACTCGCCGGGAAAAACACTTTTATTTGCAAAATGAATGTTTGTCAAAAAAATAGTTAATTTTGAGGCAAGTCATTCTGAAACCAACCGGCAAATTACTCAAAATGCTTAACTCGCCGAGAAACTCACTTTTTCTCCAAAATTTATGTTTGGTTAAAAATAGTTAATTTTGATACAAGCCGCTCTGGAACCAACCGGCACATTACTCTAAATGCTTAACTCGCCCATAAACTCACTTTTTGTTCAAAATCTATTTTTGGTTAAAAATAGTTCATTTTGATGCAAGCCGCTCTGGAACCAATCGGCAAATTACTCAAAATGCTTAACTCGCCGAGAAAATCACTTTTTTCCCAAAATAAATGTTTGGCAAAAAAAATAGTTAATAGTGAGGCAAGCCGTTCTGAAACCTATCGGTAAATTACTCTAAATGCTTAACTCACCGAGAAAATCACTTTTTTCCCAAAATGAATGTTTGCCACAAAATAGTTAATTTTGAGGCAAGTCGTTCTGAAACCAACCGGCAAATTACTCAAAATGCTTGACTCGCCGAGAAAATTACTTTTTTCCCAAAATGAATGCTGCCACAAAATAGTTAATTTTGAGGTAAGTCGTTCTGAAACCAACCGGCAAATTGCTCAAAATGCTGAACTCGCCGAGAAAATCACTTTTTTCCCAAAACGAATGTTTGCCTCAAAATAGTTAATTTTCAGGCAAGTCGTTCTGAAACCAACTGGCAAATTACTCAAAATGCTTAACTCGCCGAGAAAATCACTTTTGTTCCAATATGAATGTTATTTTTAAAACCTATCGGTAAATTACTCAAAATGCTTAACTCGCCGAGAAAATCACTTTTTTTCCAAAATTTATGTTTGGTTAAAAATATTTAATTTTGATGCAAGCCACTCTGGAACCAACCGGCAAATTACTCAAAATGCTTGACTCGCCGAGAAAATTACTTTTTTCCCAAAATGAATGCTGCCACAAAATAGTTAATTTTGAGGTAAGTCGTTCTGAAACCAACCGGCAAATTGCTCAAAATGCTTAACTCGCCGAGAAAATCACTTTTTTCCCAAAACGAATGTTTGCCTCAAAATAGTTAATTTTCAGGCAAGTCGTTCTGAAACCAACTGGCAAATTACTCAAAATGCTTAACTCGCCGAGAAAATCACTTTTTTTCCAATATGAATGTTATTTTTAAAACCTATCGGTAAATTACTCAAAATGCTTAACTCGCCGAGAAAATCACTTTGTTTCCAAAATAAATGTTTGCCACAAAATAGTTAATTTTCAGGCAAGCAGTTCTGAAACCTATCGGTAAAGTACTCTAAATGCTTAACTCGCCGAGAAACTCATTTTTTGTCCAAAATTTATGTTTGCCACAAAGTAGTTAATTTTGAGTCAAGTCGTTCTGAAACAAACCGGCAAATTACTCAAAATGCTTAACTCGCCGAGAAAATCACTTTGTTTCCAAAATAAATGTTTGCCACAATATAGTTAATTTTCAGGCAAGCAGTTCTGAAACCTATCGGTAAAGTACTCTAAATGCTTAACTCGCCGAGAAACTCATTTTTTGTCCAAAATTTATGTTTGCCACAAAATAGTTAATTTTGTGGCAAGCCGTTCTGAAACCTATCGGTAAATTACTCAAAATACTTTACTCGCCGAGAAAATCACTTTTTATCCAAAATAAATGTTTGGCAAAAAAATAGTTAATAGTGAGGCAAGCCGTTCTGAAACCTATCGGTAAAATACTCTAAATGCTTAACTCGCCGAGAAACTCATTTTTTGTCCAAAATGAATGTTTGCCACAAAATAGTTAATTTTGAGGCAAGTCGTTCTGAAACTAACCGGCAAATTACTCAAAATACTTAACTCGCTGGGAAAAACACTTTTATTTGTAAAATGAATGTTTGCCAGAAAATAGTTAATGTTGATGCAATCCGCTCTGGAACCAACCGGCAAATTACTCAAAATGCTTAACTCGCCGAGAAAATCACTTTTTTCCCAAAATGAATGTTTGCCATTAAATAGTTAATTTTGAGGCAAGTCGTTCTGAAACCAGTCGACAAATTACTCAAAATGCTTAACTCGCCGGGAAAAACACTTTTATTTGCAAAATGAATGTTTGTCAAAAAAATAGTTAATTTTGAGGCAAGTCATTCTGAAACCAACCGGCAAATTACTCAAAATGCTTAACTCGCCGAGAAACTCACTTTTTCTCCAAAATTTATGTTTGGTTAAAAATAGTTAATTTTGATACAAGCCGCTCTGGAACCAACCGGCACATTACTCTAAATGCTTAACTCGCCCATAAACTCACTTTTTGTTCAAAATCTATTTTTGGTTAAAAATAGTTCATTTTGATGCAAGCCGCTCTGGAACCAATCGGCAAATTACTCAAAATGCTTAACTCGCCGAGAAAATCACTTTTTTCCCAAAATAAATGTTTGGCAAAAAAAATAGTTAATAGTGAGGCAAGCCGTTCTGAAACCTATCGGTAAATTACTCTAAATGCTTAACTCACCGAGAAAATCACTTTTTTCCCAAAATGAATGTTTGCCACAAAATAGTTAATTTTGAGGCAAGTCGTTCTGAAACCAACCGGCAAATTACTCAAAATGCTTGACTCGCCGAGAAAATTACTTTTTTCCCAAAATGAATGCTGCCACAAAATAGTTAATTTTGAGGTAAGTCGTTCTGAAACCAACCGGCAAATTGCTCAAAATGCTGAACTCGCCGAGAAAATCACTTTTTTCCCAAAACGAATGTTTGCCTCAAAATAGTTAATTTTCAGGCAAGTCGTTCTGAAACCAACTGGCAAATTACTCAAAATGCTTAACTCGCCGAGAAAATCACTTTTGTTCCAATATGAATGTTATTTTTAAAACCTATCGGTAAATTACTCAAAATGCTTAACTCGCCGAGAAAATCACTTTTTTTCCAAAATTTATGTTTGGTTAAAAATATTTAATTTTGATGCAAGCCACTCTGGAACCAACCGGCAAATTACTCAAAATGCTTGACTCGCCGAGAAAATTACTTTTTTCCCAAAATGAATGCTGCCACAAAATAGTTAATTTTGAGGTAAGTCGTTCTGAAACCAACCGGCAAATTGCTCAAAATGCTTAACTCGCCGAGAAAATCACTTTTTTCCCAAAACGAATGTTTGCCTCAAAATAGTTAATTTTCAGGCAAGTCGTTCTGAAACCAACTGGCAAATTACTCAAAATGCTTAACTCGCCGAGAAAATCACTTTTTTTCCAATATGAATGTTATTTTTAAAACCTATCGGTAAATTACTCAAAATGCTTAACTCGCCGAGAAAATCACTTTGTTTCCAAAATAAATGTTTGCCACAAAATAGTTAATTTTCAGGCAAGCAGTTCTGAAACCTATCGGTAAAGTACTCTAAATGCTTAACTCGCCGAGAAACTCATTTTTTGTCCAAAATTTATGTTTGCCACAAAGTAGTTAATTTTGAGTCAAGTCGTTCTGAAACAAACCGGCAAATTACTCAAAATGCTTAACTCGCCGAGAAAATCACTTTGTTTCCAAAATAAATGTTTGCCACAATATAGTTAATTTTCAGGCAAGCAGTTCTGAAACCTATCGGTAAAGTACTCTAAATGCTTAACTCGCCGAGAAACTCATTTTTTGTCCAAAATTTATGTTTGCCACAAAATAGTTAATTTTGTGGCAAGCCGTTCTGAAACCTATCGGTAAATTACTCAAAATACTTTACTCGCCGAGAAAATCACTTTTTATCCAAAATAAATGTTTGGCAAAAAAATAGTTAATAGTGAGGCAAGCCGTTCTGAAACCTATCGGTAAAATACTCTAAATGCTTAACTCGCCGAGAAACTCATTTTTTGTCCAAAATGAATGTTTGCCACAAAATAGTTAATTTTGAGGCAAGTCGTTCTGAAACTAACCGGCAAATTACTCAAAATACTTAACTCGCTGGGAAAAACACTTTTATTTGTAAAATGAATGTTTGCCAGAAAATAGTTAATGTTGATGCAATCCGCTCTGGAACCAACCGGCAAATTACTCAAAATGCTTAACTCGCCGAGAAAATCACTTTTTTCCCAAAATGAATGTTTGCCATTAAATAGTTAATTTTGAGGCAAGTCGTTCTGAAACCAGTCGACAAATTACTCAAAATGCTTAACTCGCCGGGAAAAACACTTTTATTTGCAAAATGAATGTTTGTCAAAAAAATAGTTAATTTTGAGGCAAGTCATTCTGAAACCAACCGGCAAATTACTCAAAATGCTTAACTCGCCGAGAAACTCACTTTTTCTCCAAAATTTATGTTTGGTTAAAAATAGTTAATTTTGATACAAGCCGCTCTGGAACCAACCGGCACATTACTCTAAATGCTTAACTCGCCCATAAACTCACTTTTTGTTCAAAATCTATTTTTGGTTAAAAATAGTTCATTTTGATGCAAGCCGCTCTGGAACCAATCGGCAAATTACTCAAAATGCTTAACTCGCCGAGAAAATCACTTTTTTTCCAAAATGAATGTTTATCAAAGAATGTCGGTAAATTACACAAAATGCTTAACTCGCCGAGAAAATCACTCTTTTTCCAAAATAAATGTTTGGCAAAAAAATAGTTAATAGTGAGGCAAGCCGTTCTGAAACCTATCGGTAAAGTACTCTACATGTTTAACTCGCCGAGAAACTCACTATTTCTCCGAAATTGATGTTTGATTAAAAATAGTTAATTTTGATGCAAGCCGCTCTGGAACCAACCGGCAAATTACTCAAAATGCTTAACTCGCCGAGAAAGTCACTTTTTTCCCAAAATGAATGTTTGCCACAAAATAATTAATTTTGAGTCAAGTCGTTCTGAAACAAACCGGCAAATTACTCAAAATACTTAACTCGCCGGGAAAAACACTTTTATTTGCAAAATGAATGTTTGCCACAAAATAGATAATTTTGAGGCAAGTCGTTCTGAAACCAACTGGCAAATTGCTCAAAATGCTTTACTCGCCGAGAAAATCACTTGTTTTCAAAAATAAATGTTTGGCAAAAGAATAGTTAATTTTCAGGCAAGCAGTTCTGAAACCTATCGGTAAAGTACTCTAAATGCTTAACTCGCCGAGAAACTCATTTTTTGTCCAAATTTGATATTTGCCACAAAATAGTTAATAGTGAGGCAAGCCGTTCGGAAACCTATCGGTAATGTACTCTAAATGCTTAACTCGCCGAGAGACTCATTTTTTGTCCAAAATGAATGTTTGCCACAAAATAGTTAATTTTGAGGCAAGTCGTTCTGAAACTAACCGGCAAATTACACAAAATACTTAACTCGCTGGGAAAAACACTTTTATTTGCAAAATGAATGTTTGCCAGAAAATAGTTAATTTTGAGGCAAGCCGCTCTGAAACCAACCGGCAAATTACTCAAAATGCTTAACTCGCCGAGAAAATCACTTTTTTTCCAAAATGAATGTTTGTCAAAAAAATATCGGGAAATTACTCAAAATGCTTAACTCGCCGAGAAAATCACTTTTTTCCCAAAATAAATGTTTGGCAAAAAAATTGTTAAAAGTGAGGCAAGCCGTTCTGAAACCTATCGGTAAATTACTCAAAATGCTTAACTCGCCGAGAAAATCACTTTTTTCCCAAAATGAATGTTTGCCACAAAATAGTTAATTTTGAGGCAAGTCGTTCTGAAACCAACCGGCAAATTACTCAAAATGCTTAACTCGCCGAGAAAATCACTTTTTTTCCAAAATAAATGTTTGGCAAAAAAATAGTTAATTTTGATGCAACCCGCTCTGGAACCAACCGGCAAATTACTCAAAATGTTTAACTCGCCGGGAAAAACACTTTTATTTGCAAAATAAATGTTTGCCACAAAATAGTTAATTTTCAGGCAAGAAGTTCTGAAACCTATCGGTAAAGTACTCTAAATGCTTAACTCGCCGAGAAGCTAATTTTTTGTCCAAAATTTATATTTGCCACAAAATAGTTAAAAGTGAGGCAAGCCGTTCTAAAACCTATCTGTAAATTACTCAAAATTCTTATCTCGCCGAGAAAATCACTTTTTTTCCAAAATAAATGTTTGGCAAATAAATAGTTAATAGTGAGGCAAGCCATTATGAAACCTATCGGTAGAGTACTCTAAATGCTTAACTCGCCGAGAAACTCATTTTTTGTCCAAAATTTATGTTTGCCACAAAATAGTTAATTTTGAGTCAAGTCGTTCTGAAACCAACCGGCAAATTACTCAAAATGCTTATCTCGCCGAGAAAATCACTTTTTTTCCAAAATAAAGGTTTGGCAAATAAATAGTTAATAGTGAGGCAAGCCGTTCTGAAACCTATCGGTAAAGTACTCTAAATGCTTAACTCGCCGAGAAAGTCATTTTTTGTCCAAAATTTATGTTTGCCACAAAATAGTTAATTTTGTGGCAAGTCGTCCTGAAAACAACCGGCAAGTTACTCAAAATGCTTAACTCGCCGAGAAAATCACTTTTTTCCCAAAATAAATGTTTGGCAAAAAAAATAGTTAATAGTGAGGCAAGCCGTTCTGAAACCTATCGGTAAATTACTCTAAATGCTTAACTCACCGAGAAAATCACTTTTTTCCCAAAATGAATGTTTGCCACAAAATAGTTAATTTTGAGGCAAGTCGTTCTGAAACCAACCGGCAAATTACTCAAAATGCTTGACTCGCCGAGAAAATTACTTTTTTCCCAAAATGAATGCTGCCACAAAATAGTTAATTTTGAGGTAAGTCGTTCTGAAACCAACCGGCAAATTGCTCAAAATGCTTAACTCGCCGAGAAAATCACTTTTTTCCCAAAACGAATGTTTGCCTCAAAATAGTTAATTTTCAGGCAAGTCGTTCTGAAACCAACTGGCAAATTACTCAAAATGCTTAACTCGCCGAGAAAATCACTTTTTTTCCAATATGAATGTTATTTTTAAAACCTATCGGTAAATTACTCAAAATGCTTAACTCGCCGAGAAAATCACTTTGTTTCCAAAATAAATGTTTGCCACAAAATAGTTAATTTTCAGGCAAGCAGTTCTGAAACCTATCGGTAAAGTACTCTAAATGCTTAACTCGCCGAGAAACTCATTTTTTGTCCAAAATTTATGTTTGCCACAAAGTAGTTAATTTTGAGTCAAGTCGTTCTGAAACAAACCGGCAAATTACTCAAAATGCTTAACTCGCCGAGAAAATCACTTTGTTTCCAAAATAAATGTTTGCCACAATATAGTTAATTTTCAGGCAAGCAGTTCTGAAACCTATCGGTAAAGTACTCTAAATGCTTAACTCGCCGAGAAACTCATTTTTTGTCCAAAATTTATGTTTGCCACAAAATAGTTAATTTTGTGGCAAGCCGTTCTGAAACCTATCGGTAAATTACTCAAAATACTTTACTCGCCGAGAAAATCACTTTTTATCCAAAATAAATGTTTGGCAAAAAAATAGTTAATAGTGAGGCAAGCCGTTCTGAAACCTATCGGTAAAATACTCTAAATGCTTAACTCGCCGAGAAACTCATTTTTTGTCCAAAATGAATGTTTGCCACAATATAGTTAATTTTGAGGCAAGTCGTTCTGAAACTAACCGGCAAATTACTCAAAATACTTAACTCGCTGGGAAAAACACTTTTATTTGTAAAATGAATGTTTGCCAGAAAATAGTTAATGTTGATGCAATCCGCTCTGGAACCAACCGGCAAATTACTCAAAATGCTTAACTCGCCGAGAAAATCACTTTTTTCCCAAAATGAATGTTTGCCATTAAATAGTTAATTTTGAGGCAAGTCGTTCTGAAACCAGTCGACAAATTACTCAAAATGCTTAACTCGCCGGGAAAAACACTTTTATTTGCAAAATGAATGTTTGTCAAAAAAATAGTTAATTTTGAGGCAAGTCATTCTGAAACCAACCGGCAAATTACTCAAAATGCTTAACTCGCCGAGAAACTCACTTTTTCTCCAAAATTTATGTTTGGTTAAAAATAGTTAATTTTGATACAAGCCGCTCTGGAACCAACCGGCACATTACTCTAAATGCTTAACTCGCCCATAAACTCACTTTTTGTTCAAAATCTATTTTTGGTTAAAAATAGTTCATTTTGATGCAAGCCGCTCTGGAACCAATCGGCAAATTACTCAAAATGCTTCACTCGCCGAGAAAATCACTTTTTTTCCAAAATGAATGTTTATCAAAGAATGTCGGTAAATTACACAAAATGCTTAACTCGCCGAGAAAATCACTCTTTTTCCAAAATAAATGTTTGGCAAAAAAATAGTTAATAGTGAGGCAAGCCGTTCTGAAACCTATCGGTAAAGTACTCTACATGTTTAACTCGCCGAGAAACTCACTATTTCTCCGAAATTGATGTTTGATTAAAAATAGTTAATTTTGATGCAAGCCGCTCTGGAACCAACCGGCAAATTACTCAAAATGCTTAACTCGCCGAGAAAGTCACTTTTTTCCCAAAATGAATGTTTGCCACAAAATAATTAATTTTGAGTCAAGTCGTTCTGAAACAAACCGGCAAATTACTCAAAATACTTAACTCGCCGGGAAAAACACTTTTATTTGCAAAATGAATGTTTGCCACAAAATAGATAATTTTGAGGCAAGTCGTTCTGAAACCAACTGGCAAATTGCTCAAAATGCTTTACTCGCCGAGAAAATCACTTGTTTTCAAAAATAAATGTTTGGCAAAAGAATAGTTAATTTTCAGGCAAGCAGTTCTGAAACCTATCGGTAAAGTACTCTAAATGCTTAACTCGCCGAGAAACTCATTTTTTGTCCAAAATTGATATTTGCCACAAAATAGTTAATAGTGAGGCAAGCCGTTCGGAAACCTATCGGTAATGTACTCTAAATGCTTAACTCGCCGAGAGACTCATTTTTTGTCCAAAATGAATGTTTGCCACAAAATAGTTAATTTTGAGGCAAGTCGTTCTGAAACTAACCGGCAAATTACTCAAAATACTTAACTCGCCTGGAAAAACACTTTTATTTGCAAAATGAATGTTTGCCAGAAAATAGTTAATTTTGAGGCAAGCCGCTCTGAAACCAACCGGCAAATTACTCAAAATGCTTAACTCGCCGAGAAAATCACTTTTTTTCCAAAATGAATGTTTGTCAAAAAAATATCGGGAAATTACTCAAAATGCTTAACTCGCCGAGAAAATCACTTTTTTCCCAAAATAAATGTTTGGCAAAAAAATTGTTAAAAGTGAGGCAAGCCGTTCTGAAACCTATCGGTAAATTACTCAAAATGCTTAACTCTCCGAGAAAATCACTTTTTTCCCAAAATGAATGTTTGCCACAAAATAGTTAATTTTGAGGCAAGTCGTTCTGAAACCAACCGGCAAATTACTCAAAATGCTTAACTCGCCGAGAAAATCACTTTTTTTCCAAAATAAATGTTTGGCAAAAAAATAGTTAATTTTGATGCAACCCGCTCTGTAACCAACCGGCAAATTACTCAAAATGTTTAACTCGCCGGGAAAAACACTTTTATTTGCAAAATGAATGTTTGCCACAAAATAGTTAATTTTCAGGCAAGTCGTTTTGAAACCAACTGGCAAATTGCTCAAAATGCTTAACTCGCCGAGAAAATCACTTTGTTTCCAAAATAAATGTTTGCCGCAAAATAATTAATTTTCAGGCAAGCAGTTCTGAAACCTATCGGTAAAGTACTCTAAATGCTTAACTCGCCGAGAAACTCATTTTTTGTCCAAAATTTATGTTTGCCACAAAATAGTTAAAAGTGAGGCAAGCCGTTCTGAAACCTATCGGTAAATTACTCAAAATTCTTATCTCGCCGAGAAAATCACTTTTTTTCCAAAATACATGTTTGCCACAAAATAGTTAATTTTCAGGCAAACAGTTCTGAAACCTATCGGTAAAGTACTCTAAATGCTTAACTCGCCGAGAAACTCATTTTTTGTCCAAAATTTATGTTTGCCACAAAATAGTTAATTTTGTGGCAAGTCGTCCTGAAAACAACCGGCAAGTTACTCAAAATGCTTAACTCGCCGAGAAAATCACTTTTTTCCCAAAATGAATGTTTGCCACAAAATAGTTAATTTTGAGGCAAGTCGTTCTGAAACCAACCGGCAAATTACTCAAAATGCTTGACTCGCCGAGAAAATCACTTTTTTCCCAAAATGAATGCTGCCACAAAATAGTTAATTTTGAGGTAAGTCGTTCTGAAACCAACCGGCAAATTGCTCAAAATGCTTAACTCGCCGAGAAAATCACTTTTTTCCCAAAATGAATGTTTGCCTCAAAATAGTTAATTTTCAGGCAAGTCGTTCTGAAACCAACTGGCAAATTACTCAAAATGCTTAACTCGCCAAGAAAATCACTTTGTTTCCAAAATAAATGTTTGCCACAAAATAGTTAATTTTCAGGCAAGCAGTTCTGAAACCTATCGGTAAAGTACTCTAAATGCTTAACTCGCCGAGAAATTCATTTTTTGTCCAAAATTTATATTTGCCACAAAATAGTTAATAGTGAGGCAAGCCGTTCTGAAACCTATCGGTAAAGTACTCTAAATGCTTAACTCGCCGAGAAACTCATTTTTTGTCCAAAATTTATGTTTGCCACAAAATAGTTAATTTTGTGGCAAGTCGTTCTGAAACCAACCGGCAAATTGCTCAAAATGCTTAACTCGCTGAGAAAATCACTTTTTCCCCAAAATGAATGTTTGCCACAAAATAGTTAATTTTGTGGCAAGTCGTTCTGAAACCAACTGGCAAATTACTCAAAATGCTTAACTCGCCGAGAAAATCAATTTTTTTCCAAAATAAATGTTTTTTTAAAAACATATCGGTAAATTGCTCAAAATGCTTAACTCGCCGAGAAAATCACTTGTTTTCAAAAATAAATGTTTGGCAAAAAAATAGTTAATAGTGAGGCAAGTCGTTCTGAAACCAACCGGCATATTAATCAAAATGCTTAACTCGCCGAGAAAATCACTTTGTTTCCAAAATAAATGTTTGCCACAAAATAGTTAATTTTCAGGCAAGCAGTTCTGAAACCTATCGGTAAATTACTCAAAATGCTTTAATCGCCGAGAAAATCACTTTTTATCCAAAATAAGTGTTTGGCAAAAAAATAGTTAATAGTGAGGCAAGCCGTTCGGAAACCTATCGGTAAAGTACTCTAAATGCTTAACTCGCCGAGAAACTCATTTTTTGTCCAAAATGAATGTTTGCCACAAAATAGTCAATTTTGAGGCAAGTCGTTCTGAAACTAACCGGCAAATTACTCAAAATACTTAACTCGCCGGGAAAAACACTTTTATTTGCAAAATGAATGTTTGCCAGAAAATAGTTAATTTTGATGCAAGCCGCTCTGAAACCAACCGGCAAATTACTCAAAATGCTTAACTCGCCGAGAAAATCACTTTTTTCCCAAAATGAATGTTTGCCACTAAATAGTTAAATTTGAGGCATGTCGTTCTGAAACCAACCGGCAAATGCTCAAAATGCTTAACCCGCCGAGAAAATCACTTTTTTTCCAAAATGAATGTTTGTCAAAAAAATATCGGGAAATTACTCAAAATGCTTAACTCGCCGAGAAAATCACTTTTTTCCCAAAATAAATGTTTGGCAAAAAAATTGTTAAAAGTGAGGCAAGCCGTTCTGAAACCTATCGGTAAATTACTCAAAATGCTTAACTCGCCGAGAAAATCACTTTTTTCCCAAAATGAATGTTTGCCACAAAATAGTTAATTTTGAGGCAAGTCGTTCTGAAACCAACAGGCAAATTACTCAAAATGCTTAACTCGCCGAGAAAATCACTTTTTATCCAAAATAAATGTTTGGCAACAAAATAGTTAATTTTGATGCAACCCGCTCTGGAACCAACCGGCAAATTACTCAAAATGTTTAACTCCCCGGGAAAAACACTTTTATTTGCAAAATGAATGTTTGCCACAAAATAGTTAATTTTCAGGCAAGCAGTTCTGAAACCTATCGGTAAAGTACTCTAAATGCTTAACTCGCCGAGAAACTCATTTTTTGTCCAAAATTTATGTTTGCCACAAAATAGTTAAAAGTGAGGCAAGCCGTTCTGAAACCTATCGGTAAATTACTCAAAATTCTTATCTCGCCGAGAAAATCACTTTTTTTCCAAAATAAACGTTTGCCACAAAATAGTTAATTTTCAGGCAAACAGTTCTGAAACCTATCGGTAAAGTACTCTAAATGCTTAACTCGCCGAGAAACTCATTTTTTGTCCAAAATATATGTTTGCTACAAAATAGTTAATTTTGTGGCAAGTCGTCCTGAAAACAACCGGCAAGTTACTCAAAATGCTTAACTCGCCGAGAAAATCACTTTTTTCCCAAAATAAATGTTTGGCAAAAAAAAGTTGATAGTGAGGCAAGCCGTTCTGAAACCTTTCGGTAAATTACTCAAAATGCTTAACTCACCGAGAAAATCACTTTTTTCCCAAAATGAATGTTTGCCACAAAATAGTTAATTTTGAGGCAAGTCATTCTGAAACCAACCGGCAAATTACTCAAAATGCTTGACTCGCCGAGAAAATCACTTTTTTCCTGAAATGAATGCTGCCACAAAATAGTTAATTTTGAGGTAAGTCGTTCTGAAACCAACCGGCAAATTGCTCAAAATGCTTAACTCGCCGAGAAAATAACTTTTTTCCCAAAATGAATGTTTGCCTCAAAATAGTTAATTTTCAGGCAAGTCGTTCTGAAACCAACTGGCAAATTACTGAAAATGCTTAACTCGCCGAGAAAATCATTTTTTTTCCAAAATGAATGTTATTTTTAACACATATCGGTAAATTACTCAAA
The DNA here is from genome assembly GCF_047496885.1 of Scyliorhinus torazame. Lineage (NCBI taxonomy): Eukaryota > Metazoa > Chordata > Chondrichthyes > Carcharhiniformes > Scyliorhinidae > Scyliorhinus > Scyliorhinus torazame. The sequence continues at coordinate 70,661,225 of NC_092729.1, read as the reverse complement.
ATGCTTAACTCGCCGAGAAAATCACTTTTTTTCCAAAATTTATGTTTGGTTAAAAATATTTAATTTTGATGCAAGCCGCTCTGGAACCAACCGGCAAATTACTCAAAATGCTTAACTCGCCGAGAAAATCACTTTTTTTCCAAAATTTATGTTTGGTTAAAAATATTTAATTTTGATGCAAGCCGCTCTGGAACCAACCGGCAAATTACTCAAAATGCTTAACTCGCCAAGAAAATCACTTTGTTTCCAAAATAAATGTTTGCCACAAAATAGTTAATTTTCAGGCAAGCAGTTCTGAAACCTATCGGTAAAGTACTCTAAATGCTTAACTCGCCGAGAAATTCATTTTTTGTCCAAAATTTATATTTGCCACAAAATAGTTAATAGTGAGGCAAGCCGTTCTGAAACCTATCGGTAAAGTACTCTAAATGCTTAACTCGCCGAGAAACTCATTTTTTGTCCAAAATTTATGTTTGCCACAAAATAGTTAGTTTTGTGGCAAGTCGTCCTGAAAACAACCGGCAAGTTACTCAAAATGCTTAACTCGCCGAGAAAATCACTTTGTTTCCAAAATAAATGTTTGCCATAAAATAGTTAATTTTCAGGCAAGTCGTTCTGAAACCAACTGGCAAATTACTCAAAATGCTTAACTCGCCGAGAAAATCACTTTTTTTCCAAAATGAATGTTTATTTTAAAATATATCGGTAAATTACTCAAAATACTTAACTCGCCGAGAAAATCACTTTTTTTTCCAAAATAAATGTTTGGCAAAAAAATAGTTAATAGTGAGGCAAGCCGTTCTGAAACCTATCGGTAAATTACTCAAAATGCTTAAATCGCCGAGAAAATCACTTTTTTCCAAAATTTATGTTTGGTTAAAAATATTTAATTTTGAGGCAAGCCGCTCTGGAACCAATCGGCAAATTACTCAAAATGCTTAACTCGCCGAGAAAATCACTTTGTTTCCAAAATAAATGTTTGCCACCAAATAGTTAATTTTCAGGCAAGCAGTTCTGAAACCTATCGGTAAAGTACTCTAAAGGCTTAACTCGCCGAGAAACTCATTTTTTGTCCAAAATTTATGTTTGCCACAAAATAGTTAATTTTGTGGCAAGTCGTCCTGAAAACAACCGGCAAGTTACTCAAAATGCTTAACTCGCCGAGAAAATCACTTTTTTCCCAAAATAAATGTTTGGCAAAAAAATAGTTAATAGTGAGGCAAGCCGTTCTGAAACCTATCGGTAAATTACTCAAAATGCTTAACTCACCGAGAAAATCACTTTTTTCCCAAAATGAATGTTTGCCACAAAATAGCTAATTTTGAGGCAAGTCGTTCTGAAACCAACCGGCAAATTACTCAAAATGCTTAACTCGCCGAGAAAATCACTTTTTTTCCAAAATAAATGTTTGGCAAAAAAATAGTTAATAGTGAGGGAAGCCGGTCTGAAACCTATCGGTAAAGTACTCTAAATGCTTAACTCGCCGAGAAACTCATTTTTTGTCCAAAATTTATGTTTGCCACAAAACAGTTAATTTTGTGGCAAGTCGTCCTGAAAACAACGGGCAAGTTCCTCAAAATGCTTAACTCGCCGAGAAAATCACTTTTTTCCAAAATGAATGTTATTTTTAAAACCTATCGGTAAATTACTCAAAATGCTTAACTCGCCGAGAAAATCACTTTTTTCCAAAATTTATGTTTGGTTAAAAATATTTAATTTTGATGCAAGCCGCTCTGAAACCAACCGGCAAATTACTCAAAATGCTTGACTCGCCGAGAAAATCACTTTTTTCCCAAAATGAATGCTGCCACAAAATAGTTAATTTTGAGGTAAGTCGTTCTGAAACTAACCGGCAAATTGCTCAAAATGCTTAACTCGCCGAGAAAATAACTTTTTTCCCAAAATGAATGTTTGCCTCAAAATAGTTAATTTTCAGGCAAGTCGTTCTGAAACCAACTGGCAAATTACTGAAAATGCTTAACTCGCCGAGAAAATCATTTTTTTTCCAAAATGAATGTTATTTTTAACACATATCGGTAAATTACTCAAAATGCTTAACTCGCCGAGAAAATCACTTTTTTTCCAAAATTTATGTTTGGTTAAAAATATTTAATTTTGATGCAAGCCGCTCTGGAACCAACCGGCAAATTACTCAAAATGCTTAACTCGCCGAGAAAATCACTTTTTTTCCAAAATTTATGTTTGGTTAAAAATATTTAATTTTGATGCAAGCCGCTCTGGAACCAACCGGCAAATTACTCAAAATGCTTAACTCGCCGAGAAAATCACTTTTTTTCCAAAATTTATGTTTGGTTAAAAATATTTAATTTTGATGCAAGCCGCTCTGGAACCAACCGGCAAATTACTCAAAATGCTTAACTCGCCAAGAAAATCACTTTGTTTCCAAAATAAATGTTTGCCACAAAATAGTTAATTTTCAGGCAAGCAGTTCTGAAACCTATCGGTAAAGTACTCTAAATGCTTAACTCGCCGAGAAATTCATTTTTTGTCCAAAATTTATATTTGCCACAAAATAGTTAATAGTGAGGCAAGCCGTTCTGAAACCTATCGGTAAAGTACTCTAAATGCTTAACTCGCCGAGAAACTCATTTTTTGTCCAAAATTTATGTTTGCCACAAAATAGTTAGTTTTGTGGCAAGTCGTCCTGAAAACAACCGGCAAGTTACTCAAAATGCTTAACTCGCCGAGAAAATCACTTTGTTTCCAAAATAAATGTTTGCCATTAAATAGTTAATTTTCAGGCAAGTCGTTCTGAAACCAACTGGCAAATTACTCAAAATGCTTAACTCGCCGAGAAAATCACTTTTTTTCCAAAATGAATGTTTATTTTAAAATATATCGGTAAATTACTCAAAATACTTAACTCGCCGAGAAAATCACTTTTTTTTCCAAAATAAATGTTTGGCAAAAAAATAGTTAATAGTGAGGCAAGCCGTTCTGAAACCTATCGGTAAATTACTCAAAATGCTTAAATCGCCGAGAAAATCACTTTTTTCCAAAATTTATGTTTGGTTAAAAATATTTAATTTTGAGGCAAGCCGCTCTGGAACCAATCGGCAAATTACTCAAAATGCTTAATTCGCCGAGAAAATCACTTTTTTCCAAAATGAATGTTTGCCACAAAATAGTTAATTTTGAGTCAAGTCGTTCTGAAACAAACCGGCAAATTACTCAAAATGCTTAACTCGCCGAGAAAATCACTTTGTTTCCAAAATAAATGTTTGCCACCAAATAGTTAATTTTCAGGCAAGCAGTTCTGAAACCTATCGGTAAAGTACTCTAAAGGCTTAACTCGCCGAGAAACTCATTTTTTGTCCAAAATTTATGTTTGCCACAAAATAGTTAATTTTGTGGCAAGTCGTCCTGAAAACAACCGGCAAGTTACTCAAAATGCTTAACTCGCCGAGAAAATCACTTTTTTCCCAAAATGAATGTTTGCCACAAAATAGCTAATTTTGAGGCAAGTCGTTCTGAAACCAACCGGCAAATTACTCAAAATGCTTAACTCGCCGAGAAAATCACTTTTTTTCCAAAATAAATGTTTGGCAAAAAAATAGTTAATAGTGAGGGAAGCCGGTCTGAAACCTATCGGTAAAGTACTCTAAATGCTTAACTCGCCGAGAAACTCATTTTTTGTCCAAAATTTATGTTTGCCACAAAACAGTTAATTTTGTGGCAAGTCGTCCTGAAAACAACGGGCAAGTTCCTCAAAATGCTTAACTCGCCGAGAAAATCACTTTTTTCCAAAATGAATGTTATTTTTAAAACCTATCGGTAAATTACTCAAAATGCTTAACTCGCCGAGAAAATCACTTTTTTCCAAAATTTATGTTTGGTTAAAAATATTTAATTTTGATGCAAGCCGCTCTGAAACCAACCGGCAAATTACTCAAAATGCTTGACTCGCCGAGAAAATCACTTTTTTCCCAAAATGAATGCTGCCACAAAATAGTTAATTTTGAGGTAAGTCGTTCTGAAACCAACCGGCAAATTGCTCAAAATGCTTAACTCGCCGAGAAAATAACTTTTTTCCCAAAATGAATGTTTGCCTCAAAATAGTTAATTTTCAGGCAAGTCGTTCTGAAACCAACTGGCAAATTACTGAAAATGCTTAACTCGCCGAGAAAATCATTTTTTTTCCAAAATGAATGTTATTTTTAACACATATCGGTAAATTACTCAAAATGCTTAACTCGCCGAGAAAATCACTTTTTTTCCAAAATTTATGTTTGGTTAAAAATATTTAATTTTGATGCAAGCCGCTCTGGAACCAACCGGCAAATTACTCAAAATGCTTAACTCGCCGAGAAAATCACTTTTTTTCCAAAATTTATGTTTGGTTAAAAATATTTAATTTTGATGCAAGCCGCTCTGGAACCAACCGGCAAATTACTCAAAATGCTTAACTCGCCAAGAAAATCACTTTGTTTCCAAAATAAATGTTTGCCACAAAATAGTTAATTTTCAGGCAAGCAGTTCTGAAACCTATCGGTAAAGTACTCTAAATGCTTAACTCGCCGAGAAATTCATTTTTTGTCCAAAATTTATATTTGCCACAAAATAGTTAATAGTGAGGCAAGCCGTTCTGAAACCTATCGGTAAAGTACTCTAAATGCTTAACTCGCCGAGAAACTCATTTTTTGTCCAAAATTTATGTTTGCCACAAAATAGTTAGTTTTGTGGCAAGTCGTCCTGAAAACAACCGGCAAGTTACTCAAAATACTTAACTCGCCGAGAAAATCACTTTGTTTCCAAAATAAATGTTTGCCATAAAATAGTTAATTTTCAGGCAAGTCGTTCTGAAACCAACTGGCAAATTACTCAAAATGCTTAACTCGCCGAGAAAATCACTTTTTTTCCAAAATGAATGTTTATTTTAAAATATATCGGTAAATTACTCAAAATACTTAACTCGCCGAGAAAATCACTTTTTTTTCCAAAATAAATGTTTGGCAAAAAAATAGTTAATAGTGAGGCAAGCCGTTCTGAAACCTATCGGTAAATTACTCAAAATGCTTAAATCGCCGAGAAAATCACTTTTTTCCAAAATTTATGTTTGGTTAAAAATATTTAATTTTGAGGCAAGCCGCTCTGGAACCAATCGGCAAATTACTCAAAATGCTTAACTCGCCAAGAAAATCACTTTGTTTCCAAAATAAATGTTTGCCACAAAATAGTTAATTTTCAGGCAAGCAGTTCTGAAACCTATCGGTAAAGTACTCTAAATGCTTAACTCGCCGAGAAATTCATTTTTTGTCCAAAATTTATATTTGCCACAAAATAGTTAATAGTGAGGCAAGCCGTTCTGAAACCTATCGGTAAAGTACTCTAAATGCTTAACTCGCCGAGAAACTCATTTTTTGTCCAAAATTTATGTTTGCCACAAAATAGTTAGTTTTGTGGCAAGTCGTCCTGAAAACAACCGGCAAGTTACTCAAAATGCTTAACTCGCCGAGAAAATCACTTTGTTTCCAAAATAAATGTTTGCCATAAAATAGTTAATTTTCAGGCAAGTCGTTCTGAAACCAACTGGCAAATTACTCAAAATGCTTAACTCGCCGAGAAAATCACTTTTTTTCCAAAATGAATGTTTATTTTAAAATATATCGGTAAATTACTCAAAATGCTTAACTCGCCGAGAAAATCACTTTTTTTCCAAAATGAATGTTTATTTTAAAATATATCGGTAAATTACTCAAAATACTTAACTCGCCGAGAAAATCACTTTTTTTTCCAAAATAAATGTTTGGCAAAAAAATAGTTAATAGTGAGGCAAGCCGTTCTGAAACCTATCGGTAAATTACTCAAAATGCTTAAATCGCCGAGAAAATCACTTTTTTCCAAAATTTATGTTTGGTTAAAAATATTTAATTTTGAGGCAAGCCGCTCTGGAACCAATCGGCAAATTACTCAAAATGCTTAATTCGCCGAGAAAATCACTTTTTTCCAAAATGAATGTTTGCCACAAAATAGTTAATTTTGAGTCAAGTCGTTCTGAAACAAACCGGCAAATTACTCAAAATGCTTAACTCGCCGAGAAAATCACTTTGTTTCCAAAATAAATGTTTGCCACCAAATAGTTAATTTTCAGGCAAGCAGTTCTGAAACCTATCGGTAAAGTACTCTAAAGGCTTAACTCGCCGAGAAACTCATTTTTTGTCCAAAATTTATGTTTGCCACAAAATAGTTAATTTTGTGGCAAGTCGTCCTGAAAACAACCGGCAAGTTACTCAAAATGCTTAACTCGCCGAGAAAATCACTTTTTTCCCAAAATGAATGTTTGCCACAAAATAGCTAATTTTGAGGCAAGTCGTTCTGAAACCAACCGGCAAATTACTCAAAATGCTTAACTCGCCGAGAAAATCACTTTTTTTCCAAAATAAATGTTTGGCAAAAAAATAGTTAATAGTGAGGGAAGCCGGTCTGAAACCTATCGGTAAAGTACTCTAAATGCTTAACTCGCCGAGAAACTCATTTTTTGTCCAAAATTTATGTTTGCCACAAAACAGTTAATTTTGTGGCAAGTCGTCCTGAAAACAACGGGCAAGTTCCTCAAAATGCTTAACTCGCCGAGAAAATCACTTTTTTCCAAAATGAATGTTATTTTTAAAACCTATCGGTAAATTACTCAAAATGCTTAACTCGCCGAGAAAATCACTTTTTTCCAAAATTTATGTTTGGTTAAAAATATTTAATTTTGATGCAAGCCGCTCTGAAACCAACCGGCAAATTACTCAAAATGCTTGACTCGCCGAGAAAATCACTTTTTTCCCAAAATGAATGCTGCCACAAAATAGTTAATTTTGAGGTAAGTCGTTCTGAAACCAACCGGCAAATTGCTCAAAATGCTTAACTCGCCGAGAAAATAACTTTTTTCCCAAAATGAATGTTTGCCTCAAAATAGTTAATTTTCAGGCAAGTCGTTCTGAAACCAACTGGCAAATTACTGAAAATGCTTAACTCGCCGAGAAAATCATTTTTTTTCCAAAATGAATGTTATTTTTAACACATATCGGTAAATTACTCAAAATGCTTAACTCGCCGAGAAAATCACTTTTTTTCCAAAATTTATGTTTGGTTAAAAATATTTAATTTTGATGCAAGCCGCTCTGGAACCAACCGGCAAATTACTCAAAATGCTTAACTCGCCGAGAAAATCACTTTTTTTCCAAAATTTATGTTTGGTTAAAAATATTTAATTTTGATGCAAGCCGCTCTGGAACCAACCGGCAAATTACTCAAAATGCTTAACTCGCCAAGAAAATCACTTTGTTTCCAAAATAAATGTTTGCCACAAAATAGTTAATTTTCAGGCAAGCAGTTCTGAAACCTATCGGTAAAGTACTCTAAATGCTTAACTCGCCGAGAAATTCATTTTTTGTCCAAAATTTATATTTGCCACAAAATAGTTAATAGTGAGGCAAGCCGTTCTGAAACCTATCGGTAAAGTACTCTAAATGCTTAACTCGCCGAGAAACTCATTTTTTGTCCAAAATTTATGTTTGCCACAAAATAGTTAGTTTTGTGGCAAGTCGTCCTGAAAACAACCGGCAAGTTACTCAAAATACTTAACTCGCCGAGAAAATCACTTTGTTTCCAAAATAAATGTTTGCCATAAAATAGTTAATTTTCAGGCAAGTCGTTCTGAAACCAACTGGCAAATTACTCAAAATGCTTAACTCGCCGAGAAAATCACTTTTTTTCCAAAATGAATGTTTATTTTAAAATATATCGGTAAATTACTCAAAATACTTAACTCGCCGAGAAAATCACTTTTTTTTCCAAAATAAATGTTTGGCAAAAAAATAGTTAATAGTGAGGCAAGCCGTTCTGAAACCTATCGGTAAATTACTCAAAATGCTTAAATCGCCGAGAAAATCACTTTTTTCCAAAATTTATGTTTGGTTAAAAATATTTAATTTTGAGGCAAGCCGCTCTGGAACCAATCGGCAAATTACTCAAAATGCTTAACTCGCCAAGAAAATCACTTTGTTTCCAAAATAAATGTTTGCCACAAAATAGTTAATTTTCAGGCAAGCAGTTCTGAAACCTATCGGTAAAGTACTCTAAATGCTTAACTCGCCGAGAAATTCATTTTTTGTCCAAAATTTATATTTGCCACAAAATAGTTAATAGTGAGGCAAGCCGTTCTGAAACCTATCGGTAAAGTACTCTAAATGCTTAACTCGCCGAGAAACTCATTTTTTGTCCAAAATTTATGTTTGCCACAAAATAGTTAGTTTTGTGGCAAGTCGTCCTGAAAACAACCGGCAAGTTACTCAAAATGCTTAACTCGCCGAGAAAATCACTTTGTTTCCAAAATAAATGTTTGCCATAAAATAGTTAATTTTCAGGCAAGTCGTTCTGAAACCAACTGGCAAATTACTCAAAATGCTTAACTCGCCGAGAAAATCACTTTTTTTCCAAAATGAATGTTTATTTTAAAATATATCGGTAAATTACTCAAAATACTTAACTCGCCGAGAAAATCACTTTTTTTTCCAAAATAAATGTTTGGCAAAAAAATAGTTAATAGTGAGGCAAGCCGTTCTGAAACCTATCGGTAAATTACTCAAAATGCTTAAATCGCCGAGAAAATCACTTTTTTCCAAAATTTATGTTTGGTTAAAAATATTTAATTTTGAGGCAAGCCGCTCTGGAACCAATCGGCAAATTACTCAAAATGCTTAATTCGCCGAGAAAATCACTTTTTTCCAAAATGAATGTTTGCCACAAAATAGTTAATTTTGAGTCAAGTCGTTCTGAAACAAACCGGCAAATTACTCAAAATGCTTAACTCGCCGAGAAAATCACTTTGTTTCCAAAATAAATGTTTGCCACCAAATAGTTAATTTTCAGGCAAGCAGTTCTGAAACCTATCGGTAAAGTACTCTAAAGGCTTAACTCGCCGAGAAACTCATTTTTTGTCCAAAATTTATGTTTGCCACAAAATAGTTAATTTTGTGGCAAGTCGTCCTGAAAACAACCGGCAAGTTACTCAAAATGCTTAACTCGCCGAGAAAATCACTTTTTTCCCAAAATAAATGTTTGGCAAAAAAATAGTTAATAGTGAGGGAAGCCGGTCTGAAACCTATCGGTAAAGTACTCTAAATGCTTAACTCGCCGAGAAACTCATTTTTTGTCCAAAATTTATGTTTGCCACAAAACAGTTAATTTTGTGGCAAGTCGTCCTGAAAACAACGGGCAAGTTCCTCAAAATGCTTAACTCGCCGAGAAAATCACTTTTTTCCAAAATGAATGTTATTTTTAAAACCTATCGGTAAATTACTCAAAATGCTTAACTCGCCGAGAAAATCACTTTTTTCCAAAATTTATGTTTGGTTAAAAATATTTAATTTTGATGCAAGCCGCTCTGGAACCAACCGGCAAATTACTCAAAATGCTTAACTCGCCAAGAAAATCACTTTGTTTCCAAAATAAATGTTTGCCACAAAATAGTTAATTTTCAGGCAAGCAGTTCTGAAACCTATCGGTAAAGTACTCTAAATGCTTAACTCGCCGAGAAACTCATTTTTTGTCCAAAATTTATATTTGCCACAAAATAGTTAATAGTAGGGCAAGCCGTTCTGAAACCTATCGGTACGGTACTCTAGATGCTTAACTCGCCGAGAAACTCATTTTTTGTCCAAAATTTATGTTTGCCACAAAATAGTTAATTTTGTGGCAAGTCGTTCTGAAACCAACCGGCAAGTTACACAAAATGCTTAACTCGCCGAGAAAATCACTTTGTTTCCAAAATAAATGTTTGCCAGAAAATAGTTAATTTTCAGGCAAGCAGTTCTGAAACCTATCGGTAAAGTACTCTAAATGCTTAACTCGCCGAGAAACTCATTTTTTGTCCAAAATGAATGTTTGTCAAAAAAATATCGGGAAATTACTCAAAATGCTTAACTCGCCGAGAAAATCACTTTTTTCCCAAAATAAATGTTTGGCAAAAAAATTGTTAAAAGTGAGGCAAACCGTTCTGAAACCTATCGGTAAATTACTCAAAATGCTTAACTCGCCGAGAAAATCACTTTTTTCCCAAAATGAATGTTTGCCACAAAATAGTTAATTTTGAGGCAAGTCGTTCTGAAACCAACCGGCAAATTACTCAAAATGCTTAACTCGCCGAGAAAATCACTTTTTTTCCAAAATAAATGTTTGGCAAAAAAATAGTTAATTTTGATGCAACCCGCTCTGTAACCAACCGGCAAATTACTCAAAATGTTTAACTCGCCGGGAAAAACACTTTTATTTGCAAAATGAATGTTTGCCACAAAATAGTTAATTTTCAGGCAAGTCGTTTTGAAACCAACTGGCAGATTGCTCAAAATGCTTAACTCGCCGAGAAAATCACTTTGTTTCCAAAATAAATGTTTGCCGCAAAATAGTTAATTTTCAGGCAAGCAGTTCTGAAACCTATCGGTAAAGTACTCTAAATGCTTAACTCGCCGAGAAACTCATTTTTTGTCCAAAATTTATGTTTGCCACAAAATAGTTAAAAGTGAGGCAAGCCGTTCTGAAACCTATCGGTAAATTACTCAAAATTCTTATCTCGCCGAGAAAATCACTTTTTTTCCAAAATACATGTTTGCCACAAAATAGTTAATTTTCAGGCAAGCAGTTCTGAAACCTATCGGTAAAGTACTCTAAATGCTTAACTCGCCGAGAAACTAATTTTTTTGTCCAAAATTGATATTTGCCACAAAATAGTTAATAGTGAGGCAAGCCGTTCGGAAACCTATCGGTAATGTACTCTAAATGCTTAACTCGCCGAGAAACTCATTTTTTGTCCAAAATGAATGTTTGCCACAAAATAGTTAATTTTGAGGCAAGTCGTTCTGAAACTAACCGGCAAATTACTCAAAATACTTAACTCGCCGGGAAAAACACTTTTATTTGCAAAATGAATGTTTGCCAGAAAATAGTTAATTTTGAGGCAAGCCGCTCTGAAACCAACCGGCAAATTACTCAAAATGCTTAACTCGCCGAGAAAATCACTTTTTTTCCAAAATGAATGTTTGTCAAAAAAATATCGGGAAATTACTCAAAATGCTTAACTCGCCGAGAAAATCACTTTTTTCCCAAAATAAATGTTTGGCAAAAAAATTGTTAAAAGTGAGGCAAGCCGTTCTGAAACCTATCGGTAAATTACTCAAAATGCTTAACTCGCCGAGAAAATCACTTTTTTCCCAAAATGAATGTTTGCCACAAAATAGTTAATTTTGAGGCAAGTCGTTCTGAAACCAACCGGCAAATTACTCAAAATGCTTAACTCGCCGAGAAAATCACTTTTTTTCCAAAATAAATGTTTGGCAAAAAAATAGTTAATTTTGATGCAACCCGCTCTGTAACCAACCGGCAAATTACTCAAAATGTTTAACTCGCCGGGAAAAACACTTTTATTTGCAAAATGAATGTTTGCCACAAAATAGTTAATATTCAGGCAAGTCGTTTTGAAACCAACTGGCAAATTGCTCAAAATGCTTAACTCGCCGAGAAAATCACTTTGTTTCCAAAATAAATGTTTGCCGCAAAATAGTTAATTTTCAGGCAAGCAGTTCTGAAACCTATCGGTAAAGTACTCTAAATGCTTAACTCGCCGAGAAACTCATTTTTTGTCCAAAATTTATGTTTGCCACAAAATAGTTAAAAGTGAGGCAAGCCGTTCTGAAACCTATCGGTAAATTACTCAAAATTCTTATCTCGCCGAGAAAATCACTTTTTTTCCAAAATACATGTTTGCCACAAAATAGTTAATTTTCAGGCAAACAGTTCTGAAACCTATCGGTAAAGTACTCTAAATGCTTAACTCGCCGAGAAACTCACTTTTTGTCCAAAATTTATGTTTGCCACAAAATAGTTAATTTTGTGGCAAGTCGTCCTGAAAACAACCGGCAAGTTACTCAAAATGCTTAACTCGCCGAGAAAATCACTTTTTTCCCAAAATAAATGTTTGGCAAAAAAAAGTTAATAGTGAGGCAAGCCGTTCTGAAACCTATCGGTAAATTACTCAAAATGCTTAACTCACCGAGAAAATCACTTTTTTCCCAAAATGAATGTTTGCCACAAAATAGTTAATTTTGAGGCAAGTCGTTCTGAAACCAACCGGCAAATTACTCAAAATGCTTGACTCGCCGAGAAAATCACTTTTTTCCCAAAATGAATGCTGCCACAAAATAGTTAATTTTGAGGTAAGTCGTTCTGAACCCAACCGGCAAATTGCTCAAAATGCTTAACTCGCCGAGAAAATCACGTTTGCCACAAAATAGTTAATTTTGTGGCAAGTCGTCCTGAAAACAACCGGCAAGTTACTCAAAATGCTTAACTCGCCGAGAAAATCACTTTTTTTCCAAAATAAATGTTTGGCAAAAAAATAGTTAATAGTGAGGGAAGCCGGTCTGAAACCTATCGGTAAAGTACTCTAAATGCTTAACTCGCCGAGAAACTCATTTTTTGTCCAAAATTTATGTTTGCCACAAAACAGTTAATTTTGTGGCAAGTCGTCCTGAAAACAACGGGCAAGTTCCTCAAAATGCTTAACTCGCCGAGAAAATCACTTTTTTCCAAAATGAATGTTATTTTTAAAACCTATCGGTAAATTACTCAAAATGCTTAACTCGCCGAGAAAATCACTTTTTTCCAAAATTTATGTTTGGTTAAAAATATTTAATTTTGATGCAAGCCGCTCTGGAACCAACCGGCAAATTACTCAAAATGCTTAACTCGCCAAGAAAATCACTTTGTTTCCAAAATAAATGTTTGCCACAAAATAGTTAATTTTCAGGCAAGCAGTTCTGAAACCTATCGGTAAAGTACTCTAAATGCTTAACTCGCCGAGAAACTCATTTTTTGTCCAAAATTTATATTTGCCACAAAATAGTTAATAGTGAGGCAAGCCGTTCTGAAACCTATCGGTACGGTACTCTAGATGCTTAACTCGCCGAGAAACTCATTTTTTGTCCAAAATTTATGTTTGCCACAAAATAGTTAATTTTGTGGCAAGTCGTTCTGAAACCAACCGGCAAGTTACACAAAATGCTTAACTCGCCGAGAAAATCACTTTGTTTCCAAAATAAATGTTTGCCACAAAATAGTTAATTTTGAGGTAAGTCGTTCTGAAACCAACCGGCAAATTGCTCAAAATGCTTAACTCGCCGAGAAAATCACTTTTTTCCCAAAATGAATGTTTGCCTCAAAATAGTTAAATTTCAGGCAAGTCGTTCTGAAACCAACTGGCAAATTACTCAAAATGCTTAACTCGCCGAGAAAATCACTTTTTTTCCAAAATGAATATTATTTTTAACACCTATCGGTAAATTACTCAAAATGCTTAACTCGACGAGAAAATCACTTTTTTTCCAAAATTTATGTTTGGTTAAAAATATTTAATTTTGATGCAAGCCGCTCTGGAACCAACCGGCAAATTACTCAAAATGCTTAACTCGCCAAGAAAATCACTTTGTTTCCAAAATAAATGTTTGCCACAAAATAGTTAATTTTCAGGCAAGCAGTTCTGAAACCTATCGGTAAAGTACTCTAAATGCTTAACTCGCCGAGAAATTCATTTTTTGTCCAAAATTTATATTTGCCACAAAATAGTTAATAGTGAGGCAAGCCGTTCTGAAACCTATCGGTACGGTACTCTAGATGCTTAACTCGCCGAGAAACTCATTTTTTGTCCAAAATTTATGTTTGCCACAAAATAGTTAATTTTGTGGCAAGTCGTTCTGAAACCAACCGGCAAGTTACACAAAATGCTTAACTCGCCGAGAAAATCACTTTGTTTCCAAAATAAATGTTTGCCACAAAATAGTTAATTTTCAGGCAAGCAGTTCTGAAACCTATCGGTAAAGTACTCTAAATGCTTAACTCGCCGAGAAAATCACTTGTTTTCAAAAATAAATGTTTGGCAAAAGAATAGTTAATTTTCAGGCAAGCAGTTCTGAAACCTATCGGTAAAGTACTCTAAATGCTTAACTCGCCGAGAAACTCATTTTTTTGTCCAAAATTGATATTTGCCACAAAATAGTTAATAGTGAGGCAAGCCGTTCGGAAACCTATCGGTAATGTACTCTAAATGCTTAACTCGCCGAGAAACTCATTTTTTGTCCAAAATGAATGTTTGCCACAAAATAGTTAATTTTGAGGCAAGTCGTTCTGAAACTAACCGGCAAATTACTCAAAATACTTAACTCGCCGGGAAAAACACTTTTATTTGCAAAATGAATGTTTGCCAGAAAATAGTTAATTTTGAGGCAAGCCGCTCTGAAACCAACCGGCAAATTACTCAAAATGCTTAACTCGCCGAGAAAATCACTTTTTTTCCAAAATGAATGTTTGTCAAAAAAATATCGGGAAATTACTCAAAATGCTTAACTCGCCGAGAAAATCACTTTTTTCCCAAAATAAATGTTTGGCAAAAAAATTGTTAAAAGTGAGGCAAGCCGTTCTGAAACCTATCGGTAAATTACTCAAAATGCTTAACTCGCCGAGAAAATCACTTTTTTCCCAAAATGAATGTTTGCCACAAAATAGTTAATTTTGAGGCAAGTCGTTCTGAAACCAACCGGCAAATTACTCAAAATGCTTAACTCGCCGAGAAAATCACTTTTTTTCCAAAATAAATGTTTGGCAAAAAAATAGTTAATTTTGATGCAACCCGCTCTGTAACCAACCGGCAAATTACTCAAAATGTTTAACTCGCCGGGAAAAACACTTTTATTTGCAAAATGAATGTTTGCCACAAAATAGTTAATATTCAGGCAAGTCGTTTTGAAACCAACTGGCAAATTGCTCAAAATGCTTAACTCGCCGAGAAAATCACTTTGTTTCCAAAATAAATGTTTGCCGCAAAATAGTTAATTTTCAGGCAAGCAGTTCTGAAACCTATCGGTAAAGTACTCTAAATGCTTAACTCGCCGAGAAACTCATTTTTTGTCCAAAATTTATGTTTGCCACAAAATAGTTAAAAGTGAGGCAAGCCGTTCTGAAACCTATCGGTAAATTACTCAAAATTCTTATCTCGCCGAGAAAATCACTTTTTTTCCAAAATACATGTTTGCCACAAAATAGTTAATTTTCAGGCAAACAGTTCTGAAACCTATCGGTAAAGTACTCTAAATGCTTAACTCGCCGAGAAACTCACTTTTTGTCCAAAATTTATGTTTGCCACAAAATAGTTAATTTTGTGGCAAGTCGTCCTGAAAACAACCGGCAAGTTACTCAAAATGCTTAACTCGCCGAGAAAATCACTTTTTTCCCAAAATAAATGTTTGGCAAAAAAAAGTTAATAGTGAGGCAAGCCGTTCTGAAACCTATCGGTAAATTACTCAAAATGCTTAACTCACCGAGAAAATCACTTTTTTCCCAAAATGAATGTTTGCCACAAAATAGTTAATTTTGAGGCAAGTCGTTCTGAAACCAACCGGCAAATTACTCAAAATGCTTGACTCGCCGAGAAAATCACTTTTTTCCCAAAATGAATGCTGCCACAAAATAGTTAATTTTGAGGTAAGTCGTTCTGAACCCAACCGGCAAATTGCTCAAAATGCTTAACTCGCCGAGAAAATCACGTTTGCCACAAAATAGTTAATTTTGTGGCAAGTCGTCCTGAAAACAACCGGCAAGTTACTCAAAATGCTTAACTCGCCGAGAAAATCACTTTTTTTCCAAAATAAATGTTTGGCAAAAAAATAGTTAATAGTGAGGGAAGCCGGTCTGAAACCTATCGGTAAAGTACTCTAAATGCTTAACTCGCCGAGAAACTCATTTTTTGTCCAAAATTTATGTTTGCCACAAAACAGTTAATTTTGTGGCAAGTCGTCCTGAAAACAACGGGCAAGTTCCTCAAAATGCTTAACTCGCCGAGAAAATCACTTTTTTCCAAAATGAATGTTATTTTTAAAACCTATCGGTAAATTACTCAAAATGCTTAACTCGCCGAGAAAATCACTTTTTTCCAAAATTTATGTTTGGTTAAAAATATTTAATTTTGATGCAAGCCGCTCTGGAACCAACCGGCAAATTACTCAAAATGCTTAACTCGCCAAGAAAATCACTTTGTTTCCAAAATAAATGTTTGCCACAAAATAGTTAATTTTCAGGCAAGCAGTTCTGAAACCTATCGGTAAAGTACTCTAAATGCTTAACTCGCCGAGAAACTCATTTTTTGTCCAAAATTTATATTTGCCACAAAATAGTTAATAGTGAGGCAAGCCGTTCTGAAACCTATCGGTACGGTACTCTAGATGCTTAACTCGCCGAGAAACTCATTTTTTGTCCAAAATTTATGTTTGCCACAAAATAGTTAATTTTGTGGCAAGTCGTTCTGAAACCAACCGGCAAGTTACACAAAATGCTTAACTCGCCGAGAAAATCACTTTGTTTCCAAAATAAATGTTTGCCACAAAATAGTTAATTTTGAGGTAAGTCGTTCTGAAACCAACCGGCAAATTGCTCAAAATGCTTAACTCGCCGAGAAAATCACTTTTTTCCCAAAATGAATGTTTGCCTCAAAATAGTTAAATTTCAGGCAAGTCGTTCTGAAACCAACTGGCAAATTACTCAAAATGCTTAACTCGCCGAGAAAATCACTTTTTTTCCAAAATGAATATTATTTTTAACACCTATCGGTAAATTACTCAAAATGCTTAACTCGACGAGAAAATCACTTTTTTTCCAAAATTTATGTTTGGTTAAAAATATTTAATTTTGATGCAAGCCGCTCTGGAACCAACCGGCAAATTACTCAAAATGCTTAACTCGCCAAGAAAATCACTTTGTTTCCAAAATAAATGTTTGCCACAAAATAGTTAATTTTCAGGCAAGCAGTTCTGAAACCTATCGGTAAAGTACTCTAAATGCTTAACTCGCCGAGAAATTCATTTTTTGTCCAAAATTTATATTTGCCACAAAATAGTTAATAGTGAGGCAAGCCGTTCTGAAACCTATCGGTACGGTACTCTAGATGCTTAACTCGCCGAGAAACTCATTTTTTGTCCAAAATTTATGTTTGCCACAAAATAGTTAATTTTGTGGCAAGTCGTTCTGAAACCAACCGGCAAGTTACACAAAATGCTTAACTCGCCGAGAAAATCACTTTGTTTCCAAAATAAATGTTTGCCACAAAATAGTTAATTTTCAGGCAAGCAGTTCTGAAACCTATCGGTAAAGTACTCTAAATGCTTAACTCGCCGAGAAAATCACTTGTTTTCAAAAATAAATGTTTGGCAAAAGAATAGTTAATTTTCAGGCAAGCAGTTCTGAAACCTATCGGTAAAGTACTCAAAATGCTTAACTCGCCGAGAAACTCATTTTTTGTCCAAAATTGATATTTGCCACAAAATAGTTAATAGTGAGGCAAGCCGTTCGGAAACCTATCGGTAATGTACTCTAAATGCTTAACTCGCCGAGAAACTCATTTTTTGTCCAAAATGAATGTTTGCCACAAAATAGTTAATTTTGAGGCAAGTCGTTCTGAAACTAACCGGCAAATTACTCAAAATACTTAACTCGCCGGGAAAAACACTTTTATTTGCAAAATGAATGTTTGCCAGAAAATAGTTAATTTTGAGGCAAGCCGCTCTGAAACCAACCGGCAAATTACTCAAAATGCTTAACTCGCCGAGAAAATCACTTTTTTTCCAAAATGAATGTTTGTCAAAAAAATATCGGGAAATTACTCAAAATGCTTAACTCGCCGAGAAAATCACTTTTTTCCCAAAATAAATGTTTGGCAAAAAAATTGTTAAAAGTGAGGCAAGCCGTTCTGAAACCTATCGGTAAATTACTCAAAATGCTTAACTCGCCGAGAAAATCACTTTTTTCCCAAAATGAATGTTTGCCACAAAATAGTTAATTTTGAGGCAAGTCGTTCTGAAACCAACCGGCAAATTACTCAAAATGCTTAACTCGCCGAGAAAATCACTTTTTTTCCAAAATAAATGTTTGGCAAAAAAATAGTTAATTTTGATGCAACCCGCTCTGTAACCAACCGGCAAATTACTCAAAATGTTTAACTCGCCGGGAAAAACACTTTTATTTGCAAAATGAATGTTTGCCACAAAATAGTTAATTTTCAGGCAAGTCGTTTTGAAACCAACTGGCAAATTGCTCAAAATGCTTAACTCGCCGAGAAAATCACTTTGTTTCCAAAATAAATGTTTGCCGCAAAATAGTTAATTTTCAGGCAAGCAGTTCTGAAACCTATCGGTAAAGTACTCTAAATGCTTAACTCGCCGAGAAACTCATTTTTTGTCCAAAATTTATGTTTGCCACAAAATAGTTAAAAGTGAGGCAAGCCGTTCTGAAACCTATCGGTAAATTACTCAAAATTCTTATCTCGCCGAGAAAATCACTTTTTTTCCAAAATACATGTTTGCCACAAAATAGTTAATTTTCAAGCAAACAGTTCTGAAACCTATCGGTAAAGTACTCTAAATGCTTAACTCGCCGAGAAACTCATTTTTTGTCCAAAATTTATGTTTGCCACAAAATAGTTAATTTTGTGGCAAGTCGTCCTGAAAACAACCGGCAAGTTACTCAAAATGCTTAACTCGCCGAGAAAATCACTTTTTTCCCAAAATAAATGTTTGGCAAAAAAATTGTTAAAAGTGAGGCAAGCCGTTCTGAAACCTATCGGTAAATTACTCAAAATGCTTAACTCGCTGAGAAAATCACTTTTTTCCCAAAATGAATGTTTGCCACAAAATAGTTAATTTTGAGGCAAGTCGTTCTGAAACCAACCGGCAAATTACTCCAAATGCTTAACTCGCCGAGAAAATCACTTTTTTTCCAAAATAAATGTTTGGCAAAAAAATAGTTAATTTTGATGCAACCCGCTCTGTAACCAACCGGCAAATTACTCAAAATGTTTAACTCGCCGGGAAAAACACTTTTATTTGCAAAATGAATGTTTGCCACAAAATAGTTAATTTTCAGGCAAGTCGTTTTGAAACCAACTGGCAAATTGCTCAAAATGCTTAACTCGCCGAGAAAATCACTTTGTTTCCAAAATAAATGTTTGCCGCAAAATAGTTAATTTTCAGGCAAGCAGTTCTGAAACCTATCGGTAAAGTACTCTAAATGCTTAACTCGCCGAGAAACTCATTTTTTGTCCAAAATTTATGTTTGCCACAAAATAGTTAAAAGTGAGGCAAGCCGTTCTGAAACCTATCGGTAAATTACTCAAAATTCTTATCTCGCCGAGAAAATCACTTTTTTTCCAAAATACATGTTTGCTACAAAATAGTTAATTTTCAGGCAAACAGTTCTGAAACCTATCGGTAAAGTACTCTAAATGCTTAACTCGCCGAGAAACTCATTTTTTGTCCAAAATTTATGTTTGCCACAAAATAGTTAATTTTGTGGCAAGTCGTCCTGAAAACAACCGGCAAGTTACTCAAAATGCTTAACTCGCCGAGAAAATCACTTTTTTCCCAAAATAAATGTTTGGCAAAAAAAAGTTAATAGTGAGGCAAGCCGTTCTGAAACCTATCGGTAAATTACTCAAAATGCTTAACTCACCGAGAAAATCACTTTTTTCCCAAAATGAATGTTTGCCACAAAATAGTTAATTTTGAGGCAAGTCGTTCTGAAACCAACCGGCAAATTACTCAAAATGCTTGACTCGCCGAGAAAATCACTTTTTTCCCAAAATGAATGCTGCCACAAAATAGTTAATTTTGAGGTAAGTCGTTCTGAAACCAACCGGCAAATTGCTCAAAATGCTTAACTCGCCGAGAAAATCACTTTGTTTCCAAAATAAATGTTTGCCACAAAATGGTTAATTTTCAGGCAGGCAGTTCTGAAACCTATCGGTAAAGTACTCTAAATGCTTAACTCGCCGAGAAACTCATTTTTTGTCCAAAATTTATGTTTGCCACAAAATAGTTAATTTTGTGGCAAGTCGTCCTGAAAACAACCGGCAAGTTACTCAAAATGCTTAACTCGCCGAGAAAATCACTTTTTTTCCAAAATAAATGTTTGCCAAAAAAATAGTTAATAGTGAGGGAAGCCGGTCTGAAACCTATCGGTAAAGTACTCTAAATGCTTAACTCGCCGAGAAACTCATTTTTTGTCCAAAATTTATGTTTGCCACAAAACAGTTAATTTTGTGGCAAGTCGTCCTGAAAACAACGGGCAAGTTCCTCAAAATGCTTAACTCGCCGAGAAAATCACTTTTTTCCAAAATGAATGTTATTTTTAAAACCTATCGGTAAATTACTCAAAATGCTTAACTCGCCGAGAAAATCACTTTTTTCCAAAATTTATGTTTGGTTAAAAATATTTAATTTTGATGCAAGCCGCTCTGAAACCAACCGGCAAATTACTCAAAATGCTTGACTCGCCGAGAAAATCACTTTTTTCCCAAAATGAATGCTGCCACAAAATAGTTAATTTTCAGGCAAGCAGTTCTGAAACCTATCGGTAAAGTACTCTAAATGCTTAACTCGCCGAGAAACTCATTTTTTGTCCAAAATTTATATTTGCCACAAAATAGTTAATAGTGAGGCAAGCCGTTCTGAAACCTATCGGTAAGGTACTCTAGATGCTTAACTCGCCGAGAAAATCACTTTGTTTCCAAAATAAATGTTTGCCACAAAATAGTTAATTTTCAGGCAAGCAGTTCTGAAACCTATCGGTAAAGTACTCTAAATGCTTAACTCGCCGAGAAACTCATTTTTTGTCCAAAATTTATATTTGCCACAAAATAGTTAATAGTGAGGCAAGCCGTTCTGAAACCTATCGGTAAAGTACTCTAGATGCTTAACTCGCCGAGAAACTCATTTTTTGTCCAAAATTTATGTTTGCCACAAAATAGTTAATTTTGTGGCAAGTCGTTCTGAAACCAACCGGCAAATTGCTCAAAATGCTTAACTCGCTGAGAAAATCACTTTTTTTCCAAAATTTATGTTTGGTTAAAAATATTTAATTTTGATGCAAGCCGCTCTGGAACCAACCGGCAAATTACTCAAAATGCTTAACTCGCCGAGAAAATCACTTTTTTTCCAAAATGAATGTTTGCCACAAAATAGTTAATAGTGAGGCAAGCCGTTCTGAAACCTATCGGTAAATTACTCAAAATGCTTAACTCGCCGAGAAAATCACTTTTATTCCAAAATTTATGTTTGGTTAAAAATATTTAATTTTGATGCAACCCGCTCTGTAACCAACCGGCAAATTACTCAAAATGTTTAACTCGCCGGGAAAAACACTTTTATTTGCAAAATGAATGTTTGCCACAAAATAGTTAATTTTCAGGCAAGTCGTTTTGAAACCAACTGGCAAATTGCTCAAAATGCTTAACTCGCCGAGAAAATCACTTTGTTTCCAAAATAAATGTTTGCCGCAAAATAGTTAATTTTCAGGCAAGCAGTTCTGAAACCTATCGGTAAAGTACTCTAAATGCTTAACTCGCCGAGAAACTCATTTTTTGTCCAAAATTTATGTTTGCCACAAAATAGTTAAAAGTGAGGCAAGCCGTTCTGAAACCTATCGGTAAATTACTCAAAATTCTTATCTCGCCGAGAAAATCACTTTTTTTCCAAAATACATGTTTGCTACAAAATAGTTAATTTTCAGGCAAACAGTTCTGAAACCTATCGGTAAAGTACTCTAAATGCTTAACTCGCCGAGAAACTCATTTTTTGTCCAAAATTTATGTTTGCCACAAAATAGTTAATTTTGTGGCAAGTCGTCCTGAAAACAACCGGCAAGTTACTCAAAATGCTTAACTCGCCGAGAAAATCACTTTTTTCCCAAAATAAATGTTTGGCAAAAAAAAGTTAATAGTGAGGCAAGCCGTTCTGAAACCTATCGGTAAATTACTCAAAATGCTTAACTCACCGAGAAAATCACTTTTTTCCCAAAATGAATGTTTGCCACAAAATAGTTAATTTTGAGGCAAGTCGTTCTGAAACCAACCGGCAAATTACTCAAAATGCTTGACTCGCCGAGAAAATCACTTTTTTCCCAAAATGAATGCTGCCACAAAATAGTTAATTTTGAGGTAAGTCGTTCTGAAACCAACCGGCAAATTGCTCAAAATGCTTAACTCGCCGAGAAAATCACTTTGTTTCCAAAATAAATGTTTGCCACAAAATGGTTAATTTTCAGGCAGGCAGTTCTGAAACCTATCGGTAAAGTACTCTAAATGCTTAACTCGCCGAGAAACTCATTTTTTGTCCAAAATTTATGTTTGCCACAAAATAGTTAATTTTGTGGCAAGTCGTCCTGAAAACAACCGGCAAGTTACTCAAAATGCTTAACTCGCCGAGAAAATCACTTTTTTTCCAAAATAAATGTTTGCCAAAAAAATAGTTAATAGTGAGGGAAGCCGGTCTGAAACCTATCGGTAAAGTACTCTAAATGCTTAACTCGCCGAGAAACTCATTTTTTGTCCAAAATTTATGTTTGCCACAAAACAGTTAATTTTGTGGCAAGTCGTCCTGAAAACAACGGGCAAGTTCCTCAAAATGCTTAACTCGCCGAGAAAATCACTTTTTTCCAAAATGAATGTTATTTTTAAAACCTATCGGTAAATTACTCAAAATGCTTAACTCGCCGAGAAAATCACTTTTTTCCAAAATTTATGTTTGGTTAAAAATATTTAATTTTGATGCAAGCCGCTCTGAAACCAACCGGCAAATTACTCAAAATGCTTGACTCGCCGAGAAAATCACTTTTTTCCCAAAATGAATGCTGCCACAAAATAGTTAATTTTCAGGCAAGCAGTTCTGAAACCTATCGGTAAAGTACTCTAAATGCTTAACTCGCCGAGAAACTCATTTTTTGTCCAAAATTTATATTTGCCACAAAATAGTTAATAGTGAGGCAAGCCGTTCTGAAACCTATCGGTAAGGTACTCTAGATGCTTAACTCGCCGAGAAAATCACTTTGTTTCCAAAATAAATGTTTGCCACAAAATAGTTAATTTTCAGGCAAGCAGTTCTGAAACCTATCGGTAAAGTACTCTAAATGCTTAACTCGCCGAGAAACTCATTTTTTGTCCAAAATTTATATTTGCCACAAAATAGTTAATAGTGAGGCAAGCCGTTCTGAAACCTATCGGTAAAGTACTCTAGATGCTTAACTCGCCGAGAAACTCATTTTTTGTCCAAAATTTATGTTTGCCACAAAATAGTTAATTTTGTGGCAAGTCGTTCTGAAACCAACCGGCAAATTGCTCAAAATGCTTAACTCGCTGAGAAAATCACTTTTTTTCCAAAATTTATGTTTGGTTAAAAATATTTAATTTTGATGCAAGCCGCTCTGGAACCAACCGGCAAATTACTCAAAATGCTTAACTCGCCGAGAAAATCACTTTTTTTCCAAAATGAATGTTTGCCACAAAATAGTTAATAGTGAGGCAAGCCGTTCTGAAACCTATCGGTAAATTACTCAAAATGCTTAACTCGCCGAGAAAATCACTTTTATTCCAAAATTTATGTTTGGTTAAAAATATTTAATTTTGATGCAAGCCGCTCTGGAACCAATCGGCAAATTACTCAAAATGCTTAACTCGCCGAGAAAATCACTTTTTTTCCAAAATGAATGTTTGCCATAAAATAGTTAATTTTCAGTCAAGCAGTTCTGAAATCTATCGGTAAAGTACTCTGAATGCTTAACTCGCCGAGAAACTCATTTTTTTGTCCAAAATTTATATTTGCCACAAAATAGTTAATAGTGAGGCAAGCCGTTCTGAAACCTATCGGTAAAGTACTCTAAATGCTTAACTCGCCGAGAAACTCATTTTTTGTCCAAAATTTATGTTTGCCACAAAATAGTTAATTTTGTGGCAAGTCGTTCTGAAACCAACCGGCAAATTGCTCAAAATGCTTAACTCGCTGAGAAAATCACTTTTTTCCCAAAATGAATGTTTGCCACATAATAGTTAATTTTCAGGCAAGTCGTTCTGAAACCAACTGGCAAATTACTCAAAATGCTTAACTCGCCGAGAAAATCAATTTTTTTCCAAAATAAATGTTTTTTTAAAAACATATCGGAAAATTACTCAAAATACTTAACTCGCTGAGAAAATCACTTTTTTTTCCAAAATAAATGTTTGGCAAAAAAATAGTTAATAGTGAGGCAAGCCGTTCTGAAACCTATCGGTAAATTACTCAAAATGCTTAACTCGCCGAGAAAATCACTATTTTTCCAAAATTCATGTTTGGTTAAAAATATTTAATTTTGATGCAAGCCGCTCTGGAACCAACCGGCAAATTACTCAAAATGCTTAACTCGCCGAGAAAATCACTTTTTTTCCAAAATGAATGTTTGCCACAAAATAGTTAATTTTGAGTCAAGTCGTTCTGAAACAAACCGGCAAAGTACTCAAAATGCTTAACTCGCCGAGAAAATCACTTTGTTTCCAAAATAAATGTTTGGCAAATAAATAGTTAATAGTGAGGCAAGCCGTTCTGAAACCTATCGGTAAATTACTCAAAATGCTTAGCTCGCCGAGAAAATCACTTCTTTCCCAAAATGAATGTTTGCCACAAAATAGTTAATTTTGAGTCAAGTAGTTCTGAAACCAACCGGCAAATTACTCAAAATGCTTAACTCGCCGAGAAAATCACTTTTTTTCCAAAATAAATGTTTGGCAAATAAATAGTTAATAGTGAGGCAAGCCGTTCTGAAACCTATCGGTAAAGTACTCTAAATGCTTAACTCGCCGAGAAAATCACTTTTTTCCCAAAATGAATGTTTGCCACAAATTAGTTAATTTTCAGGCAAGCCGTTCTGAAACCAACTGGCAAATTACACAAAATGCTTAACTCGCCGAGAAAATCACTTTTTTTCCAAAATGAATGTTTTTCTAAAAACCTATCGGTAAATTACTCAAAATGCTTAAATCGCCGAGAAAATCATTTTTTTTCCAAAATTTATGTTTGGTTAAAAATATTTAATTTTGATGCTAGGTGCTCTGGAACCAACCGGCAAATTACTCAAAATGCTTAACTCGCCGAGAAAATCACTTTATTCCCAAAATGAATGTTTGCCACAAAATAGTTAATTTTGAGTCAAGTCGTTCTGAAACAAACCGGCAAATTACTCAAAATGCTTAACTCGCCGAGAAAATCACTTTTCATCCAAAATAAATGTTTGGCAAAAAAATAGTTAATAGTGAGGCAAGCCGTCCTGAAACCTATCGGTAAAGAACTCTAAATGCTTAACTCGCCAAGAAACTCATTTTTTGTCCAAAATTTATGTTTGCCACAAAATAGTTAATTTCGAGGCAAGTCGTTCTGAAACCAACCGGCAAATTACTCAAAATACTTAACTCGCCGGGAAAAACACTTTTATTTGCAAAATGAATGTTTGCCAGAAAATAGTTAATTTTGATGCAAGCCGCTCTGGAACCAACCGGCAAATTACTCAAAATGCTTAACTCGCCGAGAAAATCATTTTTTTCCCAAAATGAATGTTTTTTTAAAACCTATCGGTAAATTACCCAAAATGAATGTTTGCCACAAAATAGTTAATTTTGAGTCAAGTCGCTCTGGAACCAACCGGCAAATTACTCAAGATGCTTAACTCGCCAAGAAAATCACTTTTTTTCCAAAATTTATGTTTGGTTAAAAATATTTAATATTGATGCAAGCCGCTCTGGAACCAACCGGCAAATTACTCAAAATGCTTAACTCGCCGAGAAAATCACTTTTTTCCCAAAATGAATGTTTGCCACAAAATAGTTAATTTTCAGGCAAGCAGTTCTGAAACCTATCGGCAAAGTACTCTAAATGCTTAACTCGCCGAGAAACTAATTTTTTGTCCAAAATTTATATTTGCCACAAAATAGTTAATAGTGAGGCAAGCCGTTCTGAAACCTATCGGTAAAGTACTCAAAATGCTTAACTCGCCGAGAAAATCACTTTTTAGCCGAAATAAATGTTTGGCAAAAAAATAGTTAATAGTGAGGCAAGCCGGTCTGAAACCTATCGGTAAAGTACTCTAAATGCTAAACTCGCCGAGAAAATCACTTTTTTTCCAAAATAAATGTTTGCCACAAAATAGTTAATTTTCAAGCAAGCAGTTCTGAAACCTATCGGTAAAGTACTCTAAATGCTTAACTCGCCGAGAAACTCATTTTTTGTCCAAAATTTATATTTGCCACAAAATAGTGAATAGCGAGGCAAGCCGTTCTGAAACCTATCGGTAAATTACTCAAAATGCTTAACTCGCCGAGTAAATCACTTTTTTTCCAAAATGAATGTTTTTTAAAAAACCTATCGGTAAATTACTCAAAATGCTTAAATCGGCGAGAAAATCACTTTTTTTCCAAAATTTATGTTTGGTTAAAAATATTTAATTTCGATGCAAGGTGCTCTGGAACCAACCGGCAAATTACTCAAAATGCATAACTCGCCGAGAAAATCACTTTATTCCCAAAATGAATGTTTGCCACAAAATAGTTAATTTTCAGGCAAGCAGTTCTGAAACCTATCGGTAAAGTACTCTCAATGCTTAACTCGCCGAGAAACTCATTTTTTGTCCAAAATTTATATTTGCCACAAAATAGTTAATAGTGAGGCAAGCCGTTCTGAAACCTATCGGTAAATTACTCAAAATGCTTAACTCGCCGAGAAAATCACTTCGGTCCCAAAATGAATGTTTGCCACAAAATAGTTAATTTTGAGTCAAGTAGTTCTGATACCAACCGGCAAATTACTCAAAATGCTTATCTCGCCGAGAAAATCACTTTTTTTCCAAAATAAATGTTTGGCAAAAAAATAGTTAATAGTGAGGCAAGCCGTTCTGAAACCTATCGGTAAAGTACTCTAAATGCTTAACTCGCCGAGAAAATCACTTTTTTCCAAAAATGAATGTTTGCCACAAATTAGTTAATTTTCAGGCAAGTCGTTCTGAAACCAACTGGCAAATTACTCGAAATGCTTAACACGCCGAGAAAATCACTTTTTTTCCAAAATGAATGTTTTTTTAAAAATATTTAATATTGATGCAAGCCGCTCTGGAACCAACCGGCAAATTACTCAAAATGCTTAACTCGCCGAGAAAATCACTTTGTTTCCAAAATAAATGTTTGCCACAAAATAGTTAATTTTCACGCAAGCAGTTCTGAAACGGTAAAGTACTCTAAATGCTTAACTCGCCGAGAAACTCATTTTTTGTCCAAAATTTATATTTGCCACAAAATAGTTAATAGCGAGGCAAGCCGTTCTGAAACCTATCGGTAAATTACTCAAAATGCTTTACTCGCCGAGAAAATCACTTTTCATCCAAAATAAATGTTTGGCAAAAAAATAGTTAGTAGTGAGGCAAGCCGTCCTGAAACCTATCGGTAAAGTACTCTAAATGCTTAACTCGCCGAGAAACTCATTTTTTGTCCAAAATTTATGTTTGCCACAAAATAGTTAATTTTGTGGCAAGTCGTCCTGAAACCAACCGGCAAGTTACTCAAAATGCTTAACTCGCCGAGAAAATCACTTTTTAGCCAAAATAAATGTTTGGCAAAAAAATAGTTAATAGTGAGGCAAGTCGTCCTGAAACTAACAGGCAAATTACTCAAAATACTTAACTCGCCGGGAAAAACACTTTTATTAGCAAAATGAATGTTTGCCAGAAAATAGTTAATTGTGATGCAAGCCGCTCTGGAACCAACCGGCAAATTACTCAAAACGCTTAACTCGCCGAGAAAATCACTTTTTTCCCAAAATGAATCTTTGCCACTAAATAGTTAATTTTGAGGCATGTCGTTCTGAAACCAACCGGGAAATTGCTCAAAATGCTTAACTCGCCGAGAAAATCACTTTTTTTCCAAAATGAATGTTTGTCAAAAAAATATCGGGAAATTACTCAAAATGCTTAACTCGCCGAGAAAATCACTTTTTTCCAAAATTAAATGTTTAGCAAAAAAATTGTTAAAAGTGAGGCAAGCCGTTCTGAAACCTATCGGTAAATTACTCAAAATGCTTAACTCGCCGAGAAAATCACTTCTGTCCCAAAATGAATGTTTGCCACAAAATAGTTAATTTTGAGTCAAGTAGTTCTGAAACCAACCGGCAAATTACTCAAAATGCTTTTCTCGCCGAGAAAATCACTTTTTTTCCAAAATAAATGTTTGGCAAAAAAATAGTTAATAGTGAGGCAAGCCGTTCTGAAACCTATAGGTAAAGTACTCTAAATGCTTAACTCGCCGAGAAAATCACTTTTTTCCCAAAATTTATATTTGCCACAAAATCGTTAATAGCGAGCCAAGCCGTTCTGAAACCTATCGGTAAATTACTCAAAGTGCTTTACTCGCCGAGAAAATCACTTTTCATCCAAAATAAATGTTTTGCAAAAAAATAGTTAATAGTGAGGCAAGCCGTCCTGAAACCTATCGGTAAAGAACTCTAAATGCTTAACTCGCCAAGAAACTCATTTTTTGTCCAAAATTTATGTTTGCCACAAAATAGTTAATTTTGTGGCAAGTCGTCCTGAAACCAACCGGCAAGTTACTCAAAATGCTTTACTCGCCGAGAAAATCACTTTTTAGCCAAAATAAATGTTTGGCAAAAAGATAGTTAATAGTGAGGCAAGTCGTCCTGAAACTAACCAGCGAGTTACTCAAAATACTTAACTCGCCGGGAAAAACACTTTTATTAGCAAAATGAATGTTTGCCAGAAAATAGTTAATTTTGATGCAAGCCGCTCTGGAACCAACCGGCAAATTACTCAAAACGCTTAACTCGCCGAGAAAATCACTTTTTTCCCAAAATGAATCTTTGCCACTAAATAGTTAATTTTCAGGCATGTCGTTCTGAAACCAACCGGGAAATTGCTCAAAATGCTTAACTCGCCGAGAAAATCACTTTTTTCCCAAAATGAATGTTTGTCAAAAAAAATCGGGAAATTACTCAAAATGCTTAACTTGCCGAGAAAATCACTTTTTTCCCAAAATAAATGTTTAGCAAAAAAATTGTTAAAAGTGAGGCAAGCCGTTCTGAAACCTATCGGTAAATTACTCAAAATGCTTAACTCGCCGAGAAAATCACTTTTTTCCCAAAATGAATGTTTGCCACAAAATAGTTAATTTCGAGGCAAGTCGTTCTGAAACCAAGCGGCAAATTACTCAAAATACTTAACTCGCCGGGAAAAACACTTTTATTTGCAAAATGAATGTTTGCCAGAAAATAGTTAATTTTGATGCAAGCCGCTCTGGAACCAACCGGCAAATTACTCAAAATGCTTAACTCGCCGAGAAAATCATTTTTTTCCCAAAATGAATTTTTGCCACTAAATAGTTAATTTTGATGCAAGGTGCTCTGGAACCAACCGGCAAATTACTCAAAATGCTTAACTCGCCGAGAAAATCACTTTATTCCCAAAATGAATGTTTGCCACAAAATAGTTAATTTTGAGTCAAGTCGTTCTGAAACAAACCGGCAAATTACTCAAAATGCTTAACTCGCCAAGAAAATCACTTTGTTTCCAAAATAAATGTTTGCCACAAAACAGTTAATTTTCAGGCAAGCAGTTCTGAAACCTATCGGTAAAGTGCTCTAAATGCTTAACTCGCCGAGAAACTCATTTTTTGTCCAAAATTTATATTTGCCACAAAATAGTTAATAGTGAGGCAAGCCGTTCTGAAACCTATCGGTGAAGTACTCTAAATGCTTAACTCGCCGAGAAAATCACTTTTTTCCCAAAATGAAAGTTTGCCACAAATTAGTTAATTTTCAGGCAAGTCG
The DNA here is from genome assembly GCF_047496885.1 of Scyliorhinus torazame. Classification (NCBI taxonomy): domain Eukaryota; kingdom Metazoa; phylum Chordata; class Chondrichthyes; order Carcharhiniformes; family Scyliorhinidae; genus Scyliorhinus; species Scyliorhinus torazame. The sequence continues at coordinate 70,631,502 of NC_092729.1, read as the reverse complement.
TTCTGAAACCAACTGCTCAAAATGCTTAACTCGCCGAGAAAATCACTTTGTTTCCAAAATAAATGTTTGCCACAAAATAGTTAATTTTCAGGCAAGCAGTTCTGAAACCTATCGGTAAAGTACTCTAAATGCATAACTCGCCGAGAAACTAATTTTTTGTCCAAAATTTATATTTGCCACAAAATAGTTAATAGTGAGGCAAGCCGTTCTGAAACCTATCGGTAAAGTGCTCTAAATGCTTAACTCGCCGAGAAACTCATTTTTTGTCCAATATTTATGTTTGCCACAAAATAGTTAATTTTGTGGCAAGTCGTCCTGAAAACAACCGGCAAGTTACTCAAAATGCTTAACTCGCCGAGAAAATCACTTTTTTTCCAAAATAAATGTTTGGCAAAAAAATAGTTAATAGTGAGGCAAGCCGTTCTGAAACCTATCGGTAAATTACTCAAAATGCTTAACTCGCCAAGAAAATCACTTTGTTTCCAAAATAAATGTTTGCCACAAAACAGTTAATTTTCAGGCAAGCAGTTCTGAAACCTATCGGTAAAGTACTCTAAATGCTTAACTCGCCGAGAAACTCATTTTTTGTCCAAAATTTATATTTGCCACAAAATAGTTAATAGCAAGCCGTTCTGAAACCTATCGGTGAAGTACTCTAAATGCTTAACTCGCCGAGAAAATCACTTTTTTCCCAAAATGAATGTTTGCCACAAATTAGTTAATTTTCAGGCAAGTCGTTCTGAAACCAACTGGCAAATTACTCAAAATGCTTAACTCGCCGAGAAAATCACTTTTTTTCCAAAATTTATGTTTGGTTAAAAATGTTTAATTTTGATGCAAGCCGCTCTGGAACCAACCGGCAAATTACTCAAAATGCTTAACTCGCCGAGAAAATCACTTTATTCCCAAAATGAATGTTTGCCACATAATAGTTAATTTTGAGACAAGTTTTTCTGAAACAAACCGGCAAATTACTCAAAATGCTTAACTCGCCGAGAAACTCATTTTTTGTCCAAAATTTATGTTTGCCACAAAATAGTTAATTTTGTGGCAAGTCGTCCTGAAAACAACAGGCAAGTTACTCAAAATGCTTAACTCGCCGAGAAAATCACTTTTTTTCCAAAATAAATGTTTGGCAAAAAAATAGTTAATAGTGAGGCAAGCCGTTCTGAAACCTATCGGTAAATTACTCAAAATGCTTAACTCGCCGAGAAAATCACTTTTTTCCAAAATTTATGTTTGGTTAAAAATATTTAATTTTGATGCAAGCCGCTCTGGAACCAACCGGCAAATTACTCAAAATGCTTAACTCGCCAAGAAAATCACTTTGTTTCCAAAATAAATGTTTGCCACAAAATAGTTAATTTTCAGGCAAGCAGTTCTGAAACCTATCGGTAAAGTACTCTAAATGCTTAACTCGCCGAGAAACTCATTTTTTGTCCAAAATTTATATTTGCCACAAAATAGTTAATAGTGAGGCAAGCCGTTCTGAAACCTATCGGTAAGGTACTCTAGATGCTTAACTCGCCGAGAAAATCACTTTGTTTCCAAAATAAATGTTTGCCACAAAATAGTTAATTTTCAGGCAAGCAGTTCTGAAACCTTTCGGTAAAGTACTCTAAATGCTTAACTCGCCGAGAAACTCATTTTTTGTCCAAAATTTATATTTGCCACAAAATAGTTAATAGTGAGGCAAGCCGTTCTGAAACCCATCGGTAAGGTACTCTAGATGCTTAACTCGCCGAGAAAATCACTTTGTTTCCAAAATAAATGTTTGCCACAAAACAGTTAATTTTCAGGCAAGCAGTTCTGAAACCTATCGGTAAAGTACTCTAAATGCTTAACTCGCCGAGAAACTCATTTTTTGTCCAAAATTTATATTTGCCACAAAATAGTTAATAGCAAGCCGTTCTGAAACCTATCGGTGAAGTACTCTAAATGCTTAACTCGCCGAGAAAATCACTTTTTTCCCAAAATGAATGTTTGCCACAAATTAGTTAATTTTCAGGCAAGTCGTTCTGAAACCAACTGGCAAATTACTCAAAATGCTTAACTCGCCGAGAAAATCACTTTTTTTCCAAAATTTATGTTTGGTTAAAAATGTTTAATTTTGATGCAAGCCGCTCTGGAACCAACCGGCAAATTACTCAAAATGCTTAACTCGCCAAGAAAATCACTTTGTTTCCAAAATAAATGTTTGCCACAAAATAGTTAATTTTCAGGCAAGCAGTTCTGAAACCTATCGGTAAAGTAATCTAAATGCTTAACTCGCCGAGAAACTCATTTTTTGTCCAAAATTTATATTTGCCACAAAATAGTTAATAGTGAGGCAAGCCGTTCTGAAACCTATCGGTAAGGTACTCTAGATGCTTAACTCGCCGAGAAAATCACTTTGTTTCCAAAATAAATGTTTGCCACAAAATAGTTAATTTTCAGGCAAGCAGTTCTGAAACCTTTCGGTAAAGTACTCTAAATGCTTAACTCGCCGAGAAACTCATTTTTTGTCCAAAATTTATATTTGCCACAAAATAGTTAATAGTGAGGCAAGCCGTTCTGAAACCTATCGGTAAGGTACTCTAGATGCTTAACTCGCCGAGAAAATCACTTTGTTTCCAAAATAAATGTTTGCCACAAAACAGTTAATTTTCAGGCAAGCAGTTCTGAAACCTATCGGTAAAGTACTCTAAATGCTTAACTCGCCGAGAAACTCATTTTTTGTCCAAAATTTATATTTGCCACAAAATAGTTAATAGCAAGCCGTTCTGAAACCTATCGGTGAAGTACTCTAAATGCTTAACTCGCCGAGAAAATCACTTTTTTCCCAAAATGAATGTTTGCCACAAATTAGTTAATTTTCAGGCAAGTCGTTCTGAAACCAACTGGCAAATTACTCAAAATGCTTAACTCGCCGAGAAAATCACTTTTTTTCCAAAATTTATGTTTGGTTAAAAATGTTTAATTTTGATGCAAGCCGCTCTGGAACCAACCGGCAAATTACTCAAAATGCTTAACTCGCCGAGAAAATCACTTTATTCCCAAAATGAATGTTTGCCACAAAATAGTTAATTTTGAGACAAGTCGTTCTGAAACAAACCGGCAAATTACTCAAAATGCTTAACTCGCCGAGAAAATCACTTTGTTTCCAAAATAAATGTTTGCCTCAAAATAGTTAATTTTCAGGCAAGCAGTTCTGAAACCTATCGGTAAAGTACTCTAAATGCTTAACTCGCCGAGAAACTAATTTTTTGTCCAAAATTTATATTTGCCACAAAATAGTTAATAGTGAGGCAAGCCGTTCTGAAACCTATCGGTAAAGTACTCTAAATGCTTAACTCGCCGAGAAACTCATTTTTTGTCCACAATTTATGTTTGCCACAAAATAGTTAATTTTGTGGCAAGTCGTCCTGAAAACAACCGGCAAGTTACTCAAAATGCTTAACTCGCCGAGAAAATCACTTTTTTTCCAAAATAAATGTTTGGCAAAAAAATAGTTAATAGTGAGGCAAGCCGGTCTGAAACCTATCGGTAAAGTACTCTAAATGCTTAACTCGCCGAGAAAATCACTTTTTTTCCAAAATAAATGTTTGCCACAAAATAGTTAATTTTCACGCAAGCAGTTCTGAAACCTATCGGTAAAGTACTCTAAATGCTTAACTCGCCGAGAAACTCATTTTTTGTCCAAAATTTATATTTGCCACAAAATAGTTAATAGCAAGCCGTTCTGAAACCTATCGGTGAAGTACTCTAAATGCTTAACTCGCCGAGAAAATCACTTTTTTCCCAAAATGAATGTTTGCCACAAATTAGTTAATTTTCAGGCAAGTCGTTCTGAAACCAACTGGCAAATTACTCAAAATGCTTAACTCGCCGAGAAAATCACTTTTTTTCCAAAATTTAAGTTTGGTTAAAAATGTTTAATTTTGATGCAAGCCGCTCTGGAACCAACCGGCAAATTACTCAAAATGCTTAACTCGCCGAGAAAATCACTTTATTCCCAAAATGAATGTTTGCCACAAAATAGTTAATTTTGAGACAAGTCGTTCTGAAACAAACCGGCAAATTACTCAAAATGCTTAACTCGCCGAGAAAATCGCTTTGTTTCCAAAATAAATGTTTGGCAAAAAAATAGTTAATAGTGAGGCAAGCCGGTCTGAAACCTATCGGTAAAGTACTCTAAATGCTTAACTCGCCGAGAAAATCACTTTTTTTCCAAAATAAATGTTTGCCACAAAATAGTTAATTTTCACGCAAGCAGTTCTGAAACCTATCGGTAAAGTACTCTAAATGCTTAACTCGCCGAGAAACTCATTTTTTGTCCAAAATTTATATTTGCCACAAAATAGTTAATAGCGAGGCAAGCCGTTCTGAAACCTATCGGTAAATTACTCAAAATGCTTAACTCGCCAAGAAAATCACTTTGTTTCCAAAATAAATGTTTGCCACAAAACAGTTAATTTTCAGGCAAGCAGTTCTGAAACCTGTCGGTAAAGTACTCTAAATGCTTAACTCGCCGAGAAACTCATTTTTTGTCCAAAATTTATATTTGCCACAAAATAGTTAATAGCAAGCCGTTCTGAAACCTATCGGTGAAGTACTCTAAATGCTTAACTCGCCGAGAAAAGCACTTTTTTCCCAAAATGAATGTTTGCCACAAATTAGTTAATTTTCAGGCAAGTCGTTCTGAAACCAACTGGCAAATTACTCAAAATGCTTAACTCGCCGAGAAAATCACTTTTTTTCCAAAATTTATGTTTGGTTAAAAATGTTTAATTTTGATGCAAGCCGCTCTGGAACCAACCGGCAAATTACTCAAAATGCTTAACTCGCCGAGAAAATCACTTTATTCCCAAAATGAATGTTTGCCACAAAATAGTTAATTTTGAGACAAGTCGTTCTGAAACAAACCGGCAAATTACTCAAAATGCTTAACTCGCCGAGAAAATCACTTTGTTTCCAAAATAAATGTTTGCCACAAAATAGTTAATTTTCAGGCAAGCAGTTCTGAAACCTATCGGTAAAGTACTCTAAATGCTTAACTCGCCGAGAAACTCATTTTTTGTCCAAAATTTATATTTGCCACAAAATAGTTAATAGCAAGCCGTTCTGAAACCTATCGGTGAAGTACTCTAAATGCTTAACTCGCCGAGAAAATCACTTTTTTCCCAAAATGAATGTTTGCCACAAATTAGTTAATTTTCAATCAAGTCGTTCTGAAACCAACTGGCAAATTACTCAAAATGCTTAACTCGCCGAGAAAATCACTTTTTTTCCAAAATTTATGTTTGATTAAAAATGTTTAATTTTGATGCAAGCCGCTCTGGAACCAACCGGCAAATTACTCAAAATGCTTTACTCGCCGAGAAAATCACTTTATTCCCAAAATGAATGTTTGCCACAAAATAGTTAATTTTGAGACAAGTCGTTCTGAAACAAACCGGCAAATTACTCAAAATGCTTAACTCGCCGAGAAAATCACTTTGTTTCCAAAATAAATGTTTGCCACAAAATAGTTAATTTTCAGGCAAGCAGTTCTGAAACCTATCGGTAAAGTACTCTAAATGCTTAACTCGCCGAGAAACTAATTTTTTGTCCAAAATTTATATTTGCCACAAAATAGTTAATAGTGAGGCAAGCCGTTCTGAAACCTATCGGTAAAGTACTCTAAATGCTTAACTCGCCGAGAAACTCATTTTTTGTCCAAAATTTATGTTTGCCACAAAATAGTTAATTTTGTGGCAAGTCGTCCTGAAAACAACCGGCAAGTTACTCAAAATGCTTAACTCGCCGAGAAAATCACTTTTTTTCCAAAATAAATGTTTGGCAAAAAAATAGTTAATAGTGAGGCAAGCCGGTCTGAAACCTATCGGTAAAGTACTCTAAATGCTTAACTCGCCGAGAAAATCACTTTTTTTCCAAAATAAATGTTTGCCACAAAATAGTTAATTTTCACGCAAGCAGTTCTGAAACCTATCGGTAAAGTACTCTAAATGCTTAACTCGCCGAGAAACTCATTTTTTGTCCAAAATTTATATTTGCCACAAAATAGTTAATAGCGAGGCAAGCCGTTCTGAAACCTATCGGTAAATTACTCAAAATGCTTTACTCGCCGAGAAAATCACTTTTTTCCCAAAATGAATGTTTGCCACAAATTAGTTAATTTTCACGCAAGCAGTTCTGAAACCTATCGGTAAAGTACTCTAAATGCTTAACTCGCCGAGAAACTCATTTTTTGTCCAAAATTTATATTTGCCACAAAATAGTTAATAGCGAGGCAAGCCGTTCTGAAACCTATCGGTAAATTACTCAAAATGCTTTACTCGCCGAGAAAATCACTTTTCATCCAAAATAAATGTTTGGCAAAAAAATAGTTAATAGTGAGGCAAGTCGTCCTGAAACTAACCGGCAAATTACTCAAAATACTTAACTCGCCGGGAAAAACACTTTTATTAGCAAAATGAATGTTTGCCAGAAAATAGTTAATTTTGATGCAAGCCGCTCTGGAACCAACCGGCAAATTACTCAAAACGCTTAACTCGCCGAGAAAATCACTTTTTTCCCAAAATGAATCTTTGCCACTAAATAGTTAATTTTGAGGCATGTCGTTCTGAAACCAACCGGGAAATTGCTCAAAATGCTTAACTCGCCGAGAAAATCACTTTTTTTCCAAAATGAATGTTTGTCAAAAAAATATCGGGAAATTACTCAAAATGCTTAACTCGCCGAGAAAATCACTTTTTTCCCAAAATAAATGTTTAGCAAAAAAATTGTTAAAAGTGAGGCAAGCCGTTCTGAAACCTATCGGTAAATTACTCAAAATGCTTAACTCGCCGAGAAAATCACTTTTTTCCCAAAATGAATGTTTGCCACAAAATAGTTAATTTCGAGGCAAGTCGTTCTGAAACCAACCGGCAAATTACTCAAAATACTTAACTCGCCGGGAAAAACACTTTTATTTGCAAAATGAATGTTTGCCAGAAAATAGTTAATTTTGATGCAAGCCGCTCTGGAACCAACCGGCAAATTACTCAATATGCTTAACTCGCCGAGAAAATCATTTTTTTCCCAAAATGAATTTTTTGCCACTAAATAGTTAATTTTGATGCAAGGTGCTCTGGAACCAACCGGCAAATTACTCAAAATGCTTAACTCGCCGAGAAAATCACTTTATTCCCAAAATGAATGTTTGCCACAAAATAGTTAATTTTGAGTCAAGTCGTTCTGAAACAAACCGGCAAATTACTCAAAATGCTTAACTCGCCAAGAAAATCACTTTGTTTCCAAAATAAATGTTTGCCACAAAACAGTTAATTTTCAGGCAAGCAGTTCTGAAACCTATCGGTAAAGTACTCTAAATGCTTAACTCGCCGAGAAACTCATTTTTTGTCCAAAATTTATATTTGCCACAAAATAGTTAATAGTGAGGCAAGCCGTTCTGAAACCTATCGGTAAAGTACTCTAAATGCTTAACTCGCCGAGAAAATCACTTTTTCCCCAAAATGAATGTTTGGTTAAAAATATTTAATTTTGATGCAAGCCGCTCTGGAACCAACCGGCAAATTACTCAAAATGCTTAACTCGCCGAGAAAATCACTTTATTCCCAAAATGAATGTTTGCCACAAAATAGTTAATTTTGAGACAAGTCGTTCTGAAACAAACCGGCAAATTACTCAAAATGCTTAACTCGCCGAGAAAATCACTTTGTTTCCAAAATAAATGTTTGCAACAAAATAGTTAATTTTCAGGCAAGCAGTTCTGAAACCTATCGGTAAAGTACTCTAAATGCTTAACTCGCCGAGAAACTAATTTTTTGTCCAAAATTTATATTTGCCACAAAATAGTTAATAGTGAGGCAAGCCGTTCTGAAACCTATCGGTAAAGTACTCTAAATGCTTAACTCGCCGAGAAACTCATTTTTTGTCCAAAATTTATGTTTGCCACAAAATAGTTAATTTTGTGGCAAGTCGTCCTGAAAACAACCGGCAAGTTACTCAAAATGCTTAACTCGCCGAGAAAATCACTTTTTTTCCAAAATAAATGTTTGGCAAAAAAATAGTTAATAGTGAGGCAAGCCGTTCTGAAACCTATCGGTAAATTACTCAAAATGCTTAACTCGCCGAGAAAATCACTTTTTTCCAAAATTTATGTTTTGTTAAAAATATTTAATTTTGATGCAAGCCGCTCTGGAACCAACCGGCAAATTACTCAAAATGCTTAACTCGCCAAGAAAATCACTTTGTTTCCAAAATAAATGTTTGCCACAAAATAGTTAATTTTCAGGCAAGCAGTTCTGAAACCTATCGGTAAAGTACTCTAAATGCTTAACTCGCCGAGAAACTCATTTTTTGTCCAAAATTTATATTTGCCACAAAATAGTTAATAGTGAGGCAAGCCGTTCTGAAACCTATCGGTAAGGTACTCTAGATGCTTAACTCGCCGAGAAAATCACTTTGTTTCCAAAATAAATGTTTGCCACAAAATAGTTAATTTTCAGGCAAGCAGTTCTGAAACCTATCGGTAAAGTACTCTAAATGCTTAACTCGCCGAGAAACTCATTTTTTGTCCAAAATTTATATTTGCCACAAAATAGTTAATAGTGAGGCAAGCCGTTCTGAAACCTATCGGTAAGGTACTCTAGATGCTTAACTCGCCGAGAAAATCACTTTGTTTCCAAAATAAATGTTTGCCACAAAACAGTTAATTTTCAGGCAAGCAGTTCTGAAACCTATCGGTAAAGTACTCTAAATGCTTAACTCGCCGAGAAACTCATTTTTTGTCCAAAATTTATATTTGCCACAAAATAGTTAATAGCAAGCCGTTCTGAAACCTATCGGTGAAGTACTCTAAATGCTTAACTCGCCGAGAAAATCACTTTTTTCCCAAAATGAATGTTTGCCACAAATTAGTTAATTTTCAGGCAAGTCGTTCTGAAACCAACTGGCAAATTACTCAAAATGCTTAACTCGCCGAGAAAATCACTTTTTTTCCAAAATTTATGTTTGGTTAAAAATGTTTAATTTTGATGCAAGCCGCTCTGGAACCAACCGGCAAATTACTCAAAATGCTTAACTCGCCGAGAAAATCACTTTATTCCCAAAATGAATGTTTGCCACAAAATAGTTAATTTTGAGACAAGTCGTTCTGAAACAAACCGGCAAATTACTCAAAATGCTTAACTCGCCGAGAAAATCACTTTGTTTCCAAAATAAATGTTTGCCTCAAAATAGTTAATTTTCAGGCAAGCAGTTCTGAAACCTATCGGTAAAGTACTCTAAATGCTTAACTCGCCGAGAAACTAATTTTTTGTCCAAAATTTATATTTGCCACAAAATAGTTAATAGTGAGGCAAGCCGTTCTGAAACCTATCGGTAAAGTACTCTAAATGCTTAACTCGCCGAGAAACTCATTTTTTGTCCAAAATTTATGTTTGCCACAAAATAGTTAATTTTGTGGCAAGTCGTCCTGAAAACAACCGGCAAGTTACTCAAAATGCTTAACTCGCCGAGAAAATCACTTTTTTTCCAAAATAAATGTTTGGCAAAAAAATAGTTAATAGTGAGGCAAGCCGGTCTGAAACCTATCGGTAAAGTACTCTAAATGCTTAACTCGCCGAGAAAATCACTTTTTTTCCAAAATAAATGTTTGCCACAAAATAGTTAATTTTCACGCAAGCAGTTCTGAAACCTATCGGTAAAGTACTCTAAATGCTTAACTCGCCGAGAAACTCATTTTTTGTCCAAAATTTATATTTGCCACAAAATAGTTAATAGCAAGCCGTTCTGAAACCTATCGGTGAAGTACTCTAAATGCTTAACTCGCCGAGAAAATCACTTTTTTCCCAAAATGAATGTTTGCCACAAATTAGTTAATTTTCAGGCAAGTCGTTCTGAAACCAACTGGCAAATTACTCAAAATGCTTAACTCGCCGAGAAAATCACTTTTTTTCCAAAATTTATGTTTGGTTAAAAATGTTTAATTTTGATGCAAGCCGCTCTGGAACCAACCGGCAAATTACTCAAAATGCTTAACTCGCCGAGAAAATCACTTTATTCCCAAAATGAATGTTTGCCACAAAATAGTTAATTTTGAGACAAGTCGTTCTGAAACAAACCGGCAAATTACTCAAAATGCTTAACTCGCCGAGAAAATCACTTTGTTTCCAAAATAAATGTTTGCCACAAAATAGTTAATTTTCAGGCAAGCAGTTCTGAAACCTATCGGTAAAGTACTCTAAATGCTTAACTCGCCGAGAAACTCATTTTTTGTCCAAAATTTATATTTGCCACAAAATAGTTAATAGCAAGCCGTTCTGAAACCTATCGGTGAAGTACTCTAAATGCTTAACTCGCCGAGAAAATCACTTTTTTCCCAAAATGAATGTTTGCCACAAATTAGTTAATTTTCAATCAAGTCGTTCTGAAACCAACTGGCAAATTACTCAAAATGCTTAACTCGCCGAGAAAATCACTTTTTTTCCAAAATTTATGTTTGGTTAAAAATGTTTAATTTTGATGCAAGCCGCTCTGGAACCAACCGGCAAATTACTCAAAATGCTTAACTCGCCGAGAAAATCACTTTATTCCCAAAATGAATGTTTGCCACAAAATAGTTAATTTTGAGACAAGTCGTTCTGAAACAAACCGGCAAATTACTCAAAATGCTTAACTCGCCGAGAAAATCACTTTGTTTCCAAAATAAATGTTTGCCACAAAATAGTTAATTTTCAGGCAAGCAGTTCTGAAACCTATCGGTAAAGTACTCTAAATGCTTAACTCGCCGAGAAACTAATTTTTTGTCAAAAATTTATATTTGCCACAAAATAGTTAATAGTGAGGCAAGCCGTTCTGAAACCTATCGGTAAAGTACTCTAAATGCTTAACTCGCCGAGAAACTCATTTTTTGTCCAAAATTTATGTTTGCCACAAAATAGTTAATTTTGTGGCAAGTCGTCCTGAAAACAACCGGCAAGTTACTCAAAATGCTTAACTCGCCGAGAAAATCACTTTTTTTCCAAAATAAATGTTTGGCAAAAAAATAGTTAATAGTGAGGCAAGCCGGTCTGAAACCTATCGGTAAAGTACTCTAAATGCTTAACTCGCCGAGAAAATCACTTTTTTTCCAAAATAAATGTTTGCCACAAAATAGTTAATTTTCACGCAAGCAGTTCTGAAACCTATCGGTAAAGTACTCTAAATGCTTAACTCGCCGAGAAACTCATTTTTTGTCCAAAATTTATATTTGCCACAAAATAGTTAATAGCGAGGCAAGCCGTTCTGAAACCTATCGGTAAATTACTCAAAATGCTTTACTCGCCGAGAAAATCACTTTTTTCCCAAAATGAATGTTTGCCACAAATTAGTTAATTTTCACGCAAGCAGTTCTGAAACCTATCGGTAAAGTACTCTAAATGCTTAACTCGCCGAGAAACTCATTTTTTGTCCAAAATTTATATTTGCCACAAAATAGTTAATAGCGAGGCAAGCCGTTCTGAAACCTATCGGTAAATTACTCAAAATGCTTTACTCGCCGAGAAAATCACTTTTCATCCAAAATAAATGTTTGGCAAAAAAATAGTTAATAGTGAGGCAAGCCGTCCTGAAACCTATCGGTAAAGTACTCTAAATGCTTAACTCGCCGAGAAACTCATTTTTTGTCCAAAATTTATGTTTGCCACAAAATAGTTAATTTTGTGGCAAGTCGTCCTGAAACCAACCGGCAAGTTACTCAAAATGCTTAACTCGCCGAGAAAATCACTTTTTAGCCAAAATAAATGTTTGGCAAAAAAATAGTTAATAGTGAGGCAAGTCGTCCTGAAACTAACCGGCAAATTACTCAAAATACTTAACTCGCCGGGAAAAACACTTTTATTAGCAAAATGAATGTTTGCCAGAAAATAGTTAATTTTGATGCAAGCCGCTCTGGAACCAACCGGCAAATTACTCAAAACGCTTAACTCGCCGAGAAAATCACTTTTTTCCCAAAATGAATCTTTGCCACTAAATAGTTAATTTTGAGGCATGTCGTTCTGAAACCAACCGGGAAATTGCTCAAAATGCTTAACTCGCCGAGAAAATCACTTTTTTTCCAAAATGAATGTTTGTCAAAAAAATATCGGGAAATTACTCAAAATGCTTAACTCGCCGAGAAAATCACTTTTTTCCCAAAATAAATGTTTAGCAAAAAAATTGTTAAAAGTGAGGCAAGCCGTTCTGAAACCTATCGGTAAATTACTCAAAATGCTTAACTCGCCGAGAAAATCACTTTTTTCCCAAAATGAATGTTTGCCACAAAATAGTTAATTTCGAGGCAAGTCGTTCTGAAACCAACCGGCAAATTACTCAAAATACTTAACTCGCCGGGAAAAACACTTTTATTTGCAAAATGAATGTTTGCCAGAAAATAGTTAATTTTGATGCAAGCCGCTCTGGAACCAACCGGCAAATTACTCAATATGCTTAACTCGCCGAGAAAATCATTTTTTTCCCAAAATGAATTTTTTGCCACTAAATAGTTAATTTTGATGCAAGGTGCTCTGGAACCAACCGGCAAATTACTCAAAATGCTTAACTCGCCGAGAAAATCACTTTATTCCCAAAATGAATGTTTGCCACAAAATAGTTAATTTTGAGTCAAGTCGTTCTGAAACAAACCGGCAAATTACTCAAAATGCTTAACTCGCCAAGAAAATCACTTTGTTTCCAAAATAAATGTTTGCCACAAAACAGTTAATTTTCAGGCAAGCAGTTCTGAAACCTATCGGTAAAGTACTCTAAATGCTTAACTCGCCGAGAAACTCATTTTTTGTCCAAAATTTATATTTGCCACAAAATAGTTAATAGTGAGGCAAGCCGTTCTGAAACCTATCGGTAAAGTACTCTAAATGCTTAACTCGCCGAGAAAATCACTTTTTCCCCAAAATGAATGTTTGGTTAAAAATATTTAATTTTGATGCAAGCCGCTCTGGAACCAACCGGCAAATTACTCAAAATGCTTAACTCGCCGAGAAAATCACTTTATTCCCAAAATGAATGTTTGCCACAAAATAGTTAATTTTGAGACAAGTCGTTCTGAAACAAACCGGCAAATTACTCAAAATGCTTAACTCGCCGAGAAAATCACTTTGTTTCCAAAATAAATGTTTGCCACAAAATAGTTAATTTTCAGGCAAGCAGTTCTGAAACCTATCGGTAAAGTACTCTAAATGCTTAACTCGCCGAGAAACTAATTTTTTGTCCAAAATTTATATTTGCCACAAAATAGTTAATAGTGAGGCAAGCCGTTCTGAAACCTATCGGTAAAGTACTCTAAATGCTTAACTCGCCGAGAAACTCATTTTTTGTCCAAAATTTATGTTTGCCACAAAATAGTTAATTTTGTGGCAAGTCGTCCTGAAAACAACCGGCAAGTTACTCAAAATGCTTAACTCGCCGAGAAAATCACTTTTTTTCCAAAATAAATGTTTGGCAAAAAAATAGTTAATAGTGAGGCAAGCCGGTCTGAAACCTATCGGTAAAGTACTCTAAATGCTTAACTCGCCGAGAAAATCACTTTTTTTCCAAAATAAATGTTTGCCACAAAATAGTTAATTTTCACGCAAGCAGTTCTGAAACCTATCGGTAAAGTACTCTAAATGCTTAACTCGCCGAGAAACTCATTTTTTGTCCAAAATTTATATTTGCCACAAAATAGTTAATAGTGAGGCAAGCCGTTCTGAAACCTATCGGTAAATTACTCAAAATGCTTAACTCGCCAAGAAAATCACTTTGTTTCCAAAATAAATGTTTGCCACAAAACAGTTAATTTTCAGGCAAGCAGTTCTGAAACCTATCGGTAAAGTACTCTAAATGCTTAACTCGCCGAGAAACTCATTTTTTGTCCAATATTTATATTTGCCACAAAATAGTTAATAGCAAGCCGTTCTGAAACCTATCGGTGAAGTACTCTAAATGCTTAACTCGCCGAGAAAATCACTTTTTTCCCAAAATGAATGTTTGCCACATATTAGTTAATTTTCAGGCAAGTCGTTCTGAAACTAACTGGCAAATTACTCAAAATGCTTAACTCGCCGAGAAAATCACTTTTTTTCCAAAATTTATGTTTGGTTAAAAATGTTTAATTTTGATGCAAGCCGCTCTGGAACCAACCGGCAAATTACTCAAAATGCTTGACTCGCCGAGAAAATCACTTCATTCCCAAAATGAATGTAACCGGCAAATTACTCAAAATGCTCGCCGAGAAAATCACTTTGTTTCCAAAATAAATGTTTGCCACAAAATAGTTAATTTTCAGGCAAGCAGTTCTGAAACCTATCGGTAAAGTACTCTAAATGCTTAACTCGCCGAGAAACTAATTTTTTGTCCAAAATTTATATTTGCCACAAAATAGTTAATAGTGAGGCAAGCCGTTCTGAAACCTATCGGTAAAGTACTCTAAATGCTTAACTCGCCGAGAAACTCATTTTTTGTCCAAAATTTATGTTTGCCACAAAATAGTTAATAGTGAGGCAAGCCGGTCTGAAACCTATCGGTAAAGTACTCTAAATGCTTAACTCGCCGAGAAAATCACTTTTTTTCCAAAATAAATGTTTGGCAAAAAAATAGTTAATAGTGAGGCAAGCCGTTCTGAAACCTATCGGTAAAGTACTCTAAATGCTTAACTCGCCGAGAAAATCACTTTTTTTCCAAAATAAATGTTTGCCACAAAATAGTTAATTTTCACGCAAGCAGTTCTGAAACCTATCGGTAAAGTACTCTAAATGCTTAACTCGCCGAGAAACTCATTTTTTGTCCAAAATTTATATTTGCCACAAAATAGTTAATAGCAAGCCGTTCTGAAACCTATCGGTGAAGTACTCGAAATGCTTAACTCGCCGAGAAAATCACTTTTTTCCCAAAATGAATGTTTGCCACAAATTAGTTAATTTTCAGGCAAGTCGTTCTGAAACCAACTGGCAAATTACTCAAAATGCTTAACTCGCCGAGAAAATCACTTTTTTTCCAAAATAAATGTTTGGCAAAAAAATAGTTAATAGTGAGGCAAGCCGGTCTGAAACCTATCGGTAAAGTACTCTAAATGCTTAACTCGCCGAGAAAATCACTTTTTTTCCAAAATAAATGTTTGCCACAAAATAGTTAATTTTCACGCAAGCAGTTCTGAAACCTATCGGTAAAGTACTCTAAATGCTTAACTCGCCGAGAAACTCATTTTTTGTCCAAAATTTATATTTGCCACAAAATAGTTAATAGCGAGGCAAGCCGTTCTGAAACCTATCGGTAAATTACTCAAAATGCTTTACTCGCCGAGAAAATCACTTTTTTCCCAAAATGAATGTTTGCCACAAATTAGTTAATTTTCACGCAAGCAGTTCTGAAACCTATCGGTAAAGTACTCTAAATGCTTAACTCGCCGAGAAACTCATTTTTTGTCCAAAATTTATATTTGCCACAAAATAGTTAATAGCGAGGCAAGCCGTTCGGAAACCTATCGGTAAATTACTCAAAATGCTTTACTCGCCGAGAAAATCACTTTTCATCCAAAATAAATGTTTGGCAAAAAAATAGTTAATAGTGAGGCAAGCCGTCCTGAAACCTATCGGTAAAGTACTCTAAATGCTTAACTCGCCGAGAAACTCATTTTTTGTCCAAAATTTATGTTTGCCACAAAATAGTTAATTTTGTGGCAAGTCGCCCTGAAACCAACCGGCAAGTTACTCAAAATGCTTAACTCGCCGAGAAAATCACTTTTTAGCCAAAATAAATGTTTGGCAAAAAAATAGTTAATAGTGAGGCAAGTCGTCCTGAAACTAACCGGCAAATTACTCAAAATACTTAACTCGCCGGGAAAAACACTTTTATTAGCAAAATGAATGTTTGCCAGAAAATAGTTAATTTTGATGCAAGCCGCTCTGGAACCAACCGGCAAATTACTCAAAACGCTTAACTCGCCGAGAAAATCACTTTTTTCCCAAAATGAATCTTTGCCACTAAATAGTTAATTTTGAGGCATGTCGTTCTGAAACCAACCGGGAAATTGCTCAAAATGCTTAACTCGCCGAGAAAATCACTTTTTTTCCAAAATGAATGTTTGTCAAAAAAATATCGGGAAATTACTCAAAATGCTTAACTCGCCGAGAAAATCACTTTTTTTCCCAAAATAAATGTTTAGCAAAAAAATTGTTAAAAGTGAGGCAAGCCGTTCTGAAACCTATCGGTAAATTACTCAAAATGCTTAACTCGCCGAGAAAATCACTTTTTTCCCAAAATGAATGTTTGCCACAAAATAGTTAATTTCGAGGCAAGTCGTTCTGAAACCAACCGGCAAATTACTCAAAATACTTAACTCGCCGGGAAAAACACTTTTATTTGCAAAATGAATGTTTGCCAGAAAATAGTTAATTTTGATGCAAGCCGCTCTGGAACCAACCGGCAAATTACTCAAAATGCTTAACTCGCCGAGAAAATCATTTTTTTCCCAAAATGAATTCTTTGCCACTAAATAGTTAATTTTGATGCAAGGTGCTCTGGAACCAACCGGCAAATTACTCAAAATGCTTAACTCGCCGAGAAAATCACTTTATTCCCAAAATGAATGTTTGCCACAAAATAGTTAATTTTGAGTCAAGTCGTTCTGAAACAAACCGGCAAATTACTCAAAATGCTTAACTCGCCAAGAAAATCACTTTGTTTCCAAAATAAATGTTTGCCACAAAACAGTTAATTTTCAGGCAAGCAGTTCTGAAACCAATCGGTAAAGTACTCTAAATGCTTAACTCGCCGAGAAACTCATTTTTTGTCCAAAATTTATATTTGCCACAAAATAGTTAATAGTGAGGCAAGCCGTTCTGAAACCTATCGGTAAAGTACTCTCAATGCTTAACTCGCCGAGAAAATCACTTTTTTCCCAAAATGAATGTTTGGTTAAAAATATTTAATTTTGATGCAAGCCGCTCTGGAACCAACCGGCAAATTACTCAAAATGCTTAACTCGCCGAGAAAATCACTTTATTCCCAAAATGAATGTTTGCCACAAAATAGTTAATTTTGAGACAAGTCGTTCTGAAACAAACCGGCAAATTACTCAAAATGCTTAACTCGCCGAGAAAATCACTTTGTTTCCAAAATAAATGTTTGCCACAAAATAGTTAATTTTCAGGCAAGCAGTTCTGAAACCTATCGGTAAAGTACTCTAAATGCTTAACTCGCCGAGAAACTAATTTTTTGTCCAAAATTTATATTTGCCACAAAATAGTTAATAGTGAGGCAAGCCGTTCTGAAACCTATCGGTAAAGTACTCTAAATGCTTAACTCGCCGAGAAACTCATTTTTTGTCCAAAATTTATGTTTGCCACAAAATAGTTAATTTTGTGGCAAGTCGTCCTGAAAACAAACGGCAAGTTACTCAAAATGCTTAACTCGCCGAGAAAATCATTTTTTTTCCAAAAAAATGTTTGGCAAAAAAATAGTTAATAGTGAGGCAAGCCGGTCTGAAACCTATCGGTAAAGTACTCTAAATGCTTAACTCGCCGAGAAACTCATTTTTTGTCCAAAATTTATATTTGCCACAAAATAGTTAATAGCGAGGCAAGCCGTTCTGAAACCTATCGGTAAATTACTCAAAATGCTTTACTCGCCGAGAAAATCACTTTTTTCCCAAAATGAATGTTTGCCACAAATTAGTTAATTTTCAGGCAAGCCGTTCTGAAACCTATCGGTAAATTACTCAAAATGCTTAACTCGCCGAGAAAATCACTTTTTTCCCAAAATGAATGTTTGCCACAAAATAGTTAATTTCGAGGCAAGTCGTTCTGAAACCAACCGGCAAATTACTCAAAATACTTAACTCGCCGGGAAAAACACTTTTATTTGCAAAATGAATGTTTGCCAGAAAATAGTTAATTTTGATGCAAGCCGCTCTGGAACCAACCGGCAAATTACTCAAAACGCTTAACTCGCCGAGAAAATCATTTTTTTCCCAAAATGAATTTGTTGCCACTAAATAGTTAATTTTGATGCAAGGTGCTCTGGAACCAACCGGCAAATTACTCAAAATGCTTAACTCGCCGAGAAAATCACTTTATTCCCAAAATGAATGTTTGCCACAAAATAGTTAATTTTGAGTCAAGTCGTTCTGAAACAAACCGGCAAATTACTCAAAATGCTTAACTCGCCAAGAAAATCACTTTGTTTCCAAAATAAATGTTTGCCACAAAACAGTTAATTTTCAGGCAAGCAGTTCTGAAACCAATCGGTAAAGTACTCTAAATGCTTAACTCGCCGAGAAACTCATTTTTTGTCCAAAATTTATATTTGCCAGAAAATAGTTAATAGTGAGGCAAGCCGTTCTGAAACCTATCGGTAAAGTACTCTAAATGCTTAACTCGCCGAGAAAATCACTTTTTTCCCAAAATGAATGTTTGGTTAAAAATATTTAATTTTGATGCAAGCCGCTCTGGAACCAACCGGCAAATTACTCAAAATGCTTAACTCGCCGAGAAAATCACTTTATTCCCAAAATGAATGTTTGCCACAAAATAGTTAATTTTGAGACAAGTCGTTCTGAAACAAACCGGCAAATTACTCAAAATGCTTAACTCGCCGAGAAAATCACTTTTTTTCCAAAATAAATGTTTGCCACAAAATAGTTAATTTTCAGGCAAGCAGTTCTGAAACCTATCGGTAAAGTACTCTAAATGCTTAACTCGCCGAGAAACTAATTTTTTGTCCAAAATTTATATTTGCCACAAAATAGTTAATAGTGAGGCAAGCCGTTCTGAAACCTATCGGTAAAGTACTCTAAATGCTTAACTCGCCGAGAAACTCATTTTTTGTCCAAAATTTATGTTTGCCACAAAATAGTTAATTTTGTGGCAAGTCGTCCTGAAAACAAACGGCAAGTTACTCAAAATGCTTAACTCGCCGAGAAAATCATTTTTTTTCCAAAAAAATGTTTGGCAAAAAAATAGTTAATAGTGAGGCAAGCCGGTCTGAAACCTATCGGTAAAGTACTCTAAATGCTTAACTCGCCGAGAAACTCATTTTTTGTCCAAAATTTATATTTGCCACAAAATAGTTAATAGCGAGGCAAGCCGTTCTGAAACCTATCGGTAAATTACTCAAAATGCTTTACTCGCCGAGAAAATCACTTTTTTCCCAAAATGAATGTTTGCCACAAATTAGTTAATTTTCAGGCAAGTCGTTCTGAAACCAACTGGCAAATTACTCAAAATGCTTAACTCGCCGAGAAAATCACATTTTTCCCAAAATGAATCTTTGCCACTAAATAGTTAATTTTGAGGCATGTCGTTCTGAAACCAACCGGGAAATTGCTCAAAATGCTTAACTCGCCGAGAAAATCACTTTTTTTCCAAAATGAATGTTTGTCAAAAAAATATCGTGAAATTACTCAAAATGCTTAACTCGCCGAGAAAATCACTTTTTTGCAAAATAAATGTTGAGCAAAAAAATTGTTAAAAGTGAGGCAAGCCGTTCTGAAACCTATCGGTAAATTACTCAAAACGCTTAACTCGCCGAGAAAATCACTTTTTTCCCAAAATGAATGTTTGCCAGAAAATAGTTAATTTTGATGCTAGCCGCTCTGGAACCAACCGGCAAATTACTCAAAATGCTTAACTCGCCGAGAAAATCATTTTTTTCCCAAAATGAATGTTTGCCACTAAATATTTAATTTTGATGCAAGCCGCTCTGGAACCAACCGGCAAATTACTCAAAATGCTTAACTCGCCGAGAAAATCACTTTATTCCCAAAATGAATGTTTGCCACAAAATAGTTAATTTTGAGTCAAGTCGTTCTGAAACAAACCGGCAAATTACTCAAAATGCTTAACTCGCCGAGAAAATCACTTTGTTTCCAAACTAAATGTTTGCCACAAAATAGTTAATTTTCAGGCAAGCAGTTCTGAAACCTATCGGTAAAGTACTCTAAATGCTTAACTCGCCGAGAAACTCATTTTTTGTCCAAAATTTATATTTGCCACAAAATAGTTAATAGCGAGGCAAGCCGTTCTGAAACCTATCGGTAAATTACTCAAAATGCTTTACTCGCCGAGAAAATCACTTTTCATCCAAAATAAATGTTTGGCAAAAAAATAGTTAATAGTGAGGCAAGTCGTCCTGAAACTAACCGGCAAATTACTCAAAATACTTAACTCGCCGGGAAAAACACTTTTACTAGCAAAATGAATGTTTGCCAGAAAATAGTTAATTTTGATGCAAGCCGCTCTGGAACCAACCGGCAAATTACTCAAAACGCTTAACTCGCCGAGAAAATCACTTTTTTTCCAAAATGAATGTTTGTCAAAAAAATATCGGGAAATTACTCAAAATGCTTAACTCGCCGAGAAAATCACTTTTTTCCCAAAATAAATGTTTAGCAAAAAAATTGTTAAAAGTGAGGCAAGCCGTTCTGAAACCTATCGGTAAATTACTCAAAATGCTTAACTCGCCGAGAAAATCACTTTTTTCCCAAAATGAATGTTTGCCACAAAATAGTTAATTTCGAGGAAAGTCGTTCTGAAACCAACCGGCAAATTACTCAAAATACTTAACTCGCCGGGAAAAACACTTTTATTTGCAAAATGAATGTTTGCCAGAAAATAGTTAATTTTGATGCAAGCCGCTCTGGAACCAACCGGCAAATTACTCAAAATGCTTAACTCGCCGAGAAAATCATTTTTTTCCCAAAATGAATGTTTGCCACTAAATAGTTAATTTTGATGCAAGGTGCTCTGGAACCAACCGGCAAATTACTCAAAATGCTTAACTCGCCGAGAAAATCACTTTATTCCCAAAATGAATGTTTGCCACAAAATAGTTAATTTTGAGTCAAGTCGTTCTGAAACAAACCGGCAAATTACTCAAAATGCTTAACTCGCCAAGAAAATCACTTTGTTTCCAAAATAAATGTTTGCCACAAAATAGTTAATTTTCACGCAAGCAGTTCTGAAACCTATCGGTAAAGTACTCTAAATGCTTAACTCGCCGAGAAACTCATTTTTTGTCCAAAATTTATATTTGCCACAAAATAGTTAATAGTGAGGCAAGCCGTTCTGAAACCTATCGGTAAAGTACTCTAAATGCTTAACTCGCCGAGAAAATTACCTTTTTCCCAAAATGAGTGTTTGCGACAAAATAGTTAATTTTGAGGCAAGTCGTTCTGAAACCAGCCGGCAAATTACTCAGAATGCTTAACTCGCCGAGAAAATCACTTTTTTCCCAAAATGAATGTTTGCCACAAAATAGTTAATTTTGAGGCAAGTCGTTCAGAAACTAACCGGCAAATTACTCAAAAGGCTTAAATCGCCGAGAAAATCAATTTTTTTCCAAAATCAATGTTTGGCAAAAAAATATCGGGCAATGACTCAAAATGAATGTTTGCCACAAAATAGTTAATTTTGAGGCAAGTCGTTCTGAAACCAACCGGCAAATTACTCAAAATGCTTAACTCGCCGAAAAAATCATTTTTTTTCTCCAAAATTTATGTTTGCCACAAAATAGTTAATTTTGAGGCAAGTCGTTCTGAAACCAACCGGCAAATTACTCAAAATGCTTCACTCGTCGAGAAAATCACTTTTTTTTCAAAATGAATGTTTGTCAAAAAAATATTGGTAAATGACTCAAAATGCTTAACTCGCAGAGAAAATCACTTTATTTCCAAACTAAATGTTTGGCAAAAAAATAGTTAATACTGAGGCAAGCCGTTCTGGAACCAACCGGCAAATTACTCAAAATGCTTAACTAGCCGAGAAAATCACTTTTTTTTCCAAAATGAATGTTTGCCACAAAATAGTTAATTTTGAGGCAAGTCGTTCTGAAACCAACCTGCAAATTACTCAAAATGCTTCACTCGTCGAGAAAATCACTTTGTTTCCAAAATGAATGTTTGTCAAAAAAATATCGGTAAATGTCTCAAAATGCTTAACTTGCAGAGAAAATCACTTTATTTCCCAAATAAATGTTTGGCAAAAAAATAGTTAATAGTGAGGCAAGCCGTTCTGAAACCTATCGGTAAATTACCCAAAATGCTTAACTCACCGAGAGAACACTTTTTTCCCAAAATGAATGTTTGCCACAAAATAGTTAATTTCGAGGCAAGTCGTTCTGAAACCAACCGGCAAATTACTCAAAATACTTAACTCGCCGGGAAAAACACTTTTATTTGCAAAATGAATGTTTGCCAGAAAATAGTTAATTTTGATGCAAGCCGCTCTGGAACCAACCGGCAAATGATTCAAAATGCTTAACTCGCCGAGAAAATCATTTTTTTCCCAAAATGAATGTTTGCCACAAAATAGTTAATTTTGAGTCAAGTCGCTCTGAAACAAACCGGCAAATGACTCAAAATGCTTAACTCGCCAAGAACATCACTTTGTTTCCAAAATAAATGTTTGCCACAAAATAGTTAATTTTCAGGCAAGCAGTTCTGAAACCTATCGGTAAAGTACTCTAAATGCTTAACTCGCCGAGAAACTCATTTTTTGTCCAAAATTTATATTTGCCACAAAATAGTTAATAGTGAGGCAAGCCGTTCTGAAACCTATCGGTAAAGTACTCTAAATGCTTAACTCGCCGAGAAAATCACTTTTTTCCCAAAATGAATGTTTGCCACAAATTAGTTAATTTTCAGGCAAGTCGTTCTGAAACCAACTGGCAAATTACTCAAAATGCTTAACTCGCCGAGAAAATCACTTTTTTTCCAAAATTTATGTCTGGTTAAAAATATTTAATTTTGATGCAAGTCGCTCTGGAACCAACCGGCAAATTACTCAAAATGCTTAACTCGCCGAGAAAATCACTTTATTCCCAAAATGAATGTTTGCCACAAAATAGTTAATTTTGAGACAAGTCGTTCTGAAACAAACCGGCAAATTACTCAAAATGCTTAACTCGCCGAGAAAATCACTTTGTTTCCAAAATAAATGTTTGCCACAAAATAGTTAATTTTCACGCAAGCAGTTCTGAAACCTATCGGTAAAGTACTCTAAATGCTTAACTCGCCGAGAAACTCATTTTTTGTCCAAAATTTATATTTGCCACAAAATAGTTAATAGCGAGGCAAGCCGTTCTGAAAACTATCGGTAAATTACTGAAAATGCTTAACTCGCCGAGAACATCACTTTTTTTTTCCAAAATGAATGTTTGCCACAAAATAGTTAACAGTGAGGCAAGCCGTTCTGAAAACTATCGGTAAATTACTCAAAATGCTTAACTCGCCGAGAAAATTACCTTTTTCCCAAAATGAGTGTTTGCGACAAAATAGTTAATTTTGAGGCAAGTCGTTCTGAAACCAGCCGGCAAATTACTCAAAATGCTTAACTCGTCGAGAAAATCACTTTTTTCCCAAAATGAATGTTTGCCACAAAATAGTTAATTTTGAGGCAAGTCGTTCAGAAACTAACCGGCAAATTACTCAAAAGGCTTAAATCGCCGAGAAAATCAATTTTTTTCCAAAATCAATGTTTGTCAAAAAAATATCGGGCAATGACTCAAAATGAATGTTTGCCACAAAATAGTTAATTTTGAGGCAAGTCGTTCTGAAACCAACCGGCAAATTACTCAAAATGCTTAACTCGCCGAAAAAATCATTTTTTTTCTCCAAAATTTATGTTTGCCACAAAATAGTTAATTTTGAGGCAAGTCGTTCTGAAACCAACCGGCAAATTACTCAAAATGCTTCACTCGTCGAGAAAATCACTTTTTTTTCAAAATGAATGTTTGCCAAAAAAATATCGGTAAATGACTCAAAATGCTTAACTCGCAGAGAAAATCACTTTATTTCCAAAATAAATGTTTGGCAAAAAAATAGTTAATACTGAGGCAAGCCGTTCTGGAACCAACCGGCAAATTACTCAAAATGCTTAACTAGCCGAGAAAATCACTTTGTTTCCAAAATGAATGTTTGTCAAAAAAATATCGGTAAATGTCTCAAAATGCTTAACTTGCAGAGAAAATCACTTTATTTCCCAAATAAATGTTTGGCAAAAAAATAGTTAATAGTGAGGCAAGCCGTTCTGAAACCTATCGGTAAATTACCCAAAATGCTTAACTCACCGAGAAAACGCTTTTTTCCCAAAATTAATGTTTGCCACAAAATAGTTAATTTTGAGGCAAGTCGTTCTGAAACCAACCGGCAAATTACTCAAAATACTTAACTCGCCGAGAAAATCACTTTGTTTCCAAAATGAATGTTTTTTTTTAAAAAATCGGTAAATTACTCAAAATGCTTAACTCGCCGAGAAAATCACTTTTTTTCACAAAATAAATGTTTGGCAAAAAAATAGTTAATACTGAGGCAAGCCGTTCTGAAAACTATCGGTAAATTACTCAAAATGCTTAACTCGCCGGGAAAATCACCTTTTTCCCAAAATGAGTGTTTGCGGCAAAATAGTTAATTTTGAGGCAAGTCGTTCTGAAACCAGTCGGCAAATTACTCAAAATGCTTATCTCGCCGAGAAAACACTTTTCTCCCAAAATTAATGTTTGCCACAAAATAGTTAATTTTGAGGCAAGTCGTTCTGAAACCAACCGGCAAATTACTCAAAATACTTAACTCGCCGAGAAAATCACTTTGTTTCCAAATAAATGTTTGCCACAAAATAGTTAATTTTCAGGCAAGCAGTTCTGAAACCTATCGGTAAAGTACTCAAAATGCTTAACTCGCCGAGAAAATCATTTTTTTTCCAAAATTTATGTTTGGTTAAAAATATTTAATTTTGATGCAAGCCGCTCTGGAACCAACCGGCAAATTATTCAAAATGCATAACTCGCCGAGAAAATCACTTTATTCCCAAAATGAATGTTTGCCACAAAATAGTTAATTTTGAGTCAAGTCGGTCTGAAACAAACCGGCAAATTACTCAAAATGCTTATCTCGCCGAGAAAATCACTTTTCATCCAAAATAAATGTTTGGCAAAAAAATAGTTAATAGTGAGGCAAGTCGTCCTGAAACTAACCGGCAAATTACTCAAAATACTTAACTCGCCGGGAAAAACACTTTTATTAGCAAAATTAATGTTTGCCAGAAAATAGTTAATTTTGATGCAAGCCGCTCTGGAACCAACCGGCAAATTACTCAAAACGCTTAACTCGCCGAGAAAATCACTTTTTTCCCAAAATGAATCTTTGCCACTAAATAGTTAATTTTGAGGCATGTCGTTCTGAAACCAACCGGGAAATTACTCAAAATGCTTTACTCGCCGAGAAAATCACTTTTCATCCAAAATAAATGTTTGGCAAAAAAATAGTTAATAGTGAGGCAAGTCGTCCTGAAACTAACCGGCAAATTACTCAAAATACTTAACTCGCCGGGAAAAACACTTTTATTAGCAAAATAAATGTTTGCCAGAAAATAGTTAATTTTGATGCAAGCCGCTCTGGAACCAACCGGCAAATTACTCAAAACGCTTAACTCGCCGAGAAAATCACTTTTTTCCCAAAATGAATCTTTGCCACTAAATAGTTAATTTTGAGGCATGTCGTTCTGAAACCAACCGGGAAATTGCTCAAAATGCTTAACTCGCCGAGAAAATCACATTTTTTCCAAAATGAATGTTTGTCAAAAAAATATCGGGAAATTACTCAAAATGCTTAACTCGCCGAGAAAATCACTTTTTTCCCAAAATAAATGTTTAGCAAAAAAATTGTTAAAAGTGAGGCAAGCCGTTCTGAAACCTATCGGTAAATTACTCAGAATGCTTAACTCGCCGAGAAAATCACTTTTTTCCCAAAATGAATGTTTGCCACAAAATAGTTAATTTCGAGGAAAGTCGTTCTGAAACCAACCGGCAAAATACTTAACTCGCCGGGAAAAACACTTTTATTTGCAAAATGAATGTTTGCCAGAAAATAGTTAATTTTGATGCAAGCCGCTCTGGAACCAACCGGCAAATTACTCAAAATGCTTAACTCGCCGAGAAAATCATTTTTTTCCCAAAATGAATGTTTGCCACTAAATAGTTAATTTTGATGCAAGGTGCTCTGGAACCAACCGGCAAATTACTCAAAATGCTGAACTCGCCGAGAAAATCACTTTATTCCCAAAATGAATGTTTGCCACAAAATAGTTAATTTTGAGTCAAGTCGTTCTGAAACAAACCGGCAAATTACTCAAAATGCTTAACTCGCCAAGAAAATCACTTTGTTTCCAAAATAAATGTTTGCCACAAAATAGTTAATTTTCAGGCAAGCAGTTCTGAAACCTATCGGTAAAGTACTCTAAATGCTTAACTCGCCGAGAAACTCATTTTTTGTCCAAAATTTATATTTGCCACAAAATAGTTAATAGTGATGCAAGCCGTTCTGAAACCTATCGGTAAAGTACTCTAAATGCTTAACTCGCCGAGAAAATCACTTTTTTCCCAAAATGAATGTTTGCCACAAATTAGTTAATTTTCAGGCAAGTCGTTCTGAAACCAACTGGCAAATTACTCAAAATGCATAACTCGCCGAGAAAATCACTTTATTCCCAAAATGAATGTTTGCCACAAAATAGTTAATTTTGAGTCAAGTCGGTCTGAAACAAACCGGCAAATTACTCAAAATGCTTAACTCGCCGAGAAAATCACTTTGTTTCCAAAATAAATGTTTGCCACAAAATAGTTAATTTTCAGGCAAGCAGTTCTGAAACCTATCGGTAAAGTACTCTAAATGCTTAACTCGCCGAGAAACTCATTTTTTGTCCAAAATTTATATTTGCCACAAAATAGTTAATAGCGAGGCAAGCCGTTCTGAAACCTATCGGTAAATTACTCAAAATGCTTTACTCGCCGAGAAAATCACTTTTCATCCAAAATAAATGTTTGGCAAAAAAATAGTTAATAGTGAGGCAAGTCGTCCTGAAACTAACCGGCAAATTACTCAAAATACTTAACTCGCCGGGAAAAACACTTTTATTAGCAAAATGAATGTTTGCCAGAAAATAGTTAATTTTGATGCAAGCCGCTCTGGAACCAACCGGCAAATTACTCAAAACGCTTAACTCGCCGAGAAAATCACTTTTTTCCCAAAATGAATCTTTGCCACTAAATAGTTAATTTTGAGGCATGCCGTTCTGAAACCAACCGGGAAATTGCTCAAAATGCTTAACTCGCCGAGAAAATCACATTTTTTCCAAAATGAATGTTTGTCAAAAAAATATCGGGAAATTACTCAAAATGCTTAACTCGCCGAGAAAATCACTTTTTTCCCAAAATAAATGTTTAGCAAAAAAATTGTTAAAAGTGAGGCAAGCCGTTCTGAAACCTATCGGTAAATTACTCAAAATGCTTAACTCGCCGAGAAAATCACTTTTTTCCCAAAATGAATGTTTGCCACAAAATAGTTAATTTCGAGGCAAGTCGTTCTGAAACCAACCGGCAAATTACTCAAAATACTTAACTCGCCGGGAAAAACACTTTTATTTGCAAAATGAATGTTTGCCAGAAAATAGTTAATTTTGATGCAAGCCGCTCTGGAACCAACCGGCAAATTATTCAAAATGCTTAACTCGCCGAGAAAATCATTTTTTTCCCAAAATGAATGTTTGCCACAAAATAGTTAATTTTGAGTCAAGTCGCTCTGAAACAAACCGGCAAATGACTCAAAATGCTTAACTCGCCAAGAACATCACTTTGTTTCCAAAATAAATGTTTGCCACAAAATAGTTAATTTTCAGGCAAGCAGTTCTGAAACCTATCGTTAAAGTACTCTAAATGCTTAACTCGCCGAGAAACTCATTTTTTGTCCAAAATTTATATTTGCCACAAAATAGTTAATAGTGAGGCAAGCCGTTCTGAAACCTATCGGTAAAGTACTCTAAATGCTTAACTCGCCGAGAAAATTACCTTTTTCCCAAAATGAGTGTTTGCGACAAAATAGTTAATTTTGAGGCAAGTCGTTCTGAAACCAACCGGCAAATTACTCAAAATGCTTAACTCGCCGAGAAACTCATTTTTTTGTCCAAAATTTATGTTTGCCACAAAATAGTTAATTTTGAGGCAAGCCGTTCTGGAACCAACCGGCAAATTACTCAAAATGCTTAACTCGCCGAGAAAATCACTTTGTTTCCAAAATGAATGTTTTTTAAAAAAAATATCGGTAAATTACTCAAAATGCTTAACTCGCCGAGAAAATCACTTTTTTTCCAAAATAAATGGTTGGCAAAAAAATAGTTAATAGTGAGGCAAGCCGTTCTGAAAACTATCGGTAAATTACTCAAAATGCTTAACTCGCCGGGAAAATCACCTTTTTCCCAAAATGAGTGTTTGCGGCAAAATAGTTAATTTTGAGGCAAGTCGTTCTGAAACCAGTCGGCAAATTACTCAAAATGCTTAACTCGCCGAGAAAACACTTTTTTCCCAAAATTAATGTTTGCCACAAAATAGTTAATTTTGAGGCAAGTCGTTCTGAAACCAACCGGCAAATTACTCAAAATACTTAACTCGGCGAGAAAATCACTTTGTTCCCAAAATGAATGTATTTTAAAAAAAATATCGGTAAATTACTCAAAATGCTTAACTCGCCGAGAAAATCATTTTTTTTCCAAAATTTATGTTTGGTTAAAAATATTTAATTTTGATGCAAGCCGCTCTGGAACCAACCGGCAAATTACTCAAAATGCTTTACTCGCCGAGAAAATCACTTTTCATCCAAAATAAATGTTTGGCAAAAAAATAGTTAATAGTGAGGCAAGTCGTCCTGAAACTAACCGGCAAATTACTCAAAATACTTAACTCGCCGGGAAAAACACTTTTATTAGCAAAATGAATGTTTGCCAGAAAATAGTTAATTTTGATGCAAGCCGCTCTGGAACCAACCGGCAAATTACTCAAAACGCGTAACTCGCCGAGAAAATCACTTTTTTCCCAAAATGAATCTTTGCCACTAAATAGTTAATTTTGAGGCATGTCGTTCTGAAACCAACCGGGAAATTGCTCAAAATGCTTAACTCGCCGAGAAAATCACATTTTTTCCAAAATGAATGTTTGTCAAAAAAATATCGGGAAATTACTCAAAATGCTTAACTCGCCGAGAAAATCACTTTTTTCCCAAAATGAATGTTTGCCACAAATTAGTTAATTTTCAGGCAAGTCGTTCTGAAACCAACTGGCAAATTACACAAAATGCTTAACTCGCCGAGAAAATCACTTTTTTTCCAAAATTTATGTTTGGTTAAAAATATTTAATTTTGATGCAAGCCGCTCTGGAACCAACCGGCAAATTACTCAAAATGCTTAACACGCCGAGAAAATCACTTTATTCCCAAAATGAATGTTTGCCACAAAATAGTTAATTTTGAGACAAGTCGTTCTGAAACCAACCGGCAAATTACTCAAAATGCTTATCTCGCCGAGAAAATCACTTTGTTTCCAAAATAAATGTTTGCCACAAAATAGTTAATTTTCACGCAAGCAGTTCTGAAACCTATCGGTAAAGTACTCTAAATGCTTAACTCGCCGAGAAACTCATTTTTTTTCCAAAATTTATATTTGCCACAAAATAGTTAATAGCGAGGCAAGCCGTTCTGAAAACTATCGGTAAATTACTCAAAATGCTTAACTCGCCGAGAAAATCACTTTATTTTTCCAAAATGAATGTTTGCCACAAAATAGTTAACAGTGAGGCAAGCCGTTCTGAAAACTATCGGTAAATTACTCAAAATGCTTAACTCGCCGAGAAAATTACCTTTTTCCCAAAATGAGTGTTTGCGACAAAATAGTTAATTTTGAGGCAAGTCGATCAGAAACTAACCGGCAAATTACTCAAAAGGCTTAAATCGCCGAGAAAATCAATTTTTTTCCAAAATCAATGTTTGGCAAAAAAATATCGGGCAATGACTCAAAATGAATGTTTGCCACAAAATAGTTAATTTTGAGGCAAGTCGTTCTGAAACCAACCGGCAAATTACTCAAAATGCTTAACTCGCCGAGAAACTCATTTTTTTTGTCCAAAATTTATGTTTGCCACAAAATAGTTAATTTTGAGGCAAGTCGTTCTGAAACCAATCGGCAAATTACTCAAAATGCTTCACTCGTCGAGAAAATCACTTTTTTTCCAAAATGAATGTTTGTCAAAAAAAATCGGTAAATGTCTCAAAATGCTTAACTTGCAGAGAAAATCACTTTATTTCCAAAATCAATGTTATTTCCAAAATTTGTCAAAATCACTTTATTTCCAAAATAAATGTTTGGCAAAAAAATAGTTAATAGTGAGGCAAGCCGTTCTGAAAACTCACAATGCTTAACTCGCCGAGAAACTCATTTTTTGTCCAAAATGAGTGTTTGCGACAAAATAGTTAATTTTGAGGCAAGTCGTTCTGAAACCAACCGGCAAATTACTCAAAATGCTTAACTCGCCGAGAAAATCACTTTTTTTTCCAAAATGAATGTTTGTCAAAAAAATAGTTAATTTTGAGGCAAGTCGTTCTGAAACAAATCGGCAAATTACTCAAAATGCTTAACTCGCCGAGAAAATCACTTTTTTTCCAAAATAAATGTTTGGCAAAAAAATAGTTAATAGTGAGGCAAGCCGTTCTGAAAACTATCGGTAAATTACTCAAAATGCTTAACTCGCCGAGAAAATCACCTATTTTGTGGCAAACATTCATTTTGGGAAAAAAGTAATTTTCTCGGTGAGTTAAGCATTTTGAGTAATGTGCCGGTTGGTTTCAGATCGACTTGCCTGAAAATTAACTATTTTGTGGCAAACATTTACTTTTGATAAAAAGTGATTTTCTCGGCGAGTTAACCATTTTGACTAACTTGCCGGTTGGTTTCAGAAAGACTTGTCTCAAAATTAACTATTTTGTGGCAAACATTCATTTTGGGAAAAAAGTTATTTTCTCGGCGAGTGATGCATTTTGAGTAATTTGCCGGTTGGTTCCAGAGCGGCTTGCATCAAAATTAACTATTTTTAACCAAACATAAATTTTGGAGAAAAAGTGATTTTCTCGGCGAGTTAAGTATTTTGAGTAATTTACCGATATGTTTTTAACAAAACATTTATTTTGGAAATAAAGTGATTTTCTCGGCGAGTTAAGCATTTTGAGTAATTTACCGATAGGTTTCAGAACGGCTTGCCTCACGTTTAACAATTTTTTTGTCAAACATTTATTTTGGGAAAAAAGTGATTTTCTCGGCGAGTTAAGCATTTTGAGTAATTTCCCGATATTTTTTTGACATCATTCATTTTGGAAAAAAAGTGATTTTCTCGGCGAGTTAAGCATTTTGAGCAATTTGCCGGTTGGTTTCAGAACGACTTGCATCAAAGTTAACTATTTTGTGGCAAACATTCATTTTGGGAAAAAAGTGATTTTCTCGGCGAGATAAGCATTTTGAGTAATTTGCCGGTTGGTTCCAGAGCGGCTTCCATCAAAATTAACTATTTTTAACCAAACATAAAGTTTGGAGATAAAGTGAGTTTCTCGGCGAGTTAAGCATTTTGAGTAATTTGCCGGTTTGTTTCAGAACGACTTGCCTCAAAATTAACTATTTTTTTTCCAAACATTTATTTTGGAAAGAAAGGTGATTTTCTCGATGAGTTAAGCATTTTGAGTAATTTACCGATAGGTTTCAGAACGGCTTGCCTCACTATTAACTATTTTGTGGCAAAACATGCATTTGCGGGAAAGGTGATTTTCCCTATGAGTTAAGCATTTTGAATAATTTACCGATAGGTTTCAGAACGGCTTGCCTCACTATTAACTATTTTGTGGCAAACATTCATATTGGGAAAAAAGTGATTTTCTCGGCGAGTCAAGCACTTTGAGTAATTTGCCGGTTGGTTTCAGAACGACTTGGCACAAAATTAACTATTTTGTGGCAAACATTCATTTTGGGAAAAAAGTGATTTTCTCGGTGAGTTAAGCATTTTGAGTAATTTGCCGATAGGTTTCAGAACGGCTTGCCTCACTATTAACTATTTTTTTGCCAAACATTTATTTTGGAAAAAAAGTGATATTCTCGGCGAGTTAAGCATTTTGAGCAATTTGCCGGTTGGTTTCAGAGCGGCTTGCATAAAAATTAACTATTTTGTGGCAAACATTCATTTTGGGAAAAAAGTAATTTTCTCGGTGAGTTAAGCATTTTGAGTAATGTGCCGGTTGGTTTCAGATCGTCTTGCCTGAAAATTAACTATATTGTGGCAAACATTTACTTTTGATAAAAAGTGATTTTCTCGGCGAGTTAACCATTTTGACTAACTTGCCGGTTGGTTTCAGAAAGACTTGTCTCAAAATTAACTATTTTGTGGCAAACATTCATTTTGGGAAAAAAGTGATTTTCTCGGCGAGTTAAGCATTTTGAGTAATTTGCCGGTTGGTTTCAGAACGACTTGCGTCAAAGTTAACTATTTTGTGGCAAACATTCATTTTGGGAAAAAAGTTATTTTCTCGGCGAGTTAAGCATTTTGAGCAATTTGCCGGTTGGTTCCAGAGCGGCTTGCATCAAAATTAACTATTTTTAACCAAACATAAATTTTGGAGAAAAAGTGAGTTTCTCGGCGAGTTAAGCATTTTGAGTAATTTACCGATAGGTTTCAGAACGGCATGCCTCACTATTAACTATTTTTTTGCCAAACATTTCTTTTGGATAAAAAGTGATTTTCTCGGCGAGTTAAGCAATTTGAGTAATTTGCCGGTTGGTTCCAGAGCGGCTTGCATCAAATTTAACTATTTTCTGGCAAACATTCATTTTGCAAATAAAAGGGATTTTCTCGGTCAGTTAAGCATTTTGAGTAATTTACCGATAGGTTTCAGAACGGCTTGCCTCACTATTAACTATTTTTTTGCCAAACATTTATTTGGGAAAAAAAGTGATTTTCTCGGCGAGTTAAGCATTTTGAGCAATTTGCCAGTTGGTTTCAGAACGACTTGCCTCAAAATTAACTATTTTGTGGCAAACATTTATTTTGGGAAAAAAGTAATTTTCTCGGTGAGTTAAGCATTTTGAGTAAGTGCCAGTTGGTTCCAGAACGACTTGCCTGAAAAATAACTATTTTGTGGCAAACATTTACCTTTGATAAAAAGTGATTTTCTCGGCGAGTTAAGCATTTTGACTAACTAGCCGGTTGGTTTCAGAAAGACTTGTCTCAAAATTAACCATTTTGTGGCAAACAGTCATTATGGGAAAAAAGTAATTTTCTCGGCGAGTTAAGCATTTTGAGCAATTTGCCGGTTGGTTTCAGAACGACTTGCCTCAAAATTAACTATTTTGTGGCAAACATTTATTTTGGGAAAAAAGTAATTTTCTCGGTGAGTTAAGCATTTTGAGTAAGTGCCGGTTGGTTTCAGAACGACTTGCCTGAAAATTAACTATTTTGTGGCAAACATTTACTTTTGATAAAAAGTGATTTTCTCGGCGAGCATTTTGACTAACTTGCCGGTTGGTTTCAGAAAGACTTGTCTCAAAATTAACTATTTTGTGGCAAACATTCATTTTGGGAAAAAAGTGATTTTCTCGGCGAGTTAAGCATTTTGAGTAATTTGCCGGTTGGTTCCAGAGCGGCTTGCATCAAAATTAACTATTTTTAACCAAACATAAATTTTGGAGAAAAAGTGAGTTTCTCGGCGAGTAATTTTGAGTAATTTACCGATAGGTTTCAGAACGGCATGCCTCACTATTAACTATTGTTTTGCCAAACATTTCTTTTGGAAAAAAAACGTGTTTTTCTCGGCAAGTTAAGTATTTTGAGTAATTTACCGATATGTTTTTAACGAAACATTCATTTTGGAAAAAAAGTGATTTTCTCGGCGAGTTAAGCATTTTGAGTAATTTACCGATAGGTTTCAGAACGGCTTGCCTCGCTTTTAACAATTTTTTTGTCAAACATTTATTTTGGGAAAAAAGTGATATTCTCGGCGAGTTAAGCATTTTGTGTAATTTCCGGTTGTTTCCAGAGCGGCTTCCATCAAAATTAACTATTTTTAACCAAACATGAAGTTTGGAGATCAAGTGAGTTTCTCGGCGAGTTAAGAATTTTGAGTAATTTGCCGGTTTGTTTCAGAACGACTTGCCTCAAAATTAACTATTTTTTTCCCCAAACATTTATTTTGGAAAGAAAGGTGATTTTCCCGATGAGTTAAGCATTTTGAATAATTTACCGATAGGTTTCAGAACGGCTTGCCTCACTATTAACTATTTTGTGGCAAACATTCATATTGGGAAAAAAGTGATTTTCTCGGCGAGTCAAGCATTTGAGTAATTTGCCGGTTGGTTTCAGAACGACTTGGCACAAAATTAACTATTTTGTGGCAAACATTCATCTTGGGAAAAAAGTGATTTTCTCGGTGAGTTAAGCATTTTGAGTAATTTACAGATAGGTTTCAGAACGGCTTGCCTCACTATTAACTATTTTTTTGCCAAACATTTATTTTGGAAAAAAAGTGATATTCTCGGCGAGTTAAGCATTTTGAGTAACTTGCCGGTTGATTTCAGGACGACTTGCCACAAAATTAACTATTTTGTGGCAAACATAAATTTTGGACAAAAAATGAGTTTCTCGGCGAGTTAAGCATTTAGAGTACTTTACAGATAGGTTTCAGAACGGCTTGCCTCACTATTAACTATTTTTTTGCCAAACATTCATTTTGGGAAAAAAGTGATTTTCTCGGCGAGTTAAGCAATTTGAGTAATTTGCCGGTTGGTCCCAGAGCGGCTTGCATCAAATTTAACTATTTTCTGGCAAACATTCATTTTGCAAATAAAAGGGATTTTCTCGGTCAGTTAAGCATTTTGAGTAATTTACCGATAGGTTTCAGAACGGCTTGCCTCACTATTAACTATTTTTTTGCCAAACATTTATTTGGGAAAAAAAGTGATTTTCTCGGCGAGTTAAGCATTTTGAACAATTTGCCGGTTGGTTTCAGAACGACTTGCCTCAAAATTAACTATTTTGTGGCAAATATTTATTTTGGGAAAAAAGTAATTTTCTCGGTGAGTTAAGCATTTTGAGTAAGTGCCGGTTGGTTTCAGAACGACTTGCCTGAAAATTAACTATTTTGTGGCAAACATTTACTTTTGATAAAAAGTGATTTTCTCGGCGAGTTAAGCATTTTGACTAACTTGCCGGTTGGTTTCAGAAAGACTTGTCTCAAAATTAACTATTTTGTGGCAAACATAAATTTTGGACAAAAAATGAGTTTCTCGGCGAGTTAAGCATTTAGAGTACTTTACAGATAGGTTTCAGAACGGCTTGCCTCACTATTAACTATTTTTTTGCCAAACATTCATTTTGGGAAAAAAGTGATTTTCTCGGCGAGTTAAGCAATTTGAGTAATTTGCCGGTTGGTTCCAGAGCGGCTTGCATCAAATTTAACTATTTTCTGGCAAACATTCATTTTGCAAATAAAAGGGATTTTCTCGGTCAGTTAAGCATTTTGAGTAATTTACCGATAGGTCTCAGAACGGCTTGCCTCACTATTAACTATTTTTTTGCCAAACATTTATTTGGGAAAAAAAGTGATTTTCTCGGCGAGTTAAGCATTTTGAACAATTTGCCGGTTGGTTTCAGAACGACTTGCCTCAAAATTAACTATTTTGTGGCAAACATTTATTTTGGGAAAAAAGTAATTTTCTCGGTGAGTTAAGCATTTTGAGTAAGTGCCGGTTGGTTTCAGAACGACTTGCC
This sequence comes from Scyliorhinus torazame, assembly GCF_047496885.1. Classification (NCBI taxonomy): domain Eukaryota; kingdom Metazoa; phylum Chordata; class Chondrichthyes; order Carcharhiniformes; family Scyliorhinidae; genus Scyliorhinus; species Scyliorhinus torazame. The sequence goes on along the minus strand of NC_092729.1, from coordinate 70,595,888 downwards.
TGAAAATTAACTATTTTGTGGCAAACATTTACTTTTGATAAAAAGTGATTTTCTCGGCGAGTTAAGCATTTTGAGTAATTTACCGATAGGTTTCAGAATGACTTGCCTCAAAATTAACTATTTTGTGGCAAAACATTCATTTGGGGGAAAGGTGATTTTCCCGATGAGTTAAGCATTTTGAATAATTTACCGATAGGTTTCAGAACGGCTTGCCTCACTATTAACTATTTTTAGCAAACATTCATATTGGGAAAAAAGTGATTTTCTCGGCGAGTTAAGCATTTTGAGTAATTTGCCGGTTGGTTTCAGAACGACTTGCGTCAAAGTTAACTATTTTGTGGCAAACATTCATTTTGGGAAAAAAGTGATTTTCTCGGCGAGTTAAGCATTTTGAGTAATTTGCCGGTTGGTTCCAGAGCGGCTTGCATCAAAATTAACTATTTTTAACCAAACATAAATTTTGGAGAAAAAGTGAGTTTCTCGGCGAGTTAAGCATTTTGAGTAATTTACCGATAGGTTTCAGAACGGCATGCCTCACTATTAACTATTTTTTTGCCAAACATTTCTTTTGGATAAAAAGTGATTTTCTCGGCGAGTTAAGCATTTTGAGTAACTTGCCGGTTGCTTTCAGGACGACTTGCCACAAAATTAACTATTTTGTGGCAAACATAAATTTTGGACAAAAAATGAGTTTCTCGGCGAGTTAAGCATTTAGAGTACTTTACCGATAGGTTTCAGAACGGCTTGCCTCACTATTAACTATTTTTTTGCCAAACATTCATTTTGGGAAATAATTGATTTTCTCGGCGAGTTAAGCAATTTGAGTAATTTGCCGGTTGGTTCCAGAGCGGCTTGCATCAAATTTAACTATTTTCTGGCAAACATTCATTTTGCAAATAAAAGGGATTTTCTCGGTCAGTTAAGCATTTTGAGTAATTTACAGATAGGTTTCAGAACGGCTTGCCTCACTATTAACTATTTTTTTGCCAAACATTTATTTTGGAAAAAAAGTGATATTCTCGGCGAGTTAAGCATTTTGAGTAACTTGCCGGTTGCTTTCAGGACGACTTGCCACAAAATTATCTATTTTGTGGCAAACATAAATTTTGGACAAAAAATGAGTTTCTCGGCGAGTTAAGCATTTAGAGTACTTTACCGATAGGTTTCAGAACGGCTTGCCTCACTATTAACTATTTTTTTGCCAAACATTCATTTTGGGAAATAAGTGATTTTCTCGGCGAGTTAAGCAATTTGAGTAATTTGCCGGTTGGTTCCAGAGCTGCTTGCATCAAATTTAACTATTTTCTGGCAAACATTCATTTTGCAAATAAAAGGGATTTTCTCGGTCAGTTAAGCATTTTGAGTAATTTACAGATAGGTTTCAGAACGGCTTGCCTCACTATTAACTATTTTTTTGCCAAACATTTATTTTGGAAAAAAAAGTGATATTCTCGGCGAGTTAAGCATTTTGAGTAACTTGCCGGTTGCTTTCAGGACGACTTGCCACAAAATTAACTATTTTGTGGCAAACATAAATTTTGGACAAAAAATGAGTTTCTCGGCGAGTTAAGCATTTAGAGTACCTTACCGATAGGTTTCAGGACGGCTTGCCTCACTACTAACTATTTTTTTGCCAAACATTTATTTTGGATGAAAAGTGGTTTTCTCGGCGAGTAAAGCATTTTGAGTAATTTACCGATAGGTTTCAGAACGGCTTGCCTCGCTATTAACTATTTTGTGGCAAATATAAATTTTGGACAAAAAATGAGTTTCTCGGCGAGTTAAGCATTTAGAGTAGTTTACCGTTTCAGAACTGCTTGCGTGAAAATTAACTATTTTGTGGCAAACATTTATTTTGGAAACAAAGTGATTTTCTCGGCGAGTTAAGCATTTTGAGTAATTTGCCGGTTGGTTCCAGAGCGGCTTGCATCAATATTAAATATTTTTAAAAAAACATTCATTTTGGAAAAAAAGTAATTTTCTCGGTGAGTTAAGCATTTTGAGTAAGTGCCGGTTGGTTTCAGAACGACTTGCCTCAAAATTAACTATTTTGTGGCAAACATTTATTTTGGGAAAAAAGTAATTTTCTCGGTGAGTTAAGCATTTTGAGTAAGTGCCGGTTGGTTTCAGAACGACTTGCCTGAAAATTAACTATTTTGTGGCAAACATTTACTTTTGATAAAAAGTGATTTTCTCGGCGAGTTAAGCATTTTGACTAACTTGCCGGTTGGTTTCAGAAAGACCTGTCTCAAAATTAACTATTTTGTGGCAAACATTCATTTTGGGAAAAAGTAATTTTCTCGGCGAGTTAAGCATTTAGAGCAATTTGCCGGTTGGTTTCAGAACGACTTGCCTCTAAATTAACTATTTTGTGGCAAACATTTATTTTGGGAAAAAAGTAATTTTCTCGGTGAGTTAAGAATTTTGAGTAAGTGCCGGTTGGTTTCAGAACGACTTGCCTGAAAATTAACTATTTTGTGGCAAACATTTACTTTTGATAAAAAGTGATTTTCTCGGCGAGTTAAGCATTTTGACTAACTTGCCGGTTGGTTTCAGAAAGACTTGTCTCAAAATTAACTATTTTGTGGCAAACATTCATTTTGGGAAAAAAATAATTTTCTCGGCGAGTTAAGCATTTTGAGCAATTTGCCGGTTGGTTTCAGAACGACTTGCCTCAAAATTAACTATTTTGTGGCAAACATTAATTTTGGGAAAAAAGTAATTTTCTCGGTGAGTTAAGCATTTTGAGTAAGTGCCGGTTGGTTTCAGAACGACTTGCCTCAAAATTAACTATTTTTTTTCCAAACATTTATTTTGGAAAGAAAAGTGATTTTCTCGATGAGTTAAGCATTTTGAGTAATTTACCGATAGGTTTCAGAACGACTTGCCTCAAAATTAACTATTTTGTGGCAAAACATTCATTTGGGGGAAAGGTGATTTTCCCGATGAGTTAAGCATTTTGAATAATTTACCGATAGGTTTCAGAACGGCTTGCCTCACTATTAACTATTTTTAGCAAACATTCATATTGGGAAAAAAGTGATTTTCTCGGCGAGTCAAGCATTTTGAGTAATTTGCCGGTTGGTTTCAGAACGACTTGGCACAAAATTAACTATTTTGTGGCAAACATTCATTTTGGGAAAAAAGTAATTTTCTCGGTGAGTTAAGCATTGTGAGTAATGTGCCGGTTGGTTTCAGATCGACTTGCCTGAAAATTAACTATTTTGTGGCAAACATTTACGTTTGATAAAAAGTGATTTTCTCGGCGAGTTAACCATTTTGACTAACTTGCCGGTTGGTTTCAGAAAGACTTGTCTCAAAATTAACTATTTTGTGGCAAACATTCATTTTGGGAAAAAAGTGATTTTCTCGGTGAGTTAAGCATTTTGAGTAAGTGCCGGTTGGTTTCAGAACAACTTGCCTGAAAATTAACTATTTTTTTGCCAAACATAAATTTTGGACAAAAAATGAGTTTCTCGGCGAGTTAAGCATTTAGAGTACTTTACCGATAGGTTTCAGAACGGCTTGCCTCACTATTAACTATTTTTTTGCCAAACATTCATTTTGGGAAATAAGTGATTTTCTCGGCGAGTTAAGCAATTTGAGTAATTTGCCGGTTGGTTCCAGAGCGGCTTGCATCAAATTTAACTTTTTCTGGCAAACATTCATTTTGCAAATAAAAGGGATTTTCTCGGTGAGTTAAGCATTTTGAGTAATTTACCGATAGGTTTCAGAACGGCTTGCCTCACTATTAACTATTTTTTTGCCAAACATTTATTTGGGAAAAAAGTGATTTTCTCGGCGAGTCAAGCATTTTGAGTAATTTGCCGGTTGGTTTCAGAACGACTTGGCACAAAATTAACTATTTTGTGGCAAACATTCATTTTGGGAAAAAAGTAATTTTCTCGGTGAGTTAAGCATTGTGAGTAATGTGCCGGTTGGTTTCAGATCGACTTGCCTGAAAATTAACTATTTTGTGGCAAACATTTACGTTTGATAAAAAGTGATTTTCTCGGCGAGTTAACCATTTTGACTAACTTGCCGGTTGGTTTCAGAAAGACTTGTCTCAAAATTAACTATTTTGTGGCAAACATTCATTTTGGGAAAAAAGTGATTTTCTCGGTGAGTTAAGCATTTTGAGTAAGTGCCGGTTGGTTTCAGAACGACTTGCCTGAAAATTAACTATTTTTTTGCCAAACATAAATTTTGGACAAAAAATGAGTTTCTCGGCGAGTTAAGCATTTAGAGTACTTTACCGATAGGTTTCAGAACGGCTTGCCTCACTATTAACTATTTTTTTGCCAAACATTCATTTTGGGAAATAAGTGATTTTCTCGGCGAGTTAAGCAATTTGAGTAATTTGCCGGTTGGTTCCAGAGCGGCTTGCATCAAATTTAACTTTTTCTGGCAAACATTCATTTTGCAAATAAAAGGGATTTTCTCGGTGAGTTAAGCATTTTGAGTAATTTACCGATAGGTTTCAGAACGGCTTGCCTCACTATTAACTATTTTTTTGCCAAACATTTATTTGGGAAAAAAGTGATTTTCTCGGCGAGTTAAGCATTTTGAACAATTTGCCGGTTGGTTTCAGAACGACTTGCCTCAAAATTAACTATTTTGTGGCAAACATTTATTTTGGGAAAAAAGTAATTTTCTCGGTGAGTTAAGCATTTTGAGTAAGTGCCGGTTGGTTTCAGAACGACTTGCCTGAAAATTAACTATTTTTTGGCAAACATTTACTTTTGATAAAAAGTGATTTTCTCGGCGAGTTAAGCACTTTGACTAACTTGCCGGTTGTTTCAGAAAGACTTGTCTCAAAATTAACTATTTTGTGGCAAACATTCATTTTGGGAAAAAAATAATTTTCTCGGCGAGTTAAGCATTTTGAGCAATTTGCCGGTTGGTTTCAGAACGACTTGCCTCAAAATTAACTATTTTGTGGCAAACATTTATTTTGGGAAAAAAGTAATTTTCTCGGTGAGTTAAGCATTTTTAGTAAGTGCCGGTTGGTTTCAGAACGACTTGCCTGAAAATTAACTATTTTGTGGCAAACATTTACTTTTGATAAAAAGTGATTTTCTCGGCGAGTTAAGCATTTTGACTAACTTGCCGGTTGGTTTCAGAAAGACTTGTCTCAAAATTAACTATTTTGTGGCAAACATTCATTTTGGGAAAAAAATAATTTTCTCGGCGAGTTAAGCATTTTGAGCAATTTGCCGGTTGGTTTCAGAACGACTTGCCTCAAAATTAACTATTTTGTGGCAAACATTAATTTTGGGAAAAAAGTAATTTTCTCGGTGAGTTAAGCATTTTGAGTAAGTGCCGGTTGGTTTCAGAACGACTTGCCTCAAAATTAACTATTTTTTTTCCAAACATTTATTTTGGAAAGAAAGGTGATTTTCTCGATGAGTTAAGCATTTTGAGTAATTTACCGATAGGTTTCAGAACGACTTGCCTCAAAATTAACTATTTTGTGGCAAAACATTCATTTGGGGGAAAGGTGATTTTCCCGATGAGTTAAGCATTTTGAATAATTTACCGATAGGTTTCAGAACGGCTTGCCTCACTATTAACTATTTTTAGCAAACATTCATATTGGGAAAAAAGTGATTTTCTCGGCGAGTCAAGCATTTTGAGTAATTTGCCGGTTGGTTTCAGAACGACTTGGCACAAAATTAACTATTTTGTGGCAAACATTCATTTTGGGAAAAAAGTAATTTTCTCGGTGAGTTAAGCATTGTGAGTAATGTGCCGGTTGGTTTCAGATCGACTTGCCTGAAAATTAACTATTTTGTGGCAAACATTTACGTTTGATAAAAAGTGATTTTCTCGGCGAGTTAACCATTTTGACTAACTTGCCGGTTGGTTTCAGAAAGACTTGTCTCAAAATTAACTATTTTGTGGCAAACATTCATTTTGGGAAAAAAAGTGATTTTCTCGGTGAGTTAAGCATTTTGAGTAAGTGCCGGTTGGTTTCAGAACGACTTGCCTGAAAATTAACTATTTTTTTGCCAAACATAAATTTTGGACAAAAAATGAGTTTCTCGGCGAGTTAAGCATTTAGAGTACTTTGCCGATAGGTTTCAGAACGGCTTGCCTCACTATTAACTATTTTTTTGCCAAACATTCATTTTGGGAAATAAGTGATTTTCTCGGCGAGTTAAGCAATTTGAGTAATTTGCCGGTTGGTTCCAGAGCGGCTTGCATCAAATTTAACTATTTTGTGGCAAACATTCATTTTGCAAATAAAAGGGATTTTCTCGGTGAGTTAAGCATTTTGAGTAATTTACCGATAGGTTTCAGAACGGCTTGCCTCACTATTAACTATTTTTTTGCCAAACATTTATTTGGGAAAAAAGTGATTTTCTCGGCGAGTTAAGCATTTTGAACAATTTGCCGGTTGGTTTCAGAACGACTTGCCTCAAAATTAACTATTTTGTGGCAAACATTTATTTTGGGAAAAAAGCAATTTTCTCGGTGAGTTAAGCATTTTGAGTAAGTGCCGGTTGGTTTCAGAACGACTTGCCTGAAAATTAACTATTTTGTGGCAAACATTTACTTTTGATAAAAAGTGATTTTCTCGGCGAGTTAAGCATTTTGACTAACTTGCCGGTTGGTTTCAGAAAGACTTGTCTCAAAATTAACTATTTTGTGGCAAACATTCATTTTGGGAAAAAAGTAATTTTCTCGGCGAGTTAAGCATTTTGAGCAATTTGCCGGTTGGTTTCAGAACGACTTGCCTCAAAATTAACTATTTTGTGGCAAACATTTATTTTGGGAAAAAAGTAATTTTCTCGGTGAGTTAAGCATTTTGAGTAAGTGCCGGTTGGTTTCAGAACGACTTGCCTGAAAATTAACTATTTTGTGGCAAACATTTACTTTTGATAAAAAGTGATTTTCTCGGCGAGTCAAGCATTTTGAGTAATTTGCCGGTTGGTTTCAGAACGACTTGGCACAAAATTAACTATTTTGTGGCAAACATTCATTTTGGGAAAAAAGTAATTTTCTCGGTGAGTTAAGCATTGTGAGTAAGTGCCGGTTGGTTTCAGAACGACTTGCCTGAAAATTAACTATTTTGTGGCAAACATTTACTTTTGATAAAAAGTGATTTTCTCGGCGAGTTAAGCATTTTGACTAACTTGCCGGTTGGTTTCAGAAAGACTTGTCTCAAAATTAACTATTTTGTGGCAAACATTCATTTTGGGAAAAAAGTAATTTTCTCGGCGAGTTAAGCATTTTGAGCAATTTGCCGGTTGGTTTCAGAACGACTTGCCTCAAAATTAACTATTTTGTGGCAAACATTTATTTTGGGAAAAAAGTAATTTTCTCGGTGAGTTAAGCATTTTGAGTAAGTGCCGGTTGGTTTCAGAACGACTTGCCTGAAAATTAACTATTTTGTGGCAAACATTTACTTTTGATAAAAAGTGATTTTCTCGGCGAGTCAAGCATTTTGAGTAATTTGCCGGTTGGTTTCAGAACGACTTGGCACAAAATTAACTATTTTGTGGCAAACATTCATTTTGGGAAAAAAGTAATTTTCTCGGTGAGTTAAGCATTGTGAGTAATGTGCCGGTTGGTTTCAGATCGACTTGCCTGAAAATTAACTATTTTGTGGCAAACATTTACTTTTGATAAAAAGTGATTTTCTCGGCGAGTTAACCATTTTGACTAACTTGCCGGTTGGTTTCAGAAAGACTTGTCTCAAAATTAACTATTTTGTGGCAAACATTCATTTTGGGAAAAAAGTGATTTTCTCGGCGAGTTAAGCAATTTGAGTAATTTGCCGGTTGGTTCCAGAGCGGCTTGCATCAAATTTAACTTTTTCTGGCAAACATTCATTTTGCAAATAAAAGGGATTTTCTCGGTGAGTTAAGCATTTTGAGTAATTTACCGATAGGTTTCAGAACGGCTTGCCTCACTATTAACTATTTTTTTGCCAAACATTTATTTGGGAAAAAAGTGATTTTCTCGGCGAGTTAAGCATTTTGAACAATTTGCCGGTTGGTTTCAGAACGACTTGCCTCAAAATTAACTATTTTGTGGCAAACATTTATTTTGGGAAAAAAGTAATTTTCTCGGTGAGTTAAGCATTTTGAGTAAGTGCCGGTTGGTTTCAGAACGACTTGCCTGAAAATTAACTATTTTGTGGCAAACATTTACTTTTGATAAAAAGTGATTTTCTCGGCGAGTTAAGCATTTTGACTAACTTGCCGGTTGGTTTCAGAACGACTTGTCTCAAAATTAACTATTTTGTGGCAAACATTCATTTTGGGAAAAAAGTAATTTTCTCGGTGAGTTAAGCATTTTGAGTAAGTGCCGGTTGGTTTCAGAACGACTTGCCTCAAAATTAACTATTTTTTTTCCAAACATTTATTTTGGAAAGAAAGGTGATTTTCTCGATGAGTTAAGCATTTTGAGTAATTTACCGATAGGTTTCAGAACGACTTGCCTCAAAATTAACTATTTTGTGGCAAAACATTCATTTGGGGGAAAGGTGATTTTCCCGATGAGTTAAGCATTTTGAATAATTTACCGATAGGTTTCAGAACGGCTTGCCTCACTATTAACTATTTTTAGCAAACATTCATATTGGGAAAAAAGTGATTTTCTCGGCGAGTCAAGCATTTTGAGTAATTTGCCGGTTGGTTTCAGAACGACTTGGCACAAAATTAACTATTTTGTGGCAAACATTCATTTTGGGAAAAAAGTAATTTTCTCGGTGAGTTAAGCATTGTGAGTAATGTGCCGGTTGGTTTCAGATCGACTTGCCTGAAAATTAACTATTTTGTGGCAAACATTTACGTTTGATAAAAAGTGATTTTCTCGGCGAGTTAACCATTTTGACTAACTTGCCGGTTGGTTTCAGAAAGACTTGTCTCAAAATTAACTATTTTGTGGCAAACATTCATTTTGGGAAAAAAAGTGATTTTCTCGGTGAGTTAAGCATTTTGAGTAAGTGCCGGTTGGTTTCAGAACGACTTGCCTGAAAATTAACTATTTTTTTGCCAAACATAAATTTTGGACAAAAAATGAGTTTCTCGGCGAGTTAAGCATTTAGAGTACTTTGCCGATAGGTTTCAGAACGGCTTGCCTCACTATTAACTATTTTTTTGCCAAACATTCATTTTGGGAAATAAGTGATTTTCTCGGCGAGTTAAGCAATTTGAGTAATTTGCCGGTTGGTTCCAGAGCGGCTTGCATCAAATTTAACTATTTTGTGGCAAACATTCATTTTGCAAATAAAAGGGATTTTCTCGGTGAGTTAAGCATTTTGAGTAATTTACCGATAGGTTTCAGAACGGCTTGCCTCACTATTAACTATTTTTTTGCCAAACATTTATTTGGGAAAAAAGTGATTTTCTCGGCGAGTTAAGCATTTTGAACAATTTGCCGGTTGGTTTCAGAACGACTTGCCTCAAAATTAACTATTTTGTGGCAAACATTTATTTTGGGAAAAAAGCAATTTTCTCGGTGAGTTAAGCATTTTGAGTAAGTGCCGGTTGGTTTCAGAACGACTTGCCTGAAAATTAACTATTTTGTGGCAAACATTTACTTTTGATAAAAAGTGATTTTCTCGGCGAGTTAAGCATTTTGACTAACTTGCCGGTTGGTTTCAGAAAGACTTGTCTCAAAATTAACTATTTTGTGGCAAACATTCATTTTGGGAAAAAAGTAATTTTCTCGGCGAGTTAAGCATTTTGAGCAATTTGCCGGTTGGTTTCAGAACGACTTGCCTCAAAATTAACTATTTTGTGGCAAACATTTATTTTGGGAAAAAAGTAATTTTCTCGGTGAGTTAAGCATTTTGAGTAAGTGCCGGTTGGTTTCAGAACGACTTGCCTGAAAATTAACTATTTTGTGGCAAACATTTACTTTTGATAAAAAGTGATTTTCTCGGCGAGTCAAGCATTTTGAGTAATTTGCCGGTTGGTTTCAGAACGACTTGGCACAAAATTAACTATTTTGTGGCAAACATTCATTTTGGGAAAAAAGTAATTTTCTCGGTGAGTTAAGCATTGTGAGTAAGTGCCGGTTGGTTTCAGAACGACTTGCCTGAAAATTAACTATTTTGTGGCAAACATTTACTTTTGATAAAAAGTGATTTTCTCGGCGAGTTAAGCATTTTGACTAACTTGCCGGTTGGTTTCAGAAAGACTTGTCTCAAAATTAACTATTTTGTGGCAAACATTCATTTTGGGAAAAAAGTAATTTTCTCGGCGAGTTAAGCATTTTGAGCAATTTGCCGGTTGGTTTCAGAACGACTTGCCTCAAAATTAACTATTTTGTGGCAAACATTTATTTTGGGAAAAAAGTAATTTTCTCGGTGAGTTAAGCATTTTGAGTAAGTGCCGGTTGGTTTCAGAACGACTTGCCTGAAAATTAACTATTTTGTGGCAAACATTTACTTTTGATAAAAAGTGATTTTCTCGGCGAGTCAAGCATTTTGAGTAATTTGCCGGTTGGTTTCAGAACGACTTGGCACAAAATTAACTATTTTGTGGCAAACATTCATTTTGGGAAAAAAGTAATTTTCTCGGTGAGTTAAGCATTGTGAGTAATGTGCCGGTTGGTTTCAGATCGACTTGCCTGAAAATTAACTATTTTGTGGCAAACATTTACTTTTGATAAAAAGTGATTTTCTCGGCGAGTTAACCATTTTGACTAACTTGCCGGTTGGTTTCAGAAAGACTTGTCTCAAAATTAACTATTTTGTGGCAAACATTCATTTTGGGAAAAAAGTGATTTTCTCGGCGAGTTAAGCATTTTGAGTAATTTGCCGGTTGGTTTCAGAACGGCTTGCCTCACTATTAACTATTTTTTTGCCAAACATAAATTTTGGACAAAAAATGAGTTTCTCGGCGAGTTAAGCATTTAGAGTACTTTACCGATAGGTTTCAGAACGGCTTGCCTCACTATTAACTATTTTTTTGCCAAACATTCATTTTGGGAAATAAGTGATTTTCTCGGCGAGTTAAGCAATTTGAGTAATTTGCCGGTTGGTTCCAGAGCGGCTTGCATCAAATTTAACTATTTTCTGGCAAACATTCATTTTGCAAATAAAAGGGATTTTCTCGGTCAGTTAAGCATTTTGAGTAATTTACCGATAGGTTTCAGAACGGCTTGCCTCACTATTAACTATTTTTTTGCCAAACATTTATTTGGGAAAAAAGTGATTTTCTCGGCGAGTTAAGCATTTTGAACAATTTGCCGGTTGGTTTCAGAACGACTTGCCTCAAAATTAACTATTTTGTGGCAAACATTTATTTTGGGAAAAAAGCAATTTTCTCGGTGAGTTAAGCATTTTGAGTAAGTGCCGGTTGGTTTCAGAACGACTTGCCTGAAAATTAACTATTTTGTGGCAAACATTTACTTTTGATAAAAAGTGATTTTCTCGGCGAGTTAAGCATTTTGACTAACTTGCCGGTTGGTTTCAGAAAGACTTGTCTCAAAATTAACTATTTTGTGGCAAACATTCATTTTGGGAAAAAAGTAATTTTCTCGGCGAGTTAAGCATTTTGAGCAATTTGCCGGTTGGTTTCAGAACGACTTGCCTCAAAATTAACTATTTTGTGGCAAACATTTATTTTGGGAAAAAAGTAATTTTCTCGGTGAGTTAAGCATTTTGAGTAAGTGCCGGTTGGTTTCAGAACGACTTGCCTGAAAATTAACTATTTTGTGGCAAACATTTACTTTTGATAAAAAGTGATTTTCTCGGCGAGTCAAGCATTTTGAGTAATTTGCCGGTTGGTTTCAGAACGACTTGGCACAAAATTAACTATTTTGTGGCAAACATTCATTTTGGGAAAAAAGTAATTTTCTCGGTGAGTTAAGCATTGTGAGTAAGTGCCGGTTGGTTTCAGAACGACTTGCCTGAAAATTAACTATTTTGTGGCAAACATTTACTTTTGATAAAAAGTGATTTTCTCGGCGAGTTAAGCATTTTGACTAACTTGCCGGTTGGTTTCAGAAAGACTTGTCTCAAAATTAACTATTTTGTGGCAAACATTCATTTTGGGAAAAAAGTAATTTTCTCGGCGAGTTAAGCATTTTGAGCAATTTGCCGGTTGGTTTCAGAACGACTTGCCTCAAAATTAACTATTTTGTGGCAAACATTTATTTTGGGAAAAAAGTAATTTTCTCGGTGAGTTAAGCATTTTGAGTAAGTGCCGGTTGGTTTCAGAACGACTTGCCTGAAAATTAACTATTTTGTGGCAAACATTTACTTTTGATAAAAAGTGATTTTCTCGGCGAGTCAAGCATTTTGAGTAATTTGCCGGTTGGTTTCAGAACGACTTGGCACAAAATTAACTATTTTGTGGCAAACATTCATTTTGGGAAAAAAGTAATTTTCTCGGTGAGTTAAGCATTGTGAGTAATGTGCCGGTTGGTTTCAGATCGACTTGCCTGAAAATTAACTATTTTGTGGCAAACATTTACTTTTGATAAAAAGTGATTTTCTCGGCGAGTTAACCATTTTGACTAACTTGCCGGTTGGTTTCAGAAAGACTTGTCTCAAAATTAACTATTTTGTGGCAAACATTCATTTTGGGAAAAAAGTGATTTTCTCGGCGAGTTAAGCATTTTGAGTAATTTGCCGGTTGGTTTCAGAACGGCTTGCCTCACTATTAACTATTTTTTTGCCAAACATAAATTTTGGACAAAAAATGAGTTTCTCGGCGAGTTAAGCATTTAGAGTACTTTACCGATAGGTTTCAGAACGGCTTGCCTCACTATTAACTATTTTTTTGCCAAACATTCATTTTGGGAAATAAGTGATTTTCTCGGCGAGTTAAGCAATTTGAGTAATTTGCCGGTTGGTTCCAGAGCGGCTTGCATCAAATTTAACTATTTTCTGGCAAACATTCATTTTGCAAATAAAAGGGATTTTCTCTGTCAGTTAAGCATTTTGAGTAATTTACCGATAGGTTTCAGAACGGCTTGCCTCACTATTAACTATTTTTTTGCCAAACCTTTATTTGGGAAAAAAGTGATTTTCTCGGCGAGTTAAGCATTTTGAACAATTTGCCGGTTGGTTTCAGAACGACTTGCCTCAAAATTAACTATTTTGTGGCAAACATTTATTTTGGGAAAAAAGTAATTTTCTCGGTGAGTTAAGCATTTTGGGTAAGTGCCGGTTGGTTTCAGAACGACTTGCCTGAAAATTAACTATTTTGTGGCAAACATTTACTTTTGATAAAAAGTGATTTTCTCGGCGAGTTAAGCATTTTGACTAACTTGCCGGTTGGTTTCAGAAAGACTTGTCTCAAAATTAACTATTTTGTGGCAAACATTCATTTTGGGAAAAAAGTAATTTTCTCGGCGAGTTAAGCATTTTGACCAATTTGCCGGTTGGTTTCAGAACGACTTGCCTCAAAATTAACTATTTTGTGGCAAACATTTATTTTGGGAAAAAAGTAATTTTCTCGGTGAGTTAAGCATTTTGAGTAAGTGCCGGTTGGTTTCAGAACGACTTGCCTGAAAATTAACTATTTTGTGGCAAACATTTACTTGTGATAAAAAGTGATTTTCTCGGCGAGTCAAGCATTTTGAGTAATTTGCCGGTTGGTTTCAGAACGACTTGGCACAAAATTAACTATTTTGTGGCAAACATTCATTTTGGGAAAAAAGTAATTTTCTCGGTGAGTTAAGCATTGTGAGTAATGTGCCGGTTGGTTTCAGATCGACTTGCCTGAAAATTAACTATTTTGTGGCAAACATTTACTTTTGATAAAAAGTGATTTTCTCGGCGAGTTAACCATTTTGACTAACTTGCCGGTTGGTTTCAGAAAGACTTGTCTCAAAATTAACTATTTTGTGGCAAACATTCATTTTGGGAAAAAAGTGATTTTCTCGGCGAGTTAAGCATTTTGAGTAATTTGCCGATAGGTTTCAGAACGGCTTGCCTCACTATTAACTATTTTTTTGCCAAACATTCATTTTGGGAAATAAGTGATTTTCTCGGCGAGTTAAGCAATTTGAGTAATTTGCCGGTTGGTTCCAGAGCGGCTTGCATCAAATTTAACTATTTTCTGGCAAACATTCATTTTGCAAATAAAAGGGATTTTCTCGGTCAGTTAAGCATTTTGAGTAATTTACCGATAGGTTTCAGAACGGCTTGCCTCACTATTAACTATTTTTTTGCCAAACATTTATTTGGGAAAAAAGTGATTTTCTCGGCGAGTTAAGCATTTTGAACAATTTGCCGGTTGGTTTCAGAACGACTTGCCTCAAAATTAACTATTTTGTGGCAAACATTTATTTTGGGAAAAAAGCAATTTTCTCGGTGAGTTAAGCATTTTGAGTAAGTGCCGGTTGGTTTCAGAACGACTTGCCTGAAAATTAACTATTTTGTGGCAAACATTTACTTTTGATAAAAAGTGATTTTCTCGGCGAGTTAAGCATTTTGACTAACTTGCCGGTTGGTTTCAGAAAGACTTGTCTCAAAATTAACTATTTTGTGGCAAACATTCATTTTGGGAAAAAAGTAATTTTCTCGGCGAGTTAAGCATTTTGAGCAATTTGCCGGTTGGTTTCAGAACGACTTGCCTCAAAATTAACTATTTTGTGGCAAACATTTATTTTGGGAAAAAAGTAATTTTCTCGGTGAGTTAAGCATTTTGAGTAAGTGCCGGTTGGTTTCAGAACGACTTGCCTGAAAATTAACTATTTTGTGGCAAACATTTACTTTTGATAAAAAGTGATTTTCTCGGCGAGTCAAGCATTTTGAGTAATTTGCCGGTTGGTTTCAGAACGACTTGGCACAAAATTAACTATTTTGTGGCAAACATTCATTTTGGGAAAAAAGTAATTTTCTCGGTGAGTTAAGCATTGTGAGTAAGTGCCGGTTGGTTTCAGAACGACTTGCCTGAAAATTAACTATTTTGTGGCAAACATTTACTTTTGATAAAAAGTGATTTTCTCGGCGAGTTAAGCATTTTGACTAACTTGCCGGTTGGTTTCAGAAAGACTTGTCTCAAAATTAACTATTTTGTGGCAAACATTCATTTTGGGAAAAAAGTAATTTTCTCGGCGAGTTAAGCATTTTGAGCAATTTGCCGGTTGGTTTCAGAACGACTTGCCTCAAAATTAACTATTTTGTGGCAAACATTTATTTTGGGAAAAAAGTAATTTTCTCGGTGAGTTAAGCATTTTGAGTAAGTGCCGGTTGGTTTCAGAACGACTTGCCTGAAAATTAACTATTTTGTGGCAAACATTTACTTTTGATAAAAAGTGATTTTCTCGGCGAGTCAAGCATTTTGAGTAATTTGCCGGTTGGTTTCAGAACGACTTGGCACAAAATTAACTATTTTGTGGCAAACATTCATTTTGGGAAAAAAGTAATTTTCTCGGTGAGTTAAGCATTGTGAGTAATGTGCCGGTTGGTTTCAGATCGACTTGCCTGAAAATTAACTATTTTGTGGCAAACATTTACTTTTGATAAAAAGTGATTTTCTCGGCGAGTTAACCATTTTGACTAACTTGCCGGTTGGTTTCAGAAAGACTTGTCTCAAAATTAACTATTTTGTGGCAAACATTCATTTTGGGAAAAAAGTGATTTTCTCGGCGAGTTAAGCATTTTGAGTAATTTGCCGGTTGGTTTCAGAACGGCTTGCCTCACTATTAACTATTTTTTTGCCAAACATAAATTTTGGACAAAAAATGAGTTTCTCGGCGAGTTAAGCATTTAGAGTACTTTACCGATAGGTTTCAGAACGGCTTGCCTCACTATTAACTATTTTTTTGCCAAACATTCATTTTGGGAAATAAGTGATTTTCTCGGCGAGTTAAGCAATTTGAGTAATTTGCCGGTTGGTTCCAGAGCGGCTTGCATCAAATTTAACTATTTTCTGGCAAACATTCATTTTGCAAATAAAAGGGATTTTCTCTGTCAGTTAAGCATTTTGAGTAATTTACCGATAGGTTTCAGAACGGCTTGCCTCACTATTAACTATTTTTTTGCCAAACCTTTATTTGGGAAAAAAGTGATTTTCTCGGCGAGTTAAGCATTTTGAACAATTTGCCGGTTGGTTTCAGAACGACTTGCCTCAAAATTAACTATTTTGTGGCAAACATTTATTTTGGGAAAAAAGTAATTTTCTCGGTGAGTTAAGCATTTTGGGTAAGTGCCGGTTGGTTTCAGAACGACTTGCCTGAAAATTAACTATTTTGTGGCAAACATTTACTTTTGATAAAAAGTGATTTTCTCGGCGAGTTAAGCATTTTGACTAACTTGCCGGTTGGTTTCAGAAAGACTTGTCTCAAAATTAACTATTTTGTGGCAAACATTCATTTTGGGAAAAAAGTAATTTTCTCGGCGAGTTAAGCATTTTGACCAATTTGCCGGTTGGTTTCAGAACGACTTGCCTCAAAATTAACTATTTTGTGGCAAACATTTATTTTGGGAAAAAAGTAATTTTCTCGGTGAGTTAAGCATTTTGAGTAAGTGCCGGTTGGTTTCAGAACGACTTGCCTGAAAATTAACTATTTTGTGGCAAACATTTACTTGTGATAAAAAGTGATTTTCTCGGCGAGTCAAGCATTTTGAGTAATTTGCCGGTTGGTTTCAGAACGACTTGGCACAAAATTAACTATTTTGTGGCAAACATTCATTTTGGGAAAAAAGTAATTTTCTCGGTGAGTTAAGCATTGTGAGTAATGTGCCGGTTGGTTTCAGATCGACTTGCCTGAAAATTAACTATTTTGTGGCAAACATTTACTTTTGATAAAAAGTGATTTTCTCGGCGAGTTAACCATTTTGACTAACTTGCCGGTTGGTTTCAGAAAGACTTGTCTCAAAATTAACTATTTTGTGGCAAACATTCATTTTGGGAAAAAAGTGATTTTCTCGGCGAGTTAAGCATTTTGAGTAATTTGCCGTTTGGTTTCAGAACGGCTTGCCTCACTATTAACTATTTTTTTGCCAAACATAAATTTTGGACAAAAAATGAGTTTCTCGGCGAGTTAAGCATTTAGAGTACTTTACCGATAGGTTTCAGAACGGCTTGCCTCACTATTAACTATTTTTTTGCCAAACATTCATTTTGGGAAATAAGTGATTTTCTCGGCGAGTTAAGCATTTTGACTAACTTGCCGGTTGGTTTCAGAAAGACTTGTCTCAAAATTAACTATTTTGTGGCAAACATTCATTTTGGGAAAAAAATAATTTTCTCGGCGAGTTAAGCATTTTGAGCAATTTGCCGGTTGGTTTCAGAACGACTTGCCTCTAAATTAACTATTTTGTGGCAAACATTTATTTTGGGAAAAAAGTAATTTTCTCGGTGAGTTAAGCATTTTGAGTAAGTGCCGGTTGGTTTCAGAACGACTTGCCTGAAAATTAACTATTTTGTGGCAAACATTTACTTTTGATAAAAAGTGATTTTCTCGGCGAGTCAAGCATTTTGAGTAATTTGCCGGTTGGTTTCAGAACGACTTGGCACAAAATTAACTATTTTGTGGCAAACATTCATTTTGGGAAAAAAGTAATTTTCTCGGTGAGTTAAGCATTGTGAGTAATGTGCCGGTTGGTTTCAGATCGACTTGCCTGAAAATTAACTATTTTGTGGCAAACATTTACTTTTGATAAAAAGTGATTTTCTCGGCGAGTTAACCATTTTGACTAACTTGCCGGTTGGTTTCAGAAAGACTTGTCTCAAAATTAACTATTTTGTGGCAAACATTCATTTTGGGAAAAAAGTGATTTTCTCGGCGAGTTAAGCATTTTGAGTAATTTGCCCGTTGGTTTCAGAACGGCTTGCCTCACTATTAACTATTTTTTTGCCAAACATAAATTTTGGACAAAAAATGAGTTTCTCGGCGAGTTAAGCATTTAGAGTACTTTACCGATAGGTTTCAGAACGGCTTGCCTCAC
The DNA here is from genome assembly GCF_047496885.1 of Scyliorhinus torazame. Lineage (NCBI taxonomy): Eukaryota > Metazoa > Chordata > Chondrichthyes > Carcharhiniformes > Scyliorhinidae > Scyliorhinus > Scyliorhinus torazame. Next base: position 70,578,019 of record NC_092729.1, on the reverse strand, counting down.
TATTAACTATTTTTTTGCCAAACATTCATTTTGGGAAATAAGTGATTTTCTCGGCGAGTTAAGCAATTTGAGTAATTTGCCGGTTGGTTCCAGAGCGGCTTGCATCAAATTTAACTATTTTCTGGCAAACATTCATTTTGCAAATAAAAGGGATTTTCTCGGTCAGTTAAGCATTTTGAGTAATTTACCGATAGGTTTCAGAACGGCTTGCCTCACTATTAACTATTTTTTTGCCAAACCTTTATTTGGGAAAAAAGTGATTTTCTCGGCGAGTTAAGCATTTTGAACAATTTGCCGGTTGGTTTCAGAACGACTTGCCTCAAAATTAACTATTTTGTGGCAAACATTTATTTTGGGAAAAAAGTAATTTTCTCGGTGAGTTAAGCATTTTGGGTAAGTGCCGGTTGGTTTCAGAACGACTTGCCTGAAAATTAACTATTTTGTGGCAAACATTTACTTTTGATAAAAAGTGATTTTCTCGGCGAGTTAAGCATTTTGACTAACTTGCCGGTTGGTTTCAGAAAGACTTGTCTCAAAATTAACTATTTTGTGGCAAACATTCATTTTGGGAAAAAAGTAATTTTCTCGGCGAGTTAAGCATTTTGACCAATTTGCCGGTTGGTTTCAGAACGACTTGCCTCAAAATTAACTATTTTGTGGCAAACATTTATTTTGGGAAAAAAGTAATTTTCTAGGTGAGTTAAGCATTTTGGGTAAGTGCCGGTTGGTTTCAGAACGACTTGCCTGAAAATTAACTATTTTGTGGCAAACATTTACTTTTGATAAAAAGTGATTTTCTCGGCGAGTTAAGCATTTTGACTAACTTGCCGGTTGGTTTCAGAAAGACTTGTCTCAAAATTAACTATTTTGTGGCAAACATTCATTTTGGGAAAAAAGTAATTTTCTCGGCGAGTTAAGCATTTTGAGCAATTTGCCGGTTGGTTTCAGAACGACTTGCCTCAAAATTAACTATTTTGTGGCAAACATTTATTTTGGGAAAAAAGTAATTTTCTCGGTGAGTTAAGCATTTTGAGTAAGTGCCGGTTGGTTTCAGAACGACTTGCCTGAAAATTAACTATTTTGTGGCAAACATTTACTTTTGATAAAAAGTGATTTTCTCGGCGAGTTAAGCATTTTGACTAACTTGCCGGTTGGTTTCAGAAAGACTTGTCTCAAAATTAACTATTTTGTGGCAAACATTAATTTTGGGAAAAAAGTAATTTTCTCGGTGAGTTAAGCATTTTGAGTAAATGCCGGTTGGTTTCAGAACGACTTGCCTCAAAATTAACTATTTTTTTTCCAAACATTTATTTTGGGAAGAAAGGTGATTTTCTCGATGAGTTAAGCATTTTGAGTAATTTACCGATAGGTTTCAGAACGACTTGCCTCAAAATTAACTATTTTGTGGCAAAACATTCATTTGGGGGAAAGGTGATTTTCCCGATGAGTTAAGCATTTTGAATAATTTACCGATATGTTTCAGAACGGCTTGCCTCACTATTAACTATTTTTAGCAAACATTCATATTGGGAAAAAAGTGATTTTCTCGGCGAGTCAAGCATTTTGAGTAATTTGCCGGTTGGTTTCAGAACGACTTGGCACAAAATTAACTATTTTGTGGCAAACATTCATTTTGGGAAAAAAGTAATTTTCTCGGTGAGTTAAGCATTGTGAGTAATGTGCCGGTTGGTTTCAGATCGACTTGCCTGAAAATTAACTATTTTGTGGCAAACATTTACTTTTGATAAAAAGTGATTTTCTCGGCGAGTTAACCATTTTGACTAACTTGCCGGTTGGTTTCAGAAAGACTTGTCTCAAAATTAACTATTTTGTGGCAAACATTCATTTTGGGAAAAAAGTGATTTTCTCGGCGAGTTAAGCATTTTGAGTAATTTGCCGGTTGGTTTCAGAACGGCTTGCCTCACTATTAACTATTTTTTTGCCAAACATAAATTTTGGACAAAAAATGAGTTTCTCGGCGAGTTAAGCATTTAGAGTACTTTACCGATAGGTTTCAGAACGGCTTGCCTCACTATTAACTATTTTTTTGCCAAACATTCATTTTGGGAAATAAGTGATTTTCTCGGCGAGTTAAGCAATTTGAGTAATTTGCCGGTTGGTTCCAGAGCGGCTTGCATCAAATTTAACTATTTTCTGGCAAACATTCATTTTGCAAATAAAAGGGATTTTCTCGGTCAGTTAAGCATTTTGAGTAATTTACCGATAGGTTTCAGAACGGCTTGCCTCATATTAACTATTTTTTTGCCAAACATTTATTTGGGAAAAAAGTGATTTTCTCGGCGAGTTAAGCATTTTGAACAATTTGCCGGTTGGTTTCAGAACGACTTGCCTCATAATTAACTATTTTGTGGCAAACATTTATTTTGGGAAAAAAGTAATTTTCTCGGTGAGTTAAGCATTTTGGGTAAGTGCCGGTTGGTTTCAGAACGACTTGCCTGAAAATTAACTATTTTGTGGCAAACATTTACTTTTGATAAAAAGTGATTTTCTCGGCGAGTTAAGCATTTTGACTAACTTGCCGGTTGGTTTCAGAAAGACTTGTCTCAAAATTAACTATTTTGTGGCAAACATTCATTTTGGGAAAAAAGTAATTTTCTCGGCGAGTTAAGCATTTTGAGCAATTTGCCGGTTGGTTTCAGAACGACTTGCCTCAAAATTAACTATTTTGTGGCAAACATTTATTTTGGGAAAAAAGTAATTTTCTCGGTGAGTTAAGCATTTTGAGTAAGTGCCGGTTGGTTTCAGAACGACTTGCCTGAAAATTAACTATTTTGTGGCAATCATTTACTTTTGATAAAAAGTGATTTTCTCGGCGAGTTAAGCATTTTGACTAACTTGCCGGTTGGTTTCAGAAAGACTTGACTCAAAATTAACTATTTTGTGGCAAACATTCATTTTGGGAAAAAAGTAATTTTCTCGGCGAGTTAAGCATTTTGAGTAACTTGCCGGTTGCTTTCAGGACGACTTGCCACAAAATTAACTATTTTGTGGCAAACATAAATTTTGGACAAAAAATGAGTTTCTCGGCGAGTTAAGCATTTAGAGTACTTTACCGATAGGTTTCTGAACGGCTTGCCTCACTATTAACTATTTTTTTGCCAAACATTCATTTTGGGAAATAAGTGATTTTCTCGGCGAGTTAAGCAATTTGAGTAATTTGCCGGTTGGTTCTAGAGCGGCTTGCATCAAATTTAACTATTTTCTGGCAAACATTCATTTTGCAAATAAAAGGGATTTTCTCGGTCAGTTAAGCATTTTGAGTAATTTACAGATAGGTTTCAGAACGGCTTGCCTCACTATTAACTATTTTTTTGCCAAACATTTATTTTGGAAAAAAAGTGATATTCTCGGCGAGTTAAGCATTTTGAGTAACTTGCCGGTTGCTTTCAGGACGACTTGCCACAAAATTAACTATTTTGTGGCAAACATAAATTTTGGACAAAAAATGAGTTTCTCGGCGAGTTAAGCATTTAGAGTACTTTACAGATAGGTTTCAGAACGGCTTGCCTCACTATTAACTATTTTTTTGCCAAACATTCATTTTGGGAAAAAAGTGATTTTCTCGGCGAGTTAAGCAATTTGAGTAATTTGCCGGTTGGTTCCAGAGCGGCTTGCATCAAATTTAACTATTTTCTGGCAAACATTCATTTTGCAAATAAAAGGGATTTTCTCGGTCAGTTAAGCATTTTGAGTAATTTACCGATAGGTTTCAGAACGGCTTGCCTCACTATTAACTATTTTTTTGCCAAACATTTATTTGGGAAAAAAGTGATTTTCTCGGCGATTTAAGCCTTTTGAGTAATTTGCCGGTTGGTTTCAGAACGACTTGCCTCAAAATTAACCATTTTGTGGCAAACATTCAGTTTGGGAAAAAAGTAATTTTCTCGGTGAGTTAAGCATTTTGAGTAAGTGCCGGTTGGTTTCAGAACGACTTGCCTGAAAATTAACTATTTTGTGGCAAACATTTACTTTTGATAAAAAGTGATTTTCTCGGCGAGTTAAGCATTTTGACTAACTTGCCGGTTGGTTTCAGAAAGACTTGTCTCAAAATTAACTATTTTGTGGCAAACATTCATTTTGGGAAAAAAGTAATTTTCTCGGCGAGTTAAGCATTTTGAGCAATTTGCCGGTTGGTTTCAGAACGACTTGCCTCTAAATTAACTATTTTGTGGCAAACATTTATTTTGGGAAAAAAGTAATTTTCTCGGTGAGTTAAGCATTTTGAGTAAGTGCCGGTTGGTTTCAGAACGACTTGCCTGAAAATTAACTATTTTGTGGCAAACATTTACTTTTGATAAAAAGTGATTTTCTCGGCGAGTTAAGCATTTTGACTAACTTGCCGGTTGGTTTCAGAAAGACTTGTCTCAAAATTAACTATTTTGTGGCAAACATTCATTTTGGGAAAAAAAAATTTTCTCGGCGAGTTAAGCATTTTGAGCAATTTGCCGGTTGGTTTCAGAACGACTTGCCTCAAAATTAACTATTTTGTGGCAAACATTTATTTTGGGAAAAAAGTGATTTTCTCGTCGAGTTAAGCATTTTGAGTAATTTGCCGGTTGGTTCCAGAACGGCTTGCCTCAGTATTAAGAATTTTTTTGCCAAACATTTATTTTGGGAAAAAAGTGATTTTCTCGGCGAGTTAAGCATTTTGAGTAATTTGCCGGATGTTTTCAGAACGACTTGCCTCAAAATTAACTATTTTGTGGCAAACATTAATTTTGGGAAAAAAGTGTTTTCTCGGCGAGTTAAGCATTTTGAGTAATTTACCGATAGGTTTCAGAACGGTTTGCCTCACTATTAACTATTTTTTTGCCAAACATTTATTTTGGGAAAAAAAGTGATTTTCTCGGCGAGTTAAGCATTTTGAGTAATTTGCCAGTTGGTTTCAGAACGACTTGCCTGAAAATTAAATACTTTGTGGCAAGCATTCATTTTGGGAAAAAAGTGATTTTTTTTCGGCGAGTTAAGCATTTTGAGTAATTTGCCGGTTGGTGGCAGAACGACTTGCCTCAAAATTAACTATTTTGGGGCCAACATTCATTTTGCAAATAAAAGTGTTTTTCCCGGCGAGTTAAGTATTTTGAGTAATTTGCCGGTTGGTTTCAGAACGACTTGCCTCACTATTAACTATTTTTTAGCCAAACATTTATTTTGTATAAAAAGTGATTTTCTCGGCGAGTTAAGCATTTCGAGTAATTTACCGATAGTTTTCAGAACGGCTTGCCTCACTATTAACTATTTTTTTGCCAAACATTTATTTTGGGAAAAAAGTTATTTTCTCGGCGAGTTAAGCATTTTGAGTAATTTGCCGGCTGGTTTCAGAACGACTTGCCTCAAAATTAACTATTTTGTGGCAAACATTCATTTTGAGTAATGTCCCGATATTTTTTTGACAAACATTGATTTTGGAAAAAAAGTGATTTTCGCGTCGATTTAAGCCTTTTGAGTAATTTGCCGGTTGGTTTCAGAACGACTTGCCTCAAAATTAACTATTTTGTGGCAGACATTCAGTTTGGGAAAAAAGTGATTTTCTCGGCGAGTTAAGCATTTTGAGTAATTTACCGGTTGGTTTCAGAACGACTTGCCTCAAAATTAACTATTTTGTGGCAAACATTCATTTTGGAAAAAAAGCGATTTTCTCGACGAGTGAAGCATTTTGAGTAATTTGACGGTTGGTTTCAGAACGACTTGCCTCAAAATTAACTATTTTGTGGCAAACATTCATTTTGAGTAATTTCCCGAAAATTTTTTGACAAGCATTGATTTTGGAAAAAAAAGTGATTTTCTCGGCGATTTAAGCCTTTTGAGTAATTTGCCGGTTGGTTTCAGAACGACTTGCCTCAAAATTAACTATTTTGTGGCAAACATTCAGTTTGGGAAAAAAGTGATTTTCTCGGCGAGTTAAGCATTTTGAGTAATTTACCGGTTGGTTTCAGAACGACTTGCCTCAAAATTAACTATTTTGTGGCAAACATTCATTTTGGAAAAAAAAGTGATTTTCTCGGCGAGTTAAGCATTTTGAGTAATTTACCGATAGTTTGCAGAACGACTTGCCTCAAAATTAACTATTTTGTGGCAAACATTCAGTTTGGGAAAAAAGTGATTTTCTCGGCGAGTTAAGCATTTTGAGTAATTTACCCATAGGTTTCAGAACGGTTTGCCTCACTATTAACTATTTTTTTGCCAAACATTTATTTTGGGAAAAAAGTGATTTTCTCGTCGAGTTAAGCATTTTGAGTAATTTGCCGGTTGGTTCCAGAACGGCTTGCCTCAGTATTAACAATTTTTTTGCCAAACATTTATTTTGGGAAAAAAGTGATTTTCTCGGCGAGTTAAGCATTTTGAGTAATTTGCCGGATGTTTTCAGAACGACTTGCCTCAAAATTAACTATTTTGTGGCAAACATTAATTTTGGGAAAAAAGTGTTTTCTCGGCGAGTTAAGCATTTTGAGTAATTTACCGATAGGTTTCAGAACGGTTTGCCTCACTATTAACTATTTTTTTGCCAAACATTTATTTTGGGAAAAAAAGTGATTTTCTCGGCGAGTTAAGCATTTTGAGTAATTTGCCAGTTGGTTTCAGAACGACTTGCCTGAAAATTAAATACTTTGTGGCAAGCATTCATTTTGGGAAAAAAGTGATTTTTTTTCGGCGAGTTAAGCATTTTGAGTAATTTGCCGGTTGGTGGCAGAACGACTTGCCTCAAAATTAACTATTTTGGGGCCAACATTCATTTTGCAAATAAAAGTGTTTTTCCCGGCGAGTTAAGTATTTTGAGTAATTTGCCGGTTGGTTTCAGAACGACTTGCCTCACTATTAACTATTTTTTAGCCAAACATTTATTTTGTATAAAAAGTGATTTTCTCGGCGAGTTAAGCATTTCGAGTAATTTACCGATAGTTTTCAGAACGGCTTGCCTCACTATTAACTATTTTTTTGCCAAACATTTATTTTGGGAAAAAAGTTATTTTCTCGGCGAGTTAAGCATTTTGAGTAATTTGCCGGCTGGTTTCAGAACGACTTGCCTCAAAATTAACTATTTTGTGGCAAACATTCATTTTGAGTAATGTCCCGATATTTTTTTGACAAACATTGATTTTGGAAAAAAAGTGATTTTCGCGTCGATTTAAGCCTTTTGAGTAATTTGCCGGTTGGTTTCAGAACGACTTGCCTCAAAATTAACTATTTTGTGGCAGACATTCAGTTTGGGAAAAAAGTGATTTTCTCGGCGAGTTAAGCATTTTGAGTAATTTACCGGTTGGTTTCAGAACGACTTGCCTCAAAATTAACTATTTTGTGGCAAACATTCATTTTGGAAACAAAGTGATTTTCTCGGCGAGTTAAGAATTTTGAGTAATTTGCCGGTTGGTTTCAGAACGACTTGCCTCAAAATTAACTATTTTGTGGCAAACATTCAGTTTGGGGGAAAGGTGATTTTCCCGATGAGTTAAGCATTTTGAATAATTTACCGATATGTTTCAGAACGGCTTGCCTCACTATTAACTATTTTTAGCAAACATTCATATTGGGAAAAAAGTGATTTTCTCGGCGAGTCAAGCATTTTGAGTAATTTGCCGGTTGGTTTCAGAACGACTTGGCACAAAATTAACTATTTTGTGGCAAACATTCATTTTGGGAAAAAAGTAATTTTCTCGGTGAGTTAAGCATTGTGAGTAATGTGCCGGTTGGTTTCAGATCGACTTGCCTGAAAATTAACTATTTTGTGGCAAACATTTACTTTTGATAAAAAGTGATTTTCTCGGCGAGTTAACCATTTTGACTAACTTGCCGGTTGGTTTCAGAAAGACTTGTCTCAAAATTAACTATTTTGTGGCAAACATTCATTTTGGGAAAAAAGTGATTTTCTCGGCGAGTTAAGCATTTTGAGTAATTTGCCGGTTGGTTTCAGAACGGCTTGCCTCACTATTAACTATTTTTTTGCCAAACATAAATTTTGGACAAAAAATGAGTTTCTCGGCGAGTTAAGCATTTAGAGTACTTTACCGATAGGTTTCAGAACGGCTTGCCTCACTATTAACTATTTTTTTGCCAAACATTCATTTTGGGAAATAAGTGATTTTCTCGGCGAGTTAAGCAATTTGAGTAATTTGCCGGTTGGTTCCAGAGCGGCTTGCATCAAATTTAACTATTTTCTGGCAAACATTCATTTTGCAAATAAAAGGGATTTTCTCGGTCAGTTAAGCATTTTGAGTAATTTACCGATAGGTTTCAGAACGGCTTGCCTCATATTAACTATTTTTTTGCCAAACATTTATTTGGGAAAAAAGTGATTTTCTCGGCGAGTTAAGCATTTTGAACAATTTGCCGGTTGGTTTCAGAACGACTTGCCTCATAATTAACTATTTTGTGGCAAACATTTATTTTGGGAAAAAAGTAATTTTCTCGGTGAGTTAAGCATTTTGGGTAAGTGCCGGTTGGTTTCAGAACGACTTGCCTGAAAATTAACTATTTTGTGGCAAACATTTACTTTTGATAAAAAGTGATGTTCTCGGCGAGTTAAGCATTTTGACTAACTTGCCGGTTGGTTTCAGAAAGACTTGTCTCAAAATTAACTATTTTGTGGCAAACATTCATTTTGGGAAAAAAGTAATTTTCTCGGCGAGTTAAGCATTTTGAGCAATTTGCCGGTTGGTTTCAGAACGACTTGCCTCAAAATTAACTATTTTGTGGCAAACATTTATTTTGGGAAAAAAGTAATTTTCTCGGTGAGTTAAGCATTTTGAGTAAGTGCCGGTTGGTTTCAGAACGACTTGCCTGAAAATTAACTATTTTGTGGCAATCATTTACTTTTGATAAAAAGTGATTTTCTCGGCGAGTTAAGCATTTTGACTAACTTGCCGGTTGGTTTCAGAAAGACTTGACTCAAAATTAACTATTTTGTGGCAAACATTCATTTTGGGAAAAAAGTAATTTTCTCGGCGAGTTAAGCATTTTGAGTAACTTGCCGGTTGCTTTCAGGACGACTTGCCACAAAATTAACTATTTTGTGGCAAACATAAATTTTGGACAAAAAATGAGTTTCTCGGCGAGTTAAGCATTTAGAGTACTTTACCGATAGGTTTCTGAACGGCTTGCCTCACTATTAACTATTTTTTTGCCAAACATTCATTTTGGGAAATAAGTGATTTTCTCGGCGAGTTAAGCAATTTGAGTAATTTGCCGGTTGGTTCTAGAGCGGCTTGCATCAAATTTAACTATTTTCTGGCAAACATTCATTTTGCAAATAAAAGGGATTTTCTCGGTCAGTTAAGCATTTTGAGTAATTTACAGATAGGTTTCAGAACGGCTTGCCTCACTATTAACTATTTTTTTGCCAAACATTTATTTTGGAAAAAAAGTGATATTCTCGGCGAGTTAAGCATTTTGAGTAACTTGCCGGTTGCTTTCAGGACGACTTGCCACAAAATTAACTATTTTGTGGCAAACATAAATTTTGGACAAAAAATGAGTTTCTCGGCGAGTTAAGCATTTAGAGTACTTTACAGATAGGTTTCAGAACGGCTTGCCTCACTATTAACTATTTTTTTGCCAAACATTCATTTTGGGAAAAAAGTGATTTTCTCGGCGAGTTAAGCAATTTGAGTAATTTGCCGGTTGGTTCCAGAGCGGCTTGCATCAAATTTAACTATTTTCTGGCAAACATTCATTTTGCAAATAAAAGGGATTTTCTCGGTCAGTTAAGCATTTTGAGTAATTTACCGATAGGTTTCAGAACGGCTTGCCTCACTATTAACTATTTTTTTGCCAAACATTTATTTGGGAAAAAAGTGATTTTCTCGGCGATTTAAGCCTTTTGAGTAATTTGCCGGTTGGTTTCAGAACGACTTGCCTCAAAATTAACCATTTTGTGGCAAACATTCAGTTTGGGAAAAAAGTAATTTTCTCGGTGAGTTAAGCATTTTGAGTAAGTGCCGGTTGGTTTCAGAACGACTTGCCTGAAAATTAACTATTTTGTGGCAAACATTTACTTTTGATAAAAAGTGATTTTCTCGGCGAGTTAAGCATTTTGACTAACTTGCCGGTTGGTTTCAGAAAGACTTGTCTCAAAATTAACTATTTTGTGGCAAACATTCATTTTGGGAAAAAAGTAATTTTCTCGGCGAGTTAAGCATTTTGAGCAATTTGCCGGTTGGTTTCAGAACGACTTGCCTCTAAATTAACTATTTTGTGGCAAACATTTATTTTGGGAAAAAAGTAATTTTCTCGGTGAGTTAAGCATTTTGAGTAAGTGCCGGTTGGTTTCAGAACGACTTGCCTGAAAATTAACTATTTTGTGGCAAACATTTACTTTTGATAAAAAGTGATTTTCTCGGCGAGTTAAGCATTTTGACTAACTTGCCGGTTGGTTTCAGAAAGACTTGTCTCAAAATTAACTATTTTGTGGCAAACATTCATTTTGGGAAAAAAAAATTTTCTCGGCGAGTTAAGCATTTTGAGCAATTTGCCGGTTGGTTTCAGAACGACTTGCCTCAAAATTAACTATTTTGTGGCAAACATTTATTTTGGGAAAAAAGTGATTTTCTCGTCGAGTTAAGCATTTTGAGTAATTTGCCGGTTGGTTCCAGAACGGCTTGCCTCAGTATTAAGAATTTTTTTGCCAAACATTTATTTTGGGAAAAAAGTGATTTTCTCGGCGAGTTAAGCATTTTGAGTAATTTGCCGGATGTTTTCAGAACGACTTGCCTCAAAATTAACTATTTTGTGGCAAACATTAATTTTGGGAAAAAAGTGTTTTCTCGGCGAGTTAAGCATTTTGAGTAATTTACCGATAGGTTTCAGAACGGTTTGCCTCACTATTAACTATTTTTTTGCCAAACATTTATTTTGGGAAAAAAAGTGATTTTCTCGGCGAGTTAAGCATTTTGAGTAATTTGCCAGTTGGTTTCAGAACGACTTGCCTGAAAATTAAATACTTTGTGGCAAGCATTCATTTTGGGAAAAAAGTGATTTTTTTTCGGCGAGTTAAGCATTTTGAGTAATTTGCCGGTTGGTGGCAGAACGACTTGCCTCAAAATTAACTATTTTGGGGCCAACATTCATTTTGCAAATAAAAGTGTTTTTCCCGGCGAGTTAAGTATTTTGAGTAATTTGCCGGTTGGTTTCAGAACGACTTGCCTCACTATTAACTATTTTTTAGCCAAACATTTATTTTGTATAAAAAGTGATTTTCTCGGCGAGTTAAGCATTTCGAGTAATTTACCGATAGTTTTCAGAACGGCTTGCCTCACTATTAACTATTTTTTTGCCAAACATTTATTTTGGGAAAAAAGTTATTTTCTCGGCGAGTTAAGCATTTTGAGTAATTTGCCGGCTGGTTTCAGAACGACTTGCCTCAAAATTAACTATTTTGTGGCAAACATTCATTTTGAGTAATGTCCCGATATTTTTTTGACAAACATTGATTTTGGAAAAAAAGTGATTTTCGCGTCGATTTAAGCCTTTTGAGTAATTTGCCGGTTGGTTTCAGAACGACTTGCCTCAAAATTAACTATTTTGTGGCAGACATTCAGTTTGGGAAAAAAGTGATTTTCTCGGCGAGTTAAGCATTTTGAGTAATTTACCGGTTGGTTTCAGAACGACTTGCCTCAAAATTAACTATTTTGTGGCAAACATTCATTTTGGAAACAAAGTGATTTTCTCGGCGAGTTAAGAATTTTGAGTAATTTGCCGGTTGGTTTCAGAACGACTTGCCTCAAAATTAACTATTTTGTGGCAAACATTCAGTTTGGGAAAAAAGTGATTTTCTCGGCGAGTTAAGCATTTTGAGTAATTTACCGGTTGGTTTCAGAACGACTTGCCTCAAAATTAACTATTTTGTGGCAAACATTCATTTTGGAAAAAAAAGTGATTTTCTCGGCGAGTTAAGCATTTTGAGTAATTTGCCAGCTGGTTTCAGAACGACTTGCCTCAAAATTAACTATTTTGTCGCAAACACTCATTTTGGGAAAAAGGTGATTTTCTCGGCGAGTTAATCATTTAGAGTACTTTAGCGATAGTTTTCAGAACGGCTTGCCTCACTATTAACTATTTTTTTGCCAAACATTTATTTTGGAAAAAAAAGTGATTTTCTCGGCGAGTTAAGCATTTTGAGTAATTTACCGATTTTTAAAAAAAAACATTCATTTTGGAAACAAAGTGATTTTCTCGGCGAGTTAAGTATTTTGAGTAATTTGCCGGTTCGTTTCAGAACGACTTGCCTCAAAATTAACTATTTTGTGGCAAACATTCATTTTGGAAAAAAAGCGATTTTCTCGACGAGTGAAGCATTTTGAGTAATTTGACGGTTGGTTTCAGAACGACTTGCCTCAAAATTAACTATTTTGTGGCAAACATTCATTTTGAGTAATTTCCCGAAAATTTTTTGACAAGCATTGATTTTGGAAAAAAAAGTGATTTTCTCGGCGATTTAAGCCTTTTGAGTAATTTGCCGGTTGGTTTCAGAACGACTTGCCTCAAAATTAACTATTTTGTGGCAAACATTCAGTTTGGGAAAAAAGTGATTTTCTCGGCGAGTTAAGCATTTTGAGTAATTTACCGGTTGGTTTCAGAACGACTTGCCTCAAAATTAACTATTTTGTGGCAAACATTCATTTTGGAAAAAAAAGTGATTTTCTCGGCGAGTTAAGCATTTTGAGTAATTTACCGATAGTTTGCAGAACGACTTGCCTCAAAATTAACTATTTTGTGGCAAACATTCAGTTTGGGAAAAAAGTGATTTTCTCGGCGAGTTAAGCATTTTGAGTAATTTACCGATAGGTTTCAGAACGGTTTGCCTCACTATTAACTATTTTTTTGCCAAACATTTATTTTGGGAAAAAAGTGATTTTCTCGTCGAGTTAAGCATTTTGAGTAATTTGCCGGTTGGTTCCAGAACGGCTTGCCTCAGTATTAACAATTTTTTTGCCAAACATTTATTTTGGGAAAAAAGTGATTTTCTCGGCGAGTTAAGCATTTTGAGTAATTTGCCGGATGTTTTCAGAACGACTTGCCTCAAAATTAACTATTTTGTGGCAAACATTAATTTTGGGAAAAAAGTGTTTTCTCGGCGAGTTAAGCATTTTGAGTAATTTACCGATAGGTTTCAGAACGGTTTGCCTCACTATTAACTATTTTTTTGCCAAACATTTATTTTGGGAAAAAAAGTGATTTTCTCGGCGAGTTAAGCATTTTGAGTAATTTGCCAGTTGGTTTCAGAACGACTTGCCTGAAAATTAAATACTTTGTGGCAAGCATTCATTTTGGGAAAAAAGTGATTTTTTTTCGGCGAGTTAAGCATTTTGAGTAATTTGCCGGTTGGTGGCAGAACGACTTGCCTCAAAATTAACTATTTTGGGGCCAACATTCATTTTGCAAATAAAAGTGTTTTTCCCGGCGAGTTAAGTATTTTGAGTAATTTGCCGGTTGGTTTCAGAACGACTTGCCTCACTATTAACTATTTTTTAGCCAAACATTTATTTTGTATAAAAAGTGATTTTCTCGGCGAGTTAAGCATTTCGAGTAATTTACCGATAGTTTTCAGAACGGCTTGCCTCACTATTAACTATTTTTTTGCCAAACATTTATTTTGGGAAAAAAGTTATTTTCTCGGCGAGTTAAGCATTTTGAGTAATTTGCCGGCTGGTTTCAGAACGACTTGCCTCAAAATTAACTATTTTGTGGCAAACATTCATTTTGAGTAATGTCCCGATATTTTTTTGACAAACATTGATTTTGGAAAAAAAGTGATTTTCGCGTCGATTTAAGCCTTTTGAGTAATTTGCCGGTTGGTTTCAGAACGACTTGCCTCAAAATTAACTATTTTGTGGCAGACATTCAGTTTGGGAAAAAAGTGATTTTCTCGGCGAGTTAAGCATTTTGAGTAATTTACCGGTTGGTTTCAGAACGACTTGCCTCAAAATTAACTATTTTGTGGCAAACATTCATTTTGGAAACAAAGTGATTTTCTCGGCGAGTTAAGAATTTTGAGTAATTTGCCGGTTGGTTTCAGAACGACTTGCCTCAAAATTAACTATTTTGTGGCAAACATTCAGTTTGGGAAAAAAGTGATTTTCTCGGCGAGTTAAGCATTTTGAGTAATTTACCGGTTGGTTTCAGAACGACTTGCCTCAAAATTAACTATTTTGTGGCAAACATTCATTTTGGAAAAAAAAGTGATTTTCTCGGCGAGTTAAGCACTTTGAGTAATTTGCCAGCTGGTTTCAGAACGACTTGCCTCAAAATTAACTATTTTGTCGCAAACACTCATTTTGGGAAAAAGGTGATTTTCTCGGCGAGTTAATCATTTAGAGTACTTTAGCGATAGTTTTCAGAACGGCTTGCCTCACTATTAACTATTTTTTTGCCAAACATTTATTTTGGAAAAAAAGTGATTTTCTCGGCGAGTTAAGCATTTTGAGTAATTTGCCGGTTTGTTTCAGAACGACTTGCCTCAAAATTAACTATTTTGTGGCAGACATTCATTTTGGGAAAAAAGTGATTTTCTCTGCGAGTTAAGCATTTTCAGTAATTTGCCGGTTGGTTCCAGAACGGCTTGCCTCAGTATTAACAATTTTTTTGCCAAACATTTATTTTGGAAAAAAAAGTGATTTTCTCGGCGAAATAAGCATTTTGAGTAATTTACCGATTTTTAAAAAAAAAACATTCATTTTGGAAACAAAGTGATTTTCTCGGCGAGTTAAGTATTTTGAGTAATTTGCCGGTTCGTTTCAGAACGACTTGCCTCAAAATTAACTATTTTGTGGCAAACATTCATTTTGGAAAAAAAGTGATTTTCTCGACGAGTGAAGCATTTTGAGTAATTTGACGGTTGGTTTCAGAACGACTTGCCTCAAAATTAACTATTTTGTGGCAAACATTCATTTTGAGTAATTTCCCGAAAATTTTTTGACAAGCATTGATTTTGGAAAAAAAAGTGATTTTCTCGGCGATTTAAGCCTTTTGAGTAATTTGCCGGTTGGTTTCAGAACGACTTGCCTCAAAATTAACTATTTTGTGGCAAACATTCAGTTTGGGAAAAAAGTGATTTTCTCGGCGAGTTAAGCATTTTGAGTAATTTACCGGTTGGTTTCAGAACGACTTGCCTCAAAATTAACTATTTTGTGGCAAACATTCATTTTGGAAAAAAAAGTGATTTTCTCGGCGAGTTAAGCATTTTGAGTAATTTACCGATAGTTTGCAGAACGACTTGCCTCAAAATTAACTATTTTGTGGCAAACATTCAGTTTGGGAAAAAAGTGATTTTCTCGGCGAGTTAAGCATTTTGAGTAATTTACCGATAGGTTTCAGAACGGGTTGCCTCACTATTAACTATTTTTTTGCCAAACATTTATTTTGGGAAAAAAAGTGATTTTCTCGGCGAGTTAAGCATTTTGAGTAATTTGCCAGTTGGTTTCAGAACGACTTGCCTGAAAATTAAATACTTTGTGGCAAGCATTCATTTTGGGAAAAAAGTGATTTTTTTTCGGCGAGTTAAGCATTTTGAGTAATTTGCCGGTTGGTGGCAGAACGACTTGCCTCAAAATTAACTATTTTGGGGCCAACATTCATTTTGCAAATAAAAGTGTTTTTCCCGGCGAGTTAAGTATTTTGAGTAATTTGCCGGTTGGTTTCAGAACGACTTGCCTCACTATTAACTATTTTTTAGCCAAACATTTATTTTGTATAAAAAGTGATTTTCTCGGCGAGTTAAGCATTTCGAGTAATGTACCGATAGTTTTCAGAACGGCTTGCCTCACTATTAACTATTTTTTTGCCAAACATTTATTTTGCGAAAAAAGTTATTTTCTCGGCGAGTTAAGCATTTTGAGTAATTTGCCGGCTGGTTTCAGAACGACTTGCCTCAAAATTAACTATTTTGTGGCAAACATTCATTTTGAGTAATTTCCCGATATTTTTTTGACAAACATTGATTTTGGAAAAAAAGTGATTTTCGCGTCGATTTAAGCCTTTTGAGTAATTTGCCGGTTGGTTTCAGAACGACTTGCCTCAAAATTAACTATTTTGTCGCAAACACTCATTTTGGGAAAAAGGTGATTTTCTCGGCGAGTTAATCATTTAGAGTACTTTAGCGATAGTTTTCAGAACGGCTTGCCTCACTATTAACTATTTTTTTGCCAAACATTTATTTTGGAAAAAAAGTGATTTTCTCGGCGAGTTAAGCATTTTGAGTAATTTGCCGGCTGGTTTCAGAACGACTTGCCTCAAAATTAACTATTTTGAGGCAAACATTCATTTTGGGAAAAAGGTGATTTTCTCGGCGAGTTAAGAATTTTGAGTAATTTACCGATGTTTTTTTTAAAAAACAGTCATTTTGGAAACAAAGTGATTTTCTCGGCGAGTTAAGTATTTTGAGTAATTTTCCGGTTGGTTTCAGAACGACTTGCCTCAAAATTAACTATTTTGTGGCAAACATTCATTTTGGAAAAAAAAGTGATTTTCTCGGCGAGTTAAGCATTTCGAGTAATTTGCCGGTTCGTTTCAGAACGACTTGCCTCTTAATTAACTATTTTGTGGCAAACATTCATTTTGGAAAAAAAGTGATTTTCTCGACGAGTGAAGCATTTTGAGTAATTTGACGGTTGGTTTCAGAACGACTTGCCTCAAAATTAACTATTTTGTGGCAAACATTCATTTTGAGTAATTTCCCGAAAATTTTTTGACAAGCATTGATTTTGGAAAAAAAAGTGATTTTCTCGGCGATTTAAGCCTTTTGAGTAATTTGCCGGTTGGTTTCAGAACGACTTGCCTCAAAATTAACTATTTTGTGGCAAACATTCAGTTTGGGAAAAAAGTGATTTTCTCGGCGAGTTAAGCATTTTGAGTAATTTACCGGTTGGTTTCAGAACGACTTGCCTCAAAATTAACTATTTTGTGGCAAACATTCATTTTGGAAAAAAAAGTGATTTTCTCGGTTGGTTAAGCATTTTGAGTAATTTACCGATAGTTTGCAGAACGACTTGCCTCAAAATTAACTATTTTGTGGCAAACATTTATTTTGGGAAAAAAGTGATTTTCTCGTCGAGTTAAGCATTTTGAGTAATTTGCCGGTTGGTTCCAGAACGGCTTGCCTCAGTATAACAATTTTTTTGCCAAACATTTATTTTGGGAAAAAGGTGATTTTCTCGGCGAGTTAAGCATTTTGAGTAATTTGCCGGATGTTTTCAGAACGACTTGCCTCAAAATTAACTATTATGTGGCAAACATTAATTTTGGGAAAAAAGTGTTTTCTCGGCGAGTTAAGCATTTTGAGTAATTTACCGATAGGTTTCAGAACGGTTTGCCTCACTATTAACTATTTTTTTGCCAAACATTTATTTTGGGAAAAAAAGTGATTTTCTCGGCGAGTTAAGCATTTTGAGTAATTTACCGATAGGTTTCAGAACGGTTTGCCTCACTATTAACTATTTTTTTGCCAAACATTTATTTTGGGAAAAAAGTGATTTTCTCGTCGAGTTAAGCATTTTGAGTAATTTGCCGGTTGGTTCCAGAACGGCTTGCCTCAGTATTAACAATTTTTTTGCCAAACATTTATTTTGGGAAAAAAGTGATTTTCTCGGCGAGTTAAGCATTTTGAGTAATTTACCGATAGTTTGCAGAACGACTTGCCTCAAAATTAACTATTTTGTGGCAAACATTTATTTTGGGAAAAAAGTGATTTTCTCGTCGAGTTAAGCATTTTGAGTAATTTGCCGGTTGGTTCCAGAACGGCTTGCCTCAGTATAACAATTTTTTTGCCAAACATTTATTTTGGGAAAAAGGTGATTTTCTCGGCGAGTTAAGCATTTTGAGTAATTTGCCGGATGTTTTCAGAACGACTTGCCTCAAAATTAACTATTATGTGGCAAACATTAATTTTGGGAAAAAAGTGTTTTCTCGGCGAGTTAAGCATTTTGAGTAATTTACCGATAGGTTTCAGAACGGTTTGCCTCACTATTAACTATTTTTTTGCCAAACATTTATTTTGGGAAAAAAAGTGATTTTCTCGGCGAGTTAAGCATTTTGAGTAATTTACCGATAGGTTTCAGAACGGTTTGCCTCACTATTAACTATTTTTTTGCCAAACATTTATTTTGGGAAAAAAGTGATTTTCTCGTCGAGTTAAGCATTTTGAGTAATTTGCCGGTTGGTTCCAGAACGGCTTGCCTCAGTATTAACAATTTTTTTGCCAAACATTTATTTTGGGAAAAAAGTGATTTTCTCGGCGAGTTAAGCATTTTGAGTAATTTGCCGGATGTTTTCAGAACGACTTGCCTCAAAATTAACTATTTTGTGGCAAACATTAATTTTGGGAAAAAAGTGTTTTCTCGGCGAGTTAAGCATTTTGAGTAATTTGCCAGTTCGTTTCAGAACGACTTGCCTGAAAATTAAATACTTTGTGGCAAGCATTCATTTTGGGAAAAAAGTGATTTTTTTTCGGCGAGTTAAGCATTTTGAGTAATTTGCCGGTTGGTGGCAGAACGACTTGCCTCAAAATTAACTATTTTGTGGCAAACATTCAGTTTGGGAAAAAAGTGATTTTCTCGGCGAGTTAAGCATTTTGAGTAATTTACCGATAGGTTTCAGAACGGGTTGCCTCACTATTAACTATTTTTTTGCCAAACATTTATTTTGGGAAAAAAAGTGATTTTCTCGGCGAGTTAAGCATTTTGAGTAATTTGCCAGTTGGTTTCAGAACGACTTGCCTGAAAATTAAATACTTTGTGGCAAGCATTCATTTTGGGAAAAAAGTGATTTTCTTTCGGCGAGTTAAGCATTTTGAGTAATTTGCCGGTTGGTGGCAGAACGACTTGCCTCAAAATTAACTATTTTGGGGCCAACATTCATTTTGCAAATAAAAGTGTTTTTCCCGGCGAGTTAAGTATTTTGAGTAATTTGCCGGTTGGTTTCAGAACGACTTGCCTCACTATTAACTATTTTTTAGCCAAACATTTATTTTGTATAAAAAGTGATTTTCTCGGCGAGTTAAGCATTTCGAGTAATGTACCGATAGTTTTCAGAACGGCTTGCCTCACTATTAACTATTTTTTTGCCAAACATTTATTTTGCGAAAAAAGTTATTTTCTCGGCGAGTTAAGCATTTTGAGTAATTTGCCGGCTGGTTTCAGAACGACTTGCCTCAAAATTAACTATTTTGTGGCAAACATTCATTTTGAGTAATTTCCCGATATTTTTTTGACAAACATTGATTTTGGAAAAAAAGTGATTTTCGCGTCGATTTAAGCCTTTTGAGTAATTTGCCGGTTGGTTTCAGAACGACTTGCCTCAAAATTAACTATTTTGTCGCAAACACTCATTTTGGGAAAAAGGTGATTTTCTCGGCGAGTTAATCATTTAGAGTACTTTAGCGATAGTTTTCAGAACGGCTTGCCTCACTATTAACTATTTTTTTGCCAAACATTTATTTTGGAAAAAAAGTGATTTTCTCGGCGAGTTAAGCATTTTGAGTAATTTGCCGGCTGGTTTCAGAACGACTTGCCTCAAAATTAACTATTTTGAGGCAAACATTCATTTTGGGAAAAAGGTGATTTTCTCGGCGAGTTAAGAATTTTGAGTAATTTACCGATGTTTTTTTTAAAAAACATTCATTTTGGAAACAAAGTGATTTTCTCGGCGAGTTAAGTATTTTGAGTAATTTTCCGGTTGGTTTCAGAACGACTTGCCTCAAAATTAACTATTTTGTGGCAAACATTCATTTTGGAAAAAAAAGTGATTTTCTCGGCGAGTTAAGCATTTCGAGTAATTTGCCGGCTGGTTTCAGAACGACTTGCCTCAAAATTAACTATTTTGTCGCAAACACTCATTTTGGGAAAAAGGTGATTTTCTCGGCGAGTTAATCATTTAGAGTACTTTAGCGATAGTTTTCAGAACGGCTTGCCTCACTATTAACTATTTTTTTGCCAAACATTTATTTTGGAAAAAAAGTGATTTTCTCGGCGAGTTAAGCATTTTGAGTAATTTGCCGGTTTGTTTCAGAACGACTTGCCTCAAAATTAACTATTTTGTGGCAGACATTCATTTTGGGAAAAAAGTGATTTTCTCTGCGAGTTAGGCATTTTCAGTAATTTGCCGGTTGGTTCCAGAACGGCTTGCCTCAGTATTAACAATTTTTGTGTCAAACATTTATTTTGGAAAAAAAAGTGATTTTCTCGGCGAGTTAAGCATTTTGAGTAATTTACCGATTTTTAAAAAAAAAACATTCATTTTGGAAACAAAGTGATTTTCTCGGCGAGTTAAGTATTTTGAGTAATTTGCCGGTTCGTTTCAGAACGACTTGCCTCAAAATTAACTATTTTGTGGCAAACATTCATTTTGGAAAAAAAGTGATTTTCTCGACGAGTGAAGCATTTTGAGTAATTTGACGGTTGGTTTCAGAACGACTTGCCTCAAAATTAACTATTTTGTGGCAAACATTCATTTTGAGTAATTTCCCGAAAATTTTTTGACAAGCATTGATTTTGGAAAAAAAAGTGATTTTCTCGGCGATTTAAGCCTTTTGAGTAATTTGCCGGTTGGTTTCAGAACGACTTGCCTCAAAATTAACTATTTTGTGGCAAACATTCAGTTTGGGAAAAAAGTGATTTTCTCGGCGAGTTAAGCATTTTGAGTAATTTACCGGTTGGTTTCAGAACGACTTGCCTCAAAATTAACTATTTTGTGGCAAACATTCATTTTGGAAAAAAAAGTGATTTTCTCGGCGAGTTAAGCATTTTGAGTAATTTACCGATAGTTTGCAGAACGACTTGCCTCAAAATTAACTATTTTGTGGCAAACATTTATTTTGGGAAAAAAGTGATTTTCTCGTCGAGTTAAGCATTTTGTGTAATTTGCCGGTTGGTTCCAGAACGGCTTGCCTCAGTATTAACAATTTTTTTGCCAAACATTTATTTTGGGAAAAAGGTGATTTTCTCGGCGAGTTAAGCATTTTGAGTAATTTGCCGGATGTTTTCAGAACGACTTGCCTCAAAATTAACTATTATGTGGCAAACATTAATTTTGGGAAAAAAGTGTTTTCTCGGCGAGTTAAGCATTTTGAGTAATTTACCGATAGGTTTCAGAACGGTTTGCCTCACTATTAACTATTTTTTTGCCAAACATTTATTTTGGGAAAAAAAGTGATTTTCTCGGCGAGTTAAGCATTTTGAGTAATTTACCGATAGGTTTCAGAACGGTTTGCCTCACTATTAACTATTTTTTTGCCAAACATTTATTTTGGGAAAAAAGTGATTTTCTCGTCGAGTTAAGCATTTTGAGTAATTTGCCGGTTGGTTCCAGAACGGCTTGCCTCAGTATTAACAATTTTTTTGCCAAACATTTATTTTGGGAAAAAAGTGATTTTCTCGGCGAGTTAAGCATTTTGAGTAATTTGCCGGATGTTTTCAGAACGACTTGCCTCAAAATTAACTATTTTGTGGCAAACATTAATTTTGGGAAAAAAGTGTTTTCTCGGCGAGTTAAGCATTTTGAGTAATTTGCCAGTTCGTTTCAGAACGACTTGCCTGAAAATTAAATACTTTGTGGCAAGCATTCATTTTGGGAGAAAAGTGATTTTTTTTCGGCGAGTTAAGCATTTTGAGTAATTTGCCGGTTGGTTTCAGAACGACTTGCCTCAAAATTAACTATTTTGTGGCAAACATTCATTTTGAGTAATGTCCCGATATTTTTTTGACAAACATTGATTTTGGAAAAAAAGTGATTTTCGCGTCGATTTAAGCCTTTTGAGTAATTTGCCGGTTGGTTTCAGAACGACTTGCCTCAAAATTAACTATTTTGTGGCAGACATTCAGTTTGGGAAAAAAGTGATTTTCTCGGCGAGTTAAGAATTTTGAGTAATTTGCCGGTTTGTTTCAGAACGACTTGCCTCAAAATTAACTATTTTGTGGCAGACATTCATTTTGGGAAAAAAGTGATTTTCTCTGCGAGTTAAGCATTTTCAGTAATTTGCCGGTTGGTTCCAGAACGGCTTGCCTCAGTATTAACAATTTTTTTGCCAAACATTTATTTTGGAAAAAAAAGTGATTTTCTCGGCGAGTTAAGCATTTTGAGTAATTTACCGATTTAAAAAAAAAAACATTCATTTTGGAAACAAAGTGATTTTCTCGGCGAGTTAAGTATTTTGAGTAATTTGCCGGTTCGTTTCAGAACGACTTGCCTCAAAATTAACTATTTTGTGGCAAACATTCATTTTGAGTAATTTCCCGAAAATTTTTTGACAAGCATTGATTTTGGAAAAAAAAGTGATTTTCTCGGCGATTTAAGCCTTTTGAGTAATTTGCCGGTTGGTTTCAGAACGACTTGCCTCAAAATTAACTATTTTGTGGCAAACATTCAGTTTGGGAAAAAAGTGATTTTCTCGGCGAGTTAAGCATTTTGAGTAATTTACCGGTTGGTTTCAGAACGACTTGCCTCAAAATTAACTATTTTGTGGCAAACATTCATTTTGGAAAAAAAAGTGATTTTCTCGGCGAGTTAAGCATTTTGAGTAATTTACCGATAGTTTGCAGAACGACTTGCCTCAAAATTAACTATTTTGTGGCAAACATTCAGTTTGGGAAAAAAGTGATTTTCTCGGCGAGTTAAGCATTTTGAGTAATTTACCGATAGGTTTCAGAACGGTTTGCCTCACTATTAACTATTTTTTTGCCAAACATTTATTTTGGGAAAAAAGTGATTTTCTCGTCGAGTTAAGCATTTTGAGTAATTTGCCGGTTGGTTCCAGAACGGCTTGCCTCAGTATTAACAATTTTTTTGCCAAACATTTATTTTGGGAAAAAAGTGATTTTCTCGGCGAGTTAAGCATTTTGAGTAATTTGCCGGATGTTTTCAGAACGACTTGCCTCAAAATTAACTATTTTGTGGCAAACATTAATTTTGGGAAAAAAGTGTTTTCTTGGCGAGTTAAGCATTTTGAGTAATTTACCGATAGGTTTCAGAACGGTTTGCCTCACTATTAACTATTTTTTTGCCAAACATTTATTTTGGGAAAAAAAGTGATTTTCTCGGCGAGTTAAGCATTTTGAGTAATTTGCCAGTTGGTTTCAGAACGACTTGCCTGAAAATTAAATACTTTGTGGCAAGCATTCATTTTGGGAAAAAAGTGATTTTTTTTCGGCGTGTTAAGCATTTTGGGTTAATTTGCCGGTTGGTGGCAGAACGACTTGCCTCAAAATTAACTATTTTGGGGCCAACATTCATTTTGCAAATAAAAGTGTTTTTCCCGGCGAGTTAAGTATTTTGAGTAATTTGCCGGTTGGTTTCAGAACGACTTGCCTCACTATTAACTATTTTTTAGCCAAACATTTATTTTGTATAAAAAGTGATTTTCTCGGCGAGTTAAGCATTTCGAGTAATTTACCGATAGTTTTCAGAACGGCTTGCCTCACTATTAACTATTTTTTTGCCAAACATTTATTTTGGGAAAAAAGTTATTTTCTCGGCGAGTTAAGCATTTTGAGTAATTTGCCGGCTGGTTTCAGAACGACTTGCCTCAAAATTAACTATTTTGTGGCAAACATTCATTTTGGAAACAAAGTGATTTTCTCGGCGAGTTAAGAATTTTGAGTAATTTGCCGGTTTGTTTCAGAACGACTTGCCTCACAATTAACTATTTTGTGGCAGACATTCATTTTGGGAAAAAAGTGATTTTCTCTGCGAGTTAAGCATTTTCAGTAATTTGCCGGTTGGTTCCAGAACGGCTTGCCTCAGTATTAACAATTTTTTTGCCAAACATTTATTTTGGAAAAAAAAGTGATTTTCTCGGCGAGTTAAGCATTTTGAGTAATTTACCGATTTAAAAAAAAAAACATTCATTTTGGAAACAAAGTGATTTTCTCGGCGAGTTAAGTATTTTGAGTAATTTGCCGGTTCGTTTCAGAACGACTTGCCTCAAAATTAACTATTTTGTGGCAAACATTTATTTTGGAAAAAAAATGATTTTCTCGACGAGTGAAGCAATTTGAGTAATTTGACGGTTGGTTTCAGAACGACTTTCCTCAAAATTAACTATTTTGTGGCAAACATTCATTTCGAGTAATTTCCCGAAAATTTTTTGACAAGCATTGATTTTGGAAAAAAAAGTGATTTTCTCGGCGATTTAAGCCTTTTGAGTAATTTGCCGGTTGGTTTCAATACGACTTGCCTCAAAATTAACTATTTTGTGGCAAACATTCAGTTTGGGAAAAAAGTGATTTTCTCGGCGAGTTAAGCATTTTGAGTAATTTACCGATAGTTTGCAGAACGACTTGCCTCAAAATTAACTATTTTGTGGCAAACATTCAGTTTGGGAAAAAAGTGATTTTCTCGGCGAGTTAAGCATTTTGAGTAATTTACCGATAGGTTTCAGAACGGTTTGCCTCACTATTAACTATTTTTTTGCCAAACATTTATTTTGGGAAAAAAGTGATTTTCTCGTCGAGTTAAGCATTTTGAGTAATTTGCCGGTTGGTTCCAGAACGGCTTGCCTCAGTATTAACAATTTTTTTGCCAAACATTTATTTTGGGAAAAAAGTCATTTTCTCGGCGAGTTAAGCATTTTGAGTAATTTGCCGGATGTTTTCAGAACGACTTGCCTCAAAATTAACTATTTTGTGGCAAACATTAATTTTGGGAAAAAAGTGTTTTCTCGGCGAGTTAAGCATTTTGAGTAATTTACCGATAGGTTTCAGAACGGTTTGCCTCACTATTAACTATTTTTTTGCCAAACATTTATTTTGGGAAAAAAAGTGATTTTCTCGGCGAGTTAAGCATTTTGAGTAATTTGCCAGTTGGTTTCAGAACGACTTGCCTGAAAATTAAATACTTTGTGGCAAGCATTCATTTTGGGACAAAAGTGATTTTTTTTCGGCGTGTTAAGCATTTTGGGTTAATTTGCCGGTTGGTGGCAGAACGACTTGCCTCAAAATTAACTATTTTGGGGCCAACATTCATTTTGCAAATAAAAGTGTTTTTCCCGGCGAGTTAAGTATTTTGAGTAATTTGCCGGTTGGTTTCAGAACGACTTGCCTCACTATTAACTATTTTTTAGCCAAACATTTATTTTGTATAAAAAGTGATTTTCTCGGCGAGTTAAGCATTTCGAGTAATTTACCGATAGTTTTCAGAACGGCTTGCCTCACTATTAACTATTTTTTTGCCAAACATTTATTTTGGGAAAAAAGTTATTTTCTCGGCGAGTTAAGCATTTTGAGTAATTTGCCGGCTGGTTTCAGAACGACTTGCCTCAAAATTAACTATTTTGTGGCAAACATTCATTTTGAGTAATGTCCCGATATTTTTTTGACAAACATTAATTTTGGAAAAAAAGTGATTTTCGCGTCGATTTAAGCCTTTTGAGTAATTTGCCGGTTGGTTTCAGAACGACTTGCCTCAAAATTAACTATTTTGTGGCAGACATTCAGTTTGGGAAAAAAGTGATTTTCTCGGCGTGTTAAGCATTTTGAGTAATTTGCCGGTTGGTGGCAGAACGACTTGCCTCAAAATTAACTATTTTGGGGCCAACATTCATTTTGCAAATAAAAGTGTTTTTCCCGGCGAGTTAAGTATTTTGAGTAATTTGCCGGTTGGTTTCAGAACGACTTGCCTCACTATTAACTATTTTTTAGCCAAACATTTATTTTGTATAAAAAGTGATTTTCTCGGCGAGTTAAGCATTTCGAGTAATTTACCGATAGTTTTCAGAACGGCTTGCCTCACTATTAACTATTTTTTTTGCCAAACATTTATTTTGGGAAAAAAGTTATTTTCTCGGCGAGTTAAGCATTTTGAGTAATTTGCCGGCTGGTTTCAGAACGACTTGCCTCAAAATTAACTATTTTGTGGCAAACATTCATTTTGAGTAATGTCCCGATATTTTTTTGACAAACATTGATTTTGGAAAAAAAGTGATTTTCGCGTCGATTTAAGCCTTTTGAGTAATTTGCCGGTTGGTTTCAGAACGACTTGCCTCAAAATTAACTATTTTGTGGCAGACATTCAGTTTGGGAGAAAAGTGATTTTCTCGGCGAGTTAAGCATTTTGAGTAATTTACCGGTTGGTTTCAGAACGACTTGCCTCAAAATTAACTATTTTGTGGCAAACATTCATTTTGGAAACAAAGTGATTTTCTCGGCGAGTTAAGAATTTTGAGTAATTTACCGGTTGGTTTCAGAACGACTTGCCTCAAAATTAACTATTTTGTGGCAAACATTCATTTTGGAAAAAAAAGTGATTTTCTCGGCGAGTTAAGCACTTTGAGTAATTTGCCAGCTGGTTTCAGAACGACTTGCCTCAAAATTAACTATTTTGTCGCAAACACTCATTTTGGGAAAAAGGTGATTTTCTCGGCGAGTTAATCATTTAGAGTACTTTAGCGATAGTTTTCAGAACGGCTTGCCTCACTATTAACTATTTTTTTGCCAAACATTTATTTTGGAAAAAAAGTGATTTTCTCGGCGAGTTAAGCATTTTGAGTAATTTGCCGGTTTGTTTCAGAACGACTTGCCTCAAAATTAACTATTTTGTGGCAGACATTCATTTTGGGAAAAAAGTGATTTTCTCTGCGAGTTAAGCATTTTCAGTAATTTGCCGGTTGGTTCCAGAACGGCTTGCCTCAGTATTAACAATTTTTTTGTCAAACATTTATTTTGGAAAAAAAAGTGATTTTCTCGGCGAGTTAAGCATTTTGAGTAATTTACCGATTTTTAAAAAAAAAACATTCATTTTGGAAACAAAGTGATTTTCTCGGCGAGTTAAGTATTTTGAGTAATTTGCCGGTTCGTTTCAGAACGAGTTGCCTCAAAATTAACTATTTTGTGGCAAACATTCATTTTGGAAAAAAAGTGATTTTCTCGACGAGTGAAGCATTTTGAGTAATTTGACGGTTGGTTTCAGAACGACTTGCCTCAAAATTAACTATTTTGTGGCAAACATTCATTTTGAGTAATTTCCCGAAAATTTTTTGACAAGCATTGATTTTGGAAAAAAAAGTGATTTTCTCGGCGATTTAAGCCTTTTGAGTAATTTGCCGGTTGGTTTCAGAACGACTTGCCTCAAAATTAACTATTTTGTGGCAAACATTCAGTTTGGGAAAAAAGTGATTTTCTCGGCGAGTTAAGCATTTTGAGTAATTTACCGGTTGGTTTCAGAACGACTTGCCTCAAAATTAACTATTTTGTGGCAAACATTCATTTTGGAAAAAAAAGTGATTTTCTCGGCGAGTTAAGCATTTTGAGTAATTTACCGATAATTTGCAGAACGACTTGCCTCAAAATTAACTATTTTGTGGCAAACATTCAGTTTGGGAAAAAAGTGATTTTCTCGGCGAGTTAAGCATTTTGAGTAATTTACCGATAGGTTTCAGAACGGTTTGCCTCACTATTAACTATTTTTTTGCCAAACATTTATTTTGGGAAAAAAGTGATTTTCTCGTCGAGTTAAGCATTTTGAGTAATTTGCCGGTTGGTTCCAGAACGGCTTGCCTCAGTATTAACAATTTTTTTGCCAAACACTTATTTTGGGAAAAAAGTGATTTTCTCGGCGAGTTAAGCATTTTGAGTAATTTGCCGGATGTTTTCAGAACGACTTGACTCAAAATTAACTATTTTGTGGCAAACATTAATTTTGGGAAAAAAGTGTTTTCTCGGCGAGTTAAGCATTTTGAGTAATTTACCGATAGGTTTCCGAACGGTTTGCCTCACTATTAACTATTTTTTTGCCAAACATTTATTTTGGGAAAAAAAGTGATTTTCTCGGCGAGTTAAGCATTTTGAGTAATTTGCCAGTTGGTTTCAGAACGACTTGCCTGAAAATTAAATACTTTGTGGCAAGCATTCATTTTGGGAAAAAAGTGATTTTTTTTCGGCGAGTTAAGCATTTTGAGTAATTTGCCGGTTGGTGGCAGAACGACTTGCCTCAAAATTAACTATTTTGGGGCCAACATTCATTTTGCAAATAAAAGTGTTTTTCCCGGCGAGTTAAGTATTTTGAGTAATTTGCCGGTTGGTTTCAGAACGACTTGCCTCACTATTAACTATTTTTTAGCCAAACATTTATTTTGGATAAAAAGTGATTTTCTCGGCGAGTTAGGCATTTTGAGTAATTTGCCGGTTTGTTTCAGAACGACTTGCCTCAAAATTAACTATTTTGTGGCAAACATTCATTTTGAGTAATTTCCCGATATTTTTTTGACAAACATTGATTTTGGAAAAAAAGTGATTTTCGCGTCGATTTAAGCCTTTTGAGTAATTTGCCGGTTGGTTTCAGAACGACTTGCCTCAAAATTAACTATTTTGTGGCAGACATTCAGTTTGGGAAAAAAGTGATTTTCTCGGCGAGTTAAGCATTTTGAGTAATTTACCGGTTGGTTTCAGAACGACTTGCCTCAAAATTAACTATTTTGTGGCAAACATTCATTTTGGAAAAAAAAGTGATTTTCTCGGCGACTTAAGCATTTTGAGTAATTTGCCGGCTGGTTTCAGAACGACTTGTCTCAAAATTAACTATTTTGAGGCAAACATTCATTTTGGGAAAAATGTGATTTTCTCGGCGAGTTAAGAATTTTGAGTAATTTACCGATGTTTTTTTTAAAAAACATTCATTTTGGAAACAAAGTGATTTTCTCGGCGAGTTAAGTATTTTGAGTAATTTGCCGGTTGGTTTCAGAACGACTTGCCTCAAAATTAACTATTTTGTGGCAAACATTCATTTTGGAAAAAAAAGTGATTTTCTCGGCGAGTTAAGCATTTTGAGTAATTTGCCGGCTGGTTTCAGAACGACTTGCCTCAAAATTAACTATTTTGTCGCAAACACTCATTTTGGGAAAAAGGTGATTTTCTCGGCGAGTTAATCATTTAGAGTACTTTAGCGATAGTTTTCAGAACGGCTTGCCTCACTATTAACTATTTTTTTGCCAAACATTTATTTTGGAAAAAAAGTGATTTTCTCGGCGAGTTAAGCATTTTGAGTAATTTGCCGGTTTGTTTCAGAACGACTTGCCTCAAAATTAACTATTTTATGGCAGACATTCATTTTGGGAAAAAAGTGATTTTCTCTGCGAGTTAAGCATTTTGAGTAATTTGCCGGCTGGTTTCAGAACGACTTGCCTCAAAATTAACTATTTTGTGGCAAACATTCATTTTGAGTAATTTCCCGATATTTTTTTGATAAACATTGATTTTGGAAAAAAAGTGATTTTCGCGTCGATTTAAGCCTTTTGAGTAATTTGCCGGTTGGTTTCAGAACGACTTGCCTCAAAATTAACTATTTTGTGGCAGACATTCAGTTTGGGAAAAAAGTGATTTTCTCGGCGAGTTAAGTATTTTGAGTAATTTGCCGGTTCGTTTCAGAACGACTTGCCTCAAAATTAACTATTTTGTGGCAAACATTCATTTTGGAAAAAAAAGTGATTTTCTCGGCGAGTTAAGCATTTTGAGTAATTTGCCGGCTGGTTTCAGAACGACTTGCCTCAAAATTAACTATTTTGTCGCAAACACTCATTTTGGGAAAAAGGTGATTTTCTCGGCGAGTTAATCATTTAGAGTACTTTAGCGATAGTTTTCAGAACGGCTTGCCTCACTATTAACTATTTTTTTGCCAAACATTTATTTTGGAAAAAAAGTGATTTTCTCGGCGAGTTAAGCATTTTGAGTAATTTACCGATTTAAAAAAAAAACATTCATTTTGGAAACAAAGTGATTTTCTCGGCGAGTTAAGTATTTTGAGTAATTTGCCGATTCGTTTCAGAACGACTTGCCTCAAAATTAACTATTTTGTGGCAGACATTCATTTTGGGAAAAAAGTGATTTTCTCTGCGAGTTAAGCATTTTCAGTAATTTGCCGGTTGGTTCCAGAACGGCTTGCCTCAGTATTAACATTTTTTTTGCCAAACATTTATTTTGGGAAAAAAAGTGATTTTCTCGGCGAGTTAAGCATTTTGAGTAATTTACCGATTTTTAAAAAAAAAACATTCATTTTGGAAACAAAGTGATTTTCTCGGCGAGTTAAGTATTTTGAGTAATTTGCCGGTTCGTTTCAGAACGACTTGCCTCAAAATTAACTATTTTGTGGCAAACATTCATTTTGGAAAAAAAAGTGATTTTCTCGGCGAGTTAAGCATTTTGAGTAATTTACCGATAGTTTGCAGAACGACTTGCCTCACTATTAACTATTTTTTTGCCAAACATTTATTTTGGAAAAAAAGTGATTTTCTCGGCGAGTTAAGCATTTTGAGTAATTTACCGATATTTTTTTTAAAAAAACATTCATTTTGGAAACAAAGTGATTTTCTCGGCGAGTTAAGCATTTTGAGTAATTTGCCGGTTGGTTTCAGAACGACTTGCCTCAAAATTAACTATTTTGTGGCAAACATTCATTTTGGAAAAAAAGTGATTTTCTCGGCGAGTTAAGCATTTTGAGTAATTTGCCGGTTGCTCCAGGACGGCTTGCCTCAGTATTAACTATATTTTTGCCAAACATTTATTTTGGAAAAAAAGTGATTTTCTTGGCGAGTTAAGCATTTTGAGTAATTTGCCGATTCGTTTCAGAACGACTTGCCTCAAAATTAACTATTTTGTGGCAAACATTCATTTTGAGTAATTTCCCGAAAATTTTTTGACAAGCATTGATTTTGGAAAAAAAAGTGATTTTCTCGGCGATTTAAGCCTTTTGAGTAATTTGCCGGTTGGTTTCAGAACGACTTGCCTCAAAATTAACTATTTTGTGGCAAACATTCAGTTTGGGAAAAAAGTGATTTTCTCGGCGAGTTAAGCATTTTGAGTAATTTACCGGTTGGTTTCAGAACGACTTGCCTCAAAATTAACTATTTTGTGGCAAACATTCATTTTGGAAAAAAAAGTGATTTTCTCGGCGAGTTAAGCATTTTGAGTAATTTACCGATAGGTTTCAGAACGGTTTGCCTCACTATTAACTATTTTTTTGCCAAACATTTATTTTGGGAAAAAAGTGATTTTCTCGTCGAGTTAAGCATTTTGAGCAATTTGCCGGTTGGTTCCAGAACGGCTTGCCTCAGTATTAACAATTTTTTTGCCAAACATTTATTTTGGGAAAAAAGTGATTTTCTCGGCGAGTTAAGCATTTTGAGTAATTTGCCGGATGTTTTCAGAACGACTTGCCTCAAAATTAACTATTTAGTGGCAAACATTAATTTTGGGAAAAAAGTGTTTTCTCGGTGCGTTAAGCATTTTGGGTAATTTACCGATAGGTTTCAGAACGGCTTGCCTCACTATTAACTATTTTGTGGCAAACATTCATTTTGGAAAAAAAAGTTATTTTCTCGGCGAGTTAAGCATTTTGAGTAATTTGCCGGCTGGTTTCAGAACGACTTGCCTCAAAATTAACTATTTTGTCGCAAACACTCATTTTGGGAAAAAGGTGGTTTTCTCGGCGAGTTAAGCATTTTGAGTAATTTACCGATAGTTTACAGAACGACTTGCCTCACTATTAACTATTTTTTTGCCAAACATTTATTTTGGAAAAAATGTGATTTTCTCGGCGAGTTAAGCATTTTGAGTAATTTGCCGGTTTGTTTCAGAACGACTTGCCATAAAATTAACTATTTTGTGTCAAACATTCATTTTGGGAAAAAAGTGATTTTCTCGTCGAGTTAAGCATTTTGAGTAATTTGCCGGTTGCTTCCAGAACGGCTTGCCTCAGTATTAACTATTCTTTTGCCAAACATTTATTTTGAGTAATTTCCCGATTTTTTTTGACAAACATTGATTTTGGAAAAAAAGTGATTTTCTCGGCGAGTTAAGCATTTTGAGTAATTTGCCGGTTTGTTTCAGAACGACTTGCCTCAAAATTAACTATTTTGTGGCAAACATTCATTTTGGGAAAAAAGTGATTTTCTCGGCGAGTTAAGCATTTTCAGTAATTTGCCGGTTGGTTCCAGAACGGCTTGCCTCAGTATTAACAATTTTTTTGCCAAACATTTATTTTGGAAAAAAAAGTGATTTTCTCGGCGAGTTAAGCATTTTGAGTAATTTACCGATTTTTAAAAAAAAAAACATTCATTTTGGAAACAAAGTGATTTTCTCGGCGAGTTAAGTATTTTGACTAATTTGCCGGTTCGTTTCAGAACGACTTGCCTCAAAATTAACTATTTTGTGGCAAACATTCATTTTGGAAAAAAAGTGATTTTCTCGACGAGTGAAGCATTTTGACTAATTTGACGGTTGGTTTCAGAACTACTTGCCTCAAAATTAACTATTTTGTGGCAAACATTCATTTTGAGTAATTTCCCGAAAATTTTTTGACAAGCATTGATTTTGGAAAAAAAAGTGATTTTCTCGGCGATTTAAGCCTTTTGAGTAATTTGCCGGTTGGTTTCAGAACGACTTGCCTCAAAATTAACTATTTTGTGGCAAACATTCAGTTTGGGAAAAAAGTGATTTTCTCGGCGAGTTAAGCATTTTGAGTAATTTACCGGTTGGTTTCAGAACGAGTTGCCTCAAAATTAACTATTTTGTGGCAAACATTCATTTTGGAAAAAAAAGTGATTTTCTCGGCGAGTTAAGCATTTTGAGTAATTTACCGATAGGTTTCAGAACGGTTTGCCTCACTATTAACTATTTTTTTGCCAAACATTTATTTTGGGAAAAAAAGTGATTTTCTCGGCGAGTTAAGCATTTTGAGTAATTTGCCAGTTGGTTTCAGAACGACTTGCCTGAAAATTAAATACTTTGTGGCAAGCATTCATTTTGGGAAAAAAGTGATTTTTTTTCGGCGAGTTAAGCATTTTGAGTAATTTGCCGGTTGGTGGCAGAACGACTTGCCTCAAAATTAACTATTTTGGGGCCAACATTCATTTTGCAAATAAAAGTGTTTTTCCCGGCGAGTTAAGTATTTTGAGTAATTTGCCGGTTGGTTTCAGAACGACTTGCCTCACTATTAACTATTTTTTTGCCAAACATTTATTTTGGATAAAAAGTGATTTTCTCGGCGAGTTAAGCATTTCGAGTAATTTACCGATAGTTTTCAGAACGGCTTGCCTCACTATTAACTATTTGTTTGCCAAACATTTATTTTGGGAAAAAAGTGATTTTCTCGTCGAGTTAAGCATTTTGAGTAATTTGCCGGTTGGTTCCAGAACGGCTTGCCTCAGTATTAACAATTTTTTTGCCAAACATTTATTTTGGGAAAAAAGTGATTTTCTCGGCGAGTTAAGCATTTTGAGTAATTTGCCGGATGTTTTCAGAACGACTTGCCTCAAAATTAACTATTTTGTGGCAAACATTAATTTTGGGAAAAAAGTGTTTTCTCGGTGCGTTAAGCATTTTGGGTAATTTACCGATCGGTTTCAGAACGGCTTGCCTCACTATTAACTATTTTGTGGCAAACATTCATTTTGGAAAAAAAAGTTATTTTCTCGGCGAGTTAAGCATTTTGAGTAATTTGCCGGCTGGTTTCAGAACGACTTGCCTCAAAATTAACTATTTTGTCGCAAACACTCATTTTGGGAAAAAGGTGATTTTCTCGGCGAGTTAAGCATTTTGAGTAATTTACCGATAGTTTACAGAACGACTTGCCTCAAAATTAACTATTTTGTGGCAAACATTAATTTTGGGAAAAAAGTGTTTTCTCGGCGAGTTAAGCATTTTGAGTAATTTACCGATAGGTTTCAGAACGGTTTGCCTCACTATTAACTATTTTTTTGCCAAACATTTATTTTGGGAAAAAAAGTGATTTTCTCGGCGAGTTAAGCATTTTGAGTAATTTGCCAGTTGGTTTCAGAACGACTTGCCTGAAAATTAAATACTTTGTGGCAAGCATTCATTTTGGGACAAAAGTGATTTTTTTTCGGCGTGTTAAGCATTTTGGGTTAATTTGCCGGTTGGTGGCAGAACGACTTGCCTCAAAATTAACTATTTTGGGGCCAACATTCATTTTGCAAATAAAAGTGTTTTTCCCGGCGAGTTAAGTATTTTGAGTAATTTGCCGGTTGGTTTCAGAACGACTTGCCTCACTATTAACTATTTTTTAGCCAAACATTTATTTTGTATAAAAAGTGATTTTCTCGGCGAGTTAAGCATTTCGAGTAATTTACCGATAGTTTTCAGAACGGCTTGCCTCACTATTAACTATTTTTTTGCCAAACATTTATTTTGGGAAAAAAGTTATTTTCTCGGCGAGTTAAGCATTTTGAGTAATTTGCCGGCTGGTTTCAGAACGACTTGCCTCAAAATTAACTATTTTGTGGCAAACATTCATTTTGAGTAATGTCCCGATATTTTTTTGACAAACATTAATTTTGGAAAAAAAGTGATTTTCGCGTCGATTTAAGCCTTTTGAGTAATTTGCCGGTTGGTTTCAGAACGACTTGCCTCAAAATTAACTATTTTGTGGCAGACATTCATTTTGGGAAAAAAGTGATTTTTTTTCGGCGAGTTAAGCATTTTGAGTAATTTGCCGGTTGGTGGCAGAACGACTTGCCTCAAAATTAACTATTTTGGGGCCAACATTCATTTTGCAAATAAAAGTGTTTTTCCCGGCGAGTTAAGTATTTTGAGTAATTTGCCGGTTGGTTTCAGAACGACTTGCCTCACTATTAACTATTTTTTAGCCAAACATTTATTTTGTATAAAAAGTGATTTTCTCGGCGAGTTAAGCATTTCGAGTAATTTACCGATAGTTTTCAGAACGGCTTGCCTCACTATTAACTATTTTTTTTGCCAAACATTTATTTTGGGAAAAAAGTTATTTTCTCGGCGAGTTAAGCATTTTGAGTAATTTGCCGGCTGGTTTCAGAACGACTTGCCTCAAAATTAACTATTTTGTGGCAAACATTCATTTTGAGTAATGTCCCGATATTTTTTTGACAAACATTGATTTTGGAAAAAAAGTGATTTTCGCGTCGATTTAAGCCTTTTGAGTAATTTGCCGGTTGGTTTCAGAACGACTTGCCTCAAAATTAACTATTTTGTGGCAGACATTCAGTTTGGGAGAAAAGTGATTTTCTCGGCGAGTTAAGCATTTTGAGTAATTTACCGGTTGGTTTCAGAACGACTTGCCTCAAAATTAACTATTTTGTGGCAAACATTCATTTTGGAAACAAAGTGATTTTCTCGGCGAGTTAAGAATTTTGAGTAATTTACCGGTTGGTTTCAGAACGACTTGCCTCAAAATTAACTATTTTGTGGCAAACATTCATTTTGGAAAAAAAAGTGATTTTCTCGGCGAGTTAAGCACTTTGAGTAATTTGCCAGCTGGTTTCAGAACGACTTGCCTCAAAATTAACTATTTTGTCGCAAACACTCATTTTGGGAAAAAGGTGATTTTCTCGGCGAGTTAATCATTTAGAGTACTTTAGCGATAGTTTTCAGAACGGCTTGCCTCACTATTAACTATTTTTTTGCCAAACATTTATTTTGGAAAAAAAGTGATTTTCTCGGCGAGTTAAGCATTTTGAGTAATTTGCCGGTTTGTTTCAGAACGACTTGCCTCAAAATTAACTATTTTGTGGCAGACATTCATTTTGGGAAAAAAGTGATTTTCTCTGCGAGTTAAGCATTTTCAGTAATTTGCCGGTTGGTTCCAGAACGGCTTGCCTCAGTATTAACAATTTTTTTGTCAAACATTTATTTTGGAAAAAAAAGTGATTTTCTCGGCGAGTTAAGCATTTTGAGTAATTTACCGATTTTTAAAAAAAAAACATTCATTTTGGAAACAAAGTGATTTTCTCGGCGAGTTAAGTATTTTGAGTAATTTGCCGGTTCGTTTCAGAACGAGTTGCCTCAAAATTAACTATTTTGTGGCAAACATTCATTTTGGAAAAAAAGTGATTTTCTCGACGAGTGAAGCATTTTGAGTAATTTGACGGTTGGTTTCAGAACGACTTGCCTCAAAATTAACTATTTTGTGGCAAACATTCATTTTGAGTAATTTCCCGAAAATTTTTTGACAAGCATTGATTTTGGAAAAAAAAGTGATTTTCTCGGCGATTTAAGCCTTTTGAGTAATTTGCCGGTTGGTTTCAGAACGACTTGCCTCAAAATTAACTATTTTGTGGCAAACATTCAGTTTGGGAAAAAAGTGATTTTCTCGGCGAGTTAAGCATTTTGAGTAATTTACCGGTTGGTTTCAGAACGACTTGCCTCAAAATTAACTATTTTGTGGCAAACATTCATTTTGGAAAAAAAAGTGATTTTCTCGGCGAGTTAAGCATTTTGAGTAATTTACCGATAATTTGCAGAACGACTTGCCTCAAAATTAACTATTTTGTGGCAAACATTCAGTTTGGGAAAAAAGTGATTTTCTCGGCGAGTTAAGCATTTTGAGTAATTTACCGATAGGTTTCAGAACGGTTTGCCTCACTATTAACTATTTTTTTGCCAAACATTTATTTTGGGAAAAAAGTGATTTTCTCGTCGAGTTAAGCATTTTGAGTAATTTGCCGGTTGGTTCCAGAACGGCTTGCCTCAGTATTAACAATTTTTTTGCCAAACACTTATTTTGGGAAAAAAGTGATTTTCTCGGCGAGTTAAGCATTTTGAGTAATTTGCCGGATGTTTTCAGAACGACTTGACTCAAAATTAACTATTTTGTGGCAAACATTAATTTTGGGAAAAAAGTGTTTTCTCGGCGAGTTAAGCATTTTGAGTAATTTACCGATAGGTTTCCGAACGGTTTGCCTCACTATTAACTATTTTTTTGCCAAACATTTATTTTGGGAAAAAAAGTGATTTTCTCGGCGAGTTAAGCATTTTGAGTAATTTGCCAGTTGGTTTCAGAACGACTTGCCTGAAAATTAAATACTTTGTGGCAAGCATTCATTTTGGGAAAAAAGTGATTTTTTTTCGGCGAGTTAAGCATTTTGAGTAATTTGCCGGTTGGTGGCAGAACGACTTGCCTCAAAATTAACTATTTTGGGGCCAACATTCATTTTGCAAATAAAAGTGTTTTTCCCGGCGAGTTAAGTATTTTGAGTAATTTGCCGGTTGGTTTCAGAACGACTTGCCTCACTATTAACTATTTTTTAGCCAAACATTTATTTTGGATAAAAAGTGATTTTCTCGGCGAGTTAGGCATTTTGAGTAATTTGCCGGTTTGTTTCAGAACGACTTGCCTCAAAATTAACTATTTTGTGGCAAACATTCATTTTGAGTAATTTCCCGATATTTTTTTGACAAACATTGATTTTGGAAAAAAAGTGATTTTCGCGTCGATTTAAGCCTTTTGAGTAATTTGCCGGTTGGTTTCAGAACGACTTGCCTCAAAATTAACTATTTTGTGGCAGACATTCAGTTTGGGAAAAAAGTGATTTTCTCGGCGAGTTAAGCATTTTGAGTAATTTACCGGTTGGTTTCAGAACGACTTGCCTCAAAATTAACTATTTTGTGGCAAACATTCATTTTGGAAAAAAAAGTGATTTTCTCGGCGACTTAAGCATTTTGAGTAATTTGCCGGCTGGTTTCAGAACGACTTGTCTCAAAATTAACTATTTTGAGGCAAACATTCATTTTGGGAAAAATGTGATTTTCTCGGCGAGTTAAGAATTTTGAGTAATTTACCGATGTTTTTTTTAAAAAACATTCATTTTGGAAACAAAGTGATTTTCTCGGCGAGTTAAGTATTTTGAGTAATTTGCCGGTTGGTTTCAGAACGACTTGCCTCAAAATTAACTATTTTGTGGCAAACATTCATTTTGGAAAAAAAAGTGATTTTCTCGGCGAGTTAAGCATTTTGAGTAATTTGCCGGCTGGTTTCAGAACGACTTGCCTCAAAATTAACTATTTTGTCGCAAACACTCATTTTGGGAAAAAGGTGATTTTCTCGGCGAGTTAATCATTTAGAGTACTTTAGCGATAGTTTTCAGAACGGCTTGCCTCACTATTAACTATTTTTTTGCCAAACATTTATTTTGGAAAAAAAGTGATTTTCTCGGCGAGTTAAGCATTTTGAGTAATTTGCCGGTTTGTTTCAGAACGACTTGCCTCAAAATTAACTATTTTATGGCAGACATTCATTTTGGGAAAAAAGTGATTTTCTCTGCGAGTTAAGCATTTTGAGTAATTTGCCGGCTGGTTTCAGAACGACTTGCCTCAAAATTAACTATTTTGTGGCAAACATTCATTTTGAGTAATTTCCCGATATTTTTTTGATAAACATTGATTTTGGAAAAAAAGTGATTTTCGCGTCGATTTAAGCCTTTTGAGTAATTTGCCGGTTGGTTTCAGAACGACTTGCCTCAAAATTAACTATTTTGTGGCAGACATTCAGTTTGGGAAAAAAGTGATTTTCTCGGCGAGTTAAGTATTTTGAGTAATTTGCCGGTTCGTTTCAGAACGACTTGCCTCAAAATTAACTATTTTGTGGCAAACATTCATTTTGGAAAAAAAAGTGATTTTCTCGGCGAGTTAAGCATTTTGAGTAATTTGCCGGCTGGTTTCAGAACGACTTGCCTCAAAATTAACTATTTTGTCGCAAACACTCATTTTGGGAAAAAGGTGATTTTCTCGGCGAGTTAATCATTTAGAGTACTTTAGCGATAGTTTTCAGAACGGCTTGCCTCACTATTAACTATTTTTTTGCCAAACATTTATTTTGGAAAAAAAGTGATTTTCTCGGCGAGTTAAGCATTTTGAGTAATTTACCGATTTAAAAAAAAAACATTCATTTTGGAAACAAAGTGATTTTCTCGGCGAGTTAAGTATTTTGAGTAATTTGCCGATTCGTTTCAGAACGACTTGCCTCAAAATTAACTATTTTGTGGCAGACATTCATTTTGGGAAAAAAGTGATTTTCTCTGCGAGTTAAGCATTTTCAGTAATTTGCCGGTTGGTTCCAGAACGGCTTGCCTCAGTATTAACATTTTTTTTGCCAAACATTTATTTTGGAAAAAAAAGTGATTTTCTCGGCGAGTTAAGCATTTTGAGTAATTTACCGATTTTTAAAAAAAAAACATTCATTTTGGAAACAAAGTGATTTTCTCGGCGAGTTAAGTATTTTGAGTAATTTGCCGGTTCGTTTCAGAACGACTTGCCTCAAAATTAACTATTTTGTGGCAAACATTCATTTTGGAAAAAAAAGTGATTTTCTCGGCGAGTTAAGCATTTTGAGTAATTTACCGATAGTTTGCAGAACGACTTGCCTCACTATTAACTATTTTTTTGCCAAACATTTATTTTGGAAAAAAAGTGATTTTCTCGGCGAGTTAAGCATTTTGAGTAATTTACCGATATTTTTTTTAAAAAAACATTCATTTTGGAAACAAAGTGATTTTCTCGGCGAGTTAAGCATTTTGAGTAATTTGCCGGTTGGTTTCAGAACGACTTGCCTCAAAATTAACTATTTTGTGGCAAACATTCATTTTGGAAAAAAAGTGATTTTCTCGGCGAGTTAAGCATTTTGAGTAATTTGCCGGTTGCTCCAGGACGGCTTGCCTCAGTATTAACTATATTTTTGCCAAACATTTATTTTGGAAAAAAAGTCATTTTCTTGGCGAGTTAAGCATTTTGAGTAATTTGCCGATTCGTTTCAGAACGACTTGCCTCAAAATTAACTATTTTGTGGCAAACATTCATTTTGAGTAATTTCCCGAAAATTTTTTGACAAGCATTGATTTTGGAAAAAAAAGTGATTTTCTCGGCGATTTAAGCCTTTTGAGTAATTTGCCGGTTGGTTTCAGAACGACTTGCCTCAAAATTAACTATTTTGTGGCAAACATTCAGTTTGGGAAAAAAGTGATTTTCTCGGCGAGTTAAGCATTTTGAGTAATTTACCGGTTGGTTTCAGAACGACTTGCCTCAAAATTAACTATTTTGTGGCAAACATTCATTTTGGAAAAAAAAGTGATTTTCTCGGCGAGTTAAGCATTTTGAGTAATTTACCGATAGGTTTCAGAACGGTTTGCCTCACTATTAACTATTTTTTTGCCAAACATTTATTTTGGGAAAAAAGTGATTTTCTCGTCGAGTTAAGCATTTTGAGCAATTTGCCGGTTGGTTCCAGAACGGCTTGCCTCAGTATTAACAATTTTTTTGCCAAACATTTATTTTGGGAAAAAAGTGATTTTCTCGGCGAGTTAAGCATTTTGAGTAATTTGCCGGATGTTTTCAGAACGACTTGCCTCAAAATTAACTATTTTGTGGCAAACATTAATTTTGGGAAAAAAGTGTTTTCTCGGTGCGTTAAGCATTTTGGGTAATTTACCGATAGGTTTCAGAACGGCTTGCCTCACTATTAACTATTTTGTGGCAAACATTCATTTTGGAAAAAAAAGTTATTTTCTCGGCGAGTTAAGCATTTTGAGTAATTTGCCGGCTGGTTTCAGAACGACTTGCCTCAAAATTAACTATTTTGTCGCAAACACTCATTTTGGGAAAAAGGTGGTTTTCTCGGCGAGTTAAGCATTTTGAGTAATTTACCGATAGTTTACAGAACGACTTGCCTCACTATTAACTATTTTTTTGCCAAACATTTATTTTGGAAAAAATGTGATTTTCTCGGCGAGTTAAGCATTTTGAGTAATTTGCCGGTTTGTTTCAGAACGACTTGCCATAAAATTAACTATTTTGTGTCAAACATTCATTTTGGGAAAAAAGTGATTTTCTCGTCGAGTTAAGCATTTTGAGTAATTTGCCGGTTGCTTCCAGAACGGCTTGCCTCAGTATTAACTATTCTTTTGCCAAACATTTATTTTGAGTAATTTCCCGATTTTTTTTGACAAACATTGATTTTGGAAAAAAAGTGATTTTCTCGGCGAGTTAAGCATTTTGAGTAATTTGCCGGTTTGTTTCAGAACGACTTGCCTCAAAATTAACTATTTTGTGGCAAACATTCATTTTGGGAAAAAAGTGATTTTCTCGGCGAGTTAAGCATTTTCAGTAATTTGCCGGTTGGTTCCAGAACGGCTTGCCTCAGTATTAACAATTTTTTTGCCAAACATTTATTTTGGAAAAAAAAGTGATTTTCTCGGCGAGTTAAGCATTTTGAGTAATTTACCGATTTTTAAAAAAAAAAACATTCATTTTGGAAACAAAGTGATTTTCTCGGCGAGTTAAGTATTTTGACTAATTTGCCGGTTCGTTTCAGAACGACTTGCCTCAAAATTAACTATTTTGTGGCAAACATTCATTTTGGAAAAAAAGTGATTTTCTCGACGAGTGAAGCATTTTGACTAATTTGACGGTTGGTTTCAGAACTACTTGCCTCAAAATTAACTATTTTGTGGCAAACATTCATTTTGAGTAATTTCCCGAAAATTTTTTGACAAGCATTGATTTTGGAAAAAAAAGTGATTTTCTCGGCGATTTAAGCCTTTTGAGTAATTTGCCGGTTGGTTTCAGAACGACTTGCCTCAAAATTAACTATTTTGTGGCAAACATTCAGTTTGGGAAAAAAGTGATTTTCTCGGCGAGTTAAGCATTTTGAGTAATTTACCGGTTGGTTTCAGAACGAGTTGCCTCAAAATTAACTATTTTGTGGCAAACATTCATTTTGGAAAAAAAAGTGATTTTCTCGGCGAGTTAAGCATTTTGAGTAATTTACCGATAGGTTTCAGAACGGTTTGCCTCACTATTAACTATTTTTTTGCCAAACATTTATTTTGGGAAAAAAAGTGATTTTCTCGGCGAGTTAAGCATTTTGAGTAATTTGCCAGTTGGTTTCAGAACGACTTGCCTGAAAATTAAATACTTTGTGGCAAGCATTCATTTTGGGAAAAAAGTGATTTTTTTTCGGCGAGTTAAGCATTTTGAGTAATTTGCCGGTTGGTGGCAGAACGACTTGCCTCAAAATTAACTATTTTGGGGCCAACATTCATTTTGCAAATAAAAGTGTTTTTCCCGGCGAGTTAAGTATTTTGAGTAATTTGCCGGTTGGTTTCAGAACGACTTGCCTCACTATTAACTATTTTTTTGCCAAACATTTATTTTGGATAAAAAGTGATTTTCTCGGCGAGTTAAGCATTTCGAGTAATTTACCGATAGTTTTCAGAACGGCTTGCCTCACTATTAACTATTTGTTTGCCAAACATTTATTTTGGGAAAAAAGTGATTTTCTCGTCGAGTTAAGCATTTTGAGTAATTTGCCGGTTGGTTCCAGAACGGCTTGCCTCAGTATTAACAATTTTTTTGCCAAACATTTATTTTGGGAAAAAATTAATTTTCTCGGCGAGTTAAGCATTTTGAGTAATTTGCCGGATGTTTTCAGAACGACTTGCCTCAAAATTAACTATTTTGTGGCAAACATTAATTTTGGGAAAAAAGTGTTTTCTCGGTGCGTTAAGCATTTTGGGTAATTTACCGATCGGTTTCAGAACGGCTTGCCTCACTATTAACTATTTTGTGGCAAACATTCATTTTGGAAAAAAAAGTTATTTTCTCGGCGAGTTAAGCATTTTGAGTAATTTGCCGGCTGGTTTCAGAACGACTTGCCTCAAAATTAACTATTTTGTCGCAAACACTCATTTTGGGAAAAAGGTGATTTTCTCGGCGAGTTAAGCATTTTGAGTAATTTACCGATAGTTTACAGAACGACTTGCCTCACTATTAACTATTTTTTTGCCAAACATTTATTTTGGAAAAAATGTGATTTTCTCGGCGTGTTAAGCATTTTGAGTAATTTGCCGGTTTGTTTCAGAACGACTTGCCTCAAAATTAACTATTTTGTGTCAAACATTCATTTTGGGAAAAAAGTGATTTTCTCGTCGAGTTAAGCATTTTGAGTAATTTGCCGGTTGCTTCCAGAACGGCTTGCCTCAGTATTAACTATTCTTTTGCCAAACATTTATTTTGGAAAAAAAAGTTATTTTCTCGGCGAGGTAAGCATTTTGAGTCATTTACCGATATTTTTTTGACAAACATTCATTTTGGAAAAAAAGTGATTCTCTCGACGAGTGAAGCATTTTGAGTAATTTGCCGGTTGATTTCAGAACGACTTGCCTCAAAATTAACTATTTTGTGGCAAACATTCATTTTGAGTAATTTCCCGATTTTTTTTGACAAACATTGATTTTGGAAAAAAAGTGATTTTCTCGGCGATTTAAGCCTTTTGAGTAATTTGCCGGTTGGTTTCAGAACGACTTGCCTCAAAATTAACCATTTTGTGGCAAACATTCAGTTTGGGAAAAAAGTGATTTTCTCGGCGAGTTAAGCATTTTGAGTAATTTGCCGGTTGGTTTCAGAACGACTTGCCTCAAAATTAACTATTTTGTGGCAAACATTCATTTTGGAAAAAAAGTGATTTTCTCGGCGAGTTAAGCATTTTGAGTAATTTGCCGGCTGGTTTCAGAACGAGTTGCCTCAAAATTAACCATTTTGTGGCAAACATTCAGTTTGGGAAAAAAGTGACTTTCTCGGCGAGTTAAGCATTTTGAGTAATTTGCCGGCTGGTTTCAGAACGACTTGCCTCACTATTAACTATTTTTTTGCCAAACAT
The DNA here is from genome assembly GCF_047496885.1 of Scyliorhinus torazame. Classification (NCBI taxonomy): domain Eukaryota; kingdom Metazoa; phylum Chordata; class Chondrichthyes; order Carcharhiniformes; family Scyliorhinidae; genus Scyliorhinus; species Scyliorhinus torazame. The sequence continues at coordinate 70,534,612 of NC_092729.1, read as the reverse complement.
TTATTTTGGATAAAAAGTGATTTTCTCGGCGAGTTAAGCATTTTCAGCAATTTATCGATTGGTTTCAGAACGGCTTGCCTCAGTATTAACTATTTTTTTGCGAAACATTTATTTTGGGAAAAAAGTGATTTTTTTTCGGCGAGTTAAGCATTATGAGTAATTTCCCGGTTGGTTTCAGAACGACTTGCCTCAAAATTAACTATTTTTTTGACAAACATTCATTTTGGAAAAAAAAGTGATTTTCTCGGCGAGTTAAGCATTTTGAGTAATTTGCCGGTTGGTTTCAGAACGACTTGCCTCAAAATTAACTATTTTTTTGACAAACATTCATTTTGGAAAAAAAAGTGATTTTCTCGGCGAGTTAAGCATTTTGAGTAATTTGCCGGTTGGTTTCAGAACGACTTGCCTCAAAATTAACTATTTTGTGGCAAACATACATTTTGGACAAAAAATGAGTTTCTCGGCGAGTTACGCATTTTGAGTAATTTGCCGGCTGGTTTCAGAACGAGTTGCCTCAAAATTAACTATTTTGAGGCAAACATTCATTTTGGGAAAAGGGTGATTTTCTCGGCGAGTTAAACATTTTGAGTAATTTACCGATAGGTTTCAGAACGGCTTGCCTCACTATTAACTATTTTTTTGCCAAACATTTATTTTGGGAAAAAAAGTGATTTTCTCGGCGAGTTAAGCATTTTGAGTAATTTGCCAGTTGGTTTCAGAACGACTTGCCTGAAAATTAAATACTTTGTGGCAAGCATTCATTTTGGGAAAAAAGTGATTTTTTTTCGGCGAGTTAATCATTTTGAGTAATTTGCCGGTTGGTGGCAGAACGACTTGCCTCAAAATTAACTATTTTTTTGACAAACATTCATTTTGGAAAAAAAAGTGATTTTCTCGGCGAGTGAAGCATTTTGACTAATTTGCCGGTTGATTTCAGAACGACTTGCCTCAAAATTAACTATTTTGGGGCCAACATTCATTTTGCAAATAAAAGTGTTTTTCCCGGCGAGTTAAGTATTTTGAGTAATTTGCCGGTTGGTTTCAGAACGACTTGCCTCACTATTAACTATTTTTTTGCCAAACATTTATTTTGGATAAAAAGTGATTTTCTCGGCGAGTTAAGCATTTTCAGCAATTTATCGATTGGTTTCAGAACGGCTTGCCTCACTATTAACTATTTTTTTGCGAAACATTTATTTTGGGAAAAAAGTGATTTTTTTTCGGCGAGTTAAGCATTATGAGTAATTTGCCGGTTGGTTTCAGAACGACTTGCCTCAAAATTAACTATTTTTTTGACAAACATTCATTTTGGAAAAAAAAGTGATTTTCTCGGCGAGTTAAGCATTTTGAGTAATTTGCCGGTTGGTTTCAGAACGACTTGCCTCAAAATTAACTATTTTGTGGCAAACATACATTTTGGACAAAAAATGAGTTTCTCGGCGAGTTAAGCATTTTGAGTAATTTCCCGATTTTTAAAAAAAAACATTCATTTTGAAAACAAAGTGATTTTCTCGGCGTGTTAAGTATTTTGAGTTATTTGCCGGTTGGTTTCAGAACGACTTGCCTCAAAATTAACAATTTTTTTGCCAAACCATTATTTGGGGGAAAAAAGTGATTTTCTCGGCGAGTTAAGCATTTTGAGTAATTTGCCAGTTTGTTTCAGAACGACTTGCCTGAAAATTAAATACTTTGTGGCAAGCATTCATTTTGGGAAAAAAGTGATTTTCTCGTCGAGTTAAGCATTTTGAGTAATTTGCCGGTTGCTTCCAGAACGGCTTGCCTCAGTATTAACTATTCTTTTGCCAAACATTTATTTTGGAAAAAAAAGTTATTTTCTCGGCGAGGTAAGCATTTTGAGTCATTTACCGATATTTTTTTGACAAACATTCATTTTGGAAAAAAAGTGATTTTCTCGACGAGTGAAGCATTTTGAGTAATTTGCCGGTTGATTTCAGAACGACTTGCCTCAAAATTAACTATTTAGTGGCAAACATTCATTTTGAGTAATTTCCCGATTTTTTTTGACAAACATTGATTTTGGAAAAAAAGTGATTTTCTCGGCGATTTAAGCCTTTTGAGTAATTTGCCGGTTGGTTTCAGAACGACTTGCCTCAAAATTAACCATTTTGTGGCAAACATTCAGTTTGGGAAAAAAAGTGATTTTCTCGGCGAGTTAAGCATTTTGAGTAATTTGCCGGTTGGTTTCAGAACGACTTGCCTCAAAATTAACTATTTTGTGGCAAACATTCATTTTGGAAAAAAAGTGATTTTCTCGGCGAGTTAAGCATTTTGAGTAATTTGCCGGCTGGTTTCAGAACGAGTTGCCTCAAAATTAACCATTTTGTGGCAAACATTCAGTTTGGGAAAAAAGTGACTTTCTCGGCGAGTTAAGCATTTTGAGTAATTTGCCGGCTGGTTTCAGAACGACTTGCCTCACTATTAACTATTTTTTTGCCAAACATTTATTTTGGATAAAAAGTGATTTTCTCGGCGAGTTAAGCATTTTCAGCAATTTATCGATTGGTTTCAGAACGGCTTGCCTCAGTATTAACTATTTTTTTGCGAAACATTTATTTTGGGAAAAAAGTGATTTTTTTTCGGCGAGTTAAGCATTATGAGTAATTTCCCGGTTGGTTTCAGAACGACTTGACTCAAAATTAACTATTTTTTTGACAAACATTCATTTTGGAAAAAAAAGTGATTTTCTCGGCGAGTTAAGCATTTTGAATAATTTGCCGGTTGGTTTCAGAACGACTTGCCTCAAAATTAACTATTTTGTGGCAAACATACATTTTGGACAAAAAATGAGTTTCTCGGCGAGTTAAGCATTTTGAGTAATTTGCCGGCTGGTTTCAGAACGAGTTGCCTCAAAATTAACTATTTTGAGGCAAACATTCATTTTGGGAAAAGGGTGATTTTCTCGGCGAGTTAAACATTTTGAGTAATTTACCGATAGGTTTCAGAACGGCTTGCCTCACTATTAACTATTTTTTTGCCAAACATTTATTTTGGGAAAAAAAGTGATTTTCTCGGCGAGTTAAGCATTTTGAGTAATTTGCCAGTTGGTTTCAGAACGACTTGCCTGAAAATTAAATACTTTGTGGCAAGCATTCATTTTGGGAAAAAAGTGATTTTTTTTCGGCGAGTTAATCATTTTGAGTAATTTGCCGGTTGGTGGCAGAACGACTTGCCTCAAAATTAACTATTTTTTTGACAAACATTCATTTTGGAAAAAAAAGTGATTTTCTCGGCGAGTGAAGCATTTTGAGTAATTTGCCGGTTGATTTCAGAACGACTTGCCTCAAAATTAACTATTTTGGGGCCAACATTCATTTTGCAAATAAAAGTGTTTTTCCCGGCGAGTTAAGTATTTTGAGTAATTTGCCGGTTGGTTTCAGAACGACTTGCCTCACTATTAACTATTTTTTTGCCAAACATTTATTTTGGATAAAAAGTGATTTTCTCGGCGAGTTAAGCATTTTCAGCAATTTATCGATTGGTTTCAGAACGGCTTGCCTCACTATTAACTATTTTTTTGCGAAACATTTATTTTGGGAAAAAAGTGATTTTTTTTCGGCGAGTTAAGCATTATGAGTAATTTGCCGGTTGGTTTCAGAACGACTTGCCTCAAAATTAACTATTTTTTTGACAAACATTCATTTTGGAAAAAAAAGTGATTTTCTCGGCGAGTTAAGCATTTTGAGTAATTTGCCGGTTGGTTTCAGAACGACTTGCCTCAAAATTAACTATTTTGTGGCAAACATACATTTTGGACAAAAAATGAGTTTCTCGGCGAGTTAAGCATTTTGAGTAATTTCCCGATTTTTAAAAAAAAACATTCATTTTGAAAACAAAGTGATTTTCTCGGCGTGTTAAGTATTTTGAGTTATTTGCCGGTTGGTTTCAGAACGACTTGCCTCAAAATTAACAATTTTTTTGCCAAACCATTATTTGGGGGGAAAAAAGTGATTTTCTCGGCGAGTTAAGCATTTTGAGTAATTTGCCAGTTGGTTTCAGAACGACTTGCCTGAAAATTAAATACTTTGTGGCAAGCATTCATTTTGGGAAAAAAGTGATTTTTTTCGGCGAGTTAAGCATTTTGAGTAATCTGCCGGTTGGTGGCAGAACGACTTGCCTCAAAATTAACTATTTTGGGGCCAACATTCATTTTGCAAATAAAAGTGTTTTTCCCGGCGAGTTAAGTATTTTGAGTAATTTGCCGGTTGGTTTCAGAACGACTTGCCTCACTATTAACTATTTTTTTGCCAAACATCTATTTTGGATAAAAAGTGATTTTCTCGGCGAGTTAGGCATTTTGAGTAATTTGCCGGTTTGTTTCAGAGCGGCTTGCCTCAAAATTAACTATTTTGTGGCAAACATTAATTTTGGGAAAAAAGTGTTTTTCTCTGCGAGTTAAACATTTTGAGTAATTTACCGATAGTTTTCAGAACGGCTTGCCTCACTATTAACTGTTTTTTTGCCGAACATTTATTTTGGAAAAAAAGTGATTTTCTCGGCGAGTTAGGCATTTTGAGTAATTTGCCGGTTTGTTTCTGAACGACTTGCCTGAAAATTAAATACTTTGTGGCAAGCATTCATTTTGGGAAAAAAGTGATTTTTTTTCGGCGAGTTAAGCATTTTGAGTAATTTGCCGGTTGGTGGCAGAACGACTTGCCTCAAAATTAACTATTTTGGGACCAACATTCATTTTGCAAATAAAAGTGTTTTTCCCGGCGAGTTAAGTATTTTGAGTAATTTGCCGGTTGGTTTCAGAACGACTTGCCTCACTATTAACTATTTTTTTGCCAAACATTTATTTTGGATAAAAAGTGATTTTCTCGGCGAGTTAAGCATTTCGAGTAATTTACCGATAGTTTTCAGAACGGCTTGCCTCACTATTAACTATTTGTTTGCCAAACATTTATTTTGGGAAAAAAGTGATTTTCTCGTCGAGTTAAGCATTTTGAGTAATTTGCCGGTTGGTTCCAGAACGGCTTGCCTCAGTATTAACAATTTTTTTGCCAAACATTTATTTTGGGAAAAAAGTGATTTTCTCGGCGAGTTAAGCATTTTGAGTAATTTGCCGGATGTTTTCAGAACGACTTGCCTCAAAATTAACTATTTTGTGGCAAACATTAATTTTGGGAAAAAAGTGTTTTCTCGGTGCGTTAAGCATTTTGGGTAATTTACCGATCGGTTTCAGAACGGCTTGCCTCACAATTAACTATTTTGTGGCAAACATTCATTTTGGAAAAAATGTGATTTTCTCGGCGTGTTAAGCATTTTGAGTAATTTGCCGGTTTGTTTCAGAACGACTTGCCTCAAAATTAACTATATCGTGGCAAACATTCATTTTGGGGAAAAATTGATTTTCTCGGCGAGTGAAGCATTTTCGGTAATTTGCCGGTTGGTTCCAGAACGGCTTGCCTCAGTATTAACTATTTTTTTGCCAAACATTTATTTTGGAAAAAAAAGTGATTTTCTCGGCGAGTTAAGCATTTTGAGTAATTTACCGATTTTTTTTGACAAACATTCATTTTGGAAAAAAAGTGATTTTCTCGACGAGTGAAGCATTTTGAGTAATTTGCCGGTTGGTTTCAGAACGACTTGCCACAAAATTAACTATTTTGTGGCAAACATTCATTTTGAGTAATTGCCCGATATTTTTTTTGCCAAATATAGATTTTGGAAAAAAAGTGATTTTCTCGGCGATTTAAGCCTTTTGAGTAATTTGCCGGTTGGTTTCAGAACGACTTGCTCAAAATTAACTATTTTGTGGCAAACATTCATTTTGGGAAAAAAGTGATTTTCTCGGCGAGTTAAGCATTTGAGTAATTTACCGGTTGGTTTCAGAACGACTTGCCTCAAAATTAACTATTTTGTGGCAAACATTCATTTTGGAAAAAAAAAGTGATTTTTTCGATGAGGTAAGCATTTTGAGTAATTTGCCGGCTGGTTTCAGAACGACTTGCCACAAAATTAACTGTTTTGTCGCAAACACTCATTTTGGGAAAATGGTAATTTTCTCGGCGAGTGAAGCATTTTGGGTAATTTACCGATAGTTTTCAGAACGGCTTGCCTCACTGTTAACTATTTTTTTGCCAAACATTTATTTTGGAAAAAAAGTGATTTTCTCGGCGAGTGAAGCATTTTGAGTAATTTGCCGGTTTGTTTCAGAACGACTTGCCTCAAAATTAACTATTTTGTGGCAAACATTCATTTTGGGAAAAAAGTGATTTTCTTGGCGAGTTAAGCATTTTCAGTAATTTCCCGATATTTTTTTTAAAAAACATTCATTTTGGAAACAAAGTGATTTTCTCGGCGAGTTAAGTTTTTTCAGTAATTTACCGATATGTTTCAGAAAGGCTTGCCTCACTATTAACTATTTTTTTTGCCAAACATTTATTTTGGAAATAAAGTGATTTTCTCTGCGAGTTAAGCATTTTGAGTCATTTACCGTTATTTTTTTGACAAACATTCATTTTGGGAAAAAAGTGATTTTCTCGACGAGTGAAGCATTTTGAGTAATTTGCCGGTTGGTTTCAGAACGACTTGCCTCAAAATTAACTATTTTGTGGCAAACATTCATTTTGAAAAAAAAGTGATTTTCTCGGCGTGTTAAGCATTTTGAGTAATTTGCCGGTTTGTTTCAGAACGACTTGCCTCAAAATTAACTATTTTGTGTCAAACATTCATTTTGGGAAAAAAGTGATTTTCTCGTCGAGTTAAGCATTTTGAGTAATTTGCCGGTTGCTTCCAGAACGGCTTGCCTCAGTATTAACTATTCTTTTGCCAAACATTTATTTTGGAAAAAAAGTTATTTTCTCGGCGAGGTAAGCATTTTGAGTCATTTACCGATATTTTTTTGACAAACATTCATTTTGGAAAAAAAGTGATTTTCTCGACGAGTGAAGCATTTTGAGTAATTTGCCGGTTGATTTCAGAACGACTTGCCTCAAAATTAACTATTTTGTGGCAAACATTCATTTTGAGTAATTTCCCGATTTTTTTTGGCAAACATTGATTTTGGGAAAAAAAGTGATTTTCTCGGCGAGTTAAGCATTTTGAGTAATTTGCCAGTTGGTTTCAGAACGACTTGCCTGAAAATTAAATACTTTGTGGCAAGCATTCATTTTGGGAAAAAAGTGATTTTTTTTCGGCGAGTTAATCATTTTGAGTAATTTGCCGGTTGGTGGCAGAACGACTTGCCTCAAAATTAACTATTTTTTTGACAAACATTCATTTTGGAAAAAAAAGTGATTTTCTCGGCGAGTGAAGCATTTTGAGTAATTTGCCGGTTGATTTCAGAACGACTTGCCTCAAAATTAACTATTTTGGGGCCAACATTAATTTTGCAAATAAAAGTGTTTTTCCCGGCGAGTTAAGTATTTTGAGTAATTTGCCGGTTGGTTTCAGAACGACTTGCCTCACTATTAACTATTTTTTTGCCAAACATTTATTTTGGATAAAAAGTGATTTTCTCGGCGAGTTAAGCATTTTCAGCAATTTATCGATTGGTTTCAGAACGGCTTGCCTCACTATTAACTATTTTTTTGCGAAACATTTATTTTGGGAAAAAAGTGATTTTTTTTCGGCGAGTTAAGCATTATGAGTAATTTGCCGGTTGGTTTCAGAACGACTTGCCTCAAAATTAACTATTTTTTTGACAAACATTCATTTTGGAAAAAAAAGTGATTTTCTCGGCGAGTTAAGCATTTTGAGTAATTTGCCGGTTGGTTTCAGAACGACTTGCCTCAAAATTAACTATTTTGTGGCAAACATACATTTTGGACAAAAAATGAGTTTCTCGGCGAGTTAAGCATTTTGAGTAATTTCCCGATTTTTAAAAAAAAACATTCATTTTGAAAACAAAGTGATTTTCTCGGCGTGTTAAGTATTTTGAGTTATTTGCCGGTTGGTTTCAGAACGACTTGCCTCAAAATTAACAATTTTTTTGCCAAACCATTATTTGGGGGAAAAAAGTGATTTTCTCGGCGAGTTAAGCATTTTGAGTAATTTGCCAGTTTGTTTCAGAACGACTTGCCTGAAAATTAAATACTTTGTGGCAAGCATTCATTTTGGGAAAAAAGTGATTTTCTCGTCGAGTTAAGCATTTTGAGTAATTTGCCGGTTGCTTCCAGAACGGCTTGCCTCAGTATTAACTATTCTTTTGCCAAACATTTATTTTGGAAAAAAAAGTTATTTTCTCGGCGAGGTAAGCATTTTGAGTCATTTACCGATATTTTTTTGACAAACATTCATTTTGGAAAAAAAGTGATTTTCTCGACGAGTGAAGCATTTTGAGTAATTTGCCGGTTGATTTCAGAACGACTTGCCTCAAAATTAACTATTTTGTGGCAAACATTCATTTTGAGTAATTTCCCGATTTTTTTTGACAAACATTGATTTTGGAAAAAAAGTGATTTTCTCGGCGATTTAAGCCTTTTGAGTAATTTGCCGGTTGGTTTCAGAACGACTTGCCTCAAAATTAACCATTTTGTGGCAAACATTCAGTTTGGGAAAAAAGTGATTTTCTCGGCGAGTTAAGCATTTTGAGTAATTTGCCGGTTGGTTTCAGAACGACTTGCCTCAAAATTAACTATTTTGTGGCAAACATTCATTTTGGAAAAAAAGTGATTTTCTCGGCGAGTTAAGCATTTTGAGTAATTTGCCGGCTGGTTTCAGAACGAGTTGCCTCAAAATTAACCATTTTGTGGCAAACATTCAGTTTGGGAAAAAAGTGACTTTCTCGGCGAGTTAAGCATTTTGAGTAATTTGCCGGCTGGTTTCAGAACGACTTGCCTCACTATTAACTATTTTTTTGCCAAACATTTATTTTGGATAAAAAGTGATTTTCTCGGCGAGTTAAGCATTTTCAGCAATTTATCGATTGGTTTCAGAACGGCTTGCCTCAGTATTAACTATTTTTTTGCGAAACATTTATTTTGGGAAAAAAGTGATTTTTTTTCGGCGAGTTAAGCATTATGAGTAATTTCCCGGTTGGTTTCAGAACGACTTGCCTCAAAATTAACTATTTTTTTGACAAACATTCATTTTGGAAAAAAAAAGTGATTTTCTCGGCGAGTTAAGCATTTTGAGTAATTTGCCGGTTGGTTTCAGAACGACTTGCCTCAAAATTAACTATTTTTTTGACAAACATTCATTTTGGAAAAAAAAGTGATTTTCTCGGCGAGTTAAGCATTTTGAGTAATTTGCCGGTTGGTTTCAGAACGACTTGCCTCAAAATTAACTATTTTGTGGCAAACATACATTTTGGACAAAAAATGAGTTTCTCGGCGAGTTAAGCATTTTGAGTAATTTGCCGGCTGGTTTCAGAACGAGTTGCCTCAAAATTAACTATTTTGAGGCAAACATTCATTTTGGGAAAAGGGTGATTTTCTCGGCGAGTTAAACATTTTGAGTAATTTACCGATAGGTTTCAGAACGGCTTGCCTCACTATTAACTATTTTTTTGCCAAACATTTATTTTGGGAAAAAAAGTGATTTTCTCGGCGAGTTAAGCATTTTGAGTAATTTGCCAGTTGGTTTCAGAACGACTTGCCTGAAAATTAAATACTTTGTGGCAAGCATTCATTTTGGGAAAAAAGTGATTTTTTTTCGGCGAGTTAATCATTTTGAGTAATTTGCCGGTTGGTGGCAGAACGACTTGCCTCAAAATTAACTATTTTTTTGACAAACATTCATTTTGGAAAAAAAAGTGATTTTCTCGGCGAGTGAAGCATTTTGAGTAATTTGCCGGTTGATTTCAGAACGACTTGCCTCAAAATTAACTATTTTGGGGCCAACATTCATTTTGCAAATAAAAGTGTTTTTCCCGGCGAGTTAAGTATTTTGAGTAATTTGCCGGTTGGTTTCAGAACGACTTGCCTCACTATTAACTATTTTTTTGCCAAACATTTATTTTGGATAAAAAGTGATTTTCTTGGCGAGTTAAGCATTTTCAGCAATTTATCGATTGGTTTCAGAACGGCTTGCCTCACTATTAACTATTTTTTTGCGAAACATTTATTTTGGGAAAAAAGTGATTTTTTTTCGGCGAGTTAAGCATTATGAGTAATTTGCCGGTTGGTTTCAGAACGACTTGCCTCAAAATTAACTATTTTTTTGACAAACATTCATTTTGGAAAAAAAAGTGATTTTCTCGGCGAGTTAAGCATTTTGAGTAATTTGCCGGTTGGTTTCAGAACGACTTGCCTCAAAATTAACTATTTTGTGGCAAACATACATTTTGGACAAAAAATGAGTTTCTCGGCGAGTTAAGCATTTTGAGTAATTTCCCGATTTTTTAAAAAAAACATTCATTTTGAAAACAAAGTGATTTTCTCGGCGTGTTAAGTATTTTGAGTTATTTGCCGGTTGGTTTCAGAACGACTTGCCTCAAAATTAACAATTTTTTTGCCAAACCATTATTTGGGGGAAAAAAGTGATTTTCTCGGCGAGTTAAGCATTTTGAGTAATTTGCCAGTTGGTTTCAGAACGACTTGCCTGAAAATTAAATACTTTGTGGCAAGCATTCATTTTGGGAAAAAAGTGATTTTTTTTCGGCGAGTTAAGCATTTTGAGTAATCTGCCGGTTGGTGGCAGAACGACTTGCCTCAAAATTAACTATTTTGGGGCCAACATTCATTTTGCAAATAAAAGTGTTTTTCCCGGCGAGTTAAGTATTTTGAGTAATTTGCCGGTTGGTTTCAGAACGACTTGCCTCACTATTAACTATTTTTTTGCCAAACATCTATTTTGGATAAAAAGTGATTTTCTCGGCGAGTTAGGCATTTTGAGTAATTTGCCGGTTTGTTTCAGAACGACTTGCCTCAAAATTAACTATTTTGTGGCAAACATTAATTTTGGGAAAAAAGTGTTTTTCTCTGCGAGTTAAACATTTTGAGTAATTTACCGATAGTTTTCAGAACGGCTTGCCTCACTATTAACTGTTTTTTTGCCGAACATTTATTTTGGAAAAAAAGTGATTTTCTCGGCGAGTTAGGCATTTTGAGTAATTTGCCGGTTTGTTTCTGAACGACTTGCCTGAAAATTAAATACTTTGTGGCAAGCATTCATTTTGGGAAAAAAGTGATTTTTTTTCGGCGAGTTAAGCATTTTGAGTAATTTGCCGGTTGGTGGCAGAACGACTTGCCTCAAAATTAACTATTTTGGGACCAACATTCATTTTGCAAATAAAAGTGTTTTTCCCGGCGAGTTAAGTATTTTGAGTAATTTGCCGGTTGGTTTCAGAACGACTTGCCTCACTATTAACTATTTTTTTGCCAAACATTTATTTTGGATAAAAAGTGATTTTCTCGGCGAGTTAAGCATTTCGAGTAATTTACCGATAGTTTTCAGAACGGCTTGCCTCACTATTAACTATTTGTTTGCCAAACATTTATTTTGGGAAAAAAGTGATTTTCTCGGCGAGTTAAGCATTTTGAGTAATTTGCCGGATGTTTTCAGAACGACTTGCCTCAAAATTAACTATTTTGTGGCAAACATTAATTTTGGGAAAAAAGTGTTTTCTCGGTGCGTTAAGCATTTTGGGTAATTTACCGATCGGTTTCAGAACGGCTTGCCTCACTATTAACTATTTTGTGGCAAACATTCATTTTGGAAAAAATGTGATTTTCTCGGCGTGTTAAGCATTTTGAGTAATTTGCCGGTTTGTTTCAGAACGACTTGCCTCAAAATTAACTATATCGTGGCAAACATTCATTTTGGGGAAAAATTGATTTTCTCGGCGAGTGAAGCATTTTCGGTAATTTGCCGGTTGGTTCCAGAACGGCTTGCCTCAGTATTAACTATTTTTTTGCCAAACATTTATTTTGGAAAAAAAAGTGATTTTCTCGGCGAGTTAAGCATTTTGAGTAATTTACCGATTTTTTTTGACAAACATTCATTTTGGAAAAAAAGTGATTTTCTCGACGAGTGAAGCATTTTGAGTAATTTGCCGGTTGGTTTCAGAACGACTTGCCACAAAATTAACTATTTTGTGGCAAACATTCATTTTGAGTAATTGCCCGATATTTTTTTTGCCAAATATAGATTTTGGAAAAAAAGTGATTTTCTCGGCGATTTAAGCCTTTTGAGTAATTTGCCGGTTGGTTTCAGAACGACTTGCTCAAAATTAACTATTTTGTGGCAAACATTCATTTTGGGAAAAAAGTGATTTTCTCGGCGAGTTAAGCATTTGAGTAATTTACCGGTTGGTTTCAGAACGACTTGCCTCAAAATTAACTATTTTGTGGCAAACATTCATTTTGGAAAAAAAAAGTGATTTTTTCGATGAGGTAAGCATTTTGAGTAATTTGCCGGCTGGTTTCAGAACGACTTGCCACAAAATTAACTGTTTTGTCGCAAACACTCATTTTGGGAAAATGGTAATTTTCTCGGCGAGTTAAGCATTTTGGGTAATTTACCGATAGTTTTCAGAACGGCTTGCCTCACTGTTAACTATTTTTTTGCCAAACATTTATTTTGGAAAAAAAGTGATTTTCTCGGCGAGTGAAGCATTTTGAGTAATTTGCCGGTTTGTTTCAGAACGACTTGCCTCAAAATTAACTATTTTGTGGCAAACATTCATTTTGGGAAAAAAGTGATTTTCTTGGCGAGTTAAGCATTTTCAGTAATTTCCCGATATTTTTTTTAAAAAACATTCATTTTGGAAACAAAGTGATTTTCTCGGCGAGTTAAGTTTTTTCAGTAATTTACCGATATGTTTCAGAAAGGCTTGCCTCACTATTAACTATTTTTTTTGCCAAACATTTATTTTGGAAATAAAGTGATTTTCTCTGCGAGTTAAGCATTTTGAGTCATTTACCGTTATTTTTTTGACAAACATTCATTTTGGGAAAAAAGTGATTTTCTCGACGAGTGAAGCATTTTGAGTAATTTGCCGGTTGGTTTCAGAACGACTTGCCTGAAAATTAACTATTTTGTGGCAAACATAAATTTTGGACAAAAAAATGAGATTCTCGGCGAGTTAAGCATTTTGAGTAATTTGCCGGTTGGTTTCAGAACGACTTGCCTCAAAATTAACTATTTTGTGGCAAACATTCATTTTGAGAAAAAACTGATTTTCTCGGCGTGTTAAGCATTTTGAGTAATTTGCCGGTTTGTTTCAGAACGACTTGCCTCAAAATTAACTATTTTGTGTCAAACATTCATTTTGGGAAAAAAGTGATTTTCTCGTCGAGTTAAGCATTTTGAGTAATTTGCCGGTTGCTTCCAGAACGGCTTGCCTCAGTATTAACTATTCTTTTGCCAAACATTTATTTTGGAAAAAAAGTTATTTTCTCGGCGAGGTAAGCATTTTGAGTCATTTACCGATATTTTTTTGACAAACATTCATTTTGGAAAAAAAGTGATTTTCTCGACGAGTGAAGCATTTTGAGTAATTTGCCGGTTGATTTCAGAACGACTTGCCTCAAAATTAACTATTTTGTGGCAAACATTCATTTTGAGTAATTTCCCGATTTTTTTTGACAAACATTGATTTTGGAAAAAAAGTGATTTTCTCGGCGATTTAAGCCTTTTGAGTAATTTGCCGGTTGGTTTCAGAACGACTTGCCTCAAAATTAACCATTTTGTGGCAAACATTCAGTTTGGGAAAAAAGTGATTTTCTCGGCGAGTTAAGCATTTTGAGTAATTTGCCGGTTGGTTTCAGAACGACTTGCCTCAAAATTAACTATTTTGTGGCAAACATTCATTTTGGAAAAAAAGTGATTTTCTCGGCGAGTTAAGCATTTTGAGTAATTTGCCGGCTGGTTTCGGAACGAGTTTCCTCAAAATTAACCATTTTGTGGCAAACATTCAGTTTGGGAAAAAAGTGACTTTCTCGGCGAGTTAAGCATTTTGAGTAATTTGCCGGCTGGTTTCAGAACGACTTGCCTCACTATTAACTATTTTTTTGCCAATCATTTATTTTGGATAAAAAGTGATTTTCTCGGCGAGTTAAGCATTTTCAGCAATTTATCGATTGGTTTCAGAACGGCTTGCCTCAGTATTAACTATTTTTTTGCGAAACATTTATTTTGGGAAAAAAGTGATTTTTTTTCGGCGAGTTAAGCATTATGAGTAATTTCCCGGTTGGTTTCAGAACGACTTGCCTCACTATTAACTATTTTTTTGCCAAACATTTATTTTGGATAAAAAGTGATTTTCTCGGCGAGTTAAGCATTTCGAGTAATTTACCGATAGTTTTCAGAACGGCTTGCCTCACTATTAACTATTTGTTTGCCAAACATTTATTTTGGGAAAAAAGTGATTTTCTCGTCGAGTTAAGCATTTTGAGTAATTTGCCGGTTGGTTCCAGAACGGCCTGCCTCAGTATTAACAATTTTTTTGCCAAACATTTATTTTGGGAAAAAAGTGATTTTCTCGGCGAGTGAAGCATTTTGAGTAATTTGCCGGTTTGTTTCAGAACGACTTGCCTCAAAATTAACTATTTTGTGGCAAACATTCATTTTGGGAAAAAAGTGATTTTCTTGGCGAGTTAAGCATTTTCAGTAATTTCCCGATTTTTTTTTAAAAAACATTCATTTTGGAAACAAAGTGATTTTCTCGGCGAGTTAAGTTTTTTCAGTAATTTACCGATATGTTTCAGAAAGGCTTGCCTCACTATTAACTATTTTTTTTGCCAAACATTTATTTTGGAAATAAAGTGATTTTCTCTGCGAGTTAAGCATTTTGAGTCATTTACCGTTATTTTTTTGACAAACATTCATTTTGGGAAAAAAGTGATTTTCTCGACGAGTGAAGCATTTTGAGTAATTTGCCGGTTGGTTTCAGAACGACTTGCCTCAAAATTAACTATTTTGTGGCAAACATACATTTTGGACAAAAAAATGAGATTCTCGGCGAGTTAAGCATTTTGAGTAATTTGCCGGTTGGTTTCAGAACGACTTGCCTCAAAATTAACTATTTTGTGGCAAACATTCATTTTGAGAAAAAACTGATTTTCTCGGCGTGTTAAGCATTTTGAGTAATTTGCCGGTTTGTTTCAGAACGACTTGCCTCAAAATTAACTATTTTGTGTCAAACATTCATTTTGGGAAAAAAGTGATTTTCTCGTCGAGTTAAGCATTTTGAGTAATTTGCCGGTTGCTTCCAGAACGGCTTGCCTCAGTATTAACTATTCTTTTGCCAAACATTTATTTTGGAAAAAAAGTTATTTTCTCGGCGAGGTAAGCATTTTGAGTCATTTACCGATATTTTTTTGACAAACATTCATTTTGGAAAAAAAGTGATTTTCTCGACGAGTGAAGCATTTTGAGTAATTTGCCGGTTGATTTCAGAACGACTTGCCTCAAAATTAACTATTTTGTGGCAAACATTCATTTTGAGTAATTTCCCGATTTTTTTTGACAAACATTGATTTTGGAAAAAAAGTGATTTTCTCGGCGATTTAAGCCTTTTGAGTAATTTGCCGGTTGGTTTCAGAACGACTTGCCTCAAAATTAACCATTTTGTGGCAAACATTCAGTTTGGGAAAAAAGTGATTTTCTCGGCGAGTTAAGCATTTTGAGTAATTTGCCGGTTGGTTTCAGAACGACTTGCCTCAAAATTAACTATTTTGTGGCAAACATTCATTTTGGAAAAAAAGTGATTTTCTCGGCGAGTTAAGCATTTTGAGTAATTTGCCGGCTGGTTTCGGAACGAGTTGCCTCAAAATTAACCATTTTGTGGCAAACATTCAGTTTGGGAAAAAAGTGACTTTCTCGGCGAGTTAAGCATTTTGAGTAATTTGCCGGCTGGTTTCAGAACGACTTGCCTCACTATTAACTATTTTTTTGCCAAACATTTATTTTGGATAAAAAGTGATTTTCTCGGCGAGTTAAGCATTTCGAGTAATTTACCGATAGTTTTCAGAACGGCTTGCCTCACTATTAACTATTTGTTTGCCAAACATTTATTTTGGGAAAAAAGTGATTTTCTCGTCGAGTTAAGCATTTTGAGTAATTTGCCGGTTGGTTCCAGAACGGCTTGCCTCAGTATTAACAATTTTTTTGCCAAACATTTATTTTGGGAAAAAAGTGATTTTCTCGGCGAGTTAAGCATTTTGAGTAATTTGCCGGATGTTTTCAGAACGACTTGCCTCAAAATTAACTATTTTGTGGCAAACATTAATTTTGGGAAAAAAGTGTTTTCTCGGTGCGTTAAGCATTTTGGGTAATTTACCGATCGGTTTCAGAACGGCTTGCCTCACTATTAACTATTTTGTGGCAAACATTCATTTTGGAAAAAAAAGTTATTTTCTCGGCGAGTTAAGCATTTTGAGTAATTTGCCGGCTGGTTTCAGAACGACTTGCCTCAAAATTAACTATTTTGTCGCAAACAGTCATTTTGGGAAAAAGGTGATTTTCTCGGCGAGTTAAGCATTTTGAGTAATTTACCGATAGTTTACAGAACGACTTGCCTCAAAATTAACTATTTTTTTGCCAAACATTGATTTTGGAAAAAAAGTGATTTTCTCGGCGATTTAAGCCTTTTGAGTAATTTGCCGGTTGGTTTCAGAACGACTTGCCTCAAAATTAACCATTTTGTGGCAAACATTCAGTTTGGGAAAAAAGTGATTTTCTCGGCGAGTTAAGCATTTTGAGTAATTTGCCGGTTGGTTTCAGAACGACTTGCCTCAAAATTAACTATTTTGTGGCAAACATTCATTTTGGAAAAAAAGTGATTTTCTCGGCGAGTTAAGCATTTTGAGTAATTTGCCGGCTGGTTTCGGAACGAGTTGCCTCAAAATTAACCATTTTGTGGCAAACATTCAGTTTGGGAAAAAAGTGACTTTCTCGGCGAGTTAAGCATTTTGAGTAATTTGCCGGCTGGTTTCAGAACGACTTGCCTCACTATTAACTATTTTTTTGCCAATCATTTATTTTGGATAAAAAGTGATTTTCTCGGCGAGTTAAGCATTTTCAGCAATTTATCGATTGGTTTCAGAACGGCTTGCCTCAGTATTAACTATTTTTTTGCGAAACATTTATTTTGGGAAAAAAGTGATTTTTTTTCGGCGAGTTAAGCATTATGAGTAATTTCCCGGTTGGTTTCAGAACGACTTGCCTCACTATTAACTATTTTTTTGCCAAACATTTATTTTGGATAAAAAGTGATTTTCTCGGCGAGTTAAGCATTTTGAGTAATTTGCCGGCTGGTTTCGGAACGAGTTGCCTCAAAATTAACCATTTTGTGGCAAACATTCAGTTTGGGAAAAAAGTGACTTTCTCGGCGTGTTAAGCATTTTGAGTAATTTGCCGGTTTGTTTCAGAACGACTTGCCTCAAAATTAACTATTTTGTGTCAAACATTCATTTTGGGAAAAAAGTGATTTTCTCGTCGAGTTAAGCATTTTGAGTAATTTGCCGGTTGCTTCCAGAACGGCTTGCCTCAGTATTAACTATTCTTTTGCCAAACATTTATTTTGGAAAAAAAGTTATTTTCTCGGCGAGGTAAGCATTTTGAGTCATTTACCGATATTTTTTTGACAAACATTCATTTTGGAAAAAAAGTGATTTTCTCGACGAGTGAAGCATTTTGAGTAATTTGCCGGTTGATTTCAGAACGACTTGCCTCAAAATTAACTATTTTGTGGCAAACATTCATTTTGAGTAATTTCCCGATTTTTTTTGACAAACATTGATTTTGGAAAAAAAGTGATTTTCTCGGCGATTTAAGCCTTTTGAGTAATTTGCCGGTTGGTTTCAGAACGACTTGCCTCAAAATTAACCATTTTGTGGCAAACATTCAGTTTGGGAAAAAAGTGATTTTCTCGGCGAGTTAAGCATTTTGAGTAATTTGCCGGTTGGTTTCAGAACGACTTGCCTCAAAATTAACTATTTTGTGGCAAACATTCATTTTGGAAAAAAAGTGATTTTCTCGGCGAGTTAAGCATTTTGAGTAATTTGCCGGCTGGTTTCGGAACGAGTTTCCTCAAAATTAACCATTTTGTGGCAAACATTCAGTTTGGGAAAAAAGTGACTTTCTCGGCGAGTTAAGCATTTTGAGTAATTTGCCGGCTGGTTTCAGAACGACTTGCCTCACTATTAACTATTTTTTTGCCAATCATTTATTTTGGATAAAAAGTGATTTTCTCGGCGAGTTAAGCATTTTCAGCAATTTATCGATTGGTTTCAGAACGGCTTGCCTCAGTATTAACTATTTTTTTGCGAAACATTTATTTTGGGAAAAAAGTGATTTTTTTTCGGCGAGTTAAGCATTATGAGTAATTTCCCGGTTGGTTTCAGAACGACTTGCCTCACTATTAACTATTTTTTTGCCAAACATTTATTTTGGATAAAAAGTGATTTTCTCGGCGAGTTAAGCATTTCGAGTAATTTACCGATAGTTTTCAGAACGGCTTGCCTCACTATTAACTATTTGTTTGCCAAACATTTATTTTGGGAAAAAAGTGATTTTCTCGTCGAGTTAAGCATTTTGAGTAATTTGCCGGTTGGTTCCAGAACGGCCTGCCTCAGTATTAACAATTTTTTTGCCAAACATTTATTTTGGGAAAAAAGTGATTTTCTCGGCGAGTGAAGCATTTTGAGTAATTTGCCGGTTTGTTTCAGAACGACTTGCCTCAAAATTAACTATTTTGTGGCAAACATTCATTTTGGGAAAAAAGTGATTTTCTTGGCGAGTTAAGCATTTTCAGTAATTTCCCGATTTTTTTTTAAAAAACATTCATTTTGGAAACAAAGTGATTTTCTCGGCGAGTTAAGTTTTTTCAGTAATTTACCGATATGTTTCAGAAAGGCTTGCCTCACTATTAACTATTTTTTTTGCCAAACATTTATTTTGGAAATAAAGTGATTTTCTCTGCGAGTTAAGCATTTTGAGTCATTTACCGTTATTTTTTTGACAAACATTCATTTTGGGAAAAAAGTGATTTTCTCGACGAGTGAAGCATTTTGAGTAATTTGCCGGTTGGTTTCAGAACGACTTGCCTCAAAATTAACTATTTTGTGGCAAACATACATTTTGGACAAAAAAATGAGATTCTCGGCGAGTTAAGCATTTTGAGTAATTTGCCGGTTGGTTTCAGAACGACTTGCCTCAAAATTAACTATTTTGTGGCAAACATTCATTTTGAGAAAAAACTGATTTTCTCGGCGTGTTAAGCATTTTGAGTAATTTGCCGGTTTGTTTCAGAACGACTTGCCTCAAAATTAACTATTTTGTGTCAAACATTCATTTTGGGAAAAAAGTGATTTTCTCGTCGAGTTAAGCATTTTGAGTAATTTGCCGGTTGCTTCCAGAACGGCTTGCCTCAGTATTAACTATTCTTTTGCCAAACATTTATTTTGGAAAAAAAGTTATTTTCTCGGCGAGGTAAGCATTTTGAGTCATTTACCGATATTTTTTTGACAAACATTCATTTTGGAAAAAAAGTGATTTTCTCGACGAGTGAAGCATTTTGAGTAATTTGCCGGTTGATTTCAGAACGACTTGCCTCAAAATTAACTATTTTGTGGCAAACATTCATTTTGAGTAATTTCCCGATTTTTTTTGACAAACATTGATTTTGGAAAAAAAGTGATTTTCTCGGCGATTTAAGCCTTTTGAGTAATTTGCCGGTTGGTTTCAGAACGACTTGCCTCAAAATTAACCATTTTGTGGCAAACATTCAGTTTGGGAAAAAAGTGATTTTCTCGGCGAGTTAAGCATTTTGAGTAATTTGCCGGTTGGTTTCAGAACGACTTGCCTCAAAATTAACTATTTTGTGGCAAACATTCATTTTGGAAAAAAAGTGATTTTCTCGGCGAGTTAAGCATTTTGAGTAATTTGCCGGCTGGTTTCGGAACGAGTTGCCTCAAAATTAACCATTTTGTGGCAAACATTCAGTTTGGGAAAAAAGTGACTTTCTCGGCGAGTTAAGCATTTTGAGTAATTTGCCGGCTGGTTTCAGAACGACTTGCCTCACTATTAACTATTTTTTTGCCAAACATTTATTTTGGATAAAAAGTGATTTTCTCGGCGAGTTAAGCATTTCGAGTAATTTACCGATAGTTTTCAGAACGGCTTGCCTCACTATTAACTATTTGTTTGCCAAACATTTATTTTGGGAAAAAAGTGATTTTCTCGTCGAGTTAAGCATTTTGAGTAATTTGCCGGTTGGTTCCAGAACGGCTTGCCTCAGTATTAACAATTTTTTTGCCAAACATTTATTTTGGGAAAAAAGTGATTTTCTCGGCGAGTTAAGCATTTTGAGTAATTTGCCGGATGTTTTCAGAACGACTTGCCTCAAAATTAACTATTTTGTGGCAAACATTAATTTTGGGAAAAAAGTGTTTTCTCGGTGCGTTAAGCATTTTGGGTAATTTACCGATCGGTTTCAGAACGGCTTGCCTCACTATTAACTATTTTGTGGCAAACATTCATTTTGGAAAAAAAAGTTATTTTCTCGGCGAGTTAAGCATTTTGAGTAATTTGCCGGCTGGTTTCAGAACGACTTGCCTCAAAATTAACTATTTTGTCGCAAACAGTCATTTTGGGAAAAAGGTGATTTTCTCGGCGAGTTAAGCATTTTGAGTAATTTACCGATAGTTTACAGAACGACTTGCCTCAAAATTAACTATTTTTTTGCCAAACATTGATTTTGGAAAAAAAGTGATTTTCTCGGCGATTTAAGCCTTTTGAGTAATTTGCCGGTTGGTTTCAGAACGACTTGCCTCAAAATTAACCATTTTGTGGCAAACATTCAGTTTGGGAAAAAAGTGATTTTCTCGGCGAGTTAAGCATTTTGAGTAATTTGCCGGTTGGTTTCAGAACGACTTGCCTCAAAATTAACTATTTTGTGGCAAACATTCATTTTGGAAAAAAAGTGATTTTCTCGGCGAGTTAAGCATTTTGAGTAATTTGCCGGCTGGTTTCGGAACGAGTTGCCTCAAAATTAACCATTTTGTGGCAAACATTCAGTTTGGGAAAAAAGTGACTTTCTCGGCGAGTTAAGCATTTTGAGTAATTTGCCGGCTGGTTTCAGAACGACTTGCCTCACTATTAACTATTTTTTTGCCAATCATTTATTTTGGATAAAAAGTGATTTTCTCGGCGAGTTAAGCATTTTCAGCAATTTATCGATTGGTTTCAGAACGGCTTGCCTCAGTATTAACTATTTTTTTGCGAAACATTTATTTTGGGAAAAAAGTGATTTTTTTTCGGCGAGTTAAGCATTATGAGTAATTTCCCGGTTGGTTTCAGAACGACTTGCCTCACTATTAACTATTTTTTTGCCAAACATTTATTTTGGATAAAAAGTGATTTTCTCGGCGAGTTAAGCATTTTGAGTAATTTGCCGGCTGGTTTCGGAACGAGTTGCCTCAAAATTAACCATTTTGTGGCAAACATTCAGTTTGGGAAAAAAGTGACTTTCTCGGCGAGTTAAGCATTTTGAGTAATTTGCCGGCTGGTTTCAGAACGACTTGCCTCACTATTAACTATTTTTTTGCCAATCATTTATTTTGGATAAAAAGTGATTTTCTCGGCGAGTTAAGCATTTTCAGCAATTTATCGATTGGTTTCAGAACGGCTTGCCTCAGTATTAACTATTTTTTTGCGAAACATTTATTTTGGGAAAAAAGTGATTTTTTTTCGGCGAGTTAAGCATTATGAGTAATTTCCCGGTTGGTTTCAGAACGACTTGCCTCAAAATTAACTATTTTTTTGACAAACATTCATTTTGGAAAAAAAAGTGATTTTCTCGGCGAGTTAAGCATTTTGAGTAATTTGCCGGTTGGTTTCAGAACGACTTGCCTCAAAATAAACTATTTTGTGGCAAACATACATTTTGGACAAAAAATGAGTTTCTCGGCGAGTTAAGCATTTTGAGTAATTTGCCGGTTGGTTCCCGAACGGCTTGCCTCAGTATTAACTATTTTTTTGCCAAACATTCATTTTGGAAAAAAAGTGATTTTCTCGGCGAGTTAAGCATTTTGAGTAATTTGCCGGCTGGTTTCAGAACGAGTTGCCTCAAAATTAACTATTTTGAGGCAAACATTCATTTTGGGAAAAGGGTGATTTTCTCGGCGAGTTAAACATTTTGAGTAATTTACCGATAGGTTTCAGAACGGCTTGCCTCACTATTAACTATTTTTTTGCCAAACATTTATTTTGGGAAAAAAAGTGATTTTCTCGGCGTGTTAAGCATTTTGAGTATTTGCCAGTTGGTTTCAGAACGACTTGCCTGAAAATTAAATACTTTGTGGCAAGCATTCATTTTGGGAAAAAAGTGATTTTTTTTCGGCGAGTTAATCATTTTGAGTAATTTGCCGGTTGGTGGCAGAACGACTTGCCTCAAAATTAACTATTTTGGGGCCAACATTCATTTTGCAATTAAAAGTGTTTTTCCCGGCGAGTTAAGTATTTTGAGTAATTTGCCGGTTGGTTTCAGAACGACTTGCCTCACTATTAACTATTTTTTTGCCAAACATTTATTTTGGATAAAAAGTGATTTTCTCGGCGAGTTAAGCATTTTCAGCAATTTATCGATTGGTTTCAGAACGGCTTGCCTCACTATTAACTATTTTTTTGCGAAACATTTATTTTGGGAAAAAAGTGATTTTTTTTCGGCGAGTTAAGCATTATGAGTAATTTGCCGGTTGGTTTCAGAACGACTTGCCTCAAAATTAACTATTTTTTTGACAAACATTCATTTTGGAAAAAAAGTGATTTTCTCGGCGAGTTAAGCATTTTGAGTAATTTGCCGGTTGGTTTCAGAACGACTTGCCTCAAAATTAACAATTTTGTGGCAAACATACATTTTGGACAAAAAATGAGTTTCTCGGCGAGTTAAGCATTTTGAGTAATTTACCGATTTTTTAAAAAAAACATTCATTTTGAAAACAAAGTGATTTTCTCGGCGTGTTAAGTATTTTGAGTTATTTGCCGGTTGGTTTCAGAACGACTTGCCTCAAAATTAACAATATTTTTGCCAAACCATTATTTTGGGGAAAAAAGTGATTTTCTCGGCGAGTTAAGCATTTTGAGTAATTTGCCAGTTGGTTTCAGAACGACTTGCCTGAAAATTAAATACTTTGTGGCAAGCATTCATTTTGGGAAAAAAGTGATTTTTTTTCGGCGAGTTAAGCATTTTGAGTAATTTGCCGGCTGGTTTCAGAACGACTTGCCTCAAAATTAACCATTTTGTGGCAAACATTCAGTTTGGGAAAAAAGTGACTTTCTCGGCGAGTTAAGCATTTTGAGTAATTTGCCGGCTGGTTTCAGAACGACTTGCCTCACTATTAACTATTTTTTTGCCAAACATTTATTTTGGATAAAAAGTGATTTTCTCGGCGAGTTAAGCATTTTCAGCAATTTATCGATTGGTTTCAGAACGGCTTGCCTCAGTATTAACTATTTTTTTGCGAAACATTTGTTTTGGGAAAAAAGTGATTTTTTTTCGGCGAGTTAAGCATTATGAGTAATTTCCCGGTTGGTTTCAGAACGACTTGCCTCAAAATTAACTATTTTTTTGACAAACATTCATTTTGGAAAAAAAAGTGATTTTCTCGGCGAGTTAAGCATTTTGAGTAATTTGCCGGTTGGTTTCAGAACGACTTGCCTCAAAATTAACTATTTTTTTGCCAAACATTTATTTTGGGAAAAAAAGTGATTCTCTCGGCGAGTTATGCATTTTGAGTAATTTGCCAGTTGGTTTCAGAACGACTTGCCTGAAAATTAAATACTTTGTGGCAAGCATTCATTTTGGGAAAAAAGTGATTTTTTTTCGGCGAGTTAATCATTTTGAGTAATTTGCCGGTTGGTGGCAGAACGACTTGCCTCAAAATTAACTATTTTGGGGCCAACATTCATTTTGCAAATAAAAGTGTTTTTCCCGGCGAGTTAAGTATTTTGAGTAATTTGCCGGTTGGTTTCAGAACGACTTGCCTCACTATTAACTATTTTTTTGCCAAACATTTATTTTGGATAAAAAGTGATTTTCTCGGCGAGTTAAGCATTTTCAGCAATTTATCGATTGGTTTCAGAACGGCTTGCCTCACTATTAACTATTTTTTTGCGAAACATTTATTTTGGGGAGAAAAAGTGATTTTTTTTCGGCGAGTTAAGCATTATGAGTAATTTGCCGGTTGGTTTCAGAACGACTTGCCTCAAAATTAACTATTTTTTTGACAAACATTCATTTTGGAAAAAAAGTGATTTTCTCGGCGAGTTAAGCATTTTGAGTAATTTGCCGGTTGGTTTCAGAACGACTTGCCTCAAAATTAACTATTTTGTGGCAAACATACATTTTGGACAAAAAATGAGTTTCTCGGCGAGTTAAGCATTTTGAGTAATTTACCGATTTAAAAAAAAAAACATTCATTTTGAAAACAAAGTGATTTTCTCGGCGTGTTAAGTATTTTGAGTTATTTGCCGGTTGGTTTCAGAACGACTTGCCTCAAAATTAACAATTTTTTTGCCAAACCATTATTTTGGGGAAAAAAGTGATTTTCTCGGCGAGTTAAGCATTTTGAGTAATTTGCCAGTTGGTTTCAGAACGACTTGCCTGAAAATTAAATACTTTGTGGCAAGCATTCATTTTGGGAAAAAAGTGATTTTTTTTCGGCGAGTTAAGCATTTTGAGTAATCTGCCGGTTGGTGGCAGAACGACTTGCCTCAAAATTAACTATTTTGGGGCCAACATTCATTTTGCAAATAAAAGTGTTTTTCCCGGCGAGTTAAGTATTTTGAGTAATTTGCCGGTTGGTTTCAGAACGACTTGCCTCACTATTAACTATTTTTTTGCCAAACATCTATTTTGGATAAAAAGTGATTTTCTCGGCGAGTTAGGCATTTTGAGTAATTTGCCGGTTTGTTTCAGAACGACTTGCCTCAAAATTAACTATTTTGTGCCAAACATTCATTTTGAGTAATTTCCCGATTTTTTTTTGCCACACATTGATTTTGGAAAAAAAGTGATTTTCTCGGCGATTTTAGCCTTTTAAGTAATCTACCGGTTGGTTTCAGAACGACTTGCCTCAAAATTAACTATTTTGTGGCAAACATTCATTTTGAAAAAAAAAGTGATTTTCTCGGCGAGTTAAGCATTTTGAGTAATTTACCGATAGTTTTCAGAACGACTTGCCTCACTATTAACTATTTTTTTGCCAAACATTTATTTTGGAAAAAAAGTGATTTTCTCGGCGAGTTAAGCATTTTGAGTAATTTACCGATATTTTTTTTAAAAAAACATTCATTTTGGAAACAAAGTGATTTTCTCGGCGAGTTAAGCATTTTGAGTAATTTGCCGGTTGGTTTCAGAACGACTTGCCTCAAAATTAACTATTTTGTGGCAAACATTCATTTTGGAAAAAAAGTGATTTTCTCGGCGAGTTAAGCATTTTGAGTAATTTGCCGGTTGCTCCAGAACGGCTTGCCTCAGTATTAACTATATTTTTGCCAAACATTTATTTTGGAAAAAAAGTGATTTTCTTGGCGAGTTAAGCATTTTGAGTAATTTACCGATATTTTTTATAAAAAAACATTCATTTTGGAAACAAAGTGATTTTCTCGGCGACTTATGCATTTTGAGTAATTTGCCGGATGGTTTCAGAACGACTTGCCTCAAAATTAACTATTTTGTGGCAAACATTCATTTTGGAAAAAAAAAGTGATTTTCTCGGCGAGTTAAGCATTTTGAGTAATTTACCGATATTTTTTTAAAAAAACATTCATTTTGGAAACAAAGTGATTTACTCGGCGAGTTTAAGTATTTTGAGTAATTTGCCGGTTGGTTTCAGAACGACTTGCCTGAAAATTAACTATTTTGTGGCAAACATTAATTTTGGGAAAAAAGTGTTTTCTCGGTGAGTTAAGCATTTTGGGTAATTTACCGATAGATTTCAGAACGGCTTGCCTCACTATTAACTATTTTTTTGCCAAACATTTATTTTGGAAATAAAGTGATTTTCTCTGCGAGTTAAGCATTTTGAGTCATTTACCGATATTTTTTTGACAAACATTCATTTTGGAAAAAAAGTGATTTTCTCGACGACTGAAGCATTTTGAGTAATTTGCCGGTTGGTTTCAGAACGACCTGCCTCAAAATTAACTATTTTGTGGCAAACATAAATTTTGGACAAAAAAATGAGTTTCTCGGCGAGTTAAGGATTTTGAGTAATTTGCCGGTTGGTTTCAGAACGACGTGCCTCAAAATTAACTATTTTTTTGCCAAACATTTATTTTGGAAAAAAAGTGATTGTCTCGGCGAGTTAAGCATTTTGAGTAATTTACCGATATTTTTTTTTAAAAAACATTCATTTTGGAAACAAAGTGATTTTCTCGGCGAGTTAAGCATTTTGAGTAATTTGCCGGTTGGTTTCAGAACGACTTGCCTCAAAATTAACTATTTTGTGGCAAACATTCATTTTGGAAAAAAAGTGATTTTCTCGGCGAGTTAAGCATTTTGAGTAATTTGCCGGTTGCTCCAGAACGGCTTGCCTCAGTATTAACTATTTTTTTGCCAAACATTTATTTTGGAAAAAAAGTGATTTTCTTGGCGAGTTAAGCATTTTGAGTAATTTGCCGGTTGGTTTCAGAACGACGTGCCTCAAAATTAACTATTTTGTGGCAAACATTCATTTTGAGTAATTTCCCGATATTTTTTTTGCCAAACATTGATTTTGGAAAAAAAGTGATTTTCTCGGCGATTTTAGCCTTTTGAGTAATTTGCCGGTTGGTTTCAGAACGACTTGCCTCAAAATTAACTATTTTGTGGCAAACATTCATTTTGAGAAAAAAGTGATTTTCTCGGCGAGTTAAGCATTTTGAGTAATTTACCGGTTGGTTTCAGAACGACTTGCCTCAAAATTAACTATTTTGTGGCAAACATTCATTTTGAAAAAAAAGTGATTTTCTCGGCGAGTTAAGCATTTTGAGTAATTTACCGATAGTTTTCAGAACGACTTGCCTCACTATTAACTATTTTTTTGCCAAACATTTATTTTGGAAAAACAGTGATTTTCTCGGCGAGTTAAGCATTTTGAGTAATTTACCGATATTTTTTATAAAAAAACATTCATTTTGGAAACAAAGTGATTTTCTCGGCGACTTATGCATTTTGAGTAATTTGCCGGATGGTTTCAGAACGACTTGCCTCAAAATTAACTATTTTGTGGCAAACATTCATTTTGGAAAAAAAAAGTGATTTTCTCGGCGAGTTAAGCATTTTGAGTAATTTACCGATATTTTTTTAAAAAAACATTCATTTTGGAAACAAAGTGATTTACTCGGCGAGTTTAAGTATTTTGAGTAATTTGCCGGTTGGTTTCAGAACGACTTGCCTGAAAATTAACTATTTTGTGGCAAACATTAATTTTGGGAAAAAAGTGTTTTCTCGGTGAGTTAAGCATTTTGGGTAATTTACCGATAGATTTCAGAACGGCTTGCCTCACTATTAACTATTTTTTTGCCAAACATTTATTTTGGAAATAAAGTGATTTTCTCTGCGAGTTAAGCATTTTGAGTCATTTACCGATATTTTTTTGACAAACATTCATTTTGGAAAAAAAGTGATTTTCTCGACGACTGAAGCATTTTGAGTAATTTGCCGGTTGGTTTCAGAACGACCTGCCTCAAAATTAACTATTTTGTGGCAAACATAAATTTTGGACAAAAAAATGAGTTTCTCGGCGAGTTAAGGATTTTGAGTAATTTGCCGGTTGGTTTCAGAACGACGTGCCTCAAAATTAACTATTTTTTTGCCAAACATTTATTTTGGAAAAAAAGTGATTGTCTCGGCGAGTTAAGCATTTTGAGTAATTTACCGATATTTTTTTTTAAAAAACATTCATTTTGGAAACAAAGTGATTTTCTCGGCGAGTTAAGCATTTTGAGTAATTTGCCGGTTGGTTTCAGAACGACTTGCCTCAAAATTAACTATTTTGTGGCAAACATTCATTTTGGAAAAAAAGTGATTTTCTCGGCGAGTTAAGCATTTTGAGTAATTTGCCGGTTGCTCCAGAACGGCTTGCCTCAGTATTAACTATTTTTTTGCCAAACATTTATTTTGGAAAAAAAGTGATTTTCTTGGCGAGTTAAGCATTTTGAGTAATTTGCCGGTTGGTTTCAGAACGACGTGCCTCAAAATTAACTATTTTGTGGCAAACATTCATTTTGAGTAATTTCCCGATATTTTTTTTGCCAAACATTGATTTTGGAAAAAAAGTGATTTTCTCGGCGATTTTAGCCTTTTGAGTAATTTGCCGGTTGGTTTCAGAACGACTTGCCTCAAAATTAACTATTTTGTGGCAAACATTCATTTTGAGAAAAAAGTGATTTTCTCGGCGAGTTAAGCATTTTGAGTAATTTACCGGTTGGTTTCAGAACGACTTGCCTCAAAATTAACTATTTTGTGGCAAACATTCATTTTGAAAAAAAAGTGATTTTCTCAGCGAGTTAAGCATTTTGAGTAATTTACCGATAGTTTTCAGAACGACTTGCCTCACTATTAACTATTTTTTTGCCAAACATTTATTTTGGAAAAACAGTGATTTTCTCGGCGAGTTAAGCATTTTGAGTAATTTACCGATATTTTTTAAAAAAAAAACATTCATTTTGGAAACAAAGTGATTATCTCGGCAAGTTAAGCATTTTGAGTAATTTGCCGGTTGGTTTCAGAACGACGTGCCTCAAAATTAACTATTTTGTGGCAAACATTCATTTTGAGTAATTTCCCGATATTTTTTTTGCCAAACATTGATTTTGGAAAAAAGTGATTTTCTCGGCGATTTTAGCCTTTTGAGTAATTTGCCGGTTGGTTTCAGTACGACTTGCCTCAAAATTAACTATTTTGTGGCAAACATTCATTTTGAGAAAAAAGTGATTTTCTCGGCGAGTTAAGCATTTTGAGTAATTTACCGGTTGGTTTCAGAACGACTTGCCTCAAAATTAACTATTTTGTGGCAAACATTCATTTTGAAAAAATAGTGATTTTCTCGGCGAGTTAAGCATTTTGAGTAATTTACCGATAGTTTTCAGAACGACTTGCCTCACTATTAACTATTTTTTTGCCAAACATTTATTTTGGAAAAAAAGTGATTTTCTCGGCGAGTTAAGCATTTTGAGTAATTTACCGATATTTTTTTTTTAAAAACATTCATTTTGGAAACAAAGTGATTTTCTCGGCGAGTTAAGCATTTTGAGTAATTTGCCGGTTGGTTTCAGAACGACTTGCCTCAAAATTAACCATTTTGTGGCAAACATTCAGTTTGGGAAAAAAGTGACTTTCTCGGCGAGTTAAGCATTTTGAGTAATTTGCCGGCTGGTTTCAGAACGACTTGCCTCACTATTAACTATTTTTTTGCCAAACATTTATTTTGGATAAAAAGTGATTTTCTCGGCGAGTTAAGCATTTTCAGCAATTTATCGATTGGTTTCAGAACGGCTTGCCTCAGTATTAACTATTTTTTTGCGAAACATTTGTTTTGGGAAAAAAGTGATTTTTTTTCGGCGAGTTAAGCATTATGAGTAATTTCCCGGTTGGTTTCAGAACGACTTGCCTCAAAATTAACTATTTTTTTGACAAACATTCATTTTGGAAAAAAAAGTGATTTTCTCGGCGAGTTAAGCATTTTGAGTAATTTGCCGGTTGGTTTCAGAACGACTTGCCTCAAAATTAACTATTTTTTTGCCAAACATTTATTTTGGGAAAAAAAGTGATTCTCTCGGCGAGTTATGCATTTTGAGTAATTTGCGAGTTGGTTTCAGAACGACTTGCCTGAAAATTAAATACTTTGTGGCAAGCATTCATTTTGGGAAAAAAGTGATTTTTTTTCGGCGAGTTAATCATTTTGAGTAATTTGCCGGTTGGTGGCAGAACGACTTGCCTCAAAATTAACTATTTTGGGGCCAACATTCATTTTGCAAATAAAAGTGTTTTTCCCGGCGAGTTAAGTATTTTGAGTAATTTGCCGGTTGGTTTCAGAACGACTTGCCTCACTATTAACTATTTTTTTGCCAAACATTTATTTTGGATAAAAAGTGATTTTCTCGGCGAGTTAAGCATTTTCAGCAATTTATCGATTGGTTTCAGAACGGCTTGCCTCACTATTAACTATTTTTTTGCGAAACATTTATTTTGGGGAGAAAAAGTGATTTTTTTTCGGCGAGTTAAGCATTATGAGTAATTTGCCGGTTGGTTTCAGAACGACTTGCCTCAAAATTAACTATTTTTTTGACAAACATTCATTTTGGAAAAAATGTGATTTTCTCGGCGAGTTAAGCATTTTGAGTAATTTGCCGGTTGGTTTCAGAACGACTTGCCTCAAAATTAACTATTTTGTGGCAAACATACATTTTGGACAAAAAATGAGTTTCTCGGCGAGTTAAGCATTTTGAGTAATTTACCGATTTTAAAAAAAAAACATTCATTTTGAAAACAAAGTGATTTTCTCGGCGTGTTAAGTATTTTGAGTTATTTGCCGGTTGGTTTCAGAACGACTTGCCTCAAAATTAACAATTTTTTTGCCAAACCATTATTTTGGGGAAAAAAGTGATTTTCTCGGCGAGTTAAGCATTTTGAGTAATTTGCCAGTTGGTTTCAGAACGACTTGCCTGAAAATTAAATACTTTGTGGCAAGCATTCATTTTGGGAAAAAAGTGATTTTTTTTCGGCGAGTTAAGCATTTTGAGTAATCTGCCGGTTGGTGGCAGAACGACTTGCCTCAAAATTAACTATTTTGGGGCCAACATTCATTTTGCAAATAAAAGTGTTTTTCCCGGCGAGTTAAGTATTTTGAGTAATTTGCCGGTTGGTTTCAGAACGACTTGCCTCACTATTAACTATTTTTTTGCCAAACATCTATTTTGGATAAAAAGTGATTTTCTCGGCGAGTTAGGCATTTTGAGTAATTTGCCGGTTTGTTTCAGAACGACTTGCCTCAAAATTAACTATTTTGTGCCAAACATTCATTTTGAGTAATTTCCCGATTTTTTTTTGCCACACATTGATTTTGGAAAAAAAGTGATTTTCTCGGCGATTTTAGCCTTTTAAGTAATCTACCGGTTGGTTTCAGAACGACTTGCCTCAAAATTAACTATTTTGTGGCAAACATTCATTTTGAAAAAAAAAGTGATTTTCTCGGCGAGTTAAGCATTTTGAGTAATTTACCGATAGTTTTCAGAACGACTTGCCTCACTATTAACTATTTTTTTGCCAAACATTTATTTTGGAAAAAAAGTGATTTTCTCGGCGAGTTAAGCATTTTGAGTAATTTACCGATATTTTTTTTTAAAAAACATTCATTTTGGAAACAAAGTGATTTTCTCGGCGAGTTAAGCATTTTGAGTAATTTGCCGGTTGGTTTCAGAACGACTTGCCTCAAAATTAACTATTTTGTGGCAAACATTCATTTTGGAAAAAAAGTGATTTTCTCGGCGAGTTAAGCATTTTGAGTAATTTGCCGGTTGCTCCAGAACGGCTTGCCTCAGTATTAACTATATTTTTGCCAAACATTTATTTTGGAAAAAAAGTGATTTTCTTGGCGAGTTAAGCATTTTGAGTAATTTACCGATATTTTTTATAAAAAAACATTCATTTTGGAAACAAAGTGATTTTCTCGGCGACTTATGCATTTTGAGTAATTTGCCGGATGGTTTCAGAACGACTTGCCTCAAAATTAACTATTTTGTGGCAAACATTCATTTTGGAAAAAAAAAGTGATTTTCTCGGCGAGTTAAGCATTTTGAGTAATTTACCGATATTTTTTAAAAAAAACATTCATTTTGGAAACAAAGTGATTTACTCGGCGAGTTTAAGTATTTTGAGTAATTTGACGGTTGGTTTCAGAACGACTTGCCTGAAAATTAACTATTTTGTGGCAAACATTAATTTTGGGAAAAAAGTGTTTTCTCGGTGAGTTAAGCATTTTGGGTAATTTACCGATAGATTTCAGAACGGCTTGCCTCACTATTAACTATTTTTTTGCCAAACATTTATTTTGGAAATAAAGTGATTTTCTCTGCGAGTTAAGCATTTTGAGTCATTTACCGATATTTTTTTGACAAACATTCATTTTGGAAAAAAAGTGATTTTCTCGACGACTGAAGCATTTTGAGTAATTTGCCGGTTGGTTTCAGAACGACCTGCCTCAAAATTAACTATTTTGTGGCAAACATAAATTTTGGACAAAAAAATGAGTTTCTCGGCGAGTTAAGGATTTTGAGTAATTTGCCGGTTGGTTTCAGAACGACGTGCCTCAAAATTAACTATTTTTTTGCCAAACATTTATTTTGGAAAAAAAGTGATTGTCTCGGCGAGTTAAGCATTTTGAGTAATTTACCGATATTTTTTTTTAAAAAACATTCATTTTGGAAACAAAGTGATTTTCTCGGCGAGTTAAGCATTTTGAGTAATTTGCCGGTTGGTTTCAGAACGACTTGCCTCAAAATTAACTATTTTGTGGCAAACATTCATTTTGGAAAAAAAGTGATTTTCTCGGCGAGTTAAGCATTTTGAGTAATTTGCCGGTTGCTCCAGAACGGCTTGCCTCAGTATTAACTATTTTTTTGCCAAACATTTATTTTGGAAAAAAAGTGATTTTCTTGGCGAGTTAAGCATTTTGAGTAATTTGCCGGTTGGTTTCAGAACGACGTGCCTCAAAATTAACTATTTTGTGGCAAACATTCATTTTGAGTAATTTCCCGATATTTTTTTTGCCAAACATTGATTTTGGAAAAAAAGTGATTTTCTCGGCGATTTTAGCCTTTTGAGTAATTTGCCGGTTGGTTTCAGAACGACTTGCCTCAAAATTAACTATTTTGTGGCAAACATTCATTTTGAGAAAAAAGTGATTTTCTCGGCGAGTTAAGCATTTTGAGTAATTTACCGGTTGGTTTCAGAACGACTTGCCTCAAAATTAACTATTTTGTGGCAAACATTCATTTTGAAAAAAAAGTGATTTTCTCGGCGAGTTAAGCATTTTGAGTAATTTACCGATAGTTTTCAGAACGACTTGCCTCACTATTAACTATTTTTTTGCCAAACATTTATTTTGGAAAAAAAGTGATTTTCTCGGCGAGTTAAGCATTTTGAGTAATTTACCGATATTTTTTTAAAAAAAACATTCATTTTGGAAACAAAGTGATTTTCTCGGCGAGTTAAGCATTTTGAGTAATTTGCCGGTTGGTTTCAGAACGACTTGCCTCAAAATTAACTATTTTGTGGCAAACATTCATTTTGGAAAAAAAGTGATTTTCTCGGCGAGTTAAGCATTTTGAGTAATTTGCCGGTTGCTCCAGAACGGCTTGCCTCAGTATTAACTATTTTTTTGCCAAACATTTATTTTGGAAAAAAAGTGATTTTCTTGGCGAGTTAAGCATTTTGAGTAATTTGCCGGTTGGTTTCAGAACGACGTGCCTCAAAATTAACTATTTTGTGGCAAACATTCATTTTGAGTAATTTCCCGATATTTTTTTTGCCAAACATTGATTTTGGAAAAAAAGTGATTTTCTCGGCGATTTTAGCCTTTTGAGTAATTTGCCGGTTGGTTTCAGAACGACTTGCCTCAAAATTAACTATTTTGTGGCAAACATTCATTTTGGGAAAAAAGTGATTTTCTCGGCGAGTTAAGCATTTTCAGTAATTTGCCGGTTGGTTCCAGAACGGCATGCCTCAGTATTAACTATTTTCTTGCCAAACATTTATTTTGGAAAAAAAAGTGATTTTCTCGGCGAGTTAAACATTTTGAGTAATTTACCGATTTTTTTTTAAAATTCATTTTGGAAACAAAGTGATTTTCTCGGCGAGTTAAGTATTTTGAGTAATTTGCCGGTTGGTTTCAGAACGACTTGCCTCAAAATTAACTATTTTCTGGCAAACATTAATTTTGGGAAAAAAGTGTTTTCTCGGTCAGTTAAGCATTTTGGGTAATTTACCGATAGGTTTCAGAACGGCTTGCCTCACTATTAACTATTTTTTTGCCAAACATTTATTTTGGAAATAAAGTGATTTTCTCTGCGAGTTAAGCATTTTGAGTCATTTACCGATATTTTTTTGACAAACATTCATTTTGGAAAAAAAGTGATTTTCTCGACGACTGAAGCATTTTGAGTAATTTGCCGGTTGGTTTCAGAACGACCTGCCTCAAAATTAACTATTTTGTGGCAAACATAAATTTTGGACAAAAAAATGAGTTTCTCGGCGAGTTAAGCATTTTGAGTAATTTGCCGGTTGGTTTCAGAACGACGTGCCTCAAAATTAACTATTTTGTGGCAAACATTCATTTTGAGTAATTTCCCGATATTTTTTTTGCCAAACATTGATTTTGGAAAAAAAGTGATTTTCTCGGCGATTTTAGCCTTTTGAGTAATTTGCCGGTTGGTTTCAGAAAGACTTGCCTCAAAATTAACTATTTTGTGGCAAACATTCATTTTGGGAAAAAAGTGATTTTCTCGGCGAGTTAAGCATTTTGAGTAATTTGCCGGTTGGTTTCAGAACGACTTGCCTCAAAATTAACTATTTTGTGGCAAACATTCATTTTGGAAAAAAAGTGATTTTCTCGGCGAGTTAAGCATTTTGAGTAATTTGCCGGTTGCTCCAGAACGGCTTGCCTCAGTATTAACTATTTTTTTGCCAAACATTTATTTTGGAAAAAAAGTGATTTTCTTGGCGAGTTAAGCATTTTGAATAATTTGCCGGTTGGTTTCAGAACGACGTGCCTCAAAATTAACTATTTTGTGGCAAACATTCATTTTGAGTAATTTCCCGATATTTTTTTTGCCAAACATTGATTTTGGAAAAAAAGTGATTTTCTCGGCGATTTTAGCCTTTTGAGTAATTTGCCGGTTGGTTTCAGAACGACTTGCCTCAAAATTAACTATTTTGTGGCAAACATTCATTTTGAGAAAAAAGTGATTTTCTCGGCGAGTTAAGCATTTTGAGTAATTTACCGGTTGGTTTCAGAACGACTTGCCTCAAAATTAACTATTTTGTGGCAAACATTCATTTTGAAAAAAAAGTGATTTTCTCGGCGAGTTAAGCATTTTGAGTAATTTACCGATAGTTTTCAGAACGACTTGCCTCACTATTAACTATTTTTTTGCCAAACATTTATTTTGGAAAAACAGTGATTTTCTCGGCGAGTTAAGCATTTTGAGTAATTTACCGATATTTTTTTTAAAAAAACATTCATTTTGGAAACAAAGTGATTTTCTCGGCGAGTTAAGCATTTTGAGTAATTTGCCGGTTGGTTTCAGAACGACGTGCCTCAAAATTAACTATTTTGTGGCAAACATTCATTTTGAGTAATTTCCCGATATTTTTTTTGCCAAACATTGATTTTGGAAAAAAAGTGATTTTCTCGGCGATTTTAGCCTTTTGAGTAATTTGCCGGTTGGTTTCAGAACGACTTGCCTCAAAATTAACTATTTTGTGGCAAACATTCATTTTGAGAAAAAAGTGATTATCTCGGCGAGTTAAGCATTTTGAGTAATTTACCGGTTGGTTTCAGAACGACTTGCCTCAAAATTAACTATTTTGTGGCAAACATTCATTTTGAAAAAAAAGTGATTTTCTCGGCGAGTTAAGCATTTTGAGTAATTTACCGATAGTTTTCAGAACGACTTGCCTCACTATTAACTATTTTTTTGCCAAACATTTATTTTGGAAAAACAGTGATTTTCTCGGCGAGTTAAGCATTTTGAGTAATTTACCGATATTTAAAAAAAAAAAACATTCATTTTGGAAACAAAGTGATTTTCTCGGCGAGTTAAGCATTTTGAGTAATTTGCCGGTTGGTTTCAGAACGACTTGCCTCAAAATTAACTATTTTGTGGCAAACATTCATTTTGGAAAAAAAGTGATTTTCTCGGCGAGTTAAGCATTTTGAGTAATTTGCCGGTTTCTCCAGAACGGCTTGCCTCAGTATTAACTATTTTTTTGCCAAACATTTATTTTGGAAAAAAAGTGATTTTCTTGGCGAGTTGAGCATTTTGAGTAATTTGCCGGTTGGTTTCAGAACGACGTGCCTCAAAATTAACTATTTTGTGGCAAACATTCATTTTGAGTAATTTCCCGATATTTTTTTTGCCAAACATTGATTTTGGAAAAAAAGTGATTTTCTCGGCGATTTTAGCCTTTTGAGTAATTTGCCGGTTGGTTTCAGAACGACTTGCCTCAAAATTAACTATTTTGTGGCAAACATTCATTTTGAGAAAAAAGTGATTTTCTCGGCGAGTTAAGCATTTTGAGTAATTTACCGGTTGGTTTCAGAACGACTTGCCTCAAAATTAACTATTTTGTGGCAAACATTCATTTTGAGAAAAAAGTGATTTTCTCGGCGAGTTAAGCATTTTGAGTAATTTACCGGTTGGTTTCAGAACGACTTGCCTCAAAATTAACTATTTTGTGGCAAACATTCATTTTGAAAAAAAAGTGATTTTCTCGGCGAGTTAAGCATTTTGAGTAATTTACCGATAGTTTTCAGAACGACTTGCCTCACTATTAACTATTTTTTTGCCAAACATTTATTTTGGAAAAAAAGTGATTTTCTCGGCGAGTTAAGCATTTTGAGTAATTTACCGATATTTTTTTTAAAAAAACATTCATTTTGGAAACAAAGTGATTTTCTCGGCGAGTTAAGCATTTTGAGTAATTTGCCGGTTGGTTTCAGAACGACTTGCCTCAAAATTAACTATTTTGTGGCAAACATTCATTTTGGGAAAAAAGTGATTTTCTCGTTGAGTTAGGCATTTTGAGTAATTTGCCGGTTGGTTTCAGAACGGCTTGCCTCACTATTAACTATTTTTTTGCCAAACATTTATTTTGGAAAAAAAGTGATTATCTCGGCGAGTTAAGCATTTTGAGGAATTTGCCGGTTTGTTTCAGAACGACTTGCCTCAAAATTTACTTTTTTTTGACAAACATTCATTTTGCAAATAAAAGTGTTTTTCCCGGCGAGTTAAGCATTTTGAGTAATTTACTGATAGGCTTCAGAACGGCTTGCCTCACTATTAACTATTTTTTTGCCAAACATTTATTTTGGAACAAAAAGTGATTTTCTCGGTGAGTTAAGCATTTTGAGTAATTTACCGATATT
The DNA here is from genome assembly GCF_047496885.1 of Scyliorhinus torazame. Lineage (NCBI taxonomy): Eukaryota > Metazoa > Chordata > Chondrichthyes > Carcharhiniformes > Scyliorhinidae > Scyliorhinus > Scyliorhinus torazame. Next base: position 70,497,569 of record NC_092729.1, on the reverse strand, counting down.
TTTTTTAAAGACATTCATTTTGGAAAAAAAGTGATTTTCTCGGCGAGTTAAGCATTTTGGGTAATTTGCCAGTTGGTTTCAGAACGACTTGCCTCAAAATTAACTACTTTGTGGCAAACATTCATTTTGGAAAAAAAAGTGATTTTCTCGGCGAGTTAAGCATTTTGAGTAATTTGCCGGTTGCTCCAGAACGGCTTGCCTCAGTATTAACTATTTTTCTTGGGTAGTTAAGCATTTTGAGTAATTTACCGATATTTTAAAAAAAAAACATTCATTTTGGAAACAAAGTGATTTTCTCGGCGAGTTAAGCATTTTGAGTAATTTGCCGATTGGTTTCAGAACGACTTGCCTCAACATTAACTATTTTGTGGCAAACATTCATTTTGGGAAAAAAGTGATTTTATCGATGAGTTCGGCATTTTGAGTAATTTACCGATAGTTTTCAGAACGGCTTGCCTCACTATTAACTATTTCTTTGCCAAACATTTATTTTGGAAAAAAAGTGATTTTCTCGGCGAGTTAAGCATTTTGAGTAATTTGCCGGTTTGTTTCAGAACGACTTGCCTCAAAATTAACTATTTTGTGGCCAACATTCATTTTGGGAAAAAAGTGATTTTCTCGGCGAGTTAAGCATTTTGAGTAATTTGCCCTTTGGTTCCAGAACGGCTTGCCTCAGTATTAACTATTTTTTTGCCAAACATTTATTTTGGAAAAAAAAGTGATTTTCTCGGCGAGTTAAGCATTTTGAGTAATTTGCCGGTTGGTTTCAGAACGACTTGCCTCAAAATTAACTATTTTGTTGCAAACATTCATTTTGGGAAAAAAGTGTTTTCTCGGTGAGTTAAGCATTTTGGGTAATTTACCGATAGGTTTCAGAACGGCTTGCCTCACTATTAACTATTTTTTTGCCAAACATTTATTTTGGAAATTAAGTGATTTTCTCTGCGAGTTAAGCATTTTGAGTAATTTCCCGATATTTTTTTGACAAACATTCATTTTGGAAAAAAAGTGATTTTCTCGGCGAGTTAAGCATTTGGAGTAATTTGCCGGTTGGTTTCAGAACGACTTGCCTGAAAATTAACTATTTTGTGGCAAACATTCATTTTGGGAAGAAAGTGATTTTCTCGATGAGTTAGGCATTTTGAGTAATTTGCCGATTGGTTTCAGAACGACTTGCCTCAAAATTTACTGTTTTTTTGACAAACATTCATTTTGCAAATAAAAGTGTTTTTCCCGGCGAGTTAAGCATTTTGAGTAATTTACCGATAGGTTTCAGAACGACTTGCCTCAAAATTAACTATTTTGTGGCAAACATTTATTTTTGATAAAAAGTGATTTTCTCGGCGAGTTAAGCATTATGACTAACTTGCCGGTGGGTTTCAGAACGACTTGCCTCAAAATTAACTATTTTGTGGCAAACATACATTTTGGACTAAAAATGAGTTTCTCGGCGTGTTAAGCATTTAGATTACTTTACCGATAGGTTTCAGAACGGCTTGCCTCACTATTAACTATTTTTTTGCCAAACCTTTATTTTGGAAAAAAAGTGATTTTCTCGGCGAGTTAAGCATTTTGAGTAATTTGCCGGTTTGTTTCAGAACGACTTGCCTCAAAATTAACTATTTTGTGGCAAACATTCATTTTGGGAAAAAAGTGATTTTCTCGGCGAGTTAAGCATTTTCAGTAATTTGCCGGTTGGTTCCAGAACGGCTTGCCTCAGTATTAACTATTTTTTTGCCAAACATTTATTTTGGAAAAAAAAGTGATTTTCTCAGCGAGTTAAGCATTTTGAGTAATTTACCGATATTTTTTTTAAAAATTCATTTAGGAAACAAAGTGATTTTCTCGGCGAGTTAAGTATTTTGAGTAATTTGCCGGTTGGTTTCAGAACGACTTGCCTCAAAATTAACTATTTTGCGGCAAACATTAATTTCGGGAAAAAAGTGTTTTCTCGGTGAGTTAAGCATTTTGGGTAATTTACCGATAGGTTTCAGAACGAGTTGCCTCAAAATTAACTATTTTGTGGCAAACATTCATTTTGGGAAAAAAGTGATTTTCTCTGCGAGTTAAGCATTTTGAGTAATTTACCGGCTGGTTTCAGAACGACCTGCCTCAAAATTAACTATTTTGTGGCAAACATTCATTTTGGGAAAAAGGTGATTTTCTCGGCGAGTTAAGCATTTTGAGTAATTTACCGATAGGTTTCAGAACGACTTGCCTGAAAATTAACTATTTTGTGGCAAACAATCATTTTGGGAAAAAAGTGATTTTCTCGGCGAGTTAAGCATTTTGAGTAATTTACCGGCTGGTTTCAGAACGACTTGCCTCAAAATTAACTATTTTGTGGCAAACATACATTTTGGACAAAAAATGAGTTTCTCGGCGAGTTAAGCATTTTGAGTAATTTACCGATAGTTTTCAGAACGGCTTGCCTCATTTCGGTATTTCGGCGCCGTGAGACTGCAGTGTTGCCACTGCGCCACCGTGCTGCCCTAGACTTTAAATTCATGACCTTCGGACCCATTTGGCAGTTTGTGAGCTACGTTTTAAAAAGTGTGGTCACAGTTGCTGTGTTTTTCAAAAATATTTTCATTCAGATGAGGAAATAAATAACAAGATACAATTCAATCACAGCACAAACAAAATACTATTCTCCTCATTAGAGTTGTATTCCTTTATTCCCATTAAACGTTTCCCCTCTTCCCTCCCCTCTACCCACTTCCCCTACGCCCCACCCCTCACGCACTGGCAACAAACCGATCGGTAAATAGAGACAACAACAGCTTCAAAGAACAAAGAACAAAGAAATGTACAGCACAGGAACAGGCCCTTCGGCCCTCCAAGCCCGTGCCGACCATACTGCCCGACTAAACTACAATCTTCTCGCTTCCATCTCGTCCAGAAAATCCCATCTGAGCCACAAAGGGCATACTTACGTTTCTCAAGTTTAAGTAATTCCGCAATATCCCTCAACCATGTGGATATTTTTGGTGGATCTTCTCGCTTCCATTCCAATAAAACTTGCCTCCGGGCGATCAATGCACAAAGGCCATCACATCGGCCCCTTCCCCATCTCTTAGTCCTGGTACTTCTGACGCCCAAACATTGCCTCATATGGTGCCAGAAATATTTCCATCTCCACAATTTGTGTTCGTGCTTTAAATACCGAGACCCAGTATCCGAGTAACCGTGGGCATGGCCAGAAAATGTGGACACGGTTAGCTGGTCCTCCTTTACACTCTCACATTTATATTCTCCCTCTGTGAAGAATCTACTTATTCCTTCCTGTGTCATACGAGCCCTGTGTACATTCTTGAATTGTATCAAGCTCATCCGAGTACATGAAGAGGTCGCATCGACCCTGTGTGTAATTTCACCCCATAGTCCCCATTCCAACACCACATCCAACCTCCTCCCACTTTTCTTTTATTTCTTCATTCGCTGTTTCCTTTCTGTCCATCAGCCATCTATAAATGTTCGTAATTCTCATCTCCGAATTAGCTGGGAGGAGCAATTTATCCAGCAGGTTGTTATCTGGTAGTCGAAGGAAAGGGGACAATCCTTTATCACCAAATTCCGTAATTAAAGATAATTAAACTTCGCCTCCCTCTACATTTTGTGTGTCTCCCTCAATTCTTCAAATCTCGCAAATCTACTTTCTAACAACAAGTCTTTAACAACAAAGAACAAAGAACAAAGAAATGTACAGCACAGGAACAGGCCCTTCGGCCCTCCAAGCCCGTGCCGACCATACTGCCCGACTAAACTACAATCTTCTACACTTCCTGGGTCCGTATCCTTCTATTCCCATCCTATTCATATATTTGTCAAGATGCCCCTTAAATGTCCCTATCGTCCCTGCCTCCACTACCTCCTCCGGTAGTGAGTTCCAGGCACCCACTACCCTCTGCGTAAAAAACTTGCCTCGTACATCTACTCTAAACTTTGCCCCTCTCACCTTAAACCTATGCCCCCTAGTAATTGACCCCTCTACCCTGGGGAAAAGCCTCTGACTATCCACTCTGTCTATGCCCCTCATAATTTTGTATACCTCTATCAGGTCGCCCCTCAACCTCCTTCGTTCCAGTGAGAACAAACCGAGTTTATTCAATCGCTCCTCATAGCTTATGCCCTCCATACCAGGCAACATTCTGGTAAATCTCTTCTGCACCCTCTCTAAAGCCTCCACATCCTTCTGGTAGTGTGGCGACCAGAATTGAACACTATACTCCAAGTGTGGCCTAACTAAGGTTCTATACAGCTGCAACATGACTTGCCAATTCTTATACTCAATGCCCCGGCCAATGAAGGCAAGCATGCCGTATGCCTTCTTGACTACCTTCTCCACCTGTGTAGCCCCTTTCAGTGATCTGTGGACCTGTACTCCTAGATCTCTTTGACTTTCAATACTCTTGAGGGTTCTACCATTCACTGTATATTCCCTACCTGCATTAGCCCTTCCAAAATGCATTACCTCACATTTGTCCAGGTTAAACTCCATCTGCCATCTCTCCGCCCAAGTCTCCAGACAATCTAAATCCTGCTGTATCCTCAGACAGTCCTCATCGCTATCCGCAATTCCACCAACCTTTGTGTCGTCTGCAAACTTACTAATCAGACCAGTTACATTTTCCTCCAAATCATTTATATATACTACAAAGAGCAAAGGTCCCAGCACTGATCCCTGTGGAACACCACTGGTCACAGCCCTCCAATTAGAAAAGCATCCCTCCATTGCTACCCTCTGCCTTCTATGGCCTAGCCAGTTCTGTATCCACCTTGCCAGTTCACCCCTGATCCCGTGTGACTTCACCTTTTGTACTAGTCTACCATGAGGGACCTTGTCAAAGGCCTTACTGAAGTCCATATAGACAACATCTACTGCCCTACCTGCATCAATCATCTTAGTGACCTCCTCGAAAAACTCTATCAAGTTAGTGAGACACGACCTCCCCTTCACAAAACCGTGCTGCCTCTCACTAATACGTCCATTTGCTTCCAAATGGGAGTAGATCCTGTCTCGAAGAATTCTCTCCAGTAATTTCCCTACCACTGAAGTAAGGCTCACCGGCCTGTAGTTCCCGGGATTATCCCTGCCACCCTTCTTAAACAGAGGAACAACATTGGCTATTCTCCAGTCCTCCGGGACATCCCCTGAAGACAGCGAGGATCCAAAGATTTCTGTCAAGGCCTCAGCAATTTCCTCTCCAGCCTCCTTCAGTATTCTGGGGTAGATCCCATCCGGCCCTGGGGACTTATCTACCTTAATATTTTTTAAGACACCCAACACCTCGTCTTTTTGGATCACAATGTGACCCAGGCTATCTACACCCCCTTCTCCAGACTCAACATCTACCAATTCCTTCTCTTTGGTGAATACTGATGCAAAGTATTCATTTAGTACCTCGCCCATTTCCTCTGGCTCCACACATAGATTCCCTTGCCTATCCTTCAGTGGGCCAACCCTTTCCCTGGCTACCCTCTTGCTTTTTATGTAAGTGTAAAAAGCCTTGGGATTTTCCTTAACCCTATTTGCCAATGACTTTTCATGACCCCTTCTAGCCCTCCTGACTCCCTGCTTAAGTTCCTTCCTACTTTCCTTATATGCCACACAGGCTTCGTCTGTTCCCAGCCTTTTAGCCCTGACAAATGCCTCCTTTTTCTTTTTGACGAGGCCTACAATATCATTCGTCATCCAAGGTTCCCGAAAATTGCCGTATTTATCTTTCTTCCTCACAGGAACATGCCTGTCCTGTATTCCTATCAACTGACACTTGAAAGCCTCCCACATGTCAGATGTTGATTTGCCCTCAAACATCCGCCCCCAATCTATGTTCTTCAGTTCCCGCCTAATATTGTTATAATTAGCCTTCCCCCAATTTAGCACATTCATCCTCGGACCACTCTTATCCTTGTCCACCAGTACTTTAAAACTTACTGAATTGTGGTCACTGTTACCGAAATGCTCCCCTACTGAAACATCTACCACCTGGCCGGGCTCATTCCCCAAAACCAGGTCCAGTACCGCCTCTTCCCTAGTTGGACTGTTTACATATTGTTTTAAGAAGCCCTCCTGGATGCTCCTTACAAACTCTGCCCCGTCTAAGCCCCTGGCACTAAGTGAGTCCCAGTCAATATTGGGGAAGTTGAAGTCTCCCATCACCACAACCCTGTTGTTTTTACTCTTTTCCAAAATCTGTCTACCTATCTGCTCCTCTATCTCCCGCTGGCTGTTGGGAGGCCTGTAGTATACCCCCAACATTGTGACTGCACCCTTCTTATTCCTGATCTCTACCCATATAGCCTCACTGCCCTCTGAGGTGTCCTCTCGCTGTATAGCTGTGCAAGTAGCGCAACTCAAGTCTCCTGAACAAGTAGCGCAACTCCGCCTCCCCTTTTACATCCCCCTCTATCCCGCCTGAAACATCTAAATCCTGGAACGTTTAGCTGCCAATCCTGCCCTTCCCTCAACCAGGTCTCTGTAATGGCAACAACATCATAGTTCCAAGTAGTAATCCAAGCTCTAAGTTCATCTGCCTTACCCGTAATGCTCCTTGCATTAAAACATATGCACTTCAGGCCACCAGACCCGCTGTGTTCAGCAACTTCTCCCCGTCTGCTCTGCCTCAGAGCCACACTGTCCCTATTCCCTAGTTCTCCCTCAACGCTCTCACCTTCTGACCTATTGCTCCCGTGCCCACCCCCCTGCCATACTAGTTTAAACCCTCCCGTGTGATACTAGCAAATCTCGCGGCCAGGATATTTATGCCTCTCCGGTTTAGATGCAACCCGTCCATCTTATACAAATCACACCTGCCCCGGAAGAGCTCCCAGTGGTCCAGATAACAGAAACCCTCCCTCCTACACCAGCTGTTTAGCCACGTGTTTGTCTGCTCTATCTTCCTATTTCTAGCCTCACTGGCACGTGGCACAGGGAGTAATCCCGAGATTACAACCCTCGAGGTCCTGTCTTTTAACTTTCTGCCTAGCTCCCTGAACTCCTGCTGCAGGACCTCATGCCTCTTCCTGCCTATGTCGTTAGTACCAATATGTACAACGACCTCTGCCTGTTTGCCCTCCCCCTTCAGGATTCCCTCTACCCGTTCGGAGACATCCTGGACCCTGGCACCAGGGAGGCAACATACCATCCTGGAGTCTCTTTCACGTCCACAGAAGCGTCCACAGAACCTGTCTCAGCCCAGCTGTATGCCACTGTTGAAATATAGTATCCAGTCTGGCCGGGGTGAATCGGTGATTTCCATAAAGAGGGACTCGCACCAACAAGTTTCCTGAGCAAAAATACCGTTTCAGCTGGCTCCAGATGTTTAAGGAAGATGTCACCACGGGACTTCTTGTAAACCTCCCCGGGGCGGGGGGGGGGGGGGGGGGGGGGTGCGGGGGGGGGGTAATGGGGCCGCAGCGAAAGTCTTCAAACTAGCCCCTTACACTATGCTTCCTCCACCTGTTAAACAATAGTGTGGGATGGGATTGTAGAGAGACTGCACGTCCATGGTGAATAGGATGAGGTTCAGGACCGCGAACTGGACGCTGTCAATATGACGCAATGCATCAGAGGATGTAGGTGGGGAGGGAAAGGACCTGAGGAGTGAGGATAGTGTCAAGATAAGAGGAAATACGTTCGGTCATAACACCAGTCCTCGAGTGAGCTTTGTCAAAGAGTCATTGGTTCGAATCGTTAGGCCTTTTCTTTCCCTACAGATGCTGCCAGACCTGCTGAGATTTTCCAGCATTTTCTCTGTCGCTTCCTCCACCTGTACCCATTCCGCTTCGTCCTCTCCCCATCATTGCCGAATCTTCTTCAAGTTCGCCGCCCAATTATAATACAAAAGATTGGGAAGCGACAACTCTCCCACCCACCGATTCTTTTCAAATATATATATATAGAAACAAAGTTCTTGTTTTATTTGTACATATTAACCACTTTAGGGTTTTCCCTTTTGAAATGTTTGCATGATAGTAAAAACGTTTTGTTATATTGACACAATGTTATTGTTGCCTTGTTGTTGTTGATATGTTAAAGTGGAGTGAGAAGGTAGGGTGGGTGGGTGGGCAGTGAATGGGAGGGGGGAGATGAAACACCAGTCCTGGAGTGAGCAGGTAGGGTGGGTGGGTGGGCAGTGAATGGGAGGCGGAGGTTAAACACCAGTCAAAGAACAAACAAAGAACAAAGAAATGTACAGCACAGGAACAGGCCCTTCGGCCCTCCAAGCCCGTGCCGACCATACTGCCCGACTAAACTACAATCTTCTACACTTCCTGGGTCCGTATCCTTCAACTCCCATCCTATTCATATATTTGTCAAGGTGCCCCTTAAATGTCCCTATCGTCCCTGCTTCCACTACCTCCTCCGGTAGTGAGTTCCAGGCACCCACTACCCTCTGCGTAAAAAACTTGCCTCGTACATCTACTCTAAACTTTGCCCCTCTCACCTTAAACCTATGCCCCCTAGTAATTGACCCCTCTACCCTGGGGAAAAGCCTCTGACTATCCACTCTGTCTATGCCCCTCATAATTTTGTATACCTCTATCAGGTCGCCCCTCAACCTCCTTCGTTCCAGTGAGAACAAACCGAGTTTATTCAATCGCTCCTCATAGCTTATGCCCTCCATACCAGGCAACATTCTGGTAAATCTCTTCTGCACCCTCTCTAAAGCCTCCACATCCTTCTGGTAGTGTGGCGACCAGAATTGAACACTATACTCCAAGTGTGGCCTAACTAAGGTTCTATACAGCTGCAACATGACTTGCCAATTCTTATACTCAATGCCCCGGCCAATGAAGGCAAGCATGCCGTATGCCTTCTTGACTACCTTCTCCACCTGTGTTGCCCCTTTCAATGACCTGTGGACCTGTACTCCTAGATCTCTTTGACTTTCAATACTCTTGAGGGTTCTACCATTCACTGTATATTCCCTACCTGCATTAGCCCTTCCAAAATGCATTACCTCACATTTGTCCGGATTAAACTCCATCTGCCATCTCTCCGCCCAAGTCTCCAGACAATCTAAATCCTGCTGTATCCTCAGACAGTCCTCATCGCTATCCGCAATTCCACCAACCTTTGTGTCGTCTGCAAACTTACTAATCAGACCAGTTACATTTTCCTCCAAATCATTTATATATACTACAAAGAGCAAAGGTCCCAGCACTGATCCCTGTGGAACACCACTGGTCACAGCCCTCCAATGAGAAAAGCATCCCTCCATTGCTACCCTCTGCCTTCTATGGCCTAGCCAGTTCTGTATCCACCTTGCCAGTTCACCCCTGATCCCGTGTGACTTCACCTTTTGTACTAGTCTACCATGAGGGACCTTGTCAAAGGCCTTACTGAAGTCCATATAGACAACATCTACTGCCCTACCTGCATCAATCATCTTAGTGACCTCCTCGAAAAACTCTATCAAGTTAGTGAGACACGACCTCCCCTTCACAAAACCGTGCTGCCTCTCACTAATACGTCCATTTGCTTCCAAATGGGAGTAGATCCTGTCTCGAAGAATTCTCTCCAGTAATTTCCCTACCACTGAAGTAAGGCTCACCGGCCTGTAGTTCCCGGGATTATCCTTGCTACCCTTCTTAAACAGAGGAACAACATTGGCTATTCTCCAGTCCTCCGGGACATCCCCTGAAGACAGCGAGGATCCAAAGATTTCTGTCAAGGCCTCAGCAATTTCCTCTCCAGCCTCCTTCAGTATTCTGGGGTAGATCCCATCCGGCCCTGGGGACTTATCTACCTTAATATTTTTTAAGACACCCAACACCTCGTCTTTTTGGATCACAATGTGACCCAGGCTATCTACACCCCCTTCTCCAGACTCAACATCTACCAATTCCTTCTCTTTGGTGAATACTGATGCAAAGTATTCATTTAGTACCTCGCCCATTTCCTCTGACTCCACACATAGATTCCCTTGCCTATCCATCAGTGGGCCAACCCTTTCCCTGGCTACCCTCTTGCTTTTTATGTACGTGTAAAAAGCCTTGGGATTTTCCTTAACCTTATTTGCCAATGACTTTTCATGACCCCTTCTAGCCCTCCTGACTCCTTGCTTAAGTTCCTTCCTACTTTCCTTATATGCCACACAGGCTTCGTCTGTTCCCAGCCTTTTAGCCCTGACAAATGCCTCCTTTTTCTTTTTGACGAGGCCTACAATATCACTCGTCATCCAAGGTTCCCGAAAATTGCCGTATTTATCTTTCTTCCTCACAGGAACATGCCTGTCCTGTATTCCTTTCAACTGACACTTGAAAGCCTCCCACATGTCAGATGTTGATTTGCCCTCAAACATCCGCCCCCAATCTATGTTCTTCAGTTCCCGCCTAATATTGTTATAATTTGCCTTCCCCCAATTTAGCACATTCATCCTCGGACCACTCTTATCCTTGTCCACCAGTACTTTAAAACTTACTGAATTGTGGTCACTGTTACCGAAATGCTCCCCTACTGAAACATCTACCACCTGGCCGGGCTCATTCCCTGGAGTGAGCAGGTAGGGTGGGTGGGTGGGCAGTGAATGGGAGGCGGAGGTTAAACACCAGTCCTGGAGTGAACAGGTAGGGTGGGTGGGTGGGCAGTGAATGGAAGCGGAGGTTAAACACCAGTCCTGGAGTGAGCAGGTAGAGTGGGTGAGTTGGGCAGTGACTGGGAGGCGGAGGTTAAGCAGCAATCCACAACCACTTCCTTACCTTGCAGGTCAGCTGTTCGGGAGAGAGAGGGAGCCAGGACCTTGGAAACAGCGCGGGAGTTTCAAAAAGCGCGGGAGCTGCGAGGCAGAGGGGACAGTTTAAAAGGGCGCGCTGTGGGTGAGGTAAGTACTGCTTAACCACTTCCTTACCTTGCAGGTCAGCTGTTCGGGAGAGAGAGGGAGCCAGGACCTTGGAAAGAGCGCGGGAGTTTCAAAAAGCGCGGGAGCTGCGAGGCAGAGGGGACAGTTTAAAAGGGCGCGCTGTGGGTGAGGTAAGTACTGATTAACCACTTCCTTACCTTGCAGGTCAGCTGTTCGGGAGAGAGATCGGTTTTGGGAGCAGGCCTATTGGCTGACTGTAAATCAGGAAGGATACAAAGGGTGTGGCTGAAGTGCCTATAGAAACAGAGTGCTGAAGGCAAACAGAGTGTATCTGAGTTTGGGTAAGGCTGAGTTCGGGTAAGAGGGGAGTGACAAAAAAAAAACAAAAAAAAATCAAGTTAATTAAGTAAATTAATTAACTAGTTAAGGGAATTTGGTGCTCACCTGAAGGAGGTGCAGAGAAGCAGACCTGTGAGGGAGTCTCTGGAGCAATTGCATCACAGCCAGCAGGTAAGTGATTTCTCTCTCTTTGACTTTCTCTTAGCTGTGTAGTGTAGTTCAAATTTAACTTCAGGTTTAAGTCATGGCAGGAGAGCTCAGACCCGTGTCATGCTCCTCTTGTGAGATGTGGCAAGTCAGGGACCCTTCTGGTGTCCCTGACTCCTTCATCTGCAAGAAGTGTGTCCAACTGCAGCTCCTGTTAGACCGCTTGACGGCTCTGGAGCTGCGGATGGACTCACTTTGGAGCATCCGCGATGCTGAGGAAGTTGTGGAAAGCACATTCAGTGAGTTGGTCACACTGCAGATTAAAGTTACTGAGGCAGATAGGGAAAGGGTGACCAACAGACAGAGGAAGAGTAGGAAGGCAGTGCAGGGATCCCCTGCGGTCATCTCCCTCCAAAACAGATTTACCGTTTTGGAAACTGTTGGGGGAGATGGCTCACCAGGGGAAGGTGGCAGCAGCCAGGCTCATGGCACCGTGGCTGGCTCTGCTGCACAGAAGGGCGGGAAAAAGAGTGGCAGAGCTATAGTGATAGGGGATTCAATTGTAAGGGGAATAGACAGGCGTTTCTGCGGACGCAAACGAGAATCCAGATTGGTATGTTGCCTCCCTGGTGCAAGGGTCAAGGATGTCTCGGAGCGGCTGCAGGGCATTCTGGAGGGAGAGGGTGAACAGCCAGCTGTCGTGGTGCATATAGGCACCAACGATATAGGTAAAAAACGGGATGAGGTCCTACAAGCTGAATTTAGGGAGTTAGGAGTTAAACTAAAAAGTAGGACCTCAAAGGTAGTAATCTCAGGATTGCTACCAGTGCCACGTGATAGTCAGAGTAGGAATGACAGGATAGCTAGGATGAATACGTGGCTTGAGAGATGGTGCAAGAGGGAGGGTTTCAAATTCCTGGGACATTGGGACCGATTCTGGGGGAGGTGGGACCTGTACAAATCGGACGGTCTGCATCTGGGTGGGACCGGAACCAATGTTCTCGGGGGGGTGTTTGCTAGTGCAGTTGGGGAGGGTTTAAACTAATGTGCCAGGGGGATGGGAACCGATGTAGGAAGTCAGTGGGGACAGAAACAAAAGGCAGGAAGGGAGAGTGTGTAAAGCATGACCAGAGAAAGCAGGGCAGAGAGCAAGGAAGGTCTACATTAAACTGCATTTATTTCAATGCAAGGGGCCTGACGGGCAAAGCGGATGAACTCAGGGCATGGACGGGCACATGGGACTGGGATATTATAGCTATGACTGAAACATGGCTAAGGGAGGGGCAGGACTGGCAGCTCAATGTTCCGGGGTACAGATGCTATAGAAAGGATAGAACAGGAGGTAAGAGAGGAGGGGGAGTGGCGTTTTTGATTAGGGAGAACATCACGGCAGTACTTAGAGGGGATATATCCGAGGGTTCGCCCACTGAGTCTATATGGGTGGAACTGAAAAATAAGAAGGGAGAGATCACCTTGGTAGGACTGTACTACAGGCCCCCAAATAGTCAGCGGGAAATTGAGGAGCAAATATGTAAGGAGATTACAGATAGCTGCAAGAATAATAGGGTGGTAGTAGTAGGGGACTTTAACTTTCCCAACATTGACTGGGACAGCCATAGCATTAGGGGCTTGGATGGAGGGAAATTTGTTGAGTGTATTCAGGAGGAATTTCTCATTCAGTATGTGGATGGACCGACTAGAGAGGGGGCAAAACTTGACCTCGTCTTGGGAAATAAGGAAGGGCAAGTGATAGAAGTGCTAGTGAGGGATCACTTTGGGACAAGTGACCATAATTCCATTAGTTTTAAGATAGCTATGGAGAATGATAGGTCTGGCCCAAGAGTTAAAATTCTTAATTGGGGCAAGGCCAATTTTGATGGTATCAGACAGGAACTTGCAGAGGTAGATTGGGGGAGACTATTGGCAGACAAAGGGACGGCTGGTAAATGGGAGGCTTTTAAAAATGTGTTAACCAGGGTGCAGGGTAAGCACATTCCCTTTAGAGTGAAGGGCTGGTAGAAGTAGGGAACCCTGGATGACTCGAGATATTGAGACTCTGGTCAAAAAGAAGAAGGAGGCATATGACGTACATAAGCAACTGGGATCAAGTAGATCCCTTGAAGAGTATAGAGATTGTCGAAATAGAGTTAAGAGGGAAATCAGGAGGGCAAAAAGGGGACATGAAATTGCTTTGGCAAATAATGCAAGGGAGAATCCAAAGAGATTCTACAGATACATAAAGGGGAAAAGAGTAACTAGGGACAGAGTAGGGCCTCTTAAGGATCAACAAGGGCATCTATGTGCAGAGCCACAAGAGTTGGGTGAGATCCTGAATGAATATTTCTCATCGGTATTCACGGTGGAGAAAGGCATGGAGGTTAGGAAACTAAGGGAAATAAATAGTGATGTCTTGAGAAGTGTGCATATTACAGAGGAGGAGGTGCTGGAAGTCTTAAAGCGCATCAAGGTAGATAAATCCCCGGGACCTGATGAAATGTATCCCAGGATGTTGTGGGAGGCTAGGGAGGAAATTGCGTGTCCCCTAACCGAGATATTTGAATCATCGGCAGCCACAGGTGAGGTGCCTGAAGATTGGAGAGTGGCGAATGTTGTGCCCTTGTTTAAGAGGGGCAGCAGGGAAAAGCCTGGGAACTACAGACCGGTGAGCCTAACGTCTGTAGTAGGTAAGTTGCTAGAAGGTATTCTGAGAGACAGGATCTACAAGCATTTAGAGAGGCAAGGACTGATTCGGGGCAGTCAGCATGGCTTTGTGCGTGGAAAATCATGTCTCACAAATTTGATTGAGTTTTTTGAGGGAGTGACCAAGAAGGTAGATGAGGGCAGTGCAGTAGACGTTGTCTACATGGACTTTAGCAAAGCCTTTGACAAGGTACCGCATGGTAGGTTGTTGCAGAAGGTTAAAGCTCACGGGATCCAGGGTGAGGTTGCCAATTGGATTCAAAATTGGCTGGACAACAGAAGGCAGAGGGTGGTTGTAGAGGGTTGTTTTTCAAACTGGAGGCCTGTGACCAGTGGTGTGCCTCAGGGATCGGTGCTGGGTCCACTGTTATTTGTGATTTATATTAATGATTTGGATGAGAATTTAGGAGGCATGGTTAGTAAGTTTGCAGATGACACCAAGATTGGTGGCACAGTGGATAGTGAAGAAGGTTATCTAAGATTGCAACGGGATCTTGATCAATTAGGCCAGTGGGCCGACGAATGGCAGATGGAGTTTAATTTAGATAAATGTGAGGTGATGCATTTTGGCAGATCGAATCAGGCCAGGACCTACTCAGTTAATGGTATGGCGTTGGGGAGAGTTATAGAACAAAGAGATCTAGGAGTACAGGTTCATAGCTCCTTGAAGGTGGAGTCGCAGGTGGACAGGGTGGTGAAGAAGGCATTCGGCATGCTTGGTTTCATTGGTCAGAACATTGAATATAGGAGTTGGGACATCTTGTTGAAGTTGTACAAGACATTGGTACGGCCACACTTGGAATACTGTGTGCAGTTCTGGTCACCCTATTATAGAAAGGATATTATTAAACTAGAAAGAGTGCAGAAAAGATTTACTAGGATGTTGCCGGGACTTGATGGTTTGAGTTATAAGGAGAGGCTGGATAGACTGGGACTTTTTTCCCTGGAGCGTAGGAGGCTTAGGGGTGATCTTATAGAGGTCTATAAAATAATGAGGGGCATAGATAAGGTAGATAGTCAACATCTTTTCCCAAAGGTAGGGGAGTCTAAAACTAGAGGGCATAGGTTTAAGGTGAGAGGGGAGAGATTCAGAAGGGCCCAGAGGGGCAATTTCTTCACTCAGAGGGTTGTGAGTGTCTGGAATGGGCTGCCAGAGGTAGTAGTAGAAGCGGGTACAATTGTGTCTTTCAAAAAGCATTTAGATGGTTACATGGGTAAGATGGGTATCGAGGGTTATGGGCCAAGTGCGGGCAACTGGGACTAGCTTAATGGTAAAAACTGGGCGGCATGGACTGGTTGGGCCGAAGGGCCTGTTTCCATGCTGTAAACTTCTATGATTCTATCCTGGAGTGGACAGGTAGTTGAGTGAGTTGGACAGTAAATCGGAGAGGGGAAGGATTAACACCAATACTAGAGTGAGCAGGTAGAGCGGGTGAGTTGGACAGTAAATGGAAGGGGGAGGTTAAATACCAATCCTGAAGTGAGCAGGTAGAATCGGTGAGTTGGACAGTGATTGGGAGGGGGGTTCATTAGTGTCTGTGCCTTTATTCCCAATGAGGCAGTCGGAGTTGGTGATTAAGCAAAAGAGAAAGAGACACAGGCCCTGAGAGTGAGTCTCCAGTCAGTACTCACTGCCAATCCTCTGGTGTACTTACCTCCCTACATTCGCCACTCGCTCCCTCCATTCCCCAGTACCTCCCTCCATTCCCCACCATCCCTCCATCCAGTCCCCCATCCACAGTGTGATTTGATGTGTTTTCAACAATTAAATTGGTCCATTGTTTGGACGTGTATATAAAATGGATTTTATTAAAATGAGATTGTGACTATCGAAGTGGGAGTATTCTTGGTATCTTGCTGTGTCTTTATATTTCAATAATGTTTTGCTTTCATCAATTTCCAGGTTGCTCTTTCTATCCCCAAGGAGAGGTGATTTTGAAGCTCGGACGACGCAAAGAGAATCTTTACTCAACGAGAAATCCCCATACAAGAGCTGAGAGAAAAATATTTAAATTTAAAAAAAACAATTTATTAGGGCATTGGTAGTTTATATCATAGTAACGATAACATCAAAATAAATATGGTATATAAATCAATTTCAACCCTGTCACGTCAATGTGTCTTTGTCTCATGGGAGTGTCCCTTTAAGAAATGTTTTTGTCCTATCACATGGCTTCAGCGATGTCATTGTGTGGGTGGAGCTGGTCTGTGGCTCTGAGTTTTACTTTCGCTTTGAGTTTGAACTGGTTTAGTACTGCAGAGGTTGAAAGAAGTGTCTCTCTATCTTCATTTTAAAAGCTGATTTGATTGTGAACTTCCGGTGAGATTTTGTACTTCTGGTGGCGCTCGCAAGCGGGGTGGCTGCGTCGAGATTAGGCTCCCGCTGGTGCGCGATGTTTTGGACTTTTTCGACGGTTTCCCCGTTGTTCTTTCTTTCCGAGTTTCTTCGGCCTTTGGGGCCTGAGGGACTGAGGGATCAAAGCAAAGTGGGAGGAAGAGTTGGGAGACGATATGGAGGAGGGGTTCTGGTGTGAGGTGCTCCGGTGAGTGAATGCCACCACCTCGTGCGCGAGGTTGGGGCTGATACAGCTGAAGGTGAAGACCGCACCTCATGAAGGCGCAGATGTGCCGATTCTTTGAGTGTGAGCGTTGCGGGGTGGGGCCGCTAATCACGTTCATATGTTTTGGCCCTGTCCAAAGCTAGAGGATTACTGGACGGAGATTTTTAGGGTAATTTCTGAAGTGGTGCACGTGAAACTGGACCCGGGCCCTCGGTGGGCCATATTCGGGGTGTCGGACCAACCAGGGTTGGAAACGGGTGCGGAGGCCGATGTTGTCACCTTCGCCTCGTTAATCGTCCGGAGGCGGATTCTGTTGGGTTGGAGAGAAACCTCGCCACCCTGTGCCCTGTGGCGGGGGGACCTGTTGGAATTCTTCACTCATGAGAAGGTTAAGTTTGAACTGAGCGGAAAGATGGAGGAATTCTACAATTCATGGGCATTATACTTCATGAACTTTCAAGAACTGGATAACATCGGACATTAGCTGGGGTGGGTGGATGGGAGGTTTGGGGGTGGGAGTGGGGGGGGGGGCTGTGTGTGTTAATGGCGACTATGTGTGATTCCTGATTCCTTTTTGTCATTTGTTTCTGTGAACATGCGGGCTACTGTTTGGGATTTGATGGGAGGTTGGGATCGTTTTTATTGATCTGCGGATTGACATATTTGTTACGGATTATTGTTTATTGTTGGTTGGTGTAAATTTGGGAGAAAATTTTAAAAAGAAGGAGAATAAAAAAAAAATATTTTTTTAAAATTAAAAGCTGTTTTGAGATTACTTGATAACTTAAAAGAGCTAAATGTTTTGTGGAAGGAATTCAAACCTGCTGTTTTGGAAAGGAAACAAGAGCATCCATACCAAGTCGTAAAGATTGTAAGAATGCCATGTGCTGGGCCGCAACTTTGAAAAGGGGGTTTGGGTCTATGGGATTTGTTAATAAATTGGAACAGTTAAGAGGGAATTCATTAAGGGTTAGGAATAGATTACTGTAGGGATATTTATGTTTGTAGTTGATAAAAATTCTTGCATGTGTGTGGTTATACAAATGTTAACTAAGTTTGTAGAATAAAGCTTGTTTTTTGTTGAAAAGCGAGACCTCTGCTGAATAAAACCTGAAAGGCAGGCTCTTGTGCTCAAAGTAACCAAAATCAATCAACATTTTTAGGTCGCGTGAACTCCATGATATACTTTGGAGTTTTCTAAACACTGGCCCATAACATTTGTCCTTCATTATTACACCCCCAGAATACACTTGTGGTATGGTTACTCAAGGGTTGGGGTCTATTCTGGAGGGAGTGGGTGGTCAGGAGTCTCAGTGTCTCTGGGGGGAGTTGGAGACTCGTGGGATTTTCACTCCAAGAATTGGGTGAGGCATTCCAGTGAACAAGGTGGAGTGTGGGAGCAGGAGGGAATGCAGGTTCAGGAGGGGTTTGGTGTGTTTAATAAATTAAATACTGGGGCACACAGGAGGCATTTGCACCGTCATTTTATTTTAATCTGTCTCCATGTGGGTCAGGGTTTAGTAAGGGGGAGAAGCCCACACCCCCAGCTCTCTATCCATATAGCAATAAAATATGAAAAACACTAAATTGATCTGTGGTTATATGGTTGGGGGGAGGTTCAATTTGGTGGGGGAAAATATTTTTTTGGGGGAAATATTTTTTTGGGATATTTTGGGGGCGATATTTGGGTAGGAAATATTTTGGCGGAATATAATTGAGGGGGGAATAAAATTTGGAGGGGGAATACATTTTGGGGAAATAAGCAGCTAGGGGGAAACCCAGCACAGTGGGGGTTGGACAGAAGCCAGTAGAGGGGGAGGGTCAGAACCCAGCAGAGGGGGAGGGGCATAACCCAGCATGAGAGGGAGGGGCAGAACCCAGCAAATGAGGGGAGCAGAACCCAGCAGAGGTGGAGGGGAAGAACGCAGCAGAGTAGGGAGGGACAGAACCCAGCAGAGGTGGTGGGGGGGGGGCAGTAGCCAGCAGAGGGGGGAGCAAAACACAGCAGATGGAGGGGCAGAACCCAGCAGAGAAGGGGAGCAGAACCCAGTAGAGGGGGAGGGGCAGAACCCAGCAGAGGTGTAGGGGCAGAAACCAGCAGAGGGGGAGGCAAAACACAGTAGGTGGGGCAGGACTAAGCAGAGTGGGGGGAGCAAAACAGGGAAAAGGGGTGGGGGGGGGGTGGTCACAGCAATGGGAGCAGAACACAGCAGAGGGGGTGCAGAACTCAGCAGAGGGGGGGCAGAACTCAGCAGAGGGGGTGGCAGAACCCAGCAGATGGAGGTGCAGAACCCAGCAGAGGGGGGACAGAACCCAGCAGAAGGAGGGGCAGAACTCAGCAGAGGGGGTGGCAGAACCCAGCAGATGGAGGTGCAGAACCCAGCAGAGGGGGGACAGAACCCAGCAGAAGGAGGGGCAGAACCCAGCAGAGGGGGTGGCAGAAACCAGCAGAAGGAGGGCAGAACCCAGCAGAGGGGCAAGCAGAACCGAGCAGAAGGAGTGGCAGAACCCAGCAGAGGGGGGGGGGCAGAACGCGGCAGAGGGGGTGGCATAACCCAGCAGACGGAGGTGCAGAACCAGGCAGGGGGGGGCAGATCCCAGCAGAAGGGGGGGAGAGCCCAACGGAGGGGGCAGAACCCAGCAGAAGGGGGCACAACTCAGCAGAGGGGGGGCAGAACCCAGCAGATGGAGGAGGAGAACCCAGCATAAGGGGGGAGAACTAAGCAGAGGGGGGGGGCACATACACCCAGCTGGTCGACCATGGGGGAAGCACACTTACACAGCTGATCTGCCGGAGGGGTGCACACACCCATACCCAGCTGATCGGCCGTGGGCGAATCACACGTACACCCAACTGTTCTACCATGGGGGTTGTCACACACACACACAGATCATCGGCCATGGGGAGGCATACATACCCAGCTGATCAGCCATGATAGGAAGCCCACACATCCTGCTGAATGGTCATGTGGGAATCATGCAGCCCCAGCTGATCGCCCATGTAGGAATCACTCAGAACCAGCTGATCTGTCGTCTAGGAATCACAGACCAGCTGATGGGCCTTGGGGGAATCACACACACCTATCTGATCACCAATGGGGGAATTATTCATGCCCAACTTGTGGCTGACGCCGTTCCTATTCTTCCTCCTCCCAGCCGCCAGGCGCCGCTACACATCCCCATGCGGTGGCTGCTGCTCCTCCCGGTGTCACTTCCTGGCCCAGCACCCCCGGCCCTGCCGCTCAAACACACAAAACGTAAGATGGCCGCCGACCACCTCCAAAGGTAACACAAGGTGGCGTTAGGATGAGGTCAGGGCGAGGCTGGCTGGTGATGGGCAGTTTCACCGGCACTGGCAGGAGAGAGATGTTGTGTGGGTGGGCTTTCCTCTCATGATTTAATGAATTGAAGTATTGGACCAAAGGGAAATTTCAGCACATTCTTCAACTGCTGTCTGAATTGAGTCTGTGTCACGGTGTAAATCGCAGTGTTTGTGCAGCAACTCAAGAGCTGCAACATGAAGCCCAATTCCATAACATAATAATCTAACCATGCAGAGTAATTCCCCAGATACCACATTCGGCTCCACATAGAATAAACCATTAACATTGACCATAACAGGATGAAATTGGCCGAGATAATAAAAAGTAAAATGATGGATTTCCTCCGACTCTCCATCTCTGGGTCTCTGGCACTGTGCCCACTGCTGTGAGCCCGGAGTCTCCTGCGGGCCCTGCTGCTCAGGACAATGTGTCTGACGGTGAGAACATTGAGCAGCAGAATCAGGGCGAATGGAACACCCGGGGTTAGAATGTGGTGGAGGAACTCGATTGCTGTCCAGACCGGAGAGTACCGAATATCATCTGTGACTTCACAAAACCAGGGGCGGTTCCCCAGCAGATACCGACCGGTCATCATCACCCCCCAGGAAATGTCCTTCAAACAGCTCAGCACAGCCACTGTTCCCAGAACCACAGCCGCCGTTTTCTCGCTGCAATATTTACTTTTCAGCTTTGAGCAACAAATGGCCACAAATCGATCAAAGGTGAAAGTGACGGTGAACCAGACAGAACAGTCAGTGGCTGCAAAAAGCAGGGCGGCGTGGATATTACACACGGGGATGGACCGCAGGAAATTAAACTGTTCATCAAAAACAATGGGAATGTGTCTCAATATCAGGTCGAAAATAACGACCAGTAGATCCCCCACTGCCATGGCCACCAGGTAACAAGTGACACATTTGGATAGTCCACAGTTTTTCCTCTTCATGATCACAATTGTGATGATGTTCACTGAGAGGAAGGGAAATAAACAATGAAATTATACATCAGGCCAAGGGCCAAGGAAGACATTACCAGTGTGATTGAGGTGGTGTTGACAAAATAAAACAAATACACACACTCACAGACACAGAGGCACTAACACACACACTCACATTCCCAGAGAGACACAAATACACACTCTCACAGACACGAATAAACAAACACACAGACACAGATACACTAACACACACACTAACAGACACACTCAAATACACAAATGCTCACACTCACAAACACAGTGACACAAACACACACACTCACAGAGCGTCATGAATGCACGCACTCACGAATACACAGAAACACTAATACTCACACTCACAGACACAGAGACACAAATAAATACTCACAGACATACAGAGACATCAATACACACAGTCACAGAGACACAGATACACCAATACGCACACTCAAAGACACACAGAGAGACTAAAGCAAACACTCGCAGACACAGAGACACTACCACACACAATCACAGACACACACAGACACCAGTGCACACACTCACAGACACAGAGACATAGAATTTACAGTGCAGAAGGTGGCCATTCGGCCCATCGAGTCTGCACCGGCTCTTGGAAAGAGCACCCCACCCTAAGTCAACACCCCCACCCTATCCCCATAACCCAGTAACCCCACCCAACGCTAAGGACAATTTTTGGACACTAAGGGCAATTTATCATGGCCAATCCACCTAACCTGCACATCTTTGGACTGTGGGAGGAAACCGGAGCACCCGGAGGAAACCCACGCACACACAGGGAGGATGTGCAGACTCCGCACAGACAGTGACCCAAGCCGGAATCGAACCTGGGACCCTGCAGTTGTGAAGCAATTGTGCTATCCACAATGCTACCGTGCTGCCCTAATACACTAATACATATGCTCATTGACACAAATACACTCATAAACACACTCACAGACACACATAGAGACACTAATACACACTCACAGACACACAGAGACACAAACATACACACTCACAGACACAGGGAGAGTTTAATGCACACACTCACAGTCACACAAAGACACTAATGCACCCACTTGAAGACACACACAGACACAAATACACACACTCACAGACACACAGAGAGACGAATACACACACTCACGGACACACAGAGACACCAATGCACACACTCACAAACACACAGAGAGACACCAATACACACTCATAGGCCCACAGGGACAGTAATACACACACTCACAGACACAAAGAGACAATACTAGATACACTCACACACACAGAGACACAAATACACACGCTCACAAACACACAGACACGAATACACACTCACAGACACACAGATGCACTAATAGATACACTCACAGACACAGATACACAATTACAGGCACTCACAAACACAGAGAGGCACAAATACACACTCACAGACACAGCGACACAAATACATACACTCACAAACACACAGAGGCACGGATACACACTCACATAAACACACAGAGACACTAATACGCACACTCACAGACACAGAGGCACAAATACACACACTCAAAAACACATAGGCTCGAATACACACACTCACAGACACAGCGACAGAAATACACACACTCACAGACACACATAAATACTAATAAACGCTGAGATAAACACACAGACACTAATAGAAACAGTCAGACACAGGCACAAATGCACACACTCACAAACACACAGAGATACTAATACACACTCACATAAACACACAGAGTTGCTAATATATACACTCACAGACACAGAGAAACGCATGCATACACTCACAAACACGAATATACACACTCACAGTCACAGCGACAGAAATACACACACTCACAGACACACATAAACACTCATGCACACTGACATAAAGCCACAGAGACACTAATAGATACACTCAGCGACAGAAATACACACACTCACAAACAAACAGCGACACTAATACACACTCACATAAACACACATAGTCACTAATAGATACACTCACAGATACAGAGGCACAAATACACACACTCACAGGTACATAGGCTCGAATACAGACACTCACAGACAGAGCGACAGAAATACACACACTCACAGACACATAAATACTAATAAACACTCACATAAATGCACAGAGGCACTGATAGAACCAGTCACAGACACAGACACAAATGCACACACTCACAAAAACACAGCGACACTAATACACACTCACATAAACACACAGATACACTAATACACACTCACATAAACACACAGAGTCACTTATCGATACACTCACAGACACAGAGACACAAATGCACATACTCACAAACACACAGACATGAATACACACACACACACAGTCACAGCGGCAGAAGTGCACACTCACAGACACACATAAATACTAATTCACCCTGCCATAAACACACAGAGAAACTAATAGATACACTGACAGACACAGAGACACAAATACACACACTCACAAACACACAGACACGAATACACACACTCACAGTCACAGCGACAGAAATACACACACTCACAGACACACATAAACATTAATACACACTCACATAAACACACAGAATCACTAATAGATACACTCACAGACACACACGCACTAATAGATAAACTCACAGACACAGACACACAATTACATGCACTCACAAACACACAGAGATGCACGCATACACAATCACAGACACAGCGACAGAAATACACACACGCACAGACAGACAGAAACACTAATACACATTCACATAAAAACACAGAGACACTAATAGATACACTCACAGAGAGAGAGAGACAAATACACACACTCACACACACACAGAGACACGAATACACACTCACAGACACACAATGCACTAATAGATAAACTCACAGACACAGAGACACATCTAAACACACTCACAAACAGACAGACACGAATAAACACACGCACAGACACAGCGACAGAAATACACACACTCACAAACACACAGAGAGACAGTAATACGAACGCTCACAGACACACAGTGAGTCAGTAATATACACATTCACAGACACAGCGACACAGCTACACACACTCAGAGACACACAGAAACACTAATACACACCAGTCCATCACGCAAACCAGCCTCTCATCCATTGGCTCGGTCTACAATCCACACTGCCTCGGCAAGGCAGCCAGCAAATTAAGGACCCCACGCATCCCGGTCAGTCTCTCTTCCGCCCTCTTCTGTCTGGAAGAAGCGAGGTACACAAACACAGACACACATAAAGACACACACAAACACACAGAAACGTACCCATAACACCCCCCCCCTACACACACAATTTAGCACACATACCTTCACTCAGAGACGCCGATAAACACACACACACATACACCCTCGCCACACCCAAACAGACAGCCACGCACAAACAAATTGATAGGCACACCTACACCTAAACACGCATCCACGCACACATGCCCTTACACACATACCCACACTCACATGTGCACCCATAGATACAAAAATGCACGCTCCCACCCAAACGTGCACACCCATATCCAAACACCCACCCACACACAAACAAACAGACACAGCAACACGCACCCACACACAAATACTCACACGCACACTTAGACTGTCTCACACACACTGACCGACACACACTAACAAACGCCCCCACACACAAACTGTTCCCCCACACACAGATCCCCAATTATACATACCCACACACACACGCACCCACTCACATAGCTTTACACACAGACACACACATTCACTCATACACCTGCACACACAGGCACATATTCGAAGTCATAATCGAACGCGCAGAGAAACACACGCACACGCACACCCACACGTACACCCGACATCCACACACACTCTCGCACGCACACGCACTCTCTAACACGCACATATACTCACATACACACTCAAGAACACACGAACTCACATACACTCAACTGCTCACTCCCACATGCACCAACACACACTTGCTCACACACACTCTAATACTCGTTATTACGAGGGAGGAAGTATTAGGTGTGTTACAAAGCGTTAAGGTAGACGAATAACCAGGGCCAGGTGGCATCTATCCCAGATTGTTGAGGGAGGCAAAAGATGAAATCGCTGGGCCTCTGACAGAAATCCTTGTGTCCTCATTGGCCACAGGTGAGATACCAGAGGATTGGAGGATAGCCAATATTGAACCATTATTTAAGAAGGGTTGCAAGGATAATCTGGGTAATTATAGGCCAGTGAGCTTGATGTCAGTGATAATTAATTTTTCGGTTAAGATTCCCAGAGATAGGATCTATGCACATTTGGAAGTGAATGGTATTATTAGCGACAGACAGCATGGTTTTGTACGAGGGAGGTCATGTCTCACTAATTTGATTGACGTGTTTGTGGAGGTGAGAAAAATGATTCATGAGGGAAAGGCTGTGGTTGTTCTCCACATGGACTTTATTAAAGCATTTGATAAGGTACCTCATGGCAGGCTGGTGCAAAATATTAGATCACATGGGGTCAGGGGTGGAACAGCTGGATGGATCCAGAATTGGCTTGACATTGAAGACAAAGGGTGGCAGTGGAAAGGTGTTTTTCCGAATCGAGGTCTGTTACCAGTGGTGTTCTGCAGGGATCAGTACTGAGACCTCTGCTGTTTGTAATATACATAAATGATTTGGAAGAAAACGTAGTGGGTCTGATTAGCAAGTTTTCGGATGATGCTAAGATTGCCGGAGTTGCGAATAGTGGTGGATTGTCAAATAATACAGCAGGATATAGGTCGGCTGAAAAATTGGGCAGAGAAATGGCAGATCAAATTTAACCCAGGGAAATGCGTGGTGATGCATTTTGTTTTAACCAATTCAGATGGGAGCTATAAAATAAATGGGAGGACCATATGGAGCATAGGGACACGGAGAGGTCTGGGCGTGCAGGTCCACAGATCCTAACACGTGGCAGCACAGGTGGAAATGGTGGTGAAGAAAGCATAAGGAATGCTTGGCTTCCTAGGACGAGGTATGAAAGCTCAAAAAATTATGCTGCAATTATATAGCACGTTGGTTAGGCCACATTTGGAATACTGTGTCCAATTCTGGTCACCGCACTTCCAGAAGGACATGGAGGCTTCGGAGAGAATACAGAAAAGGTTCACCAGAATATTGCCTGGTATGGAGGGCATTAGCTTTGCGGAGAGATTGAATAAACTGGGATTGTTCTCCTTAGAGCGACGCAAGCTGAGGGGCGACCTGGTAGAAGTTTATAAATTATGAGGGGTGTAGATAGAATGAACAACACCCGCGCAGTTACCCACACACCACACACAATACCTGCACGTACACCCAACGCACCCACACATATCACACACACACACAAGCACCCACGCACACGTTCCCCCGCCAGATACTACAACCCACTCACCCAAACTCACACACACCAATACACACTCTCACCCACACTCAGACCTACACAGAAGCACACACGGACACACACATATATAGTCCCACATACACACATACACATCCAGACTCATACCCAGACATTCCCAAACGCACGCGCACACACAGTTGCACTCACACTCACAGGCACACATTCATACCTATAGTGGCAGCCGTGTGTACCATTTCCAATATGCAATGCAGAACTCGCCAAGCTTCCTTGGCCAGCACCTTCCAAACTCACAACCCTGACCACTCGAAGGACAGAAGCAGATACCTGGGTTCACCACCACCTGGAGATTCTCCTCCAGGTCACGCACCTTCCTGACTTGGAAATACTTCGACGTTCCTTCTTTGCCGCTGAGTCAAAATCCTGGAACTCCCTCCAGAGCAGCACCGTGGCTCCACCTACACCTCAGGGACTGCACCAGGTGTGATGGGCAAGGGTTGAAAAAGCTTCAAAGTATATTATGAAGTCCACCTGACCTACACCCTTTCTGTTGAATTTGGCTAGGATGAGCACAAAGCCTTCCTTTCAGGTGTTATTCAACAGACTTCTTTAGCGTTTTAATTTTAAAAAAGCTAAAATTCTAAGACTGTAGTTAACATTTGCATAAGCACACACAACAAGTATTTTTATTAATTGCGAAAATAAAGACCCCACACAGCTACAGTAATCTATGTATAACCCTTAATGAATCCCCCCTTAACTGTTCCAATTCAATAACAAAATCCAAGTAACACCAAAAAACCCTTTGGAAGGTGTGACGCAGCATACGGCCTTCCCACTTGTATAAGACTGTTGTTACTGATACTATGTTCCCCTTTTCAAACAACAAATTTGAATTCCTTCCAGAGAGCAATTATCTCTTTCAGGTTAACGAGCAGACTGGAACAGCTTTTAAAATGAAGATAGCGAGGAAGGCCCAAAAAATCTCTGTTCTCTGTCTGTAGTCCACAGCAGCCACATGTGAAAGCGAAACGAAAAAACTCACAACCACAACTCAGCTCCATCCACAACTCAGCTCCCTGTACACAGAGAGTCATATCATTATATCACTGAAGCAATGTGATAAAACAAAAAACATTCATAAAGGGACACTCCCATGACACAGGCCATGATGGCAGCGCACCACCATCTTATGCAGAGTAACAAGGGATGGTCAGTAAATGGTGGCCGAGCCAGCGACACCCACAACGTAACTGAATAAAACATTACTGAAATGCAGCCAGACCGGGAATGAATGGAGATCAGGTTGGCTCTAAGTAGAGTCTCCATCGTGTTGTGTTGCACCACCATCGCACTAAACAGGATTGATTTCAAATAGATCGAGCACCTCAAAACTGGGCTTTGATGAGACGCTGTTGTCCATCAGCAGCAGCAGAATTGTAACAACCACACACTGTAACTTTATGGCCGATCCTATTCCCCAACCTCCCAATCACATCGCTCCAGGGGATCCTCCCTGGTTCAATGAGCAGTGCAGCAGAACATGCCAGGTGCAGTACCAGGCAGACCTGAAAATGAGGAGGCAACCTGGTGAAGCTACAACACAGGAGAAGCAGAGATATGAAAACCCTCAGATCAGATCTAAACTCAGCAGTCCTGCCACAGCCAGCCGTGAATCGTGGTGGATACGTAAACAATCCATTCCAGCAGGAGGTTTCACAAGTATCCCCATCTTCAATAATCGGGGAGACCAGCATATCAGGGTAAAAGTCATGGATGAAGCAATCCCAACGATGTTCAACCGCAAGTGCCGATGGAATGATCCCCGGGAGGTCCGCAATATCACAGATGGCACCAAACCTGATTCACTCGACATGGCATCAAGAAACCGCTGACGGTACACGATCCTGAAAAGGCTGTGGTCCCTGACCATATTCCAGAAATAGTACTGACGAAAACTTGGCCCATAGCCAGGCTGCTCCAGTAGAGCTAGAACATTGGCAGCTACCCGGCAATGTAGAAAATTGCGCAGCTATGCCCTGTACACAGAGAGTTGGACAGATCCAACATGGAAAATTGCCGTCCCATCAGTCTGCTGTCGACCGTTAGCAATGTGATGGAAGGGATTAACAACAAAGCAATCAAGCGGCACTTACTCAGCAATAACCGGCTCACAGACGCTCAGTTTGTGTTGTGCCAGGATCACTCAACTGCTGACATCATCGCAGCCTTCGTTCAAACATGGACAGCACACTGATGTAAGAGGTGAGTTAATATGAAGGCAGCTCACTGATGTCACATTCAGAAGCTGCCTCACATTACCTCCCCAAGCTGGACACACGCCGACACGGTATCTGTGCAGCTGGGAGATGGGCAGACTACACTGGAAGTGACCAGTAGTGCAGCAGTGTGGATGCACAATTTATGCATCGATATTTCCACAGCACAGGGACAGGAGGGGCTGTATCATTGAAATCTGGTGTCAGAGAGAGAAAGAGTGCGGTACTGGGGACGGGGAGATTGTGGGGGTCGGGAAGCTCTGTTTTCAGGCTCTGTTTAAACGTCAACAAGCAGATACGTTTTGACAAATGGATAGAGCTTTGGCCAATCAGACGGACAACGTAATCGTGGGATTGGATCAGATGATTGAGACAATCAAGGCTTTGCCGGAGCAGCTGGTGATAAAGGTCAGTGAGTAAAAGATGATGGTTCGAGGGGATTTGGTTACAGGTTGGAATGTGGGCAGCAGAGTTTGAGATGAGCTTAGATTCTGCAGCTTTGCAACTGGAAAGCTGGTCAGCATGGAATCATAGACCTTGCTGTTCTGAATAAGGTTATTCGGCCCGTCGAGTCTGCACCGGCCTCGGAAAGAGCACCCTACCTAAGCCCACACCTTCACCACATCCCCATAACCCAGCAACTGCATCCAACCTTTTTACACACCAAGGGCAATCTATCACGGCCAATCCACCTAACCTGCACATCTTTGGACGGTGGGACGAAAATGGAGCACCCGGAGGAAACCCACGCACACACGGGGAGAACGTGCAGACCCTGCACAGGCAGTGACCCAAGCCAGGGATCGAGCCTGGGACCCTGGAGCTCAGAAGCAACTGTGCTAATCACTGTGCTACCGTACTGCCCCTAAATGGGAATAGCCGAGTCTGCAATTCTCATTGGACCGCTCGGGTGTGTCAATGGATATTGTGGAGGTGACAGTAATCACGATTAACGGCAGAATGGATATGGATCAGAAATCTGCTCAGGGCTAAAGGTTAACAGAGGTGGTAATCAGTCTGGACAAGCTTCAGGTACAGGCATGGGGTCAGCGGATAGGGGCAGAGTTTGTGAATGGAACTGAAGTCAGTGCCCATGTTACCGTGATTTGTATAAGGAGAGTAATACATTTAAAATGGGGATTACAAATATAACAGCTGCATATCGGGGCTTATCAACAATTCCACTCGGAGCCAGAGGAGGGGGTGAAGTATCAAAACACTAAAACGTTTAGCAGTGTTGTTGCAGTGTTAAACCTGGATTCGGAGACTCAGTTGAAACAACAGCATCAAACAGGGCAAGATAATTGACAAGAACAGTAATACAGTTAAACGAGGTTTATAAACAGGAAAACGTACCAGGGACACCTACAACAGCCAGGATCGGATAGTATCCCCCTTGAATAATCCAGAGTACATATTTGATCCTGGTTGCATATTGAACCCGATATTTAGAAAGCCAATAAACACCCCAGAATAAACTCCTGTCCATTGTTATAATGTTCCGATCGATTATTCCCAGATTAGGATCCATTGTTGGAACGTTGCGATCGATTGTTCCCACATTCTGATCCATTGTTGTAATGCTCCAATCTATTGTTCTCAGATTCTGATGCTTCTTCTCTGTCTCTCTGGAGCCGCTGATCTCTGTTAGTGTTGGAATTGATGCCCCCGCGGACAGTTTGGGATAACACATTGAAAGGAATCCCTTATTAATAGAAGAGCGACACCCTCCAGTGGCACAATTAGGATCCATGGAGACTGACATTAATCACTGAACAAACAGGCTCACGTAACACATTTCAATCCATTTTTAAAAATATGGGAATAGAGGGGAATATTTACCCAGTCTAAAAGGGGTGCATGACACTCAGTGAGGGATGGAACGGTTATAATGGCTGGCGGACTGAGCATAATGTTTACATTTTCCTTGGATAGATGAGTGGTCATTTTGTTATCATGGTTTTGTGTCTCAGATGAAGGTTTCTTTCGTCATCTTAAGTTCTCTTGCTCATGTATCTGCTTTGGTTGTTTTGTTTGGCCCCTTGTTCCGCGATGTAACCAATCACTATTTTGTCGATGTACCATTTGTCAATGTTTTCTGTTGATTATTGTTGTGTCTATTTTGTACGTACTGTGTACGTTCCTCGGCCGCAGAAAAATACTTTTCACTGTACTTCGGTACATGTGACAATGAATCAAATCATCAGGATTGATTGAGACTGCTGAAATAAAGGATCTTGTTGAACTTTACATCTGTTTAACAATCTTATGTACAGCACAAACATTGCAAGAACTTCGCGTAGAACTGTCCCTCAGTTACGCACTGTGCAAACTTAGCAAGAACTTCACATAGAACATAGAACATAGAAAATACAGCACAGAACAGGCCCTTCGGCCCACGATGTTGTGCCGAACCTTTGTCCTAGATTAATCATAGATTATCATTGAATTTACAGTGCAGAAGGAGGCCATTCGGCCCTTTGAGTCTGCACCGGCTCTTGGAAAGAGCACCATACCCAAACTCAACACCTCCACCCAACACCAAGGGCAATTTGGACATTAAGGGCAATTTATCATTGGCCAATTCACCTAACCTGCACATCTTTGGACTGTGGGAGGAAACCGGAGCACCCGGAGGAAACCCACGCAGACACGGGGAGGACGTGCAGACTCCGCACAGACAATGACCCAAGCCGGAATCGAACCTGGGACCATGGAGCTGTGAAGCAATTGCGCTATCCACAATGCTACCGTGCTGCCCCTAAGAACAAATAAATTTACACTATATCATTTTACCGTCATCCATGTACCTATCCAATAGCTGCTTGAAGGTCCCTAATGTTTCCGACTCAACTACTTCCACAGGCAGTGCATTCCATGCCCCCACTACTCTCTGGGTAAAGAACCTACCTCTGATATCCCTCCTATATCTTCCACCTTTCACCTTAAATTTATGTCCCCTTGTAATGGTGTGTTCCACCCGGGGAAAAAGTCTCTGACTGTCTACTCTATCTATTCCCCTGATCATCTTATAAACCTCTATCAGTCGCCCCTCATCCTTCTCTGCTCTAATGAGAAAAGGCCTAGCACCCTCAACCTTTCCTCGTAAGACCTACTCTCCATTCCAGGCAACATCCTGGTAAATCTTCTTTGCACCTTTTCCAGAGCTTCCACATCCTTCCTAAAATGAGGCGACCAGAACTGTACACAGTACTCCAAATGTGGCCTTACCAAAGTTTTGTACAGCTGCATCATCACCTCACGGCTCTTAAATTCAATCCCTCTGTTAATGAACGCGAGCACACCATAGGCCTTCTTCACAGCTCTATCCACTTGAGTGGCAACTTTCAAAGATGTATGAACATAGACCCCAAGATCTCTCTGCTCCTCCACATTGCCAAGAACTCTACCGTTAACCCTATATTCCGCATTCATATTTGTCCTTCCAAAATGGACAACCTCACACTTTTCAGGGTTAAACTCCATCTGCCACTTCTCAGCCCAGCTCTGCATCCTATCTATGTCTCTTTGCAGCCGACAACAGCCCTCCTTACTAGCCACAACTCCACCAATCTTCGTATCGTCTGCAAATTTACTGACCCACCCTTCAACTCCCTCATCCAAGTCATTAATGAAAATCACAAACAGCAGAGGACCCAGAACTGATCCCTGCGGTACGCCACTGGTAACTGGGATCCAGGCTGAATATTTGCCATCCACCACCACTCTCTGACTTCTATCGGTTAGCCAGTTCGTTATCCAATTGGCCAAATTTCCCACTATCCCATGCCTCCTTACTTTCTGCATAAGCCTACCATGGGGAACTTTATCAAATGCCTTACTAAAATCCATGTACACTACATCCACTGCTTTACCTTCATCCACATGCTTGGTCACCTCCTCAAAGAATTCAATAAGATTTGTAAGGCAAGACCTACCCCTCACAAATCCGTGCTGACTATCCCTAATCAAGCAGTGTCTTTCCAGATGCTCAGAAATCCTATCCTTCAGTACCCTTTCCATTACTTTGCCTACCACCGAAGTTAAGACTAACTGGCCTGTAATTCCCAGGGTTATCCCTAGTTCCTTTTTTGAACAGGGGCACGACATTCGCCACTCTCCAATCCCCTGGTACCACCCCTGTTGACAGTGAGGACGAAAAGATCCTTGCCAACGGCTCTGCAATTTCATCTCTTGCTTCCCATAGAATCCTTGGATATATCCCGTCAGGCCCGGGGGACTTGTCTATCCTCAAGTTTTTCAAAATGCCCAACACATCTTCCTTCCTGACAAGTATTTCCTCGAGCTTACCAATCTGTTTCACACTGTCCTCTCCAACAATATCGCCCCTCTCATTTGTAAATACAGAAGAAAAATACTCATTCAAGACCTCTCCTATCTCTTCAGACTCAATACACAATCTCCCGCTACTGTCCTTGATCGGACCTACCCTCGCTCTAGTCATTCTCATATTTCTCACATATGTGTAAAAGGCCTTGGGGTTTTCCTTGATCCTACCCGCCAAAGATTGTTCATGCCCTCTCTTAGCTCTCCTAATCCCCTTCTTCAGTTCCCTCCTGGCTATCTTGTATCCCTCCAATGCCCTGTCTGAACCTTGTTTCCTCAGCCTTACATAAGTCACCTTTTTCCTCTTAACAAGACATCCAACCTCTCTTGTCAACCATGGTTCCCTCACTCGACCATCTCTTCCCTGCCTGACAGGGACATACATATCAAGGACACGTAGCACCTGTTCCTTGAACAAGTTCCACATTTCACTTGTGTCCTTCCCTGCCAGCCTATGTTCCCAACTTATGCACTTCAATTCTTGTCTGACAACATCGTATTTACCCTTCCCCCAATTGTAAACCTTGCCCTGTTGCACGTACCTATCCCTCTCCATTACTAAAGTGAAAGTCACAGAATTGTGGTCACTATCTCCGAAATGCTCCCCCACTAACAAATCTATCACTTGCCCTGGTTCATTACCCAGTACTAAATCCAATATTGCCCCTCCTCTGGTCGGACAATCTACATACTGTGTTAGAAAAGCTTCCTGGACACACTGCACAAACACCACCCCATCCAAACTATTTGATCTAAGGAGTTTCCACTCAATATTTGGGAAGTTAAAGCCGCCCATGACTACTACCCTATGACTTCTGCACCTTTCCAAAATCTGTTTCCCAATCTGTTCCTCCACATCTCTGTTACTATTGGGGGGCCTATAGAAAACTCCTAACAAGGTGACTGCTCCTTTCCTATTTCTGACTTCAACTCATACTACCTCAATAGGGTGATACTCCTCGAACTGCCTTTCTGCAGCTGTTATACTATCTCTAATTAATAATGCCACCCCCCACCTCTTTTACCACCCTCCCTAATCTTATTGAAACATCTATAACCAGGGACCTCCAACAACCATTTCTGCCCCTCTTCTATCCAAGTTTCCGTGATGGCCACCACATCGTAGTCCCAAGTACCGATCCATGCCTTAAGTTCACCCACCTTATTCCTGATGCTTCTTGCATTGAAGTATACACACTTCAACCCATCTCCGTGCCTGCAAATACTTTCCTTTGTCAGTGTTCCCTTCCCCACTGCCTCATTACATGCTTTGGCGTCCTGAATATCGGCTACCTTAGTTGCTGGACTACAAATCCGGTTCCCATTCCCCTGCCAAATTAGTTTAAACCCTCCCGAAGAGTACTAGCAAACCTCCCTCCCAGGATATTGGTGCCCCTCTGGTTCAGATGCAACCCGTCCTGCTTGTACAGGTCCCACCTTCCCCAGAATGCGCTCCAATTATCCAAATACATATGAATTATCTCTTAGTGTTATGTACAGCATAAGCTTCGCCAGACATCACATTGAATTATATCTCAGTGTTATGTACAGCACAGACTTAGCAAGAACGTCACACAGCACTACCTGTCAGTGTTATGTACAGTGTAATATTAGCAAGAACTTCATATGTCACTATTTGTCAGTGTTATGCACAGTGCAATATTAGCAAGAAGCTTCACACAGAACTATCTCTCCGTGCTATGTACAGTGCAATCTCAGCATGAACTTCACATCGAACTATCACTCAGTGTTATACACAGCACAAGCTTAGCAAGAACAACACGTAGACAATCTCGCAGTGTTATGTACACTGCAACATTAGCAAGAAGCTTCATATAGAACTATCAATCAGTGTTATGTAGATTGCAATTTTCGCAAGAAGCTTCACATAGAAATATCTCTCAGTGTAATGTACAGCGCAATATTAGTAAGAAGCTTCACATTTGCCTATCCCTCAGTGTTATGTACAGCACAATTTTAGCAGGACCTTCACATAGAATTAGGTCGCAGTGATATGTACAGCAAAAACTAAAGCAAGATAATTCATACAGGACTATCTCTCAGTGTTTTGTAAAACAGAAAATTGGCAATTACGTCACATTGAACTATGCCTCAATGTAGGTACAGCACAGAATTAGTAAGAATTTAACATGGAATTATCTCTGAGTCGCATGTGCTGTACAATCCTGGCAGAAAGTTTCATACAGAACTATTTCTCGCTATCATGCAAAGCACAAACGTAGCAAGAGGTTCAACATAGAACTATCTCACTATATCACTCTCACTCTGTATTTATCTGTCTCTCATTCTCCATGTATCTCTCTACCTGCATCTCTCACTCGCTCTCTCTCCCTGCCTCACTCTCTCTACCTCTCTCTTTCTCTCATTCCCTCTCTCTCCAGCTCTCTCCCTCTCTCACTCTAGCTCTCTCAATATACATCTGCATATCTCTCTGCGTGTATCTATATCTCTGTGTCTCTCCTAATGTATCTCCCACTCTGTATCTCTCTCCCACTCTATATGTCTCTCTGTATCTCTATCAATCCACTGTCTCTCTCTTTCTGTCTCTCTGTATCTCCCTTGCTCTCCCTCTGTATCTCTCCCTCTATACCTCCCTCTCCCTGTATATCCATGTGTATATCTCTCTGTATCTCTCTGCTTAGTACCTATCTCTCGGCACCTCTCTCTGTATCGCTCTCTGGATATCATTCCCTGTATCTCTCTCTCCTTGCATGTCTCTCTCTGCATGGCTCTATATCGTTCTCTGTATCTCTCTCTGTATCTCTCTATCTCTCTCGATATCTCTCTCTCTGTAACTCGCTCACTGTGTATCTCGCTCTCTCTGCATCTTTTTCCGTATCTTCAGCGCTCCATCTCTCGAACTGGTTCTCTCCCTGTATCAAGCTCTCTCTGTGTGTCTCTCTGTATTTCTCACTCTCTTTTTCTCTCTCTCTCTCATTCTCTCCCTCCACCCCCCTCTCTCTCTCTTTCTATCTCTGTGTATCTCTGTCTGTGTATCTCACTCTCTCTCTGCATATCTCTCTTTGCATGTCTCTCGCTACATGTCCTATATCTTGTTGTGTACTTCTCTCTCTGTGTGTCTTTATCTCTCTCTACATCTCTCTCTCACGCGCTCTCTGCATCTCACTCTTTATGTATCTCTCTACCTCTCTCTCTCTCTATATATATATATGGACATATATATATAGTCTGCATCGCTCTCTGTGTGTATCTATATCTCTGCACCTCTCCCAATGTATCTCTGTGTATCTCTTTTCCCCTTTATATCTCTCTCTTTGTATCTCTCTCTTTCCACTGTCTCACTCTTTCTGACTCTCTATATCTCTCTGTATATACGTATCTCCCTCTGTCCCTCCCTCTCTCTCTCTGTATTTCTATGTATATATCTCGCTGTCTCTCTCTGCTTGGAATCTATCTCTCGGTACCTCCCTCTGTATCGCTCTCTGACTCACGCTCCCTGTATCTCTCTCGTTGTATCATTCTCTTTGCACGTCTGTCTCAGCATGTCTCTGTATCTTTCTCTGTATCTCTATCTCCGTCTCTATCTCTCTCTCTCTCTCTGTATCTCACGCTCTCTGTATCTCGCTCTCTCTGCACCGTTCTCCATATCTCTCGCGTTGCACCTCTCTAACTGGTTCCCGCTCTGCATCAAGCGCTCTCTCTGTGTCTCTCTGTGTTTCTCACTCTCTCCATCTCTTTGTCGCTCATTCTCCTCCTTCCATCCCTCTCTCTCAATCCTTCTCTATATCTCTCCACGTCTGTATATCTCTCTCTGTATCTCTCTCTGTGTATACCTATGTCTCTAACTCTTACTTTATATATATCTGTGCATCTCTCTGTGTTTCCATTCCTCTCTGTCACTCCTATTCTATGGCACGCTGCATCTCTCTCTCCGTATCTCTCTCTGTGTATCTCTCGCTCTTCCTCTGTCACGCTCTCTTTGTCTCTATCGCTCTGTATCTTTTACTCTGCATCTCAATCGCTGTATCTCTCTCTGTGTAGCTCTATTTATCTCTCTCGCTGTCTGTATCTATCTCTATATATTCCTCTCTATATCGCTCTCTGCATATGTCTCTCTATTCCTCTATCTGTACCTCTATCTCTGTATCTCTCTCTCTCTCTCTCTCTCTATATATATATATATATATATATATATTTATGTCCCCCTATCTTTGTCTGCACTTCTCTCTATATTTATCTCTCCATCTCTCTCAGTGTATCTCGCTCTCTCTGTATCTCACTCTCTATGCATCTCTCTACCTCTCTCTCTGAATCTATATCTCTGAATCTCTCTCTCTGTATCTCTTTGCTTGGTATCTCTCTGTCTCTCTCTCTGTATCTCACTCCCTGAATCTCTCTCTCTGTATTTCTGTCTGTGTATCTCTCTCTCTGTATCTCTCTCTTTGCATGTCTCTCTCTGCATGACTCTTTATCTTTCTCTGTATCTCTCTCTGTATCTGTATATCTCTATATATATATACATCTCTCTATCTCGTGCTCTCTGTATCTGCACTGTAGGGGATCACTTTTATACTGTGAATCTAGCCTCTGAAAAACTGGCCTAATCCAATTAACTAATTAACAAGCTCCAGCTGCAAATGCCTCCACGTAGAAGCCTGTTTAAAGCTGATTGAAAATTCACCTTCTTCTAAACCAAACAGCAACTTTTAAGTTAATTAACTAAATAAAAGAAAGACTAAACTTGAGATAAAAATGAAGCCTTATACTCCCTCGGACACCAAACTCTCACTATCACACTCAAATGCACCAAATTCAGCAATCAGTCCAAATATTCAGAGAAAGGGAGATAAATTGTGTGTCTCGCCGAGTGAATCACTGACTGCCTGTGGGTGTGTGAGAGTGAGTGCAAGTTCGAAAGTTATTGTTTTGTGCGAGTGGGAGAGCGAGCTAGAGCGGGAGAAAGATAGAGTGGCGTCGATATTTGTGCAAGTGTGTGAGTGAGCACGTGTGTGTGAGGGAGAGACTGGCGATGTTTATGTCTATGTGCCTGTGCGATAGAGAGCAGGAGAAAAAACATGACCCGCAGAGCGTGTGTGTATGTCCATCCGTGCAAGTAAGTCAGCGAGTGTGCTTGGGTGTGCGTGAGGGTTCGTGTGAGTGTGTGCGAGTCTGTATGTGAGTGTGACTGTAGAGGTATCTATTTTTGTCATTGTGCGAGAGGGAAAGGGAGATAGTCTGTTCGCGAGTGTCTGTGCGTGTGAGAGAGAGAGATAGAGATAGATAGATAGATAGATAGATAGAGAGAGAGAGAGGAGAGGGAGAGAGACAGAGCGTTTCCGAGCGTTCCTCTGTGTGTGAAAGAACAGCTTTGAGGAAATAATAAGATAACCTGCACCCAAGTAAATCAGTGAATGCTTTTACATGTGTGTGTGAGAGAGAGTGTGTGTATGTTGGTATTTGTGTGTGGGAGCAAACTTAAGAGAGAATTAAACAGAAGCAGAGAGAATATTTGCGGGTTGTAACGAGTTAATGTATGTGTGACTGATTGTATGTGTGAGAGAGAGAATGGGTATGTGTTGGTGTGTGTGTGACTGAGTGTGTGTGAGAGGCAGTGTGCATGAGTATTGTTGGTGTCTATGTGTGTGTATGTACATGAGCAAATTAGAGAGATAGCGCGTACGCGAGTGAATAATTTCATGAGTGCATGAGACTGAGTGCGAGCGTGTGTATTGGTGTTTGTGTGCGGGAGAGATGGGATATGGACGTGCGTGCAAGTGAAACTGCGCGTGTGAAAACAGTCTCTCTGTGTAAGAGGCAGGGTGAGTGTGTTTATACGAGTGTCTGTATGCGTGTGAGCGAGACGGAGGGAGAGATATATAGATCTGGAGAGAGACTATTTGTACCATTGTGCATAAATGAGTCAGTGAGTGTGCGCATATGTGTGTATATATTTGGTATATGCGTATGTATATGCGTACATGTGTGCATGTATATGCGTACATGTGTATGTATGCGTACATGTGTCTGTATATATGGTGCGTGTGTGTGTATATGCATACATGTGTGTATGCGTCCATGTGTGTGTGTATATGCGTGCATGTGTGTGGAAAACTGTGACTGTGCAGGTTGCTTCTTGTGCCATTGTATGGGAGAGAGAGAGATGTTCTGAATGTGCACATATTTATCTGAAACCAAGGAGACGACACCCAAGTAAAAATTAACTTGATTTAATCTTCGGAAAAGATCGATTGATTCTGATGGACATGGAAATGTTGTGGAAGAGACATTGGCAGAAACTGTGTCTGATCGCTGTCGACAGCATCAGGTGTGAAACACCATTGAGGTGGTGATGTTTCCTAACGTGACACATCTGTGTGAGAACTAATTGTCCTTTACTTCGAATGGGAGGCTGTTGATGTTTGGGATATTAGTGCAATAATTGTGTTAGGATGCGGAATAATCATTGACTAATTCAGCAAATCTCAAATAATTGTCAGATTACAGATATAGAACACAGAGTGCAGAAGGAAACCATTCGGCACATCGAGTCTGCACCGACCTACTTAAGCCCTAACTTCCACCCTACTCCCGTAACCCAGTCACCCCTCCTAACCTTTTTGGTTACTAAGGGCAATTTGTCATGGCCAATCCACCTAACCCGCACGTCTTTGGACCGTGGGAGGAAATCGGAACACCCGGAGGAAATACACGCAGACACGGGGAGAACGTGCAGACTCCGCACAGACAGTGACCGAACCTGGGACCCTGGCGCTGTGAAGCCAAAGTGCTAATCACTTGTGCTACCGTGGTATTGATGAATTCCGGTTAGGGAGCTCGAGGATGTCAACCGTACCGACAACCTGCACGAGTGGAACGGATGCACACGCATAAATGAAGAATTGAATAAAGGAAGAAGATTGATTAGAATCTGATCCCAGGAGCCAGAAAGGTTCACTGACATTTTCTGATCCAGGGCAGGAGCATCTGGGATTCTGGCATATTAACTGGGAACTTAAATTTGGACATGTAGGCAACTCTACAGTTTAATCGTCACAGAAAACTGAGTCGACTATTGACGTGAACGAAACCAATGAACAAAACCAGATTAAGATTTTAATTCAGGTTTAAACAAGGAGAAGTGACAGTCTTTTCAAATGACCAATGAACTGAAGGTTGGTCTCTATATGAATCAATATGCGAGATCCAATGGGAATGCACCAGGATAACTTCAACCTCACCTTTTCTATTTGACTTGTTCCGCATTACCAGCAGCAGTGCGATCAACTCACAGATTAACAGGACTCCCAGGGTTATGCAGATCACTTCCGGGGTGTAAGTGGTTTCCGCTTTCTGACCTTAATGAAAGTTTAGAAGACGATTTAACACAGGGAAGCCAACTGATATTCTTTAATGTGTTTGAAGTTCTGAAGTCACACATATAATCTTAAGAAATTATCAACAACAAGAAAACATCAACAAGACTAGCGCTAATACGAATGATATGTGTTGGTAATAAGTACCTGCAGGTGTGGAAGAAGATCTCTGCGGTAATTCTGGGAATGAGGAATGTGTGATGCAAAAATAATGGACAACACGTTATGAATTTCCTTGAAATAAAACATGCGTTTTTAATTTCGTAAGAATTGTATTAAACACCACAAAGTGCAAGTACCCCGTCCCGCAGCAAGGACCACCACACCTTATGCCGTACCCTTACCAGAACAAATCACATTGGCATCTTCCTTGTGATGGCAATCAGGTTGAGTTGCGGATGAGGATGGACAGTCAGAGAGAATGGATTCGCTTCCGGTGCACCTGACCTCATCGAGCCAGACAGCACCGTCACCCATGCCAAACGCGGCTCCACCTGGAGCCTGTAGAGCCAGGCCGCAACCCAGCTGCCTGCAGACAACTTCAGCATCGGCCATATCCCAGGAGTCATCACATACCGTGACCCAGCTGTTATTACACAATATCTCAACTCTCCCAGAACACCTGGTATTACCTCCAACCAGCCGCAACGTCAGCCCAGAATCTGGCAAAGAGATCAGTTATTATTATCGACATAATAAAAGCCAGAAATACAATTCAAACGATGTAGATAAAATACAAAATGGCAAATACCTGTTTGACCAGTGCATTGCCGTGAAATGTGGTGCTCCGGCTCTATCACATTGGATTCTGTTGCGAATAGAAACATGCTGATTCTATTAGATATCAATGTTTCAAATGACACCTGAACATCGATAAATGTATTTTCTTACCTGCTGAGAATTCTGACAACATCAGTTTGAAGCCCAACAAAGTGCAAGTGCAAAGTGGAATCACTAGTTTTTGGAGCGCAGCTACTTCATCAGGGAAGACTTCATCGCTCCCCTGATGAAGGAGCTGCGCTCCGAAAGTTAGTGATTCCAAATTGGACTTTAACCTGGTGTTGTAAGACTTCATACTGTTTCCAGCCCAGTCCCAGGCCGGCACTTTCACATAATTTTCTTACCTGAACAGACAACACCTGCATCTTCTCGGTGATGACAGTTGTGTTGGCCCCAGGGGTCTGACTGACACTGCCATAGTGTCGTCTCATGTGAACCACAGTCAATCTCATCGAGCCAAATAGGGCCGGATCCTTCACCGAATGACAAAGCCTCATAATTAATGGACACAAGGGGACCGCACTGTAACTGTTTACAGATCACTTCAGCATCGCGCTTGTCTGCATTGTCAGAACACAATGTTCCCCAGATCCCATTGTAAAATATTTCCACTCTTCCCTCACAGCGATGCTTTCCATTCACCAGCCGAAGCTCTTTGTGCTCTATGAATTAAACACACACACATGAAGTTAGATTGATTGGTGAATGTTGAATCTACATTGAGTCACCCTGTACGAATTTCAGTAGTTGTGTTCAGCATTTGCCTTCATTACGTCAGAGGGAATCCGTGCCAGGGGAATAGATAGAGTAGACAGTCAGAGACTTTTTCCCCGGGTGGAACAAACCATTACAAGGGGACATAAATTTAAGGTGAATGGTGGAAGATATACGGGGGATATCAGAGGTAGGTTCTTTACCCAGAGAGTAGTGGGGGCATGGAATGCACTGCCTGTGGAAGTAGTTGAGTAGGAAACATTAGGGACCTTCAAGCAGCTATTGGATAGGTACATGGATAACGGTAAAATGATATAGTGTAGATGATTTGTTCTTAAGGGTAGCACGATAGCATTGTGGATAGCACAATAGCTTCACAGCTCCAGGGTTGGGTCACTGTCTGTGCGGAGTCTGCACATCCTCCCCGTGTGTGCATGGGTTTCCTCCGGGTGCTCCGGTTTCCTCCTACAGTCCAAAGTTGTGCAGGTTAGGTAGATTGACCATGATAAATTGCCCTTAGTGTCCAAAATTGGTTGGGTGGAAGTATTGACCTTGGGTAGGGTGCTCTTTCCAAGAGCCGGTGCAGAATCGACGGGCCGAATGGCCTCCTTCTGCACTGTAAATTCTATGATAACCTATGATAATCGGTAACAGCAAATTAGCTGAAATTCAATTATATGATCAAGAATGATCGGCACAGATCCCCTCAACAAACATTTGCACGACCTCCCGCCGTTGATGATTTGAAAACCTTGTAGGACGGTTAGCCGGGGAATGCTGTGAAAATCGGCAGGGTGATTATCAACATGATTTCGCCCAGGCTCGACACTCTGACCTATTAGTAGAACTTGTTGAAAAATGTTTGCAAAACAATGGTAACTTTGGCGAGCAAAATTTTGGACGCGGTTTGCGCCTGTAGTCATGAAAGTGTAACATTGACATCGGCCATTTGGACCTTCAATCGGAAAAATTATGGCAAGCTGTAACTGAGGAAATTGAGATGTATATTCAAGGCACAAATGCACAAAATACACAAAAACAATAATAGACACCAAAGGACCGGTTAATTGTGATTTTCTTTGTGGCGCTATTAAAGTGGCTTCATACTCATTGGACAATAACAGTCGACATTCTGTAGAGCCAATGCATATAGTCATACAGAAGGATCAATCACCGCCCCCCCTCCCCCCGCCACCACCAATTAGTGGAGTTAAATCTATCTTAAGTATGAAAACATTGGAATTTCGTATGAAAACATTTGCGCACTGCCCAGAGAATACGATGAAATTAGGACTTGGAACATGTAATCTTCGGGAAGAATGGTGCCGATGTGTTTGAGGAGAGCTTAGAACAGTACACAGGAGAGACAATGAGGAACAGAAGGAAACATCGACAGGGGTTTATTAAGTGATCTTTTGGGGATACAGGGGTGCACATGGGACGATCCAAATTGCCAGTTTATCTTCTCTTTCTGCTTACTTTCTCTCTATCTCTCTCACTGTAATTCACTAAAATATCTTGTGGAAGAATTTTCACTGGGCACTGAAGAATATTCAGCGATTGAGATCACATTTACCTGAGCACATGACCTTCACATCTTCTTTATGACTGCAGTCATGACTTCCCCATGATGCGTTGGGGCAATCCCAGAGGAAAGATTCGTTCCCGAAGCAATCCAGCTCATTCAACCAAATTGGCCCAGTGCCTGGTCCACA
Source organism: Scyliorhinus torazame (assembly GCF_047496885.1). NCBI lineage: Eukaryota > Metazoa > Chordata > Chondrichthyes > Carcharhiniformes > Scyliorhinidae > Scyliorhinus > Scyliorhinus torazame. The sequence goes on along the minus strand of NC_092729.1, from coordinate 70,454,201 downwards.
AGAAGCAGGAAGTGTCAGCTGCAATGCATCTCCACAACCCAACTGTTTGCAAACCAGTCGAGCGTCGGTTACATCCCAGGAATCATCACAAACTGTGCCCCATTTCTCATTGTAATAAACCTCAACACGGCCAGCACATGGACTTCCACCGTCCGAAAGTCTTAGCTGCTTGTGTTCTGAGAGAAAGAAATACAGTAAAACATGTTATTCCTCATGTGTAGTTCATCATTCAATTTGAACGATATGATGTGCAGCTCAACTATTTCTGATCCGTCTCTGACATTTGAATGGATAGATTCCACAGACCATCTATCTAGACTTACCGAAAAGAAAGAATGCAGAATGTACAAACATTTCTAATGTCCCTCCACCTGTCCTCGGTGATGTTTTGTTTTCCATTTTGTCTCTGTGCGCTGATTTCTTTAAAAAAATTTTTAGAGTACTCAATTCATTTTTTTCGAATTAAGTAGCAATTTAGCATGTCCAATCCTCCTAGCCTGCACATCTTTGGGTTGGGGGGGGGGGGGGGGGGGAAACCCACGCAAACACGGGGAGAATGTGCAAACTCCACACGGACAGTGACCCAGAGCCGGGATCGAACCTGGGACCTCGGCACCGTGAGGCCGTAGAGCTAACCACTGCGCCACCTTTCTGCCCTTGTGGTCTGAATTCTGTATGCACAGTTTTACCAGCAACTGCATGTGTTCTTATTAATCACGCCACTTACACTGTTTTGATTTAACAATTTGCAATGTTCCTTGTTGCTGCGCATTTCTGTCACGGGAACTCCACTTGATCTCTCCACTCACTAATTCAAATTGGCATAATCAGAAATTTCTCAAAATATACAGCATCTGTGAAGAGAGAACGGGAGCTGACCTTTCAGGCCGTGACCTTCTCTAGAAACCCAACCCATCTACTGCTGAGAGGCAGAGCCTTAACGTTATATACTGGGGGGGGGGGGGGGGGGGGGGGGGTCGTGATAGCTTGGTAAATGGAGAGAGTATTTACACTTAGTGGAGAATCTAGCACTGTGTGGATATTTTAAATTAAGTGCAATCCACGTATCTGACTGAAGTTCACGAGTCGTTGAGAATTTCTATCTGTAAGATTAAAGAAGCGGAGTGTTTGTATTTTTTATGACAGAGGTAGATTCAATCTTGATAAACAAGGAGGTGAAACGGTATACAAAGAACAAAGAACAAAGAAATGTACAGCACAGGAACAGGCCCTTCGGCCCTCCAAGCCCGTGCCGACCATGCTGCCCGACTAAACTACAATCTTCTACATTTCCTGGGTCCGTATCCTTCTATTCCCATCCGATTCATATATTTGTCAAGATGCCCCTTAAATGTCCCTATCGTCCCTGCTTCCACTACCTCCTCCGGTAGCGAGTTCCAGGCACCCACTACCCTCTGCGTAAAAAACTTGCCTCGTACATCTACTCTAAACCTTGCCCCTCTCACCTTAAACCTATGCCCCCTAGTAATTGACCCCTCTACCCTGGGGAAAAGCCTCTGACTATCCACTCTGTCTATGCCCCTCATAATTTTGTATACCTCTATCAGGTCGCCCCTCAACCTCCTTCGTTCCAGTGAAAACAAACCGAGTTTATTCAATCGCTCCTCATAGCTTATGCCCTCCATACCAGGCAACATTCTGGTAAATCTCTTCTGCACCCTCTCTAAAGCCTCCACATCCTTCTGGTAGTGTGGCGACCAGAATTGAACACTATACTCCAAGTGTGGCCTAACTAAGGTTCTAGACAGCTGCAACATGACTTGCCAATTCTTATACTCAATGCCCCGGCCAATGAAGGCAAGCATGCCGTATGCCTTCTTGACTACCTTCTCCACCTGTGTTGCCCCTTTCAATGACCTGTGGACCTGTACTCCTAGATCTCTTTGACTTTCAATACTCTTGAGGGTTCTACCATTCACTGTATATTCCCTACCTGCATTAGACCTTCCAAAATGCATTACCTCACATTTGTCCGGATTAAACTCCATCTGCCATCTCTCCACCCAAGTTTCCAGACAATCTAAATCCTGCTGTATCCTCAGACAGTCCTCATCGCTATCCGCAATTCCACCAACCTTTGTGTCGTCTGCAAACTTACTAATCAGACCAGTTACATTTTCCTCCAAATCATTTATATATACTACAAAGAGCAAAGGTCCCAGCACTGATCCCTGTGGAACACCACTGGTCACAGCCCTCCAATTAGAAAAGCATCCCTCCATTGCTACTCTCTGCCTTCTATGGCCTTGCCAGTTCTGTATCCACCTTGCCAGCTCACCCCTGATCCCGTGTGACTTCACCTTTTGTACTAGTCTACCATGAGGGACCTTGTCAAAGGCCTTACTGAAGTCCATATAGACAACATCTACTGCCCTACCTGCATCAATCATCTTAGTGACCTCCTCGAAAAACTCTATCAAGTTAGTGAGACACGACCTCCCCTTCACAAAACCATGCTGCCTCTCACCAATACGTCCACTGGCTTCCAAATGGGAGTAGATCCTGTCTCGAAGAATTCTCTCCAGTAAGTTCCCTACCACTGAAGTAAGGCTCACCGGCCTGTAGTTCCCAGGATTATCCTTGCTACCCTTCTTAAACAGAGGAACAACATTGGCTATTCTCCAGTCCTCCGGGACATCCCCTGAAGACAGCGAGGATCCAAAGGTATCTGGAGAGGCAGGTGGCTGCAATCAGATCATTATTGATCTTATTGAATGTCAGCGCGGGCTTGATAGTCTGTGTAGCCGACTCCTCCTAATTGGTCTGTCCGCATGTTTGACTGAAATTCCGCTGAAAAGTGCGGGGAAGGGTAAGGGGCTGGGGGGGGGGGGGTGGTGATGGAGAGATAGAGGAGAGAAGTAGAGACAATGAGCGGAAGAAAGGGAGAGAGACAAAGATCGAAGAGAGAGAGAATGAGAGAGCGAGAGATCGAGAGAGCGGGAGATAGAGAGAGAGAGCGAGAGAGAGAGAGTGAGAGCGAGGGACACACAGAGAGTGAGGGACACACAGAGAGCGAGGGACACACAGAGAGCGAGGGACACACAGAAAGCGAGGGACACACAGAGAACGAGGGACACACACAGAGAGCGAGGGACACACACAGTGCGAGGGACACACACAGAGAGCGAGGGACACACAGAGAGTGAGGGACACACAGAGAGCGAGGGACACACAGAGAGTGAGGGACACTCAGAGAGCGAGGGACACACAGTGAGCGAGGAACACACACAGAGAGCGAGGGACACACACACAGAGCGAGGGACACACACAGAGAGCGAGGGGCACACAGAGAGCGAGGGACACACAGAGAGCGAGGGACACACAGAGATTGAGGGACACACAGAGCAAGGGACACACAGAGGGCGAGGGACACAGAGAGCGAGGGGTGCACAGAGAGCGAGGGACACACACAGAGAGCGAGGGACGCACAGAGAGCTAGGGACACACAGAGAGCGAGGGCACAGAGAGCGAGGGGTGCACAGAGAGCGAGGGACACAGGCATAGAGCGAGGGACACACAGAGAGCGAGGGACACACAGAGAGTGAGGGGCACACAGAGAGTGAGGGGCACACAGAGAGCGAGGGACACACAGAGCGAGGCGCACACAGAGAGCGAGGGGCACACAGAGAGCGAGGGACTCACAGAGAGGGAGGGACACAGAGACCGAGGGGTGCACAGACAGCGAGGGACAAAACAGAGAGCGAGGGACACACAGATAGCGAGGGACACACAGAGAGCGAGGGACGCACAGAGAGTGAGGGACGCACAGAGAGCGAGGGACACACAGAGAGCGCGGGATACACAGAGAGCGAGGGACACACAGAGAGCGAGGGACACACTGAGAGCGAGGGACGCACAGAGAGCGAGGGAAGCACAGAGAGCGAGGGACGCACAGAACGAGGGACACACAGAGAGCGAGGGACACACAGAGAGCGTGGGACACACAGAGAGCGAGGGACACACAGAGAGCGAGGGACACACTGAGAGCGAGGGACGCACAGAGAGCTAGGGACACACAAGGAGCGAGAAACACACACAGAGAGTAAGGGACGCACAGAGAGCGAGGGACACAGAGAGTGAGGGGAGTACAGAGAGAGGGACGCACAGAGCGAGGGACACAGAGAGCGAGGGACACATAGAGCGAGGCACACAGAGAGCGAGGGACACAGCGAGCAAGGAGTGCACAGAGAGCGAGGGACACACACAGAGAGTGAGGGACACACAGAGAGCGAGGGACACACAGAGAGCGAGGGACACACAGAGAGCGAGGGACGCACAGAGAGCGAGGGACACACAGAGGGTGAGGGACACAGAGAGCGAGGGGTGCACAAGAGCGAGGGACACACACATAGAGCGAGGGACTACACAGAGAGCGAGGGACACACAGAGAGTGAGGGGCACACAGAGAGCGAGGGGCACACAGAGAGCGAGGGACACACAGAGCGAGGGGCACACAGAGAGCGAGGGGCACACAGAGAACGAGGGCCACACAGAGAGGGAGGGACACAGAGAGCGAGGGGTGCACAAAGAGCGAGGGACACACACAGAGAGCGAGGGACACACAGCGAGCAAGGGACACACAGAGAGCGAGGGACACACAGAGAGCGAGGGACACACAGAGAGCGAGGTACGCACAGAGAGCGAGGGACACACAGAGAGCATGGGACACACAGAGAGCGAGGGACACACAGAGAGCGAGGGACACACTGAGAGCGAGGGACGCACAGAGAGCGATGGACGCACAGAGAGCGAGGGCCGCACAGAACGAGGGTCACACAGAGAGTGAGGGACGCAGAGAGAGCGAGGGGCGCACAGAGAGCGAGGGGTGCACAGAGAGCGAGGGACACACACAGAGAGCGAGGGACGCACAGAGAGCTAGGGACACACAAGGAGCGAGGAACACACACAGAGAGTAAGGGACACACAGAGAGCGAGGGACACCGAGAGTGAGGGGTGCACAGAGAGCGATGACACGCACAGAGCGAGGGACACACAGAGAGCGAGGAACACACAGAGAGCGTGAAACACACAGAGAGCGAGGGACACACAGAGAGCGAGGGACACACTGAGAGCGAGGGACGCACAGAGAGCGAGGGACGCACAGAGAGCGAGGAACGCACAGAACGAGGGACACACAGAGAGCGAGGGACGCAGAGAGAGCGAGGGACGCACAGAGAGCGAGGGACAAACAGAGAGCGAGGGACAAACAGAGAGCGAGGGACACACAGAGAGCGCGGGACACACAGAGAGCGAGGGACGCAGAGAGAGCGAGGCACGCACAGAGAGCGAGGGACAAACAGAGAGCGAGGGACGCACATAGAGCGAGGAACGCACAGAACGAGGGACACACAGAGAGCGAGGGACGCAGAGAGAGCGAGGGACGCACAGAGAGCGAGGAAGAAACAGAGAGCGAGGGACAAACAGAGAGCGAGGGACACACAGAGAGCGAGGGACACACAGAGAGCGAAGGACAAACAGAGAGCGAGGGACAAACAGAAAGCGAGGGACACACAGAGAACGAGGGACGCACAGAGAGTGAGGGACACACAGAGAGCGAGGGACACACAGAGAGCGAGGGACAGTAATTCAATCCAAATTGTTTCTTTATAAATTCTAATCTCAGGAATTAACATCAGAAGATTTCAGTGAAAAATCTGTCCGCGAACAACAAGTAAAATATGAAGTGAAACTTTGCAATAAGCTTTGTTTGTCTGGCCAGGAATCTTCTCTCAAAATGGGAGCAGAAATGAAGTTGTGTTTAACTCACATTCGGTGATTTCTTGCTGGTTTTTACTCATTCTATGGAAAGCCTTCCTAAGGCGACAGACGAATGGTCATTCCAAACAGGTCAGAAATTCAGAGGGAACAAATGTCAAACAAAGACAGAAATAAGGACAGGACATTGTTGAATCTGTTGTGATCTGCTGAATTAACATAACCATAGACAGGACAAGTGTTACCTTTGCAGACACAGGAAACACACCGAGGGGGACATTCCTGACAGAAAGTCGGGGGTGGAGACTGCACACAGGTCACTGAGGAGATCTCAGTCCAAACTGTTTCTAATCATTTCCCAACACTATTTAAAATTATGATTCAATCCTATTGGGAGGGGAGTGAGTGAGCGAGAGATATGGCAGATGCAGTATAACATGGATAAATGTGAGGTTTTGCACTTGGGTAGAAAAAATAAGAACGTCCCTGTCTAATAATTACATTGAATCCAATTTTTTCCGGCCTGCTCAGTGAACAACACTGGTGTGGGGAAGGCCAAGGTTTAGCTGAAGTCACATTCTGTGTGTGTGGGGCTGAGCAGCAAGGAGATCAGCATCTCTTGTCACTCATTTACATGTCAATAGAGAGCTGTCCTCTGAGACAGACATTCCACACATGGCAGAGACTAGGGGCGGAGTCTGCTCACAGCTCACTGAGGATATATCTGTGTCTGAGGGACTTCAGTTCACAAACCAAAAACCCACGACACTGAAAACATTACCCCTCTGCTTCAGTGTATGTGTGTGTGTGTGTCGCTGGGTGTGTCAATCTGTCTGTTTTGAGCTGTGCATTTTGGGTGTTGACCTGTTGCAGCTTGGCTCGAGATTGGAAATGTTGGACTCCTGTTGTGCTGTTTTGTATATATTTTTTTAATGTCCCTGTTATTGTCTTTATAACCAATTTTATCTCCTTTTTTTCTCCAGAGGCATCTTTATTTGGAAAACTGGAAGGAGGTCGGGAATCCTGTGAGGAGGACGAGGGAGTGTGAATTCTTCCCGAGGGAGCGCTGGCTGAGGCCTGTTCCGCAGGCTTCACCCGGGTTATTACCCTGACTGAGGTTTATTTTTAATATTGGAGGGATCAAAGAGAGTGAGGGAGGGAGACATAAATATGTCTAAGAGGGATAGAGAGACAGCGAGAAACACAAGAGAAGGGGATTTTCACAGTAACTTCATTGCAGTATTAATGTAAGCCTAATTGTGACAATAAAAAGATTTTGAGTATTAATTGTCTCTCAATCTTTTTAAACCTCTGGTTGAAAGCTGTAACTTATTTGTAGTCGGATGTTGCTGAGGAGTTGTAAAACTGAAAAGGGGACCCTGGGCTCTCGCTGTATTAAATAGTTTCAGTCTTTTCCAGTGGTTTAGTTTATTTTCTCCTTTTCCCCAGGAATTTGAATTTTGAAAGACTGCAATGTGAGCAGGAATCTTTGGACAAAGGCTATTCTCCAGAGGACAAGTGGATGGACTGAGGCCTACTCCACAGGCCGCACTCACGTGAGTTGTCTCTTTATTGCCACCCCGGCCTTGCACTTAGACACAATCACATTAAACCTTTGGTGGGCGGCAAAGAGTAAAATACAAATCTGGAATATGAAGCTGTCTAATTTTGTTCCAAAATGACAGGGGTTATATTAATTCTGAGCATCCCAGGGGTGGGGGTGCCGGGGGTGGGGGGTCATTTCACTGTTTCAGCCAATCTCTGCAATCTGGTAGAGAGAGCGAGAGAAATCTCAAATCAGAAACTCTCAACTCAATTTTGAAAGTGGTCATCATTTGTTGGGCTCTCCCTGTGCACAGGTTGCCTGCAGAATTCACAAAATTAACGATAGTGGGGTCACTGTTAAAATGAATCCATTGACTGTAAAGTAATCTCGATTGCCCGGAATTAAAGTCCCTTAACTTGAAGCGGGTATAATTCTGGAATGAAGCCTGTGTTTTAGGCCGAGACACAAGTTTTTTTTTTAGAAAATACAGCCCACGATGTTGTGCCGAACCTTTGTCCTAGAGTAATCATAGATTATCATTGAATTTACAGTGCAGAAGGAGGCCATTCGGCCCTTTGAGTCTGCACCGGCTCTTGGAAAGAGCACCCTACCCAAACTCAACACCTCCACCCAACACAAAGGGCAATTTTGGACACTAAGGGCAATTTTTCATGGCCAATCCACCTAACCTGCACATCTTTGGACTGTGGGAGGAAACCGGAGCACCCGGAGGAAACCCACGCAGACACGGGGAGGATGTGCAGACTCCGCACAGACAGTGATCCAAGCCGGAATCGAACCTGGGACCCTGGAGCTGTGAAGCAATTGTGCTATCCACAATGCTACCGTGCTGCCCTTAAGAATAAATAAATCTACACTATATCATTTAACCGTAATCCATGTAACTATCCAATAGCTGCTTGAAGGCCCCTAATGTTTCCGATTCAACTACTTCCACAGGCAGTGCATTCCCTGCCCCCACTACTCTCTGGGTAAAGAACCTACCTCTGACATCCTTCCTATATCTTCCACCTTTCACCTTAAATTTATGTCCCCTTGCAATGGTTTGTTCCACCCGGGGAAAAAGTCTCTGACTGTCTACTCTTATCTATTCCCCTGATCATCTTATAAACCTCTACCAAGTCGCCCCTCATCCTTCTCCATTCTAGTGAGAAAAGGCCTAGCACCCTCAACCTTTCCTCGTAAGACCTACTCTCCATTCCAGGCAACATCCTGGTAAAGTATGAGGGTGTAATTAAATTCGCAGGTCATTTGAATTCAGTTTGCTGTGGTTATGAATGTTGGATTCCTGTGTGTGACCCTGTCTCTCTTTCTTTCTCCTTCCCAACTATTAGAATGATAGTGAGAAAGAGAGAGAGAGTACAGAAAGAGTGTGGGGCTGGGGGGTAATGGAGATTAGAGAGAGGGAGAGGAGAAAGAAAGAGGGTGGAGGGAGAGGGAGGTCGTGAAAAAGAGAGGCTTTCTCTCCCTTTCTGTCTTCGTTCCATTCTTGCCTCTCTCTCTTTCCATCTCCTCTGCTTTCTGCCACTATCTGTTCATTTCTCTCCAGCTTTTTAGTGTCTCTTTCAACCTTTAATCGAAGAAAACCACCCCACAAACTGCAATGGTGAGTCTCATCACATCTTTCTGGGGCTACCCTGATTAGGGAAATAAATAGAAATAAATGCTGGGAGGGTGATGAGGGATAACGAGGGAGACAGAAATATGAATGAGAGGGATAGAGAGACCGAATGAGATAACGAGAGAGAGAGAGAGAAAGAGAAACACAAGGACAGTGTCCCATCGGTTAGGTCCAGATTGCTGCCACTGTGGGATCTTGCTGTTCACTCACAGGCCTGTGGCCTTTGCCCGCGCAGCAACAGTGACCACAACTCTTACAATAAAATTGCTCTCCCAGTGTTTGCGTGGGTTTCGCCCCCACAACCCAAAGATGTGCAGGTTCGGTGGACTGGCCACACGGAATTGTCCCTTAATTGGAAAAAATGAATTGGGCACTCAAAATTTATAAAAATAAATAAATAAATCTACAGTCCCTATTTCTTTGAAAAAAACAATGAAATAGCTCACAGACTGCAAAGTGGGTTTGAAGGTCTCGAATGTTAAAGTTTTAAACTTGAGTGGTTGCGAACGAGGGAGTTAATGAACCCTTCCTGCTGCACTGACGGGATATTCAGCCAGATCTCATAGCCGCTGAGAGAGAAATCCACCATCAGAAACTCAGAACTCAATTTGGAAAGTGTCACCATTTTGGGGATCTCCCCGTACACAAGTTGCCTGCAGAATTCTGGAAATGAACCAACAGTGGGGTCACTTTAATAATGAATCCATCGACTGTAAAGTAATCTCGAATTATAGTCCTTTAATTTGAAGCGGGGATAATTCTGGAATAAAGCCTGTGTTTTAGGCCGAGATTTAAATGTGAGGGTGAAATGAAATTGACAGGGGGCCATTTGAATTCAGTTTGCTGTGGTAGTGATTGTTGGATTCCTGTGTGTGACCCTCTCAGTCTCACCCTCCCTCTCAGTCTCTCACCCTCTCAGTCTCTCTCCCTCCCAGCCTCTCTCACCATCTCAATCTCTCTCCATTCAGCCTCTCTCTCCCTCTCAGTGTCTCTCTCCCTCTCAGCCTCTCAATCTCTCTCCCTCTCAGCCTCTCTCTCCCTCTCAGTCTCTCTCTCCCTCTCAGTCTCTCTCCCTCTCAGCCTCTCCCTCCCTCTCAGTCTCTCTCTCCCTCTCAGTCTCTCTCCCTCTCAGTCTCTCCCTCTCCCTCTCAGTCTCTCTCTTCCTCTCAGTCTCTCACCCTCTCAGTCTCTCTCTCCCTCTCAGCCTCTCTCACCCTCTCAATCTCTCTCCCTCTCAGCCTCTCTCTACCTCTCAGTCTCTCCCTCCCTCTCAGTTTCTCTCCCTCTCAGTCTCTCTCCCTCTCAGCCTCTCTCTCCCTCTCAGTCTCTCTCTCCCTCTCAGTCTCTCTCCCTCTCAGTCTCTCTCTCCCACTCAGTCTCTCTATCCATCTCAGCCTCTCAGTCCCTCTCAGCCTCTCTCTCCCTCTCAGTCTCTCCCTCCCTCTCAGTCTCTCTCCCTCTCAGTCTCTCTTTCCCTCTCAGCCTCTCTCTCCCTCTCAGTCTCTCTCTCCCTCTCAGTCTCTCTCCCTCTCAGTCTCTCTCTCCCACTCAGTCTCTCTATCCATCTCAGCCTCTCAGTCCCTCTCAGCCAACTCTCCCTCTCAGTCTCTCTCACCCTCTCAATCTCTCTCTCCCTCTCAGTCTCTCTCTCCCTCTCAGTCTCTCTCTCCCTCTCAGTCTCTCTCTCCCTCTCAGTCTCTCTCCCTCTCAGTCTCTCTCTCCCACTCAGTCTCTCTATCCATCTCAGCCTCTCAGTCCCTCTCAGCCAACTCTCCCTCTCAGTCTCTCTCACCCTCTCAATCTCTCTCTACCTCTCAGTCTCTCTATCCCTCTCAGCCCCTCTCAGCCTCTCTCTCCCTCTCAGTCTCTCTCACCCTCTCAGTCTCTCACTCCCTCTCAGCCTCTCTCCCTCTCAGCCTCTCTCTCCCTCTCAGCCTCTCTCTCCCTCTCAGTCTCTCTCTCCCTCTCAGTCTCTCTCCCTCTCAGCCTCTCTCACCCTCTCAGTCTCTCTCCCTCTCAGCCTCTCTCTCCCTCTCAGTCTCTCTCTCCCTCTCAGTCTCTCTCTCACTCTCAGTCTCTCTCCCTCTCAGTCTCTCTCACCCTCTCAGTCTCTTCCACCCTCTCAGTCTCCCTCACCCTCTCAGTCCCTTTCACCCTCTGTCTCCCTCAACCTCTCAGCATCTCTCCCTCTCAGCCTCTGAGTCCCTTCCAGTCTCTCTCTCCCTCTCAGCCTATCACCCTCTCAGCCTCTCTCTCCCTCTCAGTCTCTCACCCTCTCAGTCTCCCTCACCCTCTCAGCCTCTCTCCCTCTCAGCCTCTCAGTCCCTCTCAGTCTCTCTCTCCCTCTCATCCTCTCTCCCTCTCAGCCTCTCTCACCCTCTCAGCCTCTCTCACCCTCTCAGTCTCTCTCCCTCTCAGTCTCTCTCCCTCTCAGTCTTTCACTCCCTCTCAGTCTCTCTCACCCTCTCAGCCTCTCTCTCCCTCTCAGTTTCACTCAACCTCTCAGTCTCTCTCTCCCTCTCAGCCTTTCTCTCCCTCTCAGTCTCTCAGTCTCTCTCTCACCCTCTCAGTCTCTCTCTCCCACTCAGTCTCTCACCCGCTCAGTCTCTCAGTTTCTCTCTCCCTCTCAGCCTCTCTCACCCTCTCAGTCTCTCACCCTCTCAGTCTCTCTCCCTCTCAGTCTCTCTCCCTCTCAGCCTCTCTCTCCCTCTCAGCCTCTCTCACCCTCTCAGTCTCTCACCCTCTAAGTCTCTCTCCCTCTCAGTCTCTCTCCCTCTCAGCCTCTCTCACCCTCTCAGTCTCTCACCCTCTCAGTCTCTCTCTCACTCTCAGCCTTTCTCACCCTCTCAGTCTCTCCCTCTCAGTCGCTCTCCCTCTCAGTCTCTCTCCCTCTCAGCCTCTCTCACCCTCTCAGTCTCTCTCTCCCTCTCAGTCTCCCTCACCCGCTCAGCCTCTCTCTCCCTCTCAGCCTCTCTCACCCTCTCAGTCTCTCTCTCCCTCAGTCTATCTCTCTCTCTCAGTCTCTCTCACCCTCTCAGTCTCTCCCTCTCAGTCTCTCTCTCCCTCTCAGTCTCTCTCCCCCTCTCACCCTCTCAGTCTCTCTCTCACCCTCTCAGTCTCTCTCTCCCTCTCAGTCTCTCTCTCTCCCTCTCAGTCTCTCTCCCTCTCAGTCTCTCTCCCTCTCAGCTCTCTCACCCTCTCAGTCTCTCTCACCCTCTCAGTCTCTCTCTCACCCTCTCAGACTCTCTCTCCCTCTCAGTCTATCTCTCTCCCTCTCAGTCTCTCTCCCTCTCAGTCTCTCTCCCTCTCACCCTCTCAGTCTCTCCCTCTCAGTCTCTCTCCCTCTCAGTCTCTCTCTCCCTCTCAGTGCCTCTCTCCCTCTCAGTCTCTCTCCCTCTCAGTCTCCCTCCCTCTGTCTCTGTGCCAGTTTCTCATTCTGTCTCTCTCTCTGACTGCCGGTCCCTGTTTGTCTGTCTCTCTCTCCCTCTCAGTCTCTCACCCTCTCAGCCTTTCTCACTCTCAGTCTCTCTCCCCTTCACAGCCTCTCTCCCCCTCTCAGTCTCTCACCCTCTCAGCCTTTCTCCCTCTCAGTCTCTCCCCCCTCTCAGTCTCTCTCCCCCTCTCAGCCTCTCTCCCTCTCACCCCCTCTCAGTCTCGTACCCTCTCAGTCTCTCTCTCCCTCTCAGCCTCTCTCATCCTCTCACTCTCTCCCCCTCTCAGCCTCCCTCACCCCCTCAGTCTCTCTCACCCTCTCAGTCTCTCTCCCTCTCAGCCTCTCTCCCTCTCACCCCCTCTCAGCCTCTCTCACCCTCTCAGTCTCTCTCTCCCTCCCAGCCTCTCTCCCTCTCAGTCTCTCTCCCACTCAGCCTTCCTCACGCTCAGTCTCTCTCACCCTCTCAGTCTCTCTCCCTCTCAGCCTCTCACCCTCTCAGTCTCTCTCCCTCGCAGCCTCTCACCCTCTCTCCCTCTCAGTCTCTCTCCCTCTCAGCCTCTCTCCCTCTCAGCCTCTCTCACCCTCTCAGTCTCTCTCTCTCCCTCTCAGTCTCTCTCTCCCTCTCAGTCTCTCTCAACCTCTCAGCCTATCTCACCATTTCAGTCTCTCTCCCTCCCAGTCTCTCTCTTCCTCTCAGTCTCTCTCCCTCACTCACTCTCTCTCTCCTTATCAGTCTCTCTCCCTCTCTGTCTCTCTCACCATCACTGTCTCTCTCTCCCTCTCAGTCTCTCTCCCTCTCAGCCTCTCTCACCCTCTCAGTCTCTCTCTCACCCTCTCAGTCTCTCTCACCCTCTCAGCCTCTCTCCCTCTCAGTCTCTCTCACCCTTTCAGTCTCTCTCACACTCTCAGCCTCTCTCCCTCTCAGTCTCTCTCACCCTCTCAGTCTCTCTCCCTCTCAGTCTCTCTCACCCTCTCAGTCTCTCTCCCTCTCTGTCTCTCTCTCCCTCTCAGTCTCTCTCCCTCTCAGTCTATCGCCCTCTCAGTCTCTCTCACCCTCTCAGTCTCTCTCCCTCTCCGTCTCTCTCTCCCTCTCAGTCTCTCTCCCTCTCAGTCTCTACCTCTCCGTCTCTCTCGCCCTCTCAGTCTCTCTCCCTCTCAGCCTTTCTCTCCCTCTAAGCCTCTTTCCCTCTCAGCCTTTCTCTCCCTCTCAGCCTTTCTCTCCCTCTCAGTCTCTCTCTCCCTCTCAGTCTCTCTCGCCCTCTCAGTCTCTCTCCCTCTCAGCCTTTCTCTCCCTCTAAGCCTCTTTCCCTCTCAGCCTTTCTCTCCCTCTCAGCCTTTCTCACCCTCTCAGCCACTCTCACCCTCTCAGCCTCTGTCCCTCTCAGTCTCTCTCACCCTCAGTCTCTCTCTCCCTCTCAGTCTCTCTCCCTCTCAGTCTCTCTCCTTCTCAGTCTCTCTCCCTCTGAGTCTCTCTCCCTCTCAGCCTCTCTCTCCCTCTCAGTCTCTCTCTCCCTCTCAGTCTCTCTCTCCCTCTCAGTCTCACTCCCTCTCAGTCTCTCTCTCCCACTCAGTCTCTCTATCCCTCTCAGCCTCTCAGTCCCTCTCAGCCTCTCTCCCTCTCAGTCTCTCTCTCCCTCTCAGTCTCTCTCCCTCTCAGCCTCTCTCTCCCTCTCAGTCTCTCTCCCACTCAGCCTCTCTCTCCCTCTCAGTCTCTCTCTCCCTCTCAGTCTCTCTCTCACTCTCAGTCTCTCTCCCTCTCAGTCTCTCTCACCCTCTCAGTCTCTTCCACCCTCCCAGTCTCCCTCACCCTCTCAGTCCCTTTCACCCTCTGTCTCCCTCACCCTCTCAGCCTCTCTCCCTCTCAGCCTCTGAGTCCCTTTCAGTCTCTCTCTCCCTCTCAGCCTATCTCCCTCTCAGCCTCTCTCTCCCTCTCAGTCTCTCACCCTCTCAGTCTCCCTCACCCTCTCAGCCTCTCTCCCTCTCAGCCTCTCAGTCCCTCTCAGTGTCTCTCTCCCTCTCATCCTCTCTCCCTCTCAGCCTCTCTCACCCTCTCAGCCTCTCCCCCTCTCAGTCTCTCTCCCTCTCAGTCTTTCACTCCCTCTCAGTCTCTCTCAATCTCTCAGCCTCTCTCTCCCTCTCAGTCTCTCTCACCCTCTCAGTCTCTCTCTCCCTCTCAGCCTTTCTCACCCTCTCAGTCTCTCTCTCCCTCTCAGCCTCTCTCACCCTCTCAGTCTCTCTCTCCCTCTCAGTCTCCCTCACCCTCTCAGCCTCTCTCACCCTCTCAGTCTCTCTCTCCCTCAGTCTATCTCTCTCTCTCAGTCTCTCTCACCCTCTCAGTCTCTCCCTCTCAGTCTCTCTCTCCCTCTCAGTCTCTCTCCCCCTCTCACCCTCTCAGTCTCTCTCTCACCCTCTCAGTCTCTCTCTCCCTCTCAGTCTCTCTCTCTCCCTCTCAGTCTCTCTCCCTCTCAGTCTCTCTCCCTCTCAGCTCTCTCACCCTCTCAGTCTCTCTCACCCTCTCAGTCTCTCTCTCACCCTCTCAGACTCTCTCTCCCTCTCAGCCTCTCTCTCCCTCTCAGTCTCTCTCTCCCTCTCAGTCTCTCTCTCCCTCTCAGTCTCACTCCCTCTCAGTCTCTCTCTCCCACTCAGTCTCTCTATCCCTCTCAGCCTCTCAGTCCCTCTCAGCCTCTCTCCCTCTCAGTCTCTCTCTCCCTCTCAGTATCTCTCCCTCTCAGCCTCTCTCTCCCTCTCAGCCTCTCTCACCCTCTCAGTCTCTCTTCCACTCAGCCTCTCTCTCCCTCTCAGTCTCTCTCTCCCTCTCAGTCTCTCTCTCACTCTCAGTCTCTCTCCCTCTCAGTCTCTCTCACCCTCTCAGTCTCTTCCACCCTCCCAGTCTCCCTCACCCTCTCAGTCCCTTTCACCCTCTGTCTCCCTCACCCTCTCAGCCTCTCTCCCTCTCAGCCTCTGAGTCCCTTTCAGTCTCTCTCTCCCTCTCAGCCTATCTCCCTCTCAGCCTCTCTCTCCCTCTCAGTCTCTCACCCTCTCAGTCTCCCTCACCCTCTCAGCCTCTCTCCCTCTCAGCCTCTCAGTCCCTCTCAGTCTCTCTCCCTCTCAGTCTTTCACTCCCTCTCAGTCTCTCTCAATCTCTCAGCCTCTCTCTCCCTCTCAGTCTCTCACCCTCTCAGTCTCTCTCTCCCTCTCAGCCTTTCTCACCCTCTCAGTCTCTCTCTCCCTCTCAGCCTCTCTCACCCTCTCAGTCTCTCTCTCCCTCTCAGTCTCCCTCACCCTCTCAGCCTCTCTCACCCTCTCAGTCTCTCTCTCCCTCAGTCTATCTCTCTCTCTCAGTCTCTCTCACCCTCTCAGTCTCTCCCTCTCAGTCTCTCTCTCCCTCTCAGTCTCTCTCCCCCTCTCACCCTCTCAGTCTCTCTCTCACCCTCTCAGTCTCTCTCTCCCTCTCAGTCTCTCTCTCTCCCTCTCAGTCTCTCTCCCTCTCAGTCTCTCTCCCTCTCAGCTCTCTCACCCTCTCAGTCTCTCTCACCCTCTCAGTCTCTCTCTCACCCTCTCAGACTCTCTCTCCCTCTCAGTCTCTCTCTCTCCCTCTCAGTCTCTCTCCCTCTCAGTCTCTCTCCCTCTCACCCTCTCAGTCTCTCCCTCTCAGTCTCTCTCCCTCTCAGTCTCTCTCTCCCTCTCAGTGCCTATCTCCCTCTCAGTCTCTCTCTCCCTCTCAGTCTCCCTCCCTCTGTCTCTGTGCCAGTTTCTCATTCTGTCTCTCTCTCTGACTGCCGGTCCCTGTCTGTCTGTCTCTCTCCCCCTCTCAGTCTCTCACCCTCTCAGCCTTTCTCCCTCAGTCTCTCTCCCCTTCACAGCCTCTCTCCCCCTCTCAGTCTCTCACCCTCTCAGCCTTTCTCCCTCTCAGTCTCTCCCCCCTCTCAGTCTCTCTCCCCCTCTCAGCCTCTCTCCCTCTCACCCCCTCTCAGTCTCTTACCCTCTCAGTCTCTCTCTCCCTCTCAGCCACTCTCACCCTCTCACTCTCTCCCCCTCTCAGCCTCCCTCACCCCCTCAGTCTCTCTCACCCTCTCAGTCTCTCTCCCTCTCAGCCTCTCTCCCTCTCACCCCCTCTCAGCCTCTCTCACCCTCTCAGTCTCTCTCACCCTCTCAGTCTCTCTCTCCCTCCCAGCCTCTCTCCCTCTTAGTCTCTCTCCCACTCAGCCTCCCTCACGCTCAGTCTCTCTCACCCTCTCAGTCTCTCTCTCCCTCTCAGTCTCTCTCCCTCTCAGCCTCTCTCCCTCTCAGCCTCTCTCACCCTCGCAGTCTCTCTCTCTCCCTCTCAGTCTCTCTCTCCCTCTCAGTCTCTCTCAACCTCTCAGCCTATCTCACCATTTCAGTCTCTCTCCCTCCCAGTCTCTCTCTTCCTCTCAGTCTCTCTCCCTCACTCACTCTCTCTCTCCTTATCAGTCTCTCTCCCTCTCTGCCTCTCTCACCATCACTGTCTCTCTCTCCCTCTCAGTCTCTCTCCCTCTCAGCCTCTCTCACCCTCTCAGTCTCTCTCTCACCCTCTCAGTCTCTCTCACCCTCTCAGCCTCTCTCCCTCTCAGTCTCTCTCACCCTTTCAGTCTCTCTCACACTCTCAGCCTCTCTCCCTCTCAGTCTCTCTCACCCTCTCAGTCTCTCTCCCTCTCAGTCTCTCTCACCCTCTCAGTCTCTCTCCCTCTCTGTCTCTCTCTCCCTCTCAGTCTCTCTCCCTCTCAGTCTATCGCCCTCTCAGTCTCTCTCACCCTCTCAGTCTCTCTCCCTCTCCGTCTCTCTCTCCCTCTCAGTCTCTCTCCCTCTCAGTCTCTCCCTCTCCGTCTCTCTCGCCCTCTCAGTCTCTCTCCCTCCCAGCCTTTCTCTCCCTCTAAGCCTCTCTCCCTCTCAGCCTTTCTCTCCCTCTCAGCCTTTCTCTCCCTCTCAGTCTCTCTCTCCCTCTCAGTCTCTCTCTCACCCTCTCAGCCACTCTCACCCTCTCAGCCTCTGTCCCTCTCAGTCTCTCTCACCCTCAGTCTCTCTCTCCCTCTCAGTCTCTCTCCCTCTCAGTCTCTCTCCCTCTCAGTCTCTTTCCCTCTGAGTCTCTCTCCCTCTCAGCCTCTCTCTCCCTCTCAGTCTCTCTCTCCCTCTCAGTCTCTCTCTCCCTCTCAGTCTCACTCCCTCTCAGTCTCTCTCTCCCACTCAGTCTCTCTGTCCCTCTCAGCCTCTCAGTCCCTCTCAGCCTCTCTCTCCCTCTCAGTCTCTCTCTCCCTCTCAGTATCTCTCCCTCTCAGCCTCTCTCACCCTCTCAGTCTCTCTCCCACTCAGCCTCTCTCTCCCTCTCAGTCTCTCTCTCCCTCTCAGTCTCTCTCTCACTCTCAGTCTCTCTCCCTCTCAGTCTCTCTCACCCTCTCAGTCTCTTCCACCCTCTCAGTCTCCCTCACCCTCTCAGTCCCTTTCACCCTCTGTCTCCCTCACCCTCTCAGCCTCTCTCACTCTCAGCCTCGTAGTCCCTTTCAGTCTCTCTCTCCCTCTCAGCCTATCTCCCTCTCAGCCTCTCTCTCCCTCTCAGTCTCTCACCCTCTCAGTCTCCCTCACCCTCTCAGCCTCTCTCCCTCTCAGCCTCTCAGTCCCTCTCAGTCTCTCTCTCCCTCTCATCCTCTCTCCCTCTCTGCCTCTCTCACCCTCTCAGCCTCTCCCCCTCTCAGTCTCTCTCCCTCTCAGTCTTTCACTCCCTCTCAGTCTCTCTCAATCTCTCAGCCTCTCTCACCCTCTCAGTGTCTCTCCCTCTCAGTCTCTCTCACCCTCTCAGTCTCTCTCTCCCTCTCAGCCTTTCTCTCCCTCTCAGTCTCTCAGTCTCTCTCACCCTCTCAGTCTCTCTCTCCCACTCAGTCTCTCACCCGCTCAGTCTCTCAGTCTCTCTCTCCCTCTCAGCCTCTCTCACCCTCTCAGTCTCTCACCCTCTCAGTCTCTCTCTCCCTCTCAGCCTCTCTCACCCTCTCAGTCTCTCTCTCCCTCTCAGTCGCTCTCCCTCTCAGTCTCTCTCCCTCTCAGCCTCTCTCACCCTCTCAGTCTCTCTCTCCCTCTCAGTCTCCCTCACCCTCTCAGCCTCTCTCACCCTCTCAGTCTCTCTCTCCCTCAGTCTATCTCTCTCTCTCAGTCTCTCTCACCCTCTCAGTCTCTCCCTCTCAGTCTCTCTCTCCCTCTCAGTCTCTCTCCCCCTCTCACCCTCTCACCATCTCAGTCTCTCTCTCACCCTCTCAGTCTCTCTCTCCCTCTCAGTCTCTCTCTCTCCCTCTCAGTCTCTCTCCCTCTCAGTCTCTCTCCCTCTCAGC